>NC_091131.1:117935454-118679829 GCF_040183065.1 Periplaneta americana
GCTATTTGAGACTGATATCACATAAATCCAGATTGGTTTCACTTGGCTGTGACAGACATGTCCGCTAGACGTTTCTGAAGATCAAAAACAGGCAGGACATGGTTTGCTCCCCGGGTCGCGACTCATCTGCGACAGTCTGTTTTCTCATGAAAAATGTATCTCTGCCGCTGTGTCCCACGTTAATATGTAGAAACGTTTTGCATCGCAAAACAGTTTGCGGGCCTCCTGTGATATACAACATGTGTATGGAAAACTGAAAGAGGAAATTGGATTGTGGGTATCAGCCTAGTATTGTACGGTATCGGGGTTGTTACTATTGGGATAAGCTCTTTGCCAATGCAGCCAAATCTCTTTATATATATAAACATGCGCCATAAAAACGTTACAGTCCTATGTTGCTGGAGGTGATGCGTGGGTTTACGGCATTCATTGTTACACTGGTGTAAGTCTGGTCGAGTCGGATTTGTGGAAATAAAGTTACAGTTGGAATTATGGACATTGTGCCGGGAGAACAAGCCGCTATGTTGTGTCCTAGCCAAATATTTCTCTCTCTCTCTCAAGTTTTCTGAGCTTTGTGTTCTTTATTTTTTTTTTTAATGTCGGAATAGTACTTTCATCATAATCATTGCATACGACCTAGTCCTTTACACTCGACAAAATATAGATAGTTACTCATTAGTAGCCAATATATATGATCATGAAATTAGAAATAGTGAAGGAATTAATATTCCATACTGTAGATTATATAAAACTAGTACAAATGTTTCTGTCATGGGGATGAAATTATATAATAAGCTTCCCAGTCAATATTATAAGTTACCAACCAATAGTTTCAAAACTAGATTTTATAATTGGCTTTTAATTAATCCTTTCTATTCTATAGATGAGTTTCTTAACATAAATTCATACGAAATTGTTTTTTAATAAATAAAATTATTTACATTCCGTTACAAATACTGGTATTACATTAAGAGTGAAGTGTTTTCATTAATTTTTAGAGTTTAAAAATGTTTCGTGTTTTCATTCTAATTAAACTTTACTGTTTTCAATTATATGTGTATTTTCAAATTTATGTTTTTTCTCCCTTCTGTATTGTGACGAAACCTATTACTGTATGTTTAACGTCTTAATAAATTGAATTGAATTGCGCCGTACCTGACGTCGGTGCTAACTGTAGGGATTCTTCATGGTTGATTATCTATTTCGTAGGATATTCACCACAGGAATCCCATGCTGTTAGTCTCTTGTAAATACGATGCACTGTTCTCTTCTTTTTATTGGTAGTAAGTAAGGCTGCTTGTGAATTATGAAGAAATGAGCGGTATATTCCGTTGCCGGCTGCACTAATGGTATGAATGATGATGATGAAGAGGAGAAGGAGGAGGAGAAGAAAGATTACTTACCTGTATTGCGATATTATGGAATGAAATGGACGCAGATCTGAAAGAAAATGGTTGCAAGTTTAGTAGGATGAATGGATGACACTTTGGTACAAGAATAACAAGTGGTATCTGACTAAGAATATACAGGGAGGCCACAAAGTCCCGTTACCCTTATAATAACCAACATAAACCCCTAAACTTAAAGAAATAAAATGAACAACAGTTCTTTAGAGGAGTTATCTTGAGATATGAACCATTACTTGTCCAAAGGATCAGTCTGTGTACCGTCATTCTCATGGCAAAGGATAATACGCCGCCAGGTTCTGTGCGACATTTTTCGGAGCATTGCTGGTGTAACTTGAGTGAAAGCTTGTCTCACAACACCTTTCAGTTCGTCAGTGGTATTGTAACGGTTTTGTGAAACGATACCCTTTATGAATCCCCATAGGGAATTATCACATGTGGTGAGGTCTGGGCTTCGTGGTGGCCAGGCAAGTGGTGCCGGAAGCGCAGGAGAACCACGACCAACCCAGCGCCCAGGAAGAGCTTCATTAAGATATTCGCGTACTGCGATGGCATAAAAGTCTTTGTTTCGAAGGAGGATCTCTTTGAAACCGCGCCGAAAATCAGCACGAACTTCTGCAATTGTCTTTCCTGTTTGATTTCTCTCATGCACCCAACAACTTGCAATAACACGTTCTTCAATATTGTAATTGGACGTATCGGCCGTCGTGTAGTTCACACAATCTGAAACATGTACAAAAACACTTACAATAACATTTATAAAGGGGTAACGGGACTTTGTGCCTCCCTGTAAAACATAATTGCCAAACAAACATTTGAATACGTAAATTAAATTTGGGTATTGAAATGAAAAGATTCAACTAGACTAGAAGGAGCCCACATGAGATATTTGGGACCTTAATCAGAGCGACAAGGAGGGATAGAATCAGGAACATAAAATATATACACAAGGGGTATGGCGTAAGTTCAGCTATACAATAAAAAAGTTCTGTGCTACGAATGATGAATGAATGAATAAAAGAAGGGGAAATGGGAGGAGAAACAAAAGGTACCGTACGCGATCGCGCGTCCTTGAAAGGGAGTTTTTGGCTCAGTGGAAGTGCGTGTGTGATCGTCAGTCTGTTGGCAACTTGTCTCACTTCGATTTTCGCCATTATCTTGAAGGAACAAGAGAGAATTTTGAAGGGGAAAGTCGAACATATGAGGGGGGATGAATATCACAAGCACGACCGAACAGTAGCATGGAAGAATTGCCGAGGATGTTAAAATCGTGAGCACAGCAAGTGGGGGGAAGGAAGTGTCTTTGTCCTCGCTAGACAAGGGATTCGAGCCCTTGCTCTGTGCCAATGGCGCTCGAGTTAGCTCGCCCTGAAGTATCCACGCGAAAGTCAAGGCTCCGGTTTTCTGAAGTCTTAAATTTGGAAAATGCAGACTTTTATGTGGGGAGGAGATGTAGTGCGTGGCCCATTTCTTTGTGGACTTATCCCATCATTTGTTTTATCGTCTTAGGAAAACCACGGAAACCACAGGCAGGATGAGTTGTCAATTATAAGAGACTAGCCAATTGGCTGTAAATTATGATTCTAATAAAATATGATCTGATCGACTCTGAGGGAATAATGTGAGAAAAGGTGGTTCTTACAAAAGTAAAAAGGAATGTGTGTGCCTGGCTTAGAAATTCGTTAGCATCCTCATTCTGAATACAATGCTATGAATGGCATTCTATCTTAAGTCTGCCGACAGGGAAAAGAAATTAGAAGTAGTCACGGAGAAGATACACCGATTCACAGCATCAAAACAAGTTTATTACTTATAAGGTATGCATCGACTCTTAGAATGGCAATTTTTCTTCAAAAAATGAAAATTTTGTTTTTGTCTCATGTTATAGCCTGATGTTTCTAGTTTTTAAACTTATATGCACAAACATGTTTAGGTTTTCTCATTATTGATGGACGAAATTTAATTTTTTCATACTCCATGCATAGCTTCTTGCTCCAAGAAATTGCTTAAATCTATTTACGAAAGGCTTACAGACCCCAGTATCCTGAGCAGGTGTTTGCATGACAAGGCTTAGAATGCAAACGAGTCTTTCAATGGTTTGATTTGGAGACGTTGCCCAAAAGAAACGTATGTAGGTCGTACAAACATGAAACTTGGGGCCATGGATGCTATCTGCCACATCAATTGTGGCAACAAAGTTGAATTGGACATATTCCGGAAGATGAGCATCACTCCAGGAAAATATACAGTGGCTGGTGTGAATGCTGCAGACGAGACCCGAACCCTAAAGGCCAAGATACAGTGCACTTCTGAGCAATAGCAGCTAAGACGGTACCGAAGGACTGCGAAAAAGAGGAAAATTGACCTCAAGACACACGAAGAGAGTCTCACTTATGTTGCAGGAGGGTTTAGGAGCATAAAAGTAATTATTTGTTACCTAGCTTGAACTTGAACTTTATTTTTACCCTATTTCAGTTTTTTCAACATTCTTCAGTCGTTGAGCAAGTAAAAAGTATGCTTAGAATTGAGCTATCCACTTCATTCAAACACCAATTGAAGCTTAGACATAGAGCTATGTTGTAATCTAAAATCAACTGATTTAATTCAAAGCGAAAGCATTGCCTCCCTATAAATAAAAAATAAAATAACTTTTTTTTACATGTTAAAAAAATTACATAAAATATAAGTGAGAAAAGCTATTAAACCCATACTAGACTACAACATTTTTCACTGTTTAGGAATCAATTTGGTGAAAAAATGAATGACCTAGGTCAATTGGGAGCGAAGAAATGCTTGTCGAAAGAATATATGACTTTTTTTTTTTACAAAATTTTTGCCCCGTTTCCCCAAAATTTTATTTTATTTCTGTTTCCTTTTGCATTCCTTTCATTTAACTGTAAGGAAGTAGTGAGTTTTTAATCAGATTGAGGGGGAATTGTAAATTTTTACTCCAAGAGTTGATGCATACCTTAAGGCAGGGGTCGTCAGCACAGAGCACGCTAGGGCTAGCCTCTCTTAGGCCCGTAACACGCTTGCAGAGTTTTCGCCAACGAGAAATGTGTTGCGAGAAAATTAAAAAATTGATAACGTGTTCAAATGGACGTCCACACACTGGAAGAGATTCTCGCTCAAGGCAAAAACCTCGCGCGAGTTTCTCGCTGGAATCGGTAGCTCAGCGAATTTTCTTGACACATTTATCAAAGATGTTTGACATTTATATCTTTATGACGATTGAATGTAGAAAAAAATATCACAGGTGGCGATGAATTGTATTGTTTTTATTTGAAAATGAGGAAAGATGGCTGATAATTTATTGCAGTCAGAAACTTATCGAACTTGTACGATGTCATCCGTAGGCCTATTTATATGATACACGGAATGAAAACTATAAAAACACGAAACTTAAAGAAGAAATCTGGAGACAAATATCAGATTATCTGAAAATAAATAGGGCTATATTTTATTTTGATGAGATTTAATAGTATTGATTAAACATTTGAAATAATGTAGGTATATGTCTTAACAGTTTACGTAATTTTAATCAGAATATAGCAAAGAATTCTCTATCATATGAATGGCAAAAAAAACTGTGGTCCATTGAACCTGAAATAACGCCTAAACGTATCATCATTCAAATCGAAACCAGTGTCCAAAACTAGCCCTTATTTTCGTAAGATACAATGTGATTTTCAGATATTTCTGGCTTTAATTTTAGGCCTACTTCTTTTCATGAACAAAATATGTTCATGTAACTCCATTTCCTCATCATCTGAATACTCAGATTCAACAAAGCGTTCGAATATAATTTGTAAAGTACGACAATATACTTACAGGTTATATATTTAAGTACGACAATATACGTAAATACATAACCTATAACATTTCCCCCAACGAGTCATTACTATGATCAGGAAAATGCTTTCTGCATGAAGGCAGTGCATAGATGATCTTAGCGAGGTGTGATCTGTGATAACGAGAACTCGGCAAGTGTGTGGAGGAAGGCTCTTCGCCTCTTTCTCGCAACACATTTCTCGCTAGCGAAAACTCTTCAAGTGTGTTACGGGCAGTGGCGATTTCTCATAAGGAGCACAGGAGCAGTGCACCACCTCTTCAAATAACACATGTTTTTAAAGTTATATCAATGAGCTGCAATAGACTATGTGAGCGACATAATTCTTTATTATAATATTATGTAAAAATAACACTGCACGTGTACTGGTCTTGTTGACGCCTGGGACTTACGTTTACCGCTCGACACTTGCGGCACACTGTTCCATTGGAGCATGCGCAGTAGTACTGTTTCACTGGCAGGCTTTGGAGCAAGGTAGGGAGCCAGTAGTGTGCGTAGGAGGGGTTAGGAGCACTTTCAGATGTGTTCTCAAGCTGTCTGCAGTAGCTGTTGGCCCGTTCTATCATACGTATTGCAATGAATAGTGTGCAAAATCTTTTAAATATGTAATTTTCTATAAGAACTTTACACGAAAAGATAAAAATAAAGAAGCTGGGTAGACGTACACAGAAATTAAAATTATAGAGAAGTGACAAGAAAATTCAACATTCGGACTTTCGAAAAATACAATATAAAAGACGCTGTATTTTGTTTTCCTTGCCTATTGTTCGGCGGCGAACATTCATTGACAAAAACAAGTAGGCTATGTGTTATGAATTTCATTTATTTTTCTGTTTGAATTTAGGACTGTGCGTAGTAACTAAATAATTTTGATTATAGTTCTGCAGGTCTGATTGATTTCAAGCACATGAATGAAAGAAATAAAAACACGATTCTTCAGCTGCACACTCAACAATAATGTTAAATTAGCAATTTTGGGTCAAACATACAGACACAGTTGGATTCAATGAGACTGTCGAACTTTACAATGATAAAGTTACCAAGAACAGATAAGTGCGTGCGCTTTTGTGGAGCTTCTGAGTTGGCTTTAAGAGGTCACGAAGACGAAACTCATCTTTAAACGCTAGTATTTTTCTTGGCCTCGTCAATTTTAGTTCTGAATTAGACGCACTCTTAAGGAACATTTGGAAAGAGGAACAGTGTTTAAAAGCACATCAAACACTATACAGAACGAAGTCCTTCAAGCCATTTTGGATGTATGCCTGATGAGATTTCAAAGAAATAAAGAATGCTGCTGACTTTTTAGCAGTTAAGGCTGATGAGACGACACAGTATCGAATGCTTGTGAACGTGTGAACTGTGTTATAAAACGTAATATAGCGAAAACAATATTATTTACGGTGTGCTGCATAGAAATTGAACACTTTACTTTGCTATTACTGGACCTACATAGGAAACTGATTAACTGCAATTTCTTGACTAACAAAATAATGTAAATCTATACCTATATAACATATATTAATAGTTATGTCGTAGTTAGTACCAATAATAATAATAATAATAATAATAATAATAATAATAATAATAATAATATGATAATCATAATCATAATAAATATTTGTGCACCACCAGGATTATTTATCACCACACGCCACTGGTTACGGGCCTTTCCCCCGGAAAACGCAGTTGCACATTTCAGCGAGTGCTGACGACCACTGCCTTAAGGGAAGAAGCTAAAGAAAACTACGACGACTGAGAAAAGAACGAAATCGGTTTTGCAAGGGTGCAGGATGGATGAAATATACTGTAAGGAGTAGTATTGTCGACATTGAGTAGTATGACGGTATTATGTATGTATGTATGTATGTATGTATGTATGTATGTATGTATGTATGTATGTATGTATGTATGTATGTATGTATGTGTATGTAGTACGTACAGTCTCAGACTTGCTCGCATTAATTTCGATATGTAGGTATAATTGAAGTTTGCAACATCTAGAAAATAATGTAGGAATCGGCTTTTAATCTGATGACGCAGTTGTAATTTTCTGCGATCATGTTTCAGCGGAATTCAGCAGAGTGCAAGTTATATGTGATGCAGCAACTTTATTACGCAGGCATATGCTTTGTATGTACTGAATAGGTTATTTGATACGAAAGTGGCTCCTGAACTGTGTCATGCAAAGCGTAATACTTCTGTGTGTCTATAAAAATGATTAACACTGTAGTAAAGGGTGCTTTTGCATTACATTGAACTTTATCTGTTACACATATTTTTAAAATATTTCAAATTTTTACAGCACGTGTTTCGGATTTAAAACATAATTTTGAATATGTTGAAAACAAATCAGGCGTATGTAAAAACAATATAATTGAACTTGGCGCACGCTTCGAAGCTGTCTCCCGGCTCCTGCGAGTCATTTGACTTGATTTATGTTCAGTCGGCCTGGGTAGCGTAGTCGGTATAGCGCTGGCCTTCTGTGCTCGAGGTTGCGGGTTCGATCCCGGCCCAGGTCGATGGCATTTAAGTGTGTGTAAATGCGACAGGCTCATATCAGTAGATTTACTGGCATGTAAAAGAATTCCTACGGGACAAAATTCCGGCATACCGGCAACGCTGATGCAGTTGTGAGCGTCGTTAAATAAACCATAATTTTTTATCTTCAGTGTTGTATTTGTCATAATAATAAGCTTATTTGAAGAGTATCGAATTATTTTTGTATAACGCGGTCGTTCGGGAAAATAAGTAAAATAGAAAGAATTCGTAAATGGAGTGGCGTATGGAACTAGATACACCGATAGTGATAAAATGGACACATTATTTAGGAAATCATTTTTGTAAATTCACAGTGATAACTCTGATATACTGTATTCCGAGTAAAATATTAAAATTAAAAATATTCTACTTTTATCCAATACAAATGCCATTCGCCTTTTTGCACACTTATTTTGGACTTTGATTCATTTTATAAACCGTTGCTTACGCTGTAAACGTATCTGTTTTCGTATCTGACCACTTGGGGTACGGGCACGTTTTCTGTGCTCGCAACGCTCTCTGATATTTGTTCAGTGTGTGTGTGGCAGTTACGTAGAAGTGCCTCATTAAAGCTCCAGTTCCAATAAAATTAGATAAATTAATTTCGTTCCAAGTTAAGCATATGAGTGCGCTCCTTTGAAGGTTCTGTGGTACGATTTTAATTTTAAATGACGAAGCTAGATTCGCGTATCAAAGAATGTTTTGAATTTGAATATATAATTAGCATGTGTGGGTTGTGAAAATGAAAAATTTTCCATTACATTAAATCTGAGTAAAGGATAACGTTTTCAGCATTCTCAGCTTGTCTTAATTTTCACTCATTTGAAGAAACTGGGGTGAACGAATTATATTTTCTAAGAACACGGGCGAAATTAATGACTTCACACACACTATCTTTAGGTTGGAGGAGACGCGATATTAGAGGGGTATTAAGATCAGAAGGGGATCTGGAAATAGAAAAATACGTACAAAAATGGACTTTACAAACAGCTACTACAATATTATCTTACAGAGAAAAGAAATATTGAAATACTATATAAACTGCGATCGATGAAAGACACCCGTCACAGTCCTAACCCATGCAGCTGAAGACGAAGGAAAATTAAAAAAAAAAAAAAGATTACTAAAAATGTGTAGGGCTGTGGAAGGGGGAAGGGAAATATACATCAGCATTAAATAAAATCAATATTAGTTTTATCTTCGTCGTGTGATAAAATATCTCTTTCCTCTTTCCAAACTGCACAGATAATTCATGTTATGTAGGAAAAGGAACATCTTCTGCGGACCTCTGGAGAAAAAAAAAAACTAAGGAAGAAACTAGTTAAAAGCTTTGTGTGGAGTGTAGCATCGTATGAAGCAGAAACATGTACATTACGACGAAGTGAAGAGAAGCGACTAGAAGCGTTTGAAATATGGATATGGAAAAACATGGAGCGTATGAAATGGAGAGACAGAATAAGATACGAAGTTGTGTTGGAGAGAGTGAAGAAAGAATAATGCTGAAACTGATCAGGAAGAGGAAAAGGAATTGGTTGGTCACTGTTTGAGAAGAAACTGCCTGCTGAAGGATGCACTGGAAGGAATAGTACACGGGAGAAGAGTTTGGGGCAGAAGATATCAGATGATAGACGACATTATGATATATGGATCATATGCGGAGACTAAGAGGAAGGCAGGAAATAGGAAAGACTGGAGAATGCTGGATTTGCAGTGAAAGACCTGCCCTTGGGCAGAACACTATGAATGAATGGGTATCTAAGGGATCAAACAGCACGAATACCATCCCTGGTGTATCGTACTATTTTCTTAACTAGGCGCATTCTGAACCCACACCAACCGACTGCGATAAGGTTCGCTGCGTTCCGGGTTGCGGGCTGTCAATCTCACTCGTGCCCGAACCAGCCTTCTCGGCACTACTTCAGTCGGCGATCGGGGAATGCTATGAAATGGTAATGAAATGAAGATCTTGACGAAATGGTGTATATGCCTAGCATAGGGAAACAGGAGAATCTCGAGAAAAGCCCAAACTACAACCTTCTCCGCCATAAGTATCACCATAGATTTTTCAGTAAAAAATATTGAAAAAATCCAGACCTGACTGGAACTCGATCCCGTACTTCCTGCGTGACAGACTTAAGGCTGAGTACTCTATCACCACAGGGGTAATAATTAAGATATTTTAAGACAAAATGACTAATGAAGCAATGGTAGAAGAAAAGAGCAATATTCTCACGCGATGACCCTTAGACCACGCCGGTGGCTACAGGTCGAGGAGCTTCTACTTCATTTCCAAACAAATTATTGTGGATTCCGATCTCCTGCGGGCGATATTCGTGAGGTTAATCGCCACGCAGTCATTCAGCTTGACGATTTCTTGCCAGTTTGTGCTACCGCTTATATGATTGCCTGGCCTCACCGTCTGAATAATACCTGTAATGAAGATGAATGCTAAATAAGCAGTTACAGGTCATATTCAAAGATACGGATCTAATTATCTTAAATATTTTGGCACAACGATTCCAGCAGATTAGAGTAGCCTATATCCTTCTTATATTCCGTGTTAAATTTTTAATGGGATCTCTGGCGCTTGTTTTTACGTTCGCAACGTCATAAGTTTGTTTTCCGAGTCTAGCCAAAATCAGACGATTTTATTAATTCCATAATATGTGGTACATTAGAATGTCTGAATTTCGCACCTAATATATATATATATATATATATATATATATATATATATATATATATAATTTATTTGCCTATGTATTGAATTTGTATACTAACAGTTCTGATAAGGTTTTGTTGAAGTTGCTGACATTGTGGCCAGTTGGCCAGAAATTCATTCACATAATGATCAAGATCATAACGATACTGCTCTCCAACTAAAACTCTGAGCGAAGGTAAGTTTGAAGAATAAATTTGTAATGCTCTGTTCTAGCTTTCATTTCGCTCTTATGAAATATAAAAAACAATAAATGAAATTTGGTTGTAATAGTAACATTAGGCTTATTTCTTGTTTGCATTCATTTGTTGACAAAAGACCAGTACCCAATGCCAACAACAGACATGGCCTGCATCGTTTATCTATACCTTGAGGATTAAACTCGCTCCATTATGATTTTGACCTCGTGGATATATAGGAACAAGTGCCGGAAGCTCAAAATTGAACACGGGGTATAAGAAGATATAAGTGACTGGTGAGAACTGTATAACAGACTTGAGATACTTTTTCTTTCTCTTAAAGATGAATGGTGGAATCAGTAATCGGTTCCGAAATGTCAGAGACTATTTATTCTACCATAAGTTTCACCATGCATATATACGACATAGTTCACTCAAGTTAAAAAAAAAAAATTACATTACGCCGTTGGTGATGTCTGTGGTTTTCAGTAAGCTAGATTAATTCTTGGTAGGAAAATTATTGGAGTAGACGAGAGTTGTACTGGAAGGTCTGCTTGGATTTGTCAAAATCCTCAAGATAATGGGGCCACTTATTTTAAACGAACACGTAATGTTACTTCATTAACTTTCGGCCTCTGTACGTCAATCATATAAAGCACGGGGCTTCCCTCTGTCAGTTTGATTTAGATATAGGACTTTGTGCACTTTCTTCTATCGATTCACGAGCAGGAAATATCACCCAGCGGCAAAAGCACAATTCGGAATTTGGTTTGCTAACGGAATGCAGATAAAATCGAAGTAGCCTATATATTTTTAGATTTGTTGATTTATACTATCATTTTAAAGGATAGTTTTAGTTATTGTATATAATAAATCATTCATGGTTTTCTTTGTAAATATTACATTCAGGCATGTGCACGTGTTCCGGAAAAGAAAAAAAAACGTTGTGCGCTGGATTAAATTTTGAAGTGCAAAGTTAGAGGTACTCATGATCTGCGGGCGACCTTTGCTATTTTCAAGGCGAGGATATGTTTTATTATCACCAAATCTGATGATAACTGTTTCGGATGGGAGTTAACGATGTAAAGCGACGTAGGATATAAAAACCCGCTGAGTCACGATTGCGCGTAAATATGACGGCTGTGAATAAAATATAGACACAACTGCGCACTACATTATTAGAAAATACACAATGATTGCGCAACCTATTAATGTTGTCCAGGAGACACCACGTGGAGGTTGGCTGTGTCGTTCCCCAAAAGTTTTGTCGTATTACATTTTACGTTGTAATTATTGTAAATATTGTCACATTTAGGTTGTATATACAAAAGCTTTAAGTGCTTGCTTGAAAATGGTAATCAACCATTTTAAGATAACCCATAAGGTCGATTTTGTCCTTTTGTTATCACCATGTGCTGTGTTTACTGTATCAGGAGTCACTCGTCGATTATTAACCCGATTTATTTTTATTGATAGTATTTTTTAATTAATTTCTGCCTGAATATTTTGCAGCACATGTATCACAAGGTGTATATTGGGGTGGCAGCTGTAGAACTGTGCGTTGTACTCACGATGGAAACTCTGGATCATTATGGTCCGTCCCAGGACTCTGTGGAGTAACTTCGCGCATATGGGGGCGGAGTCTATCTGTGCCGGGGTGTATTGTGGGCAGCATCAGCTCGAGTCCGCTAAGGGATAAGATCCTCGTGGTATAGAAGACAAAATAAAGTTCAGATAGAAATTATCCTCTCCTGCAAGCGATTGCTCGCTTCGTTCAAGCAATGCCTCCCCCCGGAGCAATCATTGGCCCTAGCCCACTTGCGCAGAGGTCTTGTTTCGTCTTTCTACTCCACAGATTCCCGGGACTGACCATAGTACGTTGTACGTGGCTATGACGTAGGTTCCGCTGTCCGTAACTCCGGAGAAAAACTTCCTTCTTCGGCTACGTAGTTGTCTAGGTCTCTAGGATGTAGTTATCAGTGACAAAGTTGTAAGTTATACGAAAGCATCTTCCACTTCTTCGGGTGACAAGAAACTCAATTCGAAGAAACATTTCAACCAGTTGTGCATGAATCGATTGCGATGCAATAAGGCAATGCACAGTCATCTTAAGGCTGGTTCACAAAAAAAGGTTTATTGTAACATTATTTACGTTCTCGTTGTCGTTTCCGTTCCCGGTTTATTGTGAACCAGCCTTTACAGTGTCAAAGCGCAGTCGTGTACCTTAAAATTATCTTTCGCTCAATCGTAATTAAACCTAACAATCGAAGTGTACAACGCACAAAGTTACTGGCAACGAAATTTGAAATATCTTGCATTCTTAGTTATGCAATTATCTTTCTCTTGGTTCCTTTAGGTTGCGGTGGCAGCTGGTTGCGTAGGTGTGAGATCGGTACTGGATATAGATCAATACTTCTAAACTAGTGTATTTTACTTGTTTTCAATTCTTTCTTACCTTGCTATTCTGTGTTATCAGTTATTGATGTAAATTAGTTTTTGACGTGTTTCCTCTATAACAGGGGAAGAAGCGTAATGAATTTGCCCTTTAATGCTTTGATTCAGTCTTGGTAACTAAACTCACAATGTTGATGGTTGAGTTGTCAGTCGAGAATAATAATAAAAAGTAGCTGCTGCAGAGAAATGCGCTGTCTAAAACACATTAAATAAAGTTCCTAATGCAGCCGTGTTCTACACAGTAGACAGTGCCATACTACTCTAGGGTAACAAGAATTCCTGTTTTTATTAAAACCTTGAACAACATATTAAACTAGCTGGGATTAGATTGTAAAAGTCGAAGGTAAGTGAATGCTGTGTTTCTTTAATCCAAATAAAATTTGGAAAACGAAACTAAAAATTGTCAGTAGTACTGTAAAGCCTGTCTTCTATATAGTTGTAAGATTTGAAGAGTGATCCATTAAATAAACAACAAATTAGGCCTACAACATTTTATAAACAAATGTCTTCGGACAGTCCTTTGGGACTGGCCCTTTATAACCTCAAAGAATTATTATGGAAAAGGACAAATGAAACCCGATCACAGAACAAATTTTGAGACGAATATGGAACTGGATGGGTTCTAAGAAATGTCAGTAGAGTAGCATAAGAAGCGATAGACTGGGATGTAGAGGGGAAAAAGAAAGATGGAAGACAGCAAATAATCTGGGAAAGGACAGAAGAAGAATTAGAAGATATATGCAAAACTGAAAGGATGTGAAATGCATCATCAGAAACAAAGTTCGATGAAGATGACTTGTTGGTGCTCTGTGTTCCGGAAGGAATTGTGAAAGAAGTCGACTACTAAGTACACTTTAGGACTGTAGGCATTATTCAACACGAAAATGAAGAGATTCATTTTCGTTTTTACGATAAAGTAAACTCGGAAAATAGTTTTCTAATAGCTAATAAAACATTAGGTAAGAATGTTGAGGTAGTATCGCTTTCAACAAGACAGAACATTAAGATGAAAACCTAAACCTAGAATAATATGGTCTCAAAAAAAGAAAAGAAAAAAAAAAAAAAGATGAAGTAAACGACTTTAAAACTCGAGCTCTGTTCATTACCATTCTGACGTACACAATGACCTATCTCTGTTATGTGACGAAACAGAAGAAAACCTAATGTCCCATATTAATCAACGAAGCGGCTAACGGCGACTTTCGCTACCAGTAACTCGGCAAGTTTTGAATATTGTATAATTTTACTTACATGTATTTAATTTTACATTATTATCGCCCATAACAATCAATCTTCGAAGTCGGTAATCCCAAAGGCGTATCCTCCCCTTGTTAGTGTTCCCATATAGACTGCAGTCATTGCTTGTCCTTTCCTTACAACTCCTCCAAGCTACGGTCTCAATAACCCTAAATCGTTGAAAGAGAGCAGTTCTTGTGAACTCTGTGCAGTACATATGTGACAGCTATTCATTATATTCATTCTTTGGGTAAAGAAAGGTGGAGAGAGAAATAAAAGGCGACCGTAAGAAAAAAATGAAAAGGGAAGAAGTTTAAATGAGAGGGGAAAGGAAAGGAAAAGAGAGAATGAGATGGCGACGGAGAGGAGATGGAGTGAAGTGTGATGAACTAATGAGGTAAGGCGAGACATGGTGGAATAATGTGAGATGAAGTTGAGATGAGATCTGCAACAAGAAGATCATGTTTCTTCGTAATTGTGCAAATCTGCAAATGTGTTAAGACAACATAAGTAATCTTTATTTTTCCGTTTATTCAATCAGTACTGCTGCTTGGGAACATTTCTGCACATGAAATATGATTTCCTGATACTTTAATCTCAGTCACGTGTTAAAAATAAGCTAATCTTGGTCTATGATGCATGAAGTGTACAGAAACGGTCAAGTACTGATCGGTGTTTTATATTTAAACTGATAATTAACTGAATGTTTGTATTTACACACATCTAAACAGAAATTATACGTTTTTATAATGAAACATCGGCATTGTATGTGGAAGACATAATGTTAATATTGATTTGTACTCTATTTGCCAGTATTGAAAGTAGGTCTGTTTACTGTACGAAGTGAAATAAATAGAAAATTAACAGGCATTTATTTCTATTTGATATTATGAAAAGTGCCAGGTTGTTTGTCTGAATTTGAAAAAATAAGTATTTGGTGTGGATATTTCTGTTCTTGAGTTTCAGGTAGTAGATTTATGGCACGCAAATCAACCGTGTCCCTGATAGAAGATTGCAACCAAAATTTGTCGGGCATTTCTTATCTACTGCGAATTTTGACGCCGAATAACTGCAATTAAAAGTATCGTTAAATAAGATGCTGTAGCTGTGCAGGATAACGCTCGCTTTTGCCGTGACTTCACTCATATTTATGATCACCTTGTATTGATTTAAATTTAAATAGTAGGTCTATAATTAAAGAAAGCTGTTTATCTTGAAGCAGACTGTCCAAGAACCAAATTACTAATACAAAGGATTAATGTTTCTTCTTCTTCTTCTTCTTCTTCTTCTTCTTCTTCTTCTTCTTCTTCTTCATATTCATGACCTAGACGAAGCAAGCAATCTGTAGAACAGATATTTGTCATTTTCTGTTTCTTGTGATTTCTTGCATGTGTAGAATAACTATGTAGATCAGTATTATTATTCTTGCTGTTCCTAATTCATTTTGGTGGAGTTTTGGAAGTCGGATAACATAAAGCCAACCGAAATTTTATTTATTTATTTATTTATTTATTTAATAATAACATATACATAAAAATGTTACATTAAAATACCCCGAAAGAGCAAAGCTCGTGTTCGGGGACAGTTCCGTTACATAGATACACATACTTTGTAGACAAAATGCTTAAGAAAAAAGCTCACATAAAGATTGTAATAAAATTAGTAAATAATAATACTAATAATAACTGAGTGAAAAAGAGACTATGTTTAGATTGATGGATTAATATTAAATTATTATTAGTAGTATAATTAGTGCAGGTCATGTTGATATAGTAACCAAGATAAAATAGAAAAATACACTTAGGATAGAAATAAACTTGTTTTACAATACATGGTACATAATATATATACAGGGAGGTCTGTCATATAAATTTTTTAATTCTGGATCTGAAAATTTCATTGCTTAAAGTAGTCATTTCTGGATGAAATTTTATTATCGAATTATATAGCCGTGGACCATAATTTGTACTGTGTAGTAAAGCAGCAGATGTGAAATATTTAGGTTCAACTAATTTAAGAATTTCATTTCGTCTTGTATTATGAGCATGTGGCTGAGCTACAAATTTCATTTTATTTTTATGATAGAATTTCATTAAAGAGTTTTTATAAATTTGGTCAATTCTAAAAACATTCAATTCAGAATGGATCAAATTTGTTGGATAATCCAGTCGCCTTTTCAAACAAATTTTGATTATACGTTTTTGCAACATAATTAGAGGAAAAAGAGCAGTTTTTGTAATGCCTCCCCATCCAATTATACCATATTGGATAACAGATTCAACTATAGCCAAATAAACCAAACGTAATACATGAGTAGGCAAGTAATGGCGAAGGTTTACAAATTTGTAAATTGTTTTACGTATCCTATTACATAAAAAGGTGATTTGTCTATCCCATTTCAAGTGTTGATCATTATGATTATGATTATTAAGTTTTGGCATAGTGTTAAATGCTAAGTGACAGTGATTAATTTAAAACGAATAGTGTAGCCTATGTGCTTAGAAATATGCGTATGCGCGTTTAGTATAACAACTTCATGTATATAATTCGTATTTGATTAATAACATATTTCAGTAACAGCGCTACTATGTCTAATAATATTAGTCAAATATGCTTAAACAAGAAAAAGCTGTGTGACAGAGTACAGCATATTATACAGAGTGTATACAAATTATTCATCGGGTTTTGACATCGTATATCTTCAAATGAATAATGTCCATCCATTTGTACTAATAGCCAATCGAAAGAGCACATTTTCAATTTCTGTACATATCATTACAAATATTCTATGTGCCCTCCTCTTGTTACCAGACACACATCTATGTGGTAGTCCAGTTCGACTCGTAGGCTACACGTTGGAGCATGTCATTGTCGATGTTCCTCAGCGCAGCAGTGATGCGATCTCGGAGTTCAGCCAATGTTGTCGGCTTAGGTGGCATGCAAACATTCTCTTTCACGTACCCCCAAAGAAAAAAAATCACAAACTGTGAGGTCAGGAGACCGTGGGCCACCTGAGGAGTGCCAGATCATCCTGAACAGAATCTTCCACACAGTTGCATGAGCAATGTCCAGTTCGCGACTTGCTCGACGTGTTGATTTTTGTGGGCTACGAGCGAATGCCTCTCGGATTTTCTTCACCTTTTCAGTTGAAACACCTGGTCGTCCTGACCTTTTTCCTTTACATAAGCACCCTTTGTCTTTCAACTGTCGATACCACCGCAGAATGCTTTGGTGGTTCTTCTCTGTACTGTCTCCGGAACGCACGCTGCACAGTAATGATGGATTGAGTACTCTGATATTCCAAAACACAAAATGCTTTCTGTTGATCAGTCACCATTTTACCAACCGCCACTAGTGAGTCACTGAAGAGTCAGAATTAAATCTGAAATGAGAGATACCAAATTTAAGAATATGCTCTTTCTATTGGCTATGAGTACAAATGGGTGAACATTATAAATGTTAAGCTATACGATGTCGAAGCCTGATGAATCATTTGTATACACTCTATATTATAGATTGTGGTGTGAAGAAGTGAGAGTTTTTGTAGATTTACGCGAACTCAATAATCTATACACCTGCAGTGTGTGATGTAGGCAAAGTGTTCGTGGTATAACGTGACGTCGTTATTGAAAGAATGATTATAAATCTGCAAGACAGTGACTCAGAACACGAGAATGGTGACGATGCGGAGAATGAATATAGCGACGAACAACTTGCAGTTTCTTCAAATAAATGCTGCTTTACTAAATGAGAGTTATGATTTCTCTAATTCCTTCTATACGATGATTTAAGAACACCTAGGCTTGATAATATTTATTATATTGGTATATTAATTATATATTACAGTATAAATTAATTGCAGAAACTTTCATTTCGAAAAGACTTGTTTACTTCTGGTGCTGTCTTGAAGCTGACAAGCAAACATTCTGAAGGGGGCAGATAAAAAATATTTTTTTTCTTCCACCATGTTAATAATGTCAAAAGAAGAGCTTATACAGATTTTGGCCACTTTACCGCAATTACGAGGCCGCCCAGAAAGTGATTTTCCTTGGGCCCGTTTACAGAAAAATAGCACAATTGCATGAAAAGATGTATTGAAACAGATACAGCAGTTGTTGCGCTATTTGTCAACATATTCCCCCACTGGAATTTAGACATTTGTCAAACCATGGGATCAATTTTTGTATCCTTGTGTCGTAGAAGTCAGTCGCTTGGGATCGGAACCAGCGTTTGACGGCCGTCTGCATCTCTCTGTCGATCCCATGATATGACAAATGTCTCAGTTCCGGTGGGAATGTGTTGAAAAATAGCCCAAGAATTGCTGTATCTGTTCCAATAAATTTTTCTAATAAAATTGTGTTTTCTTCCTGTTAACGGCCCCTGGCGAACTTACTTTTTACAGCCCTCGTAATTGCGGTCGAGTGACCAAAATTTGTGTAAGCACGTCTTTTGACATTATTAACATGGTGTAAGACCAATTTAACTTTTTTATCTGCCCCCGTCAGAATGTTTGCTTGTAAGCTCTTTTCTATGCCTCTTCCTTCTGTCTAGACGAAGTCCGTTGTTGGAATCGAAATTTCCTCTCACAGTACTTACAGAAAGATATCTGAGCTCACAAAGGTAACGAGAGGTTATTACATGAGGATAGATACTTGTTACAGATTTGAGCACACGATATCGAATGAAGTCAAAAATTACGTTTTAAGGCTAGATTATTTATTGATAAGGTAGCAAATTGTAAGCAATAGGCGTAGTATAGAGATGAAGCGGGACTCGTGCTTTGAAGCTGTTGTGCTCGGGCGTCAGTTTGAATCCCGCCTGAGGCGATTATCTGATTTTTTCTGAAGTTTTCCCCAACTGTAAGGCGAATGCCGGATAATTCTATGGCGAATTCTCGAACTCGTCTGGTCAAAACATCGTATGTTATCAATTAGACGCTAGATATTGAGTTTTTTCTGAAGTTTTCCCCAACTATAAGGCGAATGCCGGATAATTCTATGGCGAATTCTCGAACTCGTCTGGTCAAAACATCGTATGTTATCAATTAGACGCTAGATATTGAGTTTTTTCTGGAGTTTTCCCCAACTGTAAGGCGAATGCCGGATAATTCTATGGCGAATTCTCGAACTCGTGTGGTCAAAACATCGTATGTTATCAATTAGACGCTAGATATTGAGTTTTTTCTGAAGTTTTCCCCAACTCTAAGGCGAATGCCGGATAATTCTATGGCGAATTCTCGAACTCGTGTGGTCAAAACATCGTATGTTATCAATTAGACGCTAGATATTGAGTTTTTTCTGGAGTTTTCCCCAACTGTAAGGCGAATGCCGGATAATTCTATGGCGAATTCTCGAACTCGTGTGGTCAAAACACTGTATGTTAATTAGACACTAGATAACCGCGAAGTTGATACAACGTTATTAAATAACAAAAAAAGAGCTCTTTGTAACTCAGTTGATGCCATTTAAGCAAGGACCGGCATTCGATTCTGTGATACATCCTTTGATTTTGACCATGTCTCCATAGCCTATGAATTCTGTGAAAAACATTAAAAAGAATTTCATTAACATTATAGGGAAGTGTAACATTTTAACTGCGCGACTGGAAAACAAAAATATAGGCTATTAAAATATTCATACTTAAGTTAAGCAGTTGATACGGCTGTGATATTCTAAATGCTTCTGATAAGTAGTCTTGTATTCACATGTTAACGTAATGGCGTTGCTAACTTTGTAACGTTTCTCGGTTATCAATCAGCTCTAAAAGGCGCTGTAGCGTTAAAGAACTTCGGTCGGGGGACGTTTTTTCTCCAATACTTATGTGCGCAGAAAAAGGTTGAATGGATGATTAACTGAATTAGAAGCTATCGACGTAGTGACATTTTTGATTGATGGTGTAATGGTGAAGCAAGAATGAATGTTGGCATAAGCGTTCTTGATTTATGTCGTCCATGAGGTCAAGGAAATGTGTTTGGTATTTCATAACATCTCCATTTTATGACGATCATACGTGCTGTCTTATTGTTCTTACGCCTAAAAACGTATTAAGAAAAAAAAAAAAGGGAATGAATTCCGTTTTCCTAATCAAAATAAAGACTGAACAATTTATCAGTGAAATGTTATCATAAGATAGATGTGTTTATTACGCAATCGAAGCATATTAAAGATGAGATACGCACTACAAATCCAGTGATCCTGAATTGTATTTCAAATGGGGAAGGTGACGATTTTACTTTCAAAACAAATAAATCTTGTCTTCCATATTAACATGTATAAAAATCATCACTTGCGTTTGCAAATTAATTCTCTATGCAGTGTGAATGATAATTCTGCGTTAGGTTTTTCATGGTTGGGTAGCCTTACTTTACGCCTGCCGTTTGATCATCATGCCTGTGGACAGTATTACAACTTTTTCCCCATATTCTTTGTCGCCTCTTACATCAGGTACAGGGCCATCTTTAGTCGCCCACAAAATAAGGTGCAGTCATTCGCACCACTTACGACAGTTCAGCCATATCGAACCACTATGGTTTATGCCGTCACTACCCTTATAGACTTTACTTGTCACCGTGGGGAGGAGTTCTTTACTGGGTACTGTCAGTTTGATAGAATTCAGAACGATGTTAATAGAAAACGTAAAGCAAATAATCACACGAGCGAGGTTTAAATGCGAAAAAGAAAGGGGGGGGGGTTATTAACACATGTTTAATTTGCAATAGATATTTCAGAGGAATTTCTCGTTTTATTTCTATTAAGCCTAGGTTGTCTCATGTTTTTCCATATGACTGCGCTTCGATCAATTATTAATACTGATCGAATCGTCGCCGTTTAGACATAATCCTGAATTAGTAGAGGCGACGAAGGACTGTGATCTTAGGAACACGAAGATTTGGTGACAGTTATTCTCTTCTGCTTTTCTAGTTTGGTGAATACAGTCTCATTCTTTAAATTATGCAATCTTCCTGAGCGAGGTCCATCTTCAAGGCTTAGGTCCTCATCGTTAAACCAATTTGATACCGTCCTGTTGCTGACCATCCCACCATCTTTCACTGCGCATATTTCTTCGGCTGCTGATTTTGTACTATATATATTTTTTTTCCAAAAGAAACTTAGAAGCAATCGAACTGTGATTGTGTCACCACATATTTCCAGTTAAAAACTGAAGATAATAGCACTATATACCGCAAATACATATGCACTTAAATGCTTCTTGAAATATGTTTCAAACCATACCAACAACATTATCATATAAACAAATGGTTTGTTGCCTAGCAACTCAAAAACAATCGAGAAGAATTAATGTTTTAGAAAAGACTTTTGAGACTACCTAGAGTCGACGGCAATTCGGAAGGCGGTAGTCTGCTATAAAAAATAGCGGTTGCGTCGAGAGAGACAGGTAGAGAGAGCAAGGCAGCGTAGAACATTGCCACATCGTACTTCACGAGCACGTGTCATACAAATAGCGCAGGAGAGAATTTAAATTATCAAAAGACAATAATGACCTTAGCCGTTGACTGCTGTAAGCATGACACCGAACAAACCCTCTTTCCTTCACTAACAATATTCTTTGCACGATTCTCAACCATATACCACATGCTTCTGCAGTCGTTTCTTGCGTGTTGGCAACGTTGCAGCCAGCATCAAGATGGCCGGCAGCGATCTGCTCGTCAACGTTTTTAAAGTAATTAAACACCTTCAACACTATTTTCCGTATCTGCCTGTGCAATATTTGTCCCTTTACAGTCTCTTAATCCATTTACACACAGTAAATGTTAGTTTTACTTATTCAATGTATTGAAACTCTCACACGTGAACAAACGAATTCGGGAAGTACTTGTTATAGACTGATTCCGATCGGTTCTACTGTACAAGCTTGTGACGTCACATGCCAGAAATTTTACAGCGCATATAGCAGCTGACCGACCGCCTTCCGAAATGCCGTCTAGTCTAGTATATTGAATATAAATTACTGCCTGCTTGAATGCATCCGATGACTGCTTATACTGCCTTCTTATAAGACCATTCTAACAATGATTTCGCTGAAATGATAATCCGTATGTCTGCTCCAAACTATGAAAAAAACATTGTTCTATCTAATGAAAAGAACTTTGTTCTGTCTATTTTGTGCCATTATGACATATTGAAGTGTGTTAGGAATAATAACAATCAGAAACTCTTGTGGTAAATTCGGGAAACCTCTACGTAGTAATGTATGGAAGTTCCACGCAGAAAATGTTTTCCGATTTTCTTGTTCCTTCAAGAGCAAAGAATATAATGGATTAACGAAGAGGAAGAAGAAGTTATTAGGGTTGTGAAGCAAAATAATATTTTTAGCCACACACTACAAATATAAAGCATAGGACCTATAGCCACAAGCGACGTCACTGGCCATTAGGAGCTGTCCTTTAGCGACAATTTTTTTCTATTCATGTTACATGTTTGACCATTATGAGCAGGCCGTATAAGTAGCATCGGATGCATGGATACGTTCGAGCATGCGGTGGTATAAATACACTGAAATCATACTGGAAAAAGTAGATCTACATTAATATAGGCTATATATTTTTTGTCCCATTCTTTTCATTCACCGACTGTATTCATCCTTCACGTATTTCTTCTCCATTTCTTCTTTCACTACCTTGTCCGCTGTTTTCGTCTTAAGTAGTGTAGTCCCACTTTCCACCTGCAATCCGCACCACAACACAACCATCACCTAGGCCTATTTCTTGATCTGTCATTTTATCCAGGCTAAGGCTAAACTTGGAATACATGATAATAAACGCACATGCAGTTCAGAGATTGTCGACACTATTTGAGAGCATGTTTTTAACTTATGTTGGAATATATTGACTGTACTTCTCATATTTAATTGGAAGTCGTACATGCCATCTGTCACTTAGAATAAGAGGAACCACAGGGGGCAGAAAAAGCCTGCCTCGGATGCCGTTACAGCCGCGAGCGCTGAGTTCGGGAAGCCAAAATCTGCGTTGATTAATTCCAGGAAGGACTGCAATAAAAGCCTGCGTCGGAAACAGTTTTTTATTCAGCCAATTTCATGTCTGGAAATTCCCACTGTTTTAGTGCGAATCGTCATTACATGGATACCTAACAAGTACAGTAGATTAGTTTCATTCTGTGTGAACAGCACTGCATACTGTTCTGGATTAATTCGTTCTTGAAATGAGCCCAGTTGTGGGTAGAACATAAAGTCCGTTTTACCTAAAGAATATATATACATCGTCGTCATATATGGATAAACGTATCGACTATAAAATAACATCACGTGTATTACAGATACTATTCAGATAGTAATTATTGCGTTTAGGAGCCCACCATGTTGCCCTCTTAAACTTGTTTTAAGAATTTAAACTTGGATAAAACATTTGCTTGGTTATTTTTTTTTTCCGTACGAAAACGAGACAAAACAAAACGAAGTAGACTGGATACAAAACTAAACCATAAAAATCTAGGTATAAGACCAGTACCAAATATTTAATGTGTTAATAAAATTATCGTACTCTAAAAGCGGCTACACACGACCCAATCTGCAGGGTCCGATTTGCAGAGACCCTGCCGATCGGGTAGTGTGTAGGCTTGAGGGACAACAAACCTCGTGTCGGGTGGTTGGTTCGGGCAGCCACCCAATCTCCCGACTCCCCCACTCCAACACCCTGCAAGTTGGGTCGTGTGTAGCACGATCGGGCTGATTTCTTGTCAGTAGCAGCTTGCAGAAGTGGCGTTTATGAAGAACTGAGAGCAGTGACAGTGAGTGCGACGTGAAATTACGGAAAAGGAGGGATATTTTGAACTGTATAAAGATATGCCTTGTTTATGGGACATTTCAAACGCAAATTGACTGAACAGAGATATGTGCAATCAGGCTTTAGAAATTCTTCTCGAAAAATACAAATTATTTAGTGCACAGCATGTCAACACAATAGGATCAACGTTATCAATATGCACACTTATGCTTTGTCGAAAATATGAGCAGAGTTTAAATGTTTTCTTATTTTTAAGAGGTTAGGTACAGCTTACAGCAGTAAAATTTTGGAAATATTAAACATTTTTTTCATCCATTACTGTATCTTGTACAATAATGAAAAATAAATATATATAAAACACTGTCCTGTTTACTTACTGGCTTTTAAGGAACCCGGAAGTTCATTGCCGCCCTCACTCAAGCCCGCCATCGGTCCCTATCCTGAGCAAGATAAATCGTCTCTATCATCAAATCCCACTTCCCTCAAATCCATTTTAATATTATCTTCCAATCTACGTCTCGGCCTCCCCAAAGGCCTTTTTCTCTCCGGCCTCCCAACTAACACTCTATATGCATTTCTGGATTCGCCCATACGTGCTACATGCCCTGCCCATCTCAAACGTCTGGATTTAATGTTCCTAATTATGTCAGGTGAAGAATACAATGCGTGCAGTTCTGTGTTATGTAACTTTCTCCATTCTCCTGTAACTTCATCCCTCTTACAAGTAAACCTTCAGGTGGGGTAAAAAAACAAAGACTTGCCTTTATTACCATTCGATTAAGCATTAAAACCAATGCAAAATACGTAAATTTTACAACTCGAACGCAGTGAACACCAGAGATCGCGACCAATCAAGATCACGTTGACATGGGCTACTTAGATTGCAAACAACTATACCATGTAGCAATGCTAGACGCATGAGCGAAGACAGTACTGCTATAGACGCGCTGTCAGCTAGTTTATACTTTGCAGTTTATTGTGTAATGTTATGTGCAGTGAGCTGAAGATGAACCCAATGAATATAGTGATTAAAATTCTGGATAAACTAAAAGAAGAGGGTTATAAGGAGACAGACTGTGAAATGTCGCAGAAGGAACTTGAAGTTGTTGATGATATATATGACTTATTAAAGAGTTATGAATCGGAAGCAGTTGAAGAAAGTCATACTCTGGACATTGATGAAAATGAACCACGAAATGATGATAATGACATGCCTCATGTACGAGAATGGGAGACTGAAAAAACAAATACTACATCAGAAGAGGAATCAAGTACTTCACAAAGTTCCGGTTCTCAATACTCTCCGTCCCCTCCCAAAACATCCCGAGTCATTGACTTTGAAGAAAAATGTAAGGTAATAGAGTATTGGATTCTGCCAGGTGTACCAACAAACAAAAAGAAAAAGTTTAACCATAGGTCATGGAGCAGTATGAAACATAAATTTACATGGTTAACACACGAAAGTCAACTCTACAAAATGAAGCACGCTGTCGAACAACAAAACGATGTTATGAATAAAATGAAAGAAGTGCACCGAAGAACATTTGAGGAATTCTGTATGCGGCGGTCGTCAAATGAAATTGTAAAAGAAAGTGACATAAAAAGAATTGCACTGACAACAGCCGTGATTTATTAGGCATAGATCAGAAATACTTCAACACAAGTCCTACTTGGTTGCATCGCTTTAAAATGCATTATAAGATTGTCAGCCGCAAAATAACATCATATGTAACAAAGCGTCAGGTACGCGACAAGACAACTCTTGAACAATCAATCCAAACCTTCAGACGTGAGTGCGCACCACTTATGGACATGTACGATGATGATCATGTGTTTAATGCCGACGAATGTGGGTTCCATAAGGAAATGCCTTTCGGCAGAACATTACAACGTCAAGGAACCAGTAAAGTGTACGGTGTCGTGCAATCCAAAGGGGCAACTACACATTCCTACACTATAATGCCGGTGGTTTCTAAAGCTGGAAAACTGATGCCAAAGTTACTACTGATTCTCCAAGAACCGAAAGGTATAAGTGCAAGAGTTGCGGAACGCATTTTCCAGAGTGACAACCTTGTAGTAAAATGGACGACGTCGGGAAAAATGACCAAAGAAATATGGATAGAATTTTTACGAGAAATATTCCTCCCTAATTCTGCAACACGCAATCTTCTCCTGTTAGACTCATATGGTGCCCACTGCAACGAAAATACAATTAAGCAACTGTTAGAAGAAGGGGACTATGGTCTTGAAAAACTAGTAGTGAAAATCATAACACCAAATACGACTTATGAGTTGCAACCTTTGGACAGGTACTTTTTTCGAATGTACAAGCATATGATTCGACACATTTCTCATAATGTAGATTTTGATGATTCATCTGATACATTACAACAACGCAACAATATACTGAAACTACAGTCGCTTGTTTACCAGCAGTTTCTTTCTCCACGATTCCAACAGGCGCATGGGTATGGTTGGGTGTTAGCTGGATTGGGATCCAGAAGTGGACAACGTTATCAAAACACTACAGAGTACTGTATCCGAAATGTACAAGGAATATGTACGATTTGTGCAAAATCAGCCTTTATAAAGTGCGGGTGGTGTACTGACAATTTGTGTTTCCAACATCTTTTTGTTAGCTATCACTGTTGTGCGACATATGTTTCTGGATAAAAAATCAGATTTTGGAATATGATGCATTAAGTAACATGATGACCACATCATCGTTTTCCTTCTTATGCAGTAATCGCTAGTTGAAAGTGTGTTTTCTTGCTGCTTGAAATCTCGTGTTCTGCGCTGTGTATCGCACTTGATAATTGCAGTCGAGTTACGAAATTTTAGGATTACTCATATTTTATTATGCTGATTCCAAAAATATAAGTTTCATTTTCATTGTTTTTTACCTCAGGTGAAGGTTTACTTGTTAGCCCCAAATATTTTCCTAAACACTTTATTCTCAAACACCCTTAACCTATGTTCCTCTCTCAAAGTAAAAGTCCAAGTTTCACAACCATAAAAAACAACTGCTAATATAACTGTTTTATAAATTCTAACTTTCAGATTTTTGACAGCAGACTGGATGATAAAAGCTTCTCAACCGAATAATAACAGGCATTTCCCATATTTATTCTGTGTTTAATTTCCTCCCGAGTATCATTTATATTTTTTACTTTTGCTCCCAGGTATTTGAATTTTTCCACCTCTTCAAAAGATAAATTTCCAATTTTTATATTTCCATTTCGTACAATATTCTCCTCACGGTACGTAATCATATACTTTGTCTTTTCGGGATTTACTTCCAAACCTATCTCTTTACTTGCTTCAAGTAAAATTTCCGTGTTTTCCCTAATAGTTTGTGGATTTTCTCCTAAGAAATTCACGTCATCCGCATAGACAACTGTCCTTCTGCTATATGAAAAAAATATTTTTACGGTTAAAAAAATTATTCACTTTTTTTTTCTTCAAAATTCAGTTCACTGTGCAGTGATGATGCGTTTCCCACATTACTCAAAAACTATCCAACATTCTGTGATGAAATTTTTTGTGTATTTATGCATGTCATATCTACAATATGATGCAAGATCACTTCTTTACCGTTGATAGATTGTCTGATAAAAAATAAATTCATTTTAAAAAGTGGTCAAACATCAGTATTTTCTATTACACAAAATAAAAAAAATATCACTGCACAGTGAACTGTCAACATTTTGAATCTTGAAATATATATATATATATATATATATATATATATATATATATATGCTATATGCCTAAATAATTTTTTTAATCGGAAAAAAATTTTTCATGTAGTACCTGTTTATCGTTCTGTAATAAGAAACTCAGTGCAATTCCAATTTTTTGAAACTTGGAAAGTGAACGAGCCATGATATATCTTTTCACAACGAGTAGGTTGGGTCGTGTGGAGAGCAGAACCAATTCGTCCGACCCAACCGCCCTGCAAATCGGACCCTGCAGATTGGGTCGTGTGTAGCCGCTTTAAGGACGATACAAGTGAATGGTTCATATTAGGCTAATGGATTACGATACGTTACCAAAACATACAAGCCCTGTGAACAAATAAATGGAACCTCCGTAGACAGAAAAAAGAAACATAGGGCTGATAAGATGATGGTGAGTTGACAAAATTGTAAGCCTAATCCGTGGTGGTGGTGATGGTGATGGTGATGGTGATTAGGGCGAGGAAGTTCATGCATTTGCTTATATTTTTCCATTGTCTGTAATTAATTGCTGATTAATTATCTTCACGAATCATCAACATTTAAGCTTATCAAACCAAATTTTATGTTGTATATATTTGCATATTTTGGCTTTTTTGTTAATGCATAATATTTTATGATATTTATATTATTGTGGGATATTTTTTTTTGCTTTTAAGCTCATTAAAGCTGATTCTATGTTGCATAAAACTACATAATTTGGATTTTTAAATAAAAGCTTCATATTCTGTTTTTTATAACTGGTATTGAGTGAAATTATTATAACTATTTTACCAGAAAAGTATTAAAAGTTTCGCGGCACACTTAGTAAATCTCAAGGCACATTAGTGTGCCTAAAGCAATAACGTTTTTGTAAAGGGTAGGCATATCTTTAAAAGTGGCGCTGCAAGTGTTTGAAGCAAAAATACCCAGCTTAAATTCTGTCCTTGGTAGTGTAGGAGAAAAACTTAAGGATAAAATAAGTTAAATGGTTTTTAAAAAATTCTGGTTACGAACAAATGTGCAAAATTAGACATTTTAAACGGAAAATCATCCATTAAGCCCAGTGAATTAACTTTTACTTTGGACCAGTTATAAGCATTGAAGTATGCCCCAATAACGTCTTTCGACATTGAAACAATCTTTTTAAGATACAAATCCATATTTAGGGACAACAGAAACTATCTATTTAAAACCTACGCCACATAGTGATCGTAAACTGCAACTCATCGCTTCTTTCGAATAGCGATTCACATGTTTCAAATTGCTTATTATTATTATTATTATTATTATTATTATTATTATTATTATTATTATTATTATTATTATTATTATTGATACATCAAGAAATATAAAATTTGATTAGAGCATATTTATTGGCATATTTTAAGATTTTTAAAGGCATACTTGCATGAATATTCAATAGGTTTTTAGGGTATGAACTTCCTGGCCTTAATGATAATGATGATGATGATTATGAAGCATTCAAGCCAGGAAAAGAAGAATAAGAATTTTGAGTAATTATTATCGCCCTTAAAAACTCATCTGGAGTCTCATGAAACGCCCATTAAAGTGGAGGATCTCTAAGTAAAATGTTATATTAACAAGAGTTACATTATTTTATAGGTATTCATATATTCGTGTAACTTTGTATTTTGTTTCTTATTTATCATAAGAGGAGGTTTTGTGAAAAAAATAAAATTCCAATTATCCGAACCCCAATCATCGATTTGGGGGAAAATATAAAAATTAATACTACGGGATCTTGCGGCACGGAAACGAGTGACTTCTTCAAAGCAACGTACGCTATTTGAGATATTCCAAGTAAAATACGGTAGGCCTACAGATACTATACAGAATTATGTTCTGTACTAAAATACGGAATGGGCAAAATAAAACTGGGCAGGAAAATATATATGAAATATATGGATTTATATGTATAAGACTGACGCGGAAATGACCCTGATAATGCAGGAAACCGTGATTTCGATGCATCTTCTGTGATGTTCATTAACAAAGGTCAGTCTTAAAAAGTCTTATAACTATAAATATATATATATTACAGATTTTCCGGGCCAGTTTTATTTTTCCCACTCTGTAAATGTGTATACAATACTGTACCTTAATTTTTTAGCTTTTATATACTTTAACGTACAATTTTAATAGTATAGTACAGTACATACATACCTATGTTTGCTTAGTTAGTTTTTGTCAATAAAAATTCGGTTTTTATTTTGTCAGATATCGTTTTTTTCTTAATTATTTCTGAGCTGTATCCAATTATCCGGATTTCTGCATATCTGGATCAGCCCGAGCCCCAATTAGTTCATTAGTTCTACTGTACATGTTTTCATCATTATCGATACCGTAAAGGTGCGTCCAGACTTGCAACAGAACATCGTAGCGCAACCGCGCTGCGATCCTATCTGGACAGCGAACGATACTTCGCAACATCGGCGCGTAGCGTGAGCCCGCACCTGAGCGTTACGGACCGAGGGGCGCTGAGTTGCACCACTTGTCGTTTATTCCAAGGAAAAATCAAATGATCCAGAGCGTTGAAGTTGCCGTCAGTGTGGACGTGCATGGAAGCTGGACGTGTAACACCCATTCGTGCCGCATGTGTGGCTACAGTGCTAATGCACTGGCCTTCCATGAAGACGGTCCGGGTTCGGTCTGCGTGGAATGTATGATGGTAAAATAGACGTTGCATAAGTGTTTTCCCGGGGTACTCTGTTTCCCTCTTTGATTCCAACACTTCACTTCTCCTTCATTTCATCTCTCGCAACAACTGGATAAGGCGGATCGCACAGCAGCGCCAACTATGCTCGCCACTAGTGACCTGGCCGTACCGAAATAAGACAATCGAAATTTCGCTAGTAAATTCGCGACTATATTCTTTAAGCATTATTTCAAATGCAAGGTTTACGTAGTATAACGGCGGTTTTTTTAATGCACTAGAAGAAAATACAGATTTAGTAAGATATTATATCAGGTTATTACAGCTAAATGAAGGAGAAATATGATGTGCTTTAGGAAATCACTGAAATCACGAAATCAAATTTCGTGGCAATCGTCGTCAAGCGCTTGCTAGGCTACGTAATTATTACCGCATTGGCATTGTATTTTTGGTCCAGAGAAAATAGCTCGTCTTTACGAAAGAATTGCTTATCAATTTTACGAAAAAAAATTATCATCAGAACCATGGGCGACTAGAAACATCACTAGCGTCCACCGCTGTGGAGTAGCGGTTAGCTTGCCTGACCGTGTACGAGCGGGCACGGGTTCAAATCCTGGTTGAGGTTTTTTTCGGGAGTTTACGTCAACCCATTAAGAGCAATTGCTTGGTAACTTTCGGCACTGGACCCTGGACTCATTTCGCTGTCATTATCACCTTCATAGCATTCAGACGCTAGATAACCATACATGTTCATCGTCTGGCCGCGAAACCAGGTGGCCCGGGTTCGAATCCCGGTCGGGACAAGTTACCTGGTTGAGGTTTAGTCCGGGGTTTTCCCTCAACCAATACGAGCAAATGCTGTTTAACTTTCGGTGCTGGACCCCGGACTCATTTCACCGGCATTATCACCTTCATTTCATTCAGACGCTAAATAACCTAGATGTTGATAAAACGTCGTAAAAAACCCACTACAAAAAATACATCACTAGCCAAGCGAAAAGCACATTCGACCATATTGAAACAAAAGAAAATGCGAGCGGGGTTTAGTTCGTACGTAGTATAGGCTATATGTATTTATTTACGCTGCAAGTGGGCAAGCACCCGGTGGCAGTGGTATAGCTCGCGCAAGAAACGATTACCGAAAACCAATGGTGGCGTTGCTGTCTATTTTGACGTGTGTATGTAGGCACGCCGAGGGGGGGAAAGGTACGAGCCGATGGAAGTACTGTCTCTTCCAAGAAGATGAACGAATGAGGACATCGCTGTGGAAATAAAGAACGTAGCAAGAGAAAAATTTGAAGCTAATTAAACGCGCAACATATGTTTACGAATGAAATAATAATACCGTGCGATACAAGACACGTATTCACATGCAATGGAACAAAATAAAGTCGTAATGTAACTATCACAACGCTAGACTGATTCTATCGATGTCATTTCTCTTTCGACTGTACTCTTGAATATCATTAAAGTTATCTCATGACCTTTCCTCTCGCCCGCTCTTCCTTATCGCAGTGTTTGATTCGCATTCCTTCCGTCGGTAATCCGTACTTGCGAGACCTATATACACAATATAAGCAATACACAATACAATTATGCAATACAAATACAATAAAATGTCTCCTCTCACATTATTTATTCCTTCATCTAATCCACTCCAACATTGTCGCATTCCTCAGCCTTATGTCGCTTAGCTATCCCCTCATCTAATCCATGAAACCTTTGAACTCGCAATATGTACGCAAATAAGTTGCGTTGCAAAATGATTCAACCCCTATACTTATGGCAAGTACAGGTTTCCGATGTTAATCTAGGTTCTAAGGGCTTGAGGCTCCAGGTTCTATTCGGGCTCCTCAGTAGATGATGGAACCTTACCTGCAGGGCCAAGGAAGGATAGCCCACCTGTTAGCGTAGGATTAACGTCAATCAATTAGTCAATCAATCAATCAATCAATCAATCAACCAATGAATCAACACCCATTCGTCTGTGTGGACAGTGAACATGGAATGGACCGAGCAAAACACGTTGCATTTTATGAAATTATACGGAGGTAAAGAAATTTTGTGAAATGTCAAACACAAGGAATTTTAACAAAAGTTTAAGGAACGATGCTTGGGAGCAGCTGGCGCGACCTTGACGTTACGACCCAGCGTTGCGGAACGGGACGCTCAGCGATCCATCGCTTGTCGGTATTTCTGCGTAACAATCAAAGGATCCAGAGCTAGTAGTTGCAGTATGTGTTAACGCTGACACAAATACGTTGGTCTGCGCATGCTGACGTCACACTGGGATATTAATGACTGCAATTTGAATTTTATTGTTTCCGAATTATTATTAAATTCAGCAAACCATGCTGCACCAGTACCATGTTCATGCTTTATACTTATTTATGTTTATTTTATGTTCAACTTCATTATCATTATTATTATTATTATTATTATTATTATTATTATTATTATTATTATTATTAGCATCATCATTATCATAATTTATATTCATACGACTATTTTATTGACTCTGATCATTTCCTGATTTATTGTAGTATTCAATAAGATCCACAATTGTAACATCTATGTTAATTCACATTCGGAAACCAAAATCACTGTCCATATACAAAATATTACTGTCAATAATACGAATAATCAGCAAGTATGAAGTTACTGGCATGTAAAAATATCTCAATAATATATTATTATACTAGCAAGTATAAATGATAATAATAATTATTTGTATACATACTGATGATGTCTAAACTTCGCTCAAACACACGCCATAATAAATTACTTATTAAAAATTAAATACACGCAAACACTAAAAAGTAATTAACACTTCTTAGGAACACACAATTGAAGTTACTCTCAATTTCTCAATTGTTAATTGAACATAATTCAATACACCGATACGAAATGAGTTTAAATCACCGACAATTACGGTGGTCAACTCCCTAGATTTTAACTTATTAAACAATAAAGTACTACAATAATTAGGCATATATATTTCTTCTGTCTGTGACTTTCTATTCTTACAGTTCTGCATTACATGTATTAAAATCATGACAATTTACTCGTAATATTTTATTATATTCAGTTTCGTCATGCGTAAACAGCATTAAACATTTATAAATAGAGGTATAGGCTATACAAAGAAATACCAAGATTCTGTATTCCTAAAAAAGAAAAAAAAAATTACAAGGTTTTGTACTTTAAATAACAAAATCGTTCTAATAACTCGTTTCTGAGCAATAAAGACTCTGCTAGTATTTACTGCATTTCTCCTTAAAAGGTACTATGGTTAAAATGAGAATAATATATAGATAAGAAAGAATGTACATTCAACGTAGACCTAAGCTGTAAAAATAGCAAAATTCACAGTATTTAGCTTTTTTTTTTAATAAAATCAATATAGGCCTACCATTGTAAAGTGTTGTCGACAAAAAATTCAAGAAACCTAATATTATCCACAGATGTAATATAATACATTATTAAAATTGATAGATGGATAGAAGGACAGGCAGACAGACAGACATATTTATTCGTTCCATAATACCTTACAGTTGCTTTAGAGTATAGAATAAAGAACATGTCAACTTCTTTCGTTTAAAATATAAAAATGCAAATATGAAATATATACAGAATTAATACCTTAATAACAATAACATATTATACAATAGAATATATTTACCATTTCATAGTATTAAAATATTTACACTACCAATATGTGAAATGTCAAGAATTCATCTACAGAATAGAAAGTGTGAGATATTAAGTACGGTAATTTTTAGTTCTACTTTAAATAATGCAGGATTTTGATTATGACTCAATGTATTGAAGACTACTGAAAATTTTTATTGTCATGCAGGGTACTCCCTTTGATAGCATGATAAGTTTGATGATGGCGTTTGAAAATCATTGTTTCTGCATGTATGGCTAAATTAATTGGAAAATTTCTTTATTACATTAGAGGAAATTTATTGAAGAGTATAATGTGCCTGATGGCCTTAACTACACCAGAATAAATAAATAAAATAAATAAATAAATAAATAAATAAATGTACTGATTTGTTAAAGTCAGAATCTCTAATTTAAAAAAATGGTCTACACGATTCTAAAGCCTTTGCTGCAACTATTATTCTAATTTCTCTTTTTGTAATAATATACTTTTACTATCCCCAAAATATTATTTCGTAGAACATAATGAAATAAATATAGGCAAATATATTGTCTTTAAGATACTCCTATTTACGAATTGTTGAAACGACCTAATTGCGAAGCATGCTGAGCTACATTTGGGGGTTATTTCATTAATATGATGGTTACAGTTTAATGTAGACCTGTTATTAATATGCAAACCAATAAATTTGGTTGTTGATGTTTCTAGTAGAGATATATTGTTGGTAGTTGTGTCTCATGTTTCAGAGATTAAATTTGAAGAGGTTTTAAATTGTATTATGTTAGTTTTATTAATGTTTAAAGCTAGTTTATCGGTTGTAAACCAGTCATAAAGTTTAAGGAAAAGTGTTTCTGTTTTATATTTGAATGTGGCAAAGTTGCTGTCTGTAATTATGATACTTGTGTCACCTGTAAATAGTATAGGATAATCTGCTCCTTTTATTAAGGGGCCAAGATCATTTATAAAAATTAGAAAAAGAAGAGGTCGTAATAGAGATCTTTGCGTGACCCCTGTATGAACATTTCCCCATGTTGAAGTAGGTTTAAAGGTGTCACTGAATGCGTTGATTTCAACTTTTGTTTTCTGAATTTGAGATATGATTCAAACCACTGTTGTGCTATGCCTTTAATAACATAGTATTCTAATTTTTAAAGTAGAATTTTATGATTAATACAATCGAAAGCTTTGGAGAGATCACAAAATATCCCTCCTACTTGTAATTTACTATTAATTGCTTCCAGAATTTTATCAGTTAAATTAAACGAAGCTTGCTCACTTGATGTATTCTTTCTGAATCCACATTGTTCTGAAATGAACATGTTGATATACTCTTTTATAAACAGAGTGAATAATAAGTATGGAATATTGCTAATAACTTCTTAAATTTTACAAAAAAAGTTTTATACAAAAAACTGTTGGATATAAATCATACAATATGATACCAGTGTTCGAAAAAAGTTAGATATTCAGACATAAAGAGTGTGACAGTAAAGTTAATTTTTTTTAAATGATACTCTATATTAAAATTTACATATTCCGATTCTCCATTAAATGTTATGTTTGAATGCATACAAATTTTACCCACTGAGTTAGTCTGTAGTAGCAAGTTCTACATCCAGACTAGCCGGTCCGGGTTCGATTCCCAGCGGGGTCAGAAATTTTCATGTAAATAATGATAGTGATTCGTCCGTCGGGTGGGGACGTTAAGCCTGGCGTTCCTCTTGGTGCTACTCGGCAGAGTAGGCTACGTGCCGGCACCGGGTTTCCCCTTCTTCCTTCCTCACCATCATCATCCTCACCCATTCCCTACACTACACTTACACATACACTCACCCTAGTAGCCTACACGACATAATTCTTCATAGATACATATCATGCATAACGTGGCCCGCCGAAGTGGTGTGCAATTTGAAAGTTGGCCACAGTCCTGCCATCTATGTGCAGTATGCGGAACCCGAATCACGCAAGTGAAGTGAGTAAGCATTAGATACACAGATAATATTAAAATGGATTTGAGGGAGGTGGGATATGATGGTAGAGACTGGATTAATCTTGCTCAGGATAGGGACCAATAGTAGGCTTATGTGAGAGCGGCAATGAACCTCCGGGTTCCTTAAAAGCCAATAAGTAAGTAAATAATGTTCCTAGTTGTTTTGATTTAATTAGTCAAGTTTAGAATAAATTGTTAAAGTAAAGTTATTTGGCTTTGAAGATTACTTTGTGTTTCATTTAACTGATAAAATTCTGGAAGCAATTAATAAAAAATTACAAGTAGGAGGGGTATTCTGTGATCTCTCCAAAGCCTTCGTTTGTATTAATCATAAAATTGTACTACAGAAATTAGACCTATTAATTTGCGGTCATTACTATTTCTACTTTAAATATATTGAGTTCTCTTTGTAAAGAGCAGTAATTTTACCTCATATGAGAAATATAATTATTTTAGTATAACTAGCAATTATATGAATGTAATTGAACTCAAACGTAGTGATGGAACTTTCATTAGGAAAAAGGAACAAACATGGGTCTCTTTAACCAAATATTTTTCAACCGCCATTTGGCTGTGAAAACGCAAGCTATGAAACAAATCAATGTTATGAAAATATTAAAAGAAATGCTAAGACGGGTCATGCACAAGATACAGTGGAACATTTGAAAACTGACGATGGTACTTTCACTCTCAAAGTTGATATTTGTACGAAGATTCTTTCAATTATCCAGGATCAAATAGAACCAATAGAAAATTAAAATAATTGTGAAGCTGAATAAGCGTTAACATTATTTTCATATCATATATCTAACATATCTTCACACGTTATTAGTCATAACTACATGTGAACTCTTAAATCAGTGAAATAAAGAAGTATCGTTTTGAAAATCTGCAATTATATCTGAGTATTAATACGAAATAATAATAACAGAAATGCTTACGTTAATAAACACATATCTTCTCTTTACTGTGGATGCAGTGCTAATATTAATATGAATAATTTTAGTATTTATGAACATATTTATTCTGAATAATTAAAAATGCTGAAGTAGTGATTGCAGCTAATTGTTTTCACTGCAAATATATCTCGATATAATAATGCGGCGTGTAACATATGTTCTCTGGCAGCCATGATTCACGCTGTAACAGGACGTTAAGGATTTAACTGCGGGAGTATGCTATGTTAATTTAACAGTGATTTTAACATGATGATAGCAGTAACAACAGTTGATGAAACATCACTTCCGTTAAGTTTACTGTTAAACTGCCTTAACATAATGTTAAATATTTAACAAGGGTTGGTGCAACCGGGCCGTAGTGTTGCGGACTTCGGCGCGGGTTGAAAAAGTTCATCCCGCAACGTAATAGCGCAACCACCGTGCGTAGCATTTCCCTGGCGCGGGTCGTGGTTGCGCTACGGGTTTTCGGCGCGCATATCTGTACGAGGCTGAAAAGTGGCGTCGGGTGTATCGTCTGTCAGTCTGTCTGTTTACAGCGTTTTCTTCTAAGTATGAATGAACGAATTACGTTTGAATTCAACATTTAAGAGTCAGTCTATCTTAGAAATACTCATATAAATATGAGGACCTCGCCGATATCTTAGAAAGTTGAAATAAACTATAATAATTTTTAGTAAAATATCGATAGATCATTTAAATGCTGGCGCCTGCTTAATATGAAGGAATATAAAAAAATACCAGGTCAGTATGTGCCCAGACCCTGCCTGATATTTCGGAGAAATATTTATATGCAGACTTATTTCTACTTTCCGTTGCGAATATTGAAAGTTTAATTTTCTTATATATCCAGTAAAATAATAACATATCTATAATATTTGTACAAATTTTCAAAAAAATAAATAAAGCTGTACTATGTGTGACTGAAGCCAGGTGTCTTAATTTCGGAATTATAGAGAATGTCTTCTGTTGTGTGTGTCATACAGAAAACGAAGTTAATCATTTTATTTAGAGATGTGTTAAATGACTTAATTTAGTTATCTGATTTTAATAAGAATTCAAGAATGTAAACTATAAACGCTAATATAATTCTCAACACGACAAAGGAGCTAAATTGATACAAAACTGATAAAAAGTAGCTTATAGGAAGTATGTGCCACTTTTATATTAGGTTTTAACAACAAAGAATAATAAAATTAACGTTACCGTATTAATTAGATGTAAGTAAAAGTCTATTATAGAGCGACCGCAATGTGATTACCGACGTAAGGAATTCTAGTTTTGCCCCCCTCCCCCCCATTTTCCACTGCACTCCTCTTGCCTTGGCTTGGCTTTTGACGTGGGATTGACCCGGGCCGAGTCCGTACACTTAGGCACGGTTTAATGCATTGTGCGCCCTTATATCCGATGGTTGTCCAAGTCCGACAAATGGCCTGGGTGGCATTCGTGAATCCGACGATGACAGGTGGACCATTCTGTCTCACCACCCATGCCAGGCCCCGCTTCGCGGATGAGTAGCCTGATAAGCCCCAAGCCTTCCTGATCACTGCACTCCCTAGTTGTTAATTAAAAGTAGTTCGTGCGATAATTACCATCCACTTTTGTGTAAAACTGTGATGTACTGTGATGTACCAAGGTACACTTCGCGGCAAAAAGAATGGACTGACTCTTGGTTGTTATAAATTCGAAGTCTACCGCTCGGTTCACACGTGTAAACGAACTGCACTTGAAGGCATTGCTGTGATGTTTGTTCATTGAATGTCCATTTACAATATAATCAACCTTACGAAGTGTATGTGGCGTAGGGGGTGAGATGTCTGCTTTACATTCCATAGGTTGTGAATTCGGCTTCCGGCAGAGTTAAACTTTATTTTAGTTTTTAATCGTTTTATTTTAAATGTAAAATGACATTTTTTCATGAACTTTGTTATGGTTGTCTCTGGTGGGCAATAATATTTTTACAAGATTCTGATCACTCTGATGCCCTCGATGCGGAATAACTTACGCGAACCAGGACAATGATTTAGTGACGGGAGTTGCCTGTCTGCCACCCTCAAGAATAGTGACGAGACAGACCCTCTTTATTTACAGACATGAGTTTTGCTTAGAAGAAGATGGGGTTTGTTATTAACTAGAGTTCTGGCATATATTGTAAAATATGTCGCGACATAAATCTAGCTTTGCGAGACATGTGATGGGAAATTTGATATTAAAAAACAGAGATTGTCGAAGACTCGAATCTTGAACTAGTATACTACTACTCATTCGCTTTGTAGTATCGTGTCGTAACGATTTAAGGCTGGTCCACAATAAACCGGGAGCGGAAACGACAACAAGAACGGAAATTTGTTAAAATAAATGTATTTAAATGTGAGCATTCACAATTAACTATTGTAAATGATCACATTTAAGTACATTTATTTTAACATTATTTCCATTCTCGTTCTCGTTGTCGTTTCCGTTCCCGGTTTATTGTAAAGCCCTGAAGTCGGTCAATTCCAGAAATTCTGTTATCCTATGCATCGGTATACTTGCAAGCTAAATGAGTATAAATAATATGCTAATTGATGTATATTTGAGTGAGTCATGCCATATTAATGTTAGTACATTTAATAATATAATTAACTAATTGGAATTCTTACTCCTCCGTGAACATCTAGCGCAAACCTATGTCGCGCCGGTCTTAAACTTCTTCGTTTGGTAAAATAATGACGTATGAGGCATTTCATACTTTGAAGCTGCAGCTCTTCATGAGAGTGTTCCTTCACTGGCAGACCTTGCTGCTTCCTAAACAACTTTATATCTTTAATAAATTCGTTATATAAAACTTTTAAAACGTTTTATACAGTATTGTTAAATTAATGTTGTGGGGCAATTTAGAACACTGTTCAAATTTCCCCCAAGGAACTGTTCAAATCTGCCCCACATAACCCTACCAAATACGACCATTCATTGAAAGGAAGAAGTAAATATTTTAATTCTACAATAATCTTCGAAAAGTGAATTCATTAGTCTCTAATATCACACAATGAAACTCATCTCTGAAACGTTCATGTTGTTAGAATATAGGGTAAAGGTTGGTACAATTGTGTTATGAGTAATATTGTGACAGTTCTTTTTGAGAATTTATTACAATTTTACTGAGCGAGAGGAAGATCGGTTTTTTTTTTGCGTCAACTATTAAGGGAATATTCGTGGACAAGTTTCTGCACAAAACCGGTCCTTCTTTCGCTCAGTAAAATTGTAATAAATTCTCAAAAATAATTATCACAATATTACTCGTATCACTATTACTAACCTTTACCCTATTTACGAAATTAACATAATAATAATAATAATAATAATAATAATAATAATAATAATACTTTCCAAGCACTTCAACACAAGTTCATCCACTGAATTCAACCAAAAAATTAAATGGAAGGAAAATGACATCCAGTACATCAGAAGGGCTGCCTTCTGCTGTCAGTAGCAGCAACTTGGTGAAAAAAAGTGTTGGGGTGGGAGATTCAATCTGTTCAAATGTGCCCCCTTCTCCTTACTTATTCACATATTTTTTACCTTTTTCATCATCATTGTTTTCCGTCACGGGTTAGGCTCAGTAACCTGCTCAAATATCTGTCAAAATCTATCATTCCATCATTTCCTGAGGTGGTTCGCTTTTCTGTCCTACGAGTTAAATTGCTATATTTGGTGGTCTTTTCTTTTCATTCTTGTTCTCTGTGACAAGGGGAGGATGATGACAGGGAATGTTAAATTTTGGCGTAAGCGGAAAGCATTTTACAAATTTTGTTTTTGTTTGAAGACCTCTCATTCAGGGATAGTGTTTTACCTATCTACATCTATGCCACTGGATACCGAGCCTTACTTCCCTTCTGAAATAAGCTGTCTGAGAACCTTGAATCCATTTTGACCATTGAGGACTACACTTGACCTTGATGTGATGTAAAAATTTAACATTTTGTCAATGTATACGTTCATTTTATACTGCTGACAAACATGCCACTTGAGAATGATCACGGACTTGTCTAAGGCACGAACGGCATTGCTCCGAGCGACAGCAGCTGAAAGTATGATTGTATTCAAATTCGGGAGGTCTGTCGTCTGTCACACAATCTGTATATTTAGGACTCTCATATGCCTGTCATTTCGTTTGGAACTCTTCGATATGTCGATAGACGGACAGAAAATGGAAATTTCGTCACGTGCTGTAGAGACAAACTGCGGTCTATCGTCGAAGGCAGTTGTTTTTAAAGCTTTATAAAATACATATTATTTTCAGTTCACTAACTTACGACGTGGGTGCGAATTTTCATTTCCTGAGTGATACAGAGCATTGGGCAGAGCACGTGACCCAATGAACAAATGCCAGTAATAATCGAATGTGGTATGATTATGCAGCTTCGTTAATATTATGTTTTTAATGAAGTTTAGTCAGATTTCCCGCTTGAATTTACAATTCCCCTGGTAATCACATTCTACCATGAAATACCATATATCACAACTGCATTACCCTCAAATAAACATGACTTGGTTTGCATGTAAATGTTGTAGTAATAATACCAAAATAAAAAAGACAAACTCAAAATCCGCTATCAGGAAAAAATTTTGGCGAACCCGTTGCAAAATTTCACGAACTCCCAGAAACACAGTTTGGAAAACGATGCCGTAGACCAGCGGTGACCAAAACTCGAGCTGCAGTGATTAGGCTACATGCGACAGACAGTCTATGAAGTAAGGAGATGGAGGAAAGGTACTTGGCATGAAAACTACAACCAGTGGTGGTTCTGTACTAACATCTTGATCAATCCCGCGGATAAAAATCTCATGCTTTGCTTCTTTTTTCAACCTTCCTCTTGAATATAATCAAGAATTTTCTAAATTCTTCTCTCGATTATAAATTTATTTTAAAGTTTTCAATGATATGATTTATCATTTTTTGCAAATTGTTATTTGCTAATACATCTTACAGAAGAAAATTTATGAACGTTTTCGCGTATACTGCAGCATCAGATATTCAAAATTTTATAACGAAATCTAAACGTAAGTCCAATAAGGTATTCACAGTAATAAGCATAATAATGATTTGAATAATTGATCATGAGTTATATGTAATAAAATCTGATATTGGTGTGAGAAATACTCAATTTGACTGATACTTGGTCGAGAAATTCGTAGTTTTTCAAAATGAAAAACTTCTTGTGAAAAGTTATTTAAGCTATTTTAATCATTACTCTTTTGAGAAATTCTGTTCTATTAAAAGGCTTTAGGGCATGAGATATTTCAAACCCCATTAGGTAGCTGACGCCCTTACATATACTTAGTGGTACTAATAATAATAATAATAATAATAATAATAATAATAATAATAATAATGCATTATTCAGCGTGGCAATTAATGTTTCTATGAACTCCTAGTTTAACCGTTGAGCAAAGTAACATATTACATTTTGTCCGACAGAACAACAAAAGAAATTCTCCTCATTCTTTTCGAAACCACCTCTTACTGCTTGTAGAGACAGAGTTTGTAGAGCGACATGATACCGCCACTGCTTGCCTTCAGTACGTGAATGAAAAAAACAGCAATGTACAGGAAACTCCTCGTACACGATGTAATCACGACGCCCGCTTTAGTCACCGCTGCCTTAGACCCAAAATTCAATTGTAAGTGAATTATGTCTTGTAGTAGCCTGATTCACTGACAACGAAATTCCCTTGATTGAGTAAAATGTCATAAACACTAATTTTTATGCTTAACAAAATAAAGTTAAAGGTTAGATGTGCATCACACAGTATTACCTATAGATCCTACAGTGTATGTGTGTGTGTTTTTTGGTACAAGTTATATCCCGTGCAACATTACCAAGTTTCGTAAAAACTCAAAAGGACTATTAGAATTACTACAGTTTTTATAATTCCATTTCATTGTTCCTCAGATTCTGATAGTGCCAACCTTGCAGACTTGTTGCACTCGAGCTTTGGAGGACGAAAGAAGCGATCTGTGACGTCAGAGCTGTAATTGGAAGTCTCTTATCTACGACAACAAAGGGCAACACATTGTCAATTGAGAAACATTTAAAATATAAGTGGGATCGGAACTCACAGCCATGTTCCCACTTAATGTTAGAATTGTATCTTATCTCTTGCGACCGTCTGAGTTGTAACTTTTGATTCTTTGAGTGATCTCGTTTCTTGGGAACTCGGTAGCATATTAACTTAATCTTTTCCTGATCGAAGTCGATCCAATTTACATCCACAAGCCCATATTCATAGATTATAGCTGATGATCCTGTCTCCATTTGACGTTTTTAACGGGCTTATTGGCTTTGGCGCTCTAAATGATTGTAATACTTTTGATTTAAGCTAATTATACTTTTCGTATAGTATAATTTCTACTAATTGTCGGGAGAGTTAATGCAATCAACTTTTATTTAACTGCAATTCCGGTTAATTTCTAAGTAATTTCTCATGATTTTATAGAGTATCATCCAGCACCACTAGAAAACAAATGCATTGTTCGTTAGGCCTACTAAAGTTTGCTTCCCTGGCAACTAGAGAAATTTAGTGATGGAAATAGCGAAGTGTAAGTTTCATAGTCTATCAAGCAGAGTTGCATATTACCTGCCGAAAACATTTATATAGCAGCTCATTGGTTCTTCATTATTATGCAGTTAATGTTAGTATTTCTCTCTTTCTTCGTCATGATTTATCTCCTTTCGTAACGATCTCAAATTCACTGCGATATATAAGATGGTATATCTTTGAACCAACCCTAGACACACATATTGCGGACTAAAGGTGAACAACGATCGAGAAAGCAAGACTAACAGCGCCCACAAAGCCGAAAACCCGCACGACAATGTTTTATACGTCGTGTCGTTGACGTAAAGACTGCTTGTGAGTGTTTCGAGACTCCAAGATTGATCACTCCCGAAGTCCCGAACCTCAAGCAGCCTTGAATCGCCACAGTTGTTTATACCTGACTGAACTTTTATCTACTTTGGCAACTGTTATATATGTATAAATAATCAAGTAGGCTATTTGAAACATAATTTCTACCTTTCAGTGTGTAATAATCCGTTCTCTAACCTTTATTTAATTACTAGGCCCTTATTAAAAGGCTAGGAATTTTCTGTTTGTATAGCCACCGGCGTGGCTCAGTCGGTTAAGGCGCTTGCCTGCCGGTCTGAAGTTGCGCTCGGGTGTGGGTTCGATCCCCGCTTGGGCTGATTACCTGGTTGGGTTTTTTCCCAGGTTTTCCCAAACCGTGAGGTGAATGCCAGGTAATCTATGGCGAATCCTCGGCCTCATCTCGCTATCACCAATCTCATCGACGCTAAATAACCTCGTAGTTGATACAGCGTCGTTAAATAACCAACTAAAAAAAAAAAACTCTTTTCATATGTTTGAGATCAAGTGTGCAATCTCAAGTAAAAAGATATTAACGTTATGTTTTATGTTTCTTAGAAATGCAAATTGATTTGAGAATTGTTTTTTTCTATTTATATAACCATAGGTAATGTCATATAATAGAACCAGAACATTTTGATAACTAAGATACGGTTCTGTTTTGTCTTTTTGTCTAATATAAAAATTTATAATGTTATTTATTTCAATTAGGCTATGTACGTTATTCAAAGTTACGAAATCTTTCCACGCCGACCAAATGCTATTTTGAGAATGATGAGCGAGACTCGAAGCGCACGAGAATAACGAGACGAGACGAGACGAGACGAAACGAGACTCGAAAGACAAATGCAACAAACACAGCAAGCGAGAGCGGCAGTTAGATTTATTCATCTCTATTGCAGACCTTCATGATCATATGATTACTAAGGCACAAGGCCGCTGTTGAGACAGCACAGGACAGTACATGACAAGGAAAACCACCTAATCCCATAGACGGAAAATAGGTCCACATCTTTTCCATTGCGCACGCCGAGAATCGAATCACAGACTGCTTGGATGTGAAGCTGATAATGTACAGAGCCAAAGCGACGTATAGGATGATCAGTATCTCCATTTAAAAGTATTTTCAGAAGCAGGTTTCAGTCACAAACGAACGTTCTCACTTCAAAGTAATAATAACAATATATTTTTTTTATTGCATCATTAATCGAAGTAGCTATAAAGAGGACGTAATGTGATATTGCATAATTATATTCCGGAATTTTCGTGGAAATACACGTTTTCGGCATCCCTGATAACAAAATTGTGATTTAGAGCAAGGCCTGGCAACTGGAGCAAATAAGAGCAGTGAGCTGTACTGTATAGTCACTAGTTCTAGTGAGTGATTATGTTGAGATCCATTGTTCGAAATATTGAAAAGAGGTTTGTTGAAATGAAAATACTCAAATAATTTCGTAAATCAATCCAATAAATGGTGTATATATTTTTTAATTACTTTGAAAATGGTTGATTTTAAATAATGGATTTAATATTTTTTACTATAAATAGGGAATTCCGTTAGTGTTTTTATTATAAATATTTAGATAAGTACCGGCATATAGTGCAGCCGGAAGAATTAGATCAATGGAAAAATTCCACGATCTCATTGGGAATCGAACCCGCAACTTTTCGGCTTGTAGCGCAGCGCCTTAACTGCGACGCTACCGCGCGTCTCGTATTCTTATTTGTGTTCACATTAAATGATTTAATTAATGCATATCTTTCGAAATAACTGTAAAGAGAAATATCATTAGTGACATGACAATGAAAGTGAATTTTGTTAAATGCATAAACTATAGTCTGTATGGGAAAGTATCTACTTCTTGACACTCGTTTTTCTTTAAACAGCGTTTGAATTCTATTGCACGTTCCATTGTGTATTCAGTGAGGATTATGAGCTAGACATCCATAAATAAAGGGATTGTTTGCATGAAGCACATCTACAGCTTTGTACAGCGCATGAGAAACGGAAGATTGAAAGCATACATGCAATTCATGTGAAAGGGAAGTCGAACCATGGCCCACCAAGATTTATTAACAAACAATTTGAGTCGCATCGCCGGGCCTGAAATCATGTACAGTTCTAAGAAAACTACTTAATGTGTAGGGTACGCCAAATTCGACCTTCATAACTCCGTTGTCTGATATTTACGGTTTTCCCCAAAGATCGTGTCAGTTGAGATCAGTCCTATATTGCGTGTTTGCAATGAGATTCTTAGAATGCGACTTTGAATTGCGTGTATTTTATCGTAAAGAATTATGTCATGGATCGCAGAATGCCGTAAACATGTCATCCTTGTACAGGCTGAGCCATAAACCAAAGCACAAGCGAATGCATATTTTTTCCCCTTCACAGACGCGAGCCTTTTTCTGTAATTCCGCTGAGAGTCTCCTTCGCTGAGTTGTAATTTTACCATACGTACTTGGACATTTATGTTTATTGGTTTGACGCTGCAAATATATTTATCTTGATAGCTAGTTAAAGTGCTGTATTCCAGAAATGGAGATTCTTCCTCCTACTCTGATAATGTACATTGCAATGCATTTTTGAATTAAATGATTAACAAACACGGTGGTGCCATGATTAGCATGCCTGAATTGTATTCGGAAAGTCCGGGTTTGATCGGACGCAGGACCGAATCGTCCCGTACTCCAGGTGCCCAAGAAGATAGCAGCCCAGAATTCTCCCTAACCTGTCGGGTAGTAAGCAAGTAACAGCCCTGAATCCTCCCAGTCCTCGGTACGAGTCACTTGTATTATTATCTTCCCAACTAACCTACTAACCTTGTCACATACCCTGTAAAAGACTTTCAGACAGCTTCAGAAGGGTATATCTACACTACTATATTTCATATTATAGCAAGTAGAAAACTTCCAAGATGAAAATTTCAAGAATGGATTTTGTATGAAAAATGACAACACTAAAGGCAGACATGTAAAAAAAAAAAATAATGACGAAGCATATGAATTTGGAAACTTATGGGATATGAGCTAGTTCGCCGCCTCGCGGTGCATCCTGGGTAACGCTGAACGAACTGGGAGAAGAAATACTAACAAAAATTTAGATAGTCAAATTTAATTTAGTTTCGTTTGATGTTAACAGAATATACATGTATTGTTAGGAATTAAGATCTACTACCTGCATTGCCCGGGAGGATTCAAGGCTATGCCCCTTACGAACCCTTTAGTGAATAATTTCAAGGAAAAATTGTTCTGGAGCCGTGTATTGATCCCGGGACCCTTCGCTTAGCGCACGAATGCTCTCCCGACTGAGCTATCCAAGGAAATATACACGACACCGTCACAATTTTTCTTTTGTATCCACACAACTCAAATGGACTGACAGACGCCAGAACCAAACTTCGAGTGCACACAAATTCTGTGTGTCGTGTATAGTTCCTGGGGTAGCTCAGTCGGGAGAGCATTCGTGTGCTAAGCGAAGAGTCCCGGGATCGATACCCGGCTCCAGAACAATTTTTCTTTGAAATTATTCAAACCTGCTTTACAGGGAGCTACTACCTGAAAGCCAGATTTGCAGAATAGTGTTCGAGAGGATTCAAGGCTGTTTTTATGACCTCGGAAGAATTCGGTCCTGCACCCGTTTGATCACAGGGACTGTCTATTGTGACTTTTTTTTACTGGCCTCTGTCGGATGACAGAAAAATGCACAAGGAAACAAAATGCTTATATCTAGAAAAACTTCTTTCAACCTCATAAGAAGTAATTGGTGCAAAATGAAATTGTAAAATGTCAGAGATATAACAAAACTGTTCTCTCAGTTGTGGTCCATCAAAGTGAGACTTTTCTTTAGAACTTGGAGAAGTTGGAGGATGTCAGGTAGAAGTTTAATAGTTGTAGATAGACTTTTGAAGTTCTACCAATGAAAGACATGTTCTAGTACTTTATATGACGTGAATACGGGCCTGATTTTTTGGTAACAACGATCAACTCTAAAATATTCCGAATGCCATTTTTAACGGTATTCTATTCTTAGACATTTACTTGTGTCATAATTGAAGGGTTCAGAACCATAGTGGGCCAAGCGCCATTTACTAAAACCGTAGAAAAGAAGGGTTAAAATGAAGTTATCACATAATTCAATGGAAACATTTACGGAATATATAGCATATAGCAAGTAATATAAAGTATACACATTCAAACGAAATGATATGTCAATTTTCATTAAACTATGGTATTCATTTTAACTTTAACCTTTGCTTTCTCCGTTTTTAATAAATGGCGCTTGGCCCACTATGGCTCTGAACCCTTCAATTAAACGAAATGAAGCTGTGAAATAGGCTATCGCGAAATATGTTCGTGTGTGTGTGTGTGCGCGCGTGTGTGTGCGTGTGTGTGTGTGTGTGTGTGTGTGCGCGCGCGCGCATCTTAAATAAAATTCCGTAATGAAAAACGTGAATTAAAATGGCTATTCTACGAAACATCCACAGAAATATAAGCATGCATCCGAAATCATGGGTTTTATTTCAATAAACAATCAGGCCCGGGATATCAAACATTTTGTATTTATGATTTATCTCTTCATTATCAAGCATGTTAAATCAACAATTTTGTGGCAAGGCTTGACATAGGCCTAATAAAGAGGGTATCCATAGAGGTCGACAACTTTTCAATCCAAAATCGGATAGCATAAACAAAACGCACTAAAAACTCAAATCGACTACCAAGAATACTTTTATACACTATACTCGTACTTTATTAATTAGCAATTGAATACACTAGTCCTGCAGCGTGCCGGTGCGCTAAGTTCAGCACACACCCAACCTTTTTCCATTGGGTCGGTGACTAAACATTGGACTTCAGTGATCCCTCATCTCATTGCACAGTAGTCAGTATGGTCGCATTGCTGAAGATCATGAAAGTGCTTTATTTTGGTCGAGGCATGTAGATTTATAAGACCTCGATGATTATCCCTCACCCTCATTGCCAGAAGACTGAGGTAGACCCAACTTTTGAACCGCTCTTATTTAATCAAGAATGTTAATAAAATTCTACGAAACCACAACTGCTCATTCGTCATGTGAAACCACCTCTGTGAACTGTGAAGATACGTGCATTTCTGTGTTTTATTTATTTATTTATCTATCTATTTATTTTTGTGCTTTGTACCCTATTTTGTAGTACACGTGAAATGCTAGTGACTAGGCGCTAGTGGACAAAATTTCACTTCGTCTTCTTAAATAACATTGGATCTAGGTCGTGACATGGTGGCGTTGTTAGTTCCTCATTTTTAGAGAACTGTGTCATACTGTGTCCACCTCTATAATCAATCAAGCCCTTTGTTCCATCTGATACGCTTATTGCTTGACCACCAATCACTGTATTTTGTTTACATATCATGTTATTCTCTGCCGCCGATTAATATATCTTTATGTGACATGATACCCTTATAACAATTAATATGCCTAAATATAGAGCTATTTGATACTCTTAACACAGCGACGCTAAATTCAGCGATTAGTGGACGTGAATTTTGCCCCTACTCCAAATCGGGGGGGGGGTCACACTAACTCTCACTTTGTTCTGTTTCCATCTGTTTTGTTTTCTGAGCGATTGATAAACTTCTGTACGAATAATAATAATAATAATAATAATAATAATAATAATAATAATAATAATAATAATTATTATTATTATTATTACCCATCAGAATGTGATTTTCTGCTGCCATAATAATACGTACTTTCTTTTTATCTCATAACAAAGGCATTTTAAGTTTTGTAAGAGATTATTATTATTATTATTATTATTATTATTATTATTATTATTATTATTATTATTATTATTATTATTAGATTTTCTGTCGCCATAATACGTGGATCTTTTGTTTAACTTACAAGTATAATAAAGATATCGATGGTGTTGAGCAGCAACTTATCTTAACAAAATGAACAATATAAGATTAGACCTACACTTTATTTCTATCAAAGAAGTCCTCCCGAACAAAGCATGGATACGAACTTAACAAGAAGAAATTTAAATACCTTCTTAAGTGAGACATCTGTTCGTTATCAAGATACTAAAATGTTTTTTCGCTCTCCTATGAAATAGAATTTTTTTACATATGAGATTGCTGTTCAGTACCATCGATATGTTAAGTTGAAAATGTGTGACCAAAGAATTGCGTTCCTCGTGCAACATTATTGAATAGAAGGCTTAAATGCAAAGGCCGAAGAAAATTGTAGATTTGAAGATGAGAGAGTATTGCCAGAAGTATTGTTTTTCACTAGATGTGACACCATTCTGACAAACCTCAGTCGGGACGGCCATCTTATGTAACTACATGAACTACTGTATATTGAAATAAATACCATCATCAGGCACCCGCGAACCATCAGCACTATGGCCGTGATAATATCCATACTACATGAACTTTCCAGTTAGAATTTATTCCATTTGATGCAAATTTTCTGCGTTGATGGTGCTAGTGTAATTTTTTTTACATCTGTAAGGCATTACGAGATACTTATGGTATCGCTGCCAAATTTAATTACTGACATTAAGAATAATGGACTCTGTTTCGAAGAATGATCTGTTTGTTTTTTAATTTGCTGTCAAATGAACATTATGTTCAATAATTGTAAAATCTTGAATTCACCTGTTATGTTTTGATAATAGCTAAAGATATTGTTAAATGTAGATACTTTATACACCTATTAGGCGTGTAAGATGTTTAGGTACATTGTTGTTGTAAAAACCACTTCTATTCCTCAGTGGCGGTTTGAAGTATATTTTTATAGATGGATGCAGTTCACTTATATGTCTATCTGTAATTTCTATATTCTGAAGATTATTTTCAAACCATACAACATAGATTTAACACCGGTAGAAAGAAATAATTAACTAAACATGAGGAAGAGGATTCGTTTTTACAATGAAATTACGATCAAAACATAACTACAGTATGTACAGGATTAGCTGTCACTAAAGTCATATAAACAATTAAAATTCTACAAATAATATTGCACATATACTAAACGCCCTTTGTAGAGCATGTCCTATGAGACGGTAGCAGCTAGTGTTGAACTTCCAATCCGCGCCTGGAAAAACACTGTGAGAAACTAGTAACTTGGCACACATTTAAATTATAGTGCAACTTTGAAATTTTAACATTGTCTCCATGAGTGATGGCATTACCAGTGTATCCATTTGGGAAATTGCTGAATACTTCTATTAACACACCCCTGCATTTATCTTGTAAAATCCTCCGTGAATCATAGACAATTTTCATAGTCTGAATATTTTCGATGTTTGAAGAATATTGGTAAAATTGTCTTCTCAAAACATAGTTTTAAAGAAGCGTATATGATATATTTTACGGTTGGGGCGAGTGCTTTCATGGGGCAATATAGGGCTATACGCCGCGGCGTATGGAAACCTAGAATCTTTTAATGAATTGTATGGGGAAGAGAAAATTTTACCCATACTGAGCCATACGGCGTATGGTGCATAAGTTTTATACATGGAAATCTATATTTTTACACAGAGATCTGTACTGATCTTAGATCGTCTCTTACTGCTCCTCCTAATACAGTATATTTTCTTTTATGTTCATAAACATAAACGGTCCACCTCGACAGAGCTGGAATTCAGAATCATATATACAGGAATTGTATTTTTTTTCTCCAGAAAAGCTAAATCAAAGGAGGCACAGTTTTATTTTGCTTCAAGTAACATGCGAGAGGTCGAGGACGAATTACTAGCGAAATGGTCTATTTCCCTAGTAGGCTATGTATCATGGACTTTTCGAATGTCATATTTGTAACAAGTGTGGAGAGGGCTACAGCAATGCAATAGAATATACCGTACAGGTAAATATGAAACGAAACACATAAGAAAAGCTACTGAAGCAATGGAAAATTATGCTTTCTTTGGTGTAGTTTTCATACAGAATCACTAGAATGATGGTTGAAAAATCTGAAAAAGTTAATGGGATCTTCTTTAAATAAGCGTGCTTTACAATTAAATGGTAAGGCAAAACAATTTCCTTACTTCTTCCTTAACATTTTAAAAACATCCATTAAATGACGGTCGAAGGAGATAGAGAGGACGATAAAGTATATTTCAAGGAAGAAAAATATGGGGTGAGGAGTATGGTCAAGAAAAAGATTACTATGACAGCATTGGTTAGGTAACATTCAGGAACAACTATGAATGTATTATTGAATCGTAGGCTCTAGGTGACACAAGGATTTTATGTATTTTTCTTTCTTCTCTTCTTTATGAACTAGTGTTAGTTTTATGTAAGGATTCTAATGCAGCATATTCATACGTGTCGGACTACTTGAATTGCCGGTAATGACATTATGTAGAAGAAAAGTTTACATCCATGCAAGTAGACAGTATAACAGAAATAGCTCGTTCTATCGGCTTTGCAGCATTATGAGTACAATACTTCTCCTGTGTTTCGTATTAGTGGTAAAATGTCATTGTTCCCTGAACCGAAATGGAAAATAACCTCTAACACAAAGCACTGCGTCTGTTACATTGCGCCGTATAATTGTTAGATATTTTTTACTGAGGTTTTCATATTTTGTAAGAGAAATGTGAGTTTACATATTTTAATGGTAGCTTTCTTTGTTGCAGGTAAGTGCCGCGTAAAGTGCTCTTGATTTGTCTGACCAAGACGCCAACCATCTGCTGTGCTTTTGTTAAAGGTATTCACAGTTTTAACGGATAGTTTTACATCTGTAGGCGTAGTTTTGCATACTTGAAGATACTGCATACTAATAGTATTTGTACCCTGCTTCTTGAAGTGATATTTGTAAGACGAATCGTGTTAAAAGTTACAGTTATAAATAGATCTGTCTTAAATTTATCAAAAGTATGCATATACATTAAAATTGGATGAATTTTTTGCAGTTGTAGTACTTCTAGGACACAGCAAATGTCATTGGCTTATGGATAAAATATAGAACAGTTGGCTTACGGATAAAATACAGAACAGTGATGGAATATTCAGTTAATTAACATATGCATAATTTGTAGCTTATAAATATGTATACGAAGTGTAAATAAATATTACAGGTTTTAAGGTACATAGGAAAATCGGAGTTGGGTTTTAAACAGGAAGCCATATCCGAAACCTTCATTTTATGCTGCAGACCTTCGTATGTTTCCGGGTGTGCCCCGTCGGGCAGGCTTCCCCTCGCATTATAGCCCAGCGTCATGATCGCGAGAATTCATCTGAATGCAGTTTTATTATTTTATCTTATTTTTTGTTTTTATTATTTGGTTATTTTATAAGTCACTGCATCATGTGCACTATAAGAACTACTCGAAGGGATGAACACCTTTGTTGCATGCACTGCACTTACATTCTCTGACATATTCCGGGCCTGTGTTGGATTTATCTCGGTCAGATATCTTGCAACCAGATCTTCCTCGACTTGAGATATTAGGTTCGTTTCTATAGCAGTTTGAAACTGGTTTGAACGGTCACGAGCATGCACACATGGATTTTACTGTTCTTAAAGTTATAACTTCAAATTATGACTGTTGCTGATTAAAGCCTTGGTTTTTCTGAACCGACGCAACTGACGTGCGAGGTGCGAGGCCCGCCTCGCACATATCCGGACTACACGAGAGATAGTGAGTGGTTTCTATGGCTGCGCGATGCGAGGTTTGCGCACCTCGCAGTTATGGAAATCACTCTCTCTCGTGTAGTCCGGATTTGTGCGAGGCGGGCCTCGCATGTCACATGCGTCGGTTCAGAAAAACCAAGGCTTTAAAGTCACGCGTCCTTAGAGCATATCAAATCGTCACTAAACCACGTCCTAACTGTCAGAAATATTTGTGTATCAAGTGCAAACCAATCACATTGACGCATCAGTTATTAAAATATATTGTGAAATTTAATTACGTCTTCAGTGATCAATAAATTATTTTACAGCAGGTCTACGTGAGTGTTCTTACAGAGATTGTACCGATTATCGCTGATCATTCGTAATAGTTGAGGTTGAAACAGTTCTCAAACAGTTGTCAAAACTATTACAAACTCATTGTAGAAATAAACCTATTGTAAAGCTTTGGTTTTTCTGAACCGACGCATGCGAGGTGCGAGGCCTGCCTCGCATAATCCGCACTACACTAGAGATAGTGAGTAAGGAGCGGATTCCTATGTAATTAAATATTTTTCTTGCGTGTGATAAAACACAATTAACAAAGTTAAAAATTCCGAATGTCAAGTTTCAAGTTTAAAACCCGAATTTTATTTCTCATAAAACACATATTTTCACAAAACATTTATGTAAATACATATTTTCAGGAAATATATTATAAACACATAAATCTGGAGTTTTTTTTTACAAGAACTTTTAAATATTTTAAAACTAAATCAATTGTATCACTCAGAAATACGTTATCTTTTTAAGAATTCTTGGTTGCTTCGTGTTTCTATGGGCTGTGTGGTGTACCCATGATCCATTTTTGTAATAGTATCGCCTCAAGTTCTGAGAACTGCTAGGTAGCATATCAGTGTTATTATATGAGAATAAATTAACATGAACAAGGAGAGATTTTGCAACACATAATTAGGAATGTTTATTGTTGCTGAAGATGATTTCATTCCGCGCTTTCTTTGTGAAACACAACGGATAAGAGCTCGGGTATAAACATCATTTAATTTAAGCAAATCTCTCGCCTCTCGTTCATGCCTATGAAGTGAGGAAATACATCTCGTTGTGATTCCCCGTTATCGGACCATAAGCATAAGCTGCGTAGTGTAGACGTGGTGGCTTTGCTATAGGAAGCTTTTCTCCGACATTGTCAGCCAGTAGCTAGAAACATTTTTTTACGTTAAGACGTATGTATATTAGCCTCTTAAGATGCCTAAAATCATTAAATTCATCTACATATTGCTGTAGACGCGATCTTAAATATGCACGTCTGACGTCCTGTGATGTGGAAAGATCGTTTTCACAGTATAAGTCGTTGTTCAGAGATAATCGGCATGCATTTGTGATGGAGAATTTGTAAATGACCTTTGTTGTTCACTGCAATTTCGGGCAACTACTAGCAACTGATACTCAAGTGTGGTTGGTGAGTACCTAGTAACATTTCAGAGAAACGAAAGCTTTAATGTCGCCTCGCAAGAAAGAGAGTCGAGAGAGTTGAATCCAATGAACGTAAAGGCGAAGCCAGTTCAGCGAATTCATTTCCCACTAAATGTTTCCTTGAGATTATGGACTTAAACCATGACCTCAGTAAAACACATGAGTAATAATTTTCTTTATCACGATAAAACGCGTATGTGCAAAGGTCAGCGTATCTAATCCAGATTGTTATTATCAGATTGGAAGTAGATATACAGTGCTTTGAATTGTAATTGAAGCTTCAAATATAATATACGATTATTCCTAGAATACTAAATATGAGTCATAGTTTAGTATATGCAAGAAATGCGTTTAAACATATGATAAATGTAAGTGAATTAATTAGTAATGTATAATGCAAGTTATTTAACAAGAAAACTGTGAATTAGAAAGTAACAAAAATGAAATAAACTAGGGATATTAATTTACATAATGTATATCGTTTTCTAATGATAATCATTGCGCTATGACTGTTGTTGGTAGATAAGTTGCATTTGATATTTGATCACGAAACTATAGGCTACAGAAACGCTCCTTTTTTATTTTGAATTTTCATTAAAACTTCATTTTTTCTTGTAACTTTGTTCAAACAATACGTGCTTTACCAAAAACTGATAAAACTTACTTTACAGAACTTTTTGTTAAATGAACTGTTTGTAATTACTATCCTACCGGTTTTTAACAGTTACGTCAAAATGATGTTAGATAAGAGGGGGGGTATTTACTTCATACCTGTAGCTTTTTATATTTTTCCAACCGCCACGATGGTCTAGAGCACTGGACTTATAATCATGTGAACCTGGGTTTCATCCTCTGCGTACCCGCGATTTATAACTTTTGTTGGGCAATTGGTCTACATAAGTGGCTTCATATGACAAACATTCAAGTACTCGCAATTAGTTCAATATATATTTTCCTTTGGGTGAGAAACCGTAATCGAATGTGACACGGATTGCACTCTAAGTTGAAGTCTGTTGCATAATTACTCTATAGGTCCTACTACGATTGCCCAAGCGCTTCTGCAGTTACGCATGATTCAGTGAAATAATTAATTATATTTAGGCCTACAACATATGAAGAGTACAGGAGAAAAACAGTCACAATTCTCTTAAGGGTGAAGTCATCTTCTAATTCAATATATTACTGCAAAATTTATTGGTGTTTCTAATGAAAAAGTAGGAAAGGATGGCTGTATCCGTGGTGATAATTCTCCTTTACCAGTTTTGATAAGAAAAGCACTAAAAGTTTGCAGTGTATGTATGTATATATATATATATATATATATATATATATATATATATATATATATATATATATATTACCCTTATGAGCTTTGTGACTGGTTTTTTTTCCCAATTAGCTATTAGAACACATTACATTAATGATTTCGCAGTAAGAATATACTCATATAATCCTGTAAAATGAAATAAAGTTAAATATTATAAGTAATAATTGACATTAAAAGAAGCGCTAGTATCAATATAATGATTTTGTTATTGTATTCGTATTGTTACATTGGTACCCAGTGCAGAACAGCAGATTATATGTGCTGATACAACAGTCGTGCTAATAACGCTTCGATGCTCAATGTAGGTACATGCCCTCTCTCTTGCTCCGCACAGTCCCTGCACTCTACACTCTACATACAAATGTCAACAAACGACAGCGCGCCCACTGAACAGCGGCGAAGAAATTTCAGACAAGTAATAGACAGAAGATAAATTTCTTCCTTCCATTATCTATGCCGGGAATCGAACCACAGACCACTTGGATGGGCAGTATGCACGCTACATTAGAATCACCGCGGTTGGCCAGCTCTTTTGTACCAATCAAAAACAATAAAGAAACAAAGGGAAGTTCCGTAAAAAGTGACAGGGTTTATAATGCCGGAACTGACTGCGAAAGCGAAAATATAAATTGAATAATGAAGAGGAGAAGAAGAACATGTCTAAAATAGATTAGTTCTTCCCCAACACGTTACTAGAGGTAAAATTTGAGTTTCATAGGTCGCAGCTACCCACGTTACAGAAGTGCAGATTTCATTCTCTGCTCGATCTGCGCATTAAAGGGACATGCTGCAGTACCGGGAGATAAAAGCCGCAAGTAGCCACATCCGCCCGTAACAAATGAATCCTAGGGGCGCTGGAATGAGTTCTGTGGCATCCAGCAATAAATTCTCTCATCCGTCAAATACAGTGGCATCAATGTAGGAATTAATGATGGCATTGCGTAAGCAGATTTCACTGCATGCATTAGCAAAGCGCAGCGTTGTTCATCGAGACGTAGAAGTGAGTTGTGTGCAGTCTACAGTACATTCGAAACTTCTGTAGACTGGAAGTAAAGGAGCGTCTTCTATTTACATTGAAAGTAATGAAGCGCTGTGACGACAATTCGACGTAACGCGCTGACTAATGAGTCTCAACGTAGTTTAATAATTCACCGACATCCGGGAAAATGCTATAGCGCACTCTGTCTCTTATATACATTAAAAATCACATGTAACTGATTTCATCTGCTAACACTAGAGTCTTACTTTCGCGAAAGCGATATGCTACAGGAAATCACGGGATAGAGTCATGTGATGATACCGTGCTCTGTTGATAATTCTTCGACACATACTCATGTGATGTCGCATAAAAATAGTTCTCCAGATTTACCGAATTCCGAAAATTACAAAACAAGGAATTGTAATCAGGTTAGCATGTGACATCTCAGCTCGATGTTTGCAATTGAAGAGTACGGAGAAAAACCTGATAAGCTACGTTTTGCTGTTTTTACAGAAGAGCAAATTAAAAGTTTCAAAACCCATTATATTCTATTGTCTTTGGGTTATAATTCTTCAAATTTGTTAGGGCTAATGAGGTTGTTATTCTATACAGTCTAATATATACAGTCACGAAGCTCAATACTTACTAAATATGCAGACATAGATAGTTGTCACCACCAGGATCGCTACTATCGCCTTATCACAGACCCTTTCTTTAGTAGACTATAAATTTTATTTTACTTTCGATATCGTGTTCTTTTGGAAAAATTAACACCTTCCTTCCACTATTGAAATATGAAATACATAAGCTTTATATATTATTTTCATAAACTATATATTATATTTTATAAACTCACCTTCCCGGATCTTTCGGAAGAAGGATAACTCTAACCTATTTTTCTTACAATTTATAGTACTACAAACGTCTCCTTGACCCATATTATTATTCAAATTATTGTATTTTAGCCATTTACAGTTATTGCCAAAGCTCGGAACTTGGGGACTTGTGTCTTTGAACGTGGCTAAGCGACCGGACTTCAATGTTAAAAACTCCCGCTTCCAGCACAGAGGTACTGTCAGGTCTGCTGTAAAAGTGGTTCCTGGCTAGAACAACATATTGATAATATTATGGTAGGTTGAAACATGTAATTTTATAGCATATATATAAATAAACATGCAAGGTACATCAAATTTACAGTTCTGCTCTGTACATTTCATTACAGTGTAGGACTACATGCATTCGAAGATTTTCGAACCCATAAATTCTTTGTCTGTTAGTTAAACATGATTTGAAAGGAAGGAAACTTATTTCCACGTCACATGAAGTGACGGGAGCAAACTTAATTTTTTTTATTTTATTTATTTTAACTAGCTACCTAGTGAGTACAAATTGCATTTATAAAATAAAAATGTTTCTAGCCACTACCGTAAGAGCCAGGCTCGTGTACGGTGTGGTCTTAGTGAATAATATAACATAAAATTTACAAGGACAGTTTACTAAATACGGTAAGTAACTTAATTCAAACCAATAAATACAACACAAGAGCAAGAATAAAGAAGAAAGAGAAAACGAGAGAAAAATACACATTTAATATAAATTGACAATCCGACAGAAGCCAGTGATATTCAATAAAATCATGAATATAGTCGATAGAAATAAAAGGTAAAAGAAGTACATTTGTTACAATTATATATCATGGATAATTTTACAAATTTCCTTTTTAAAAGTTTCAATTTTAAAAAATTTCAAATTTGGAAAATGGTTTGAAATGTTATTATAAAGTCTTGGGCCTAAATAAAATACTGAATATTTTCACTGTCACTGTTTCCTGTTTGATTTTCAGCAGATCTCGTATCTGAGAAAGATAAGTATATCCTAAATTTGTCTCGCAAATACTTTTCAATTAGTGTATCACTACTAGGGAAGGTCCCTCTACGACTTGATCCATGGCTATGGACAATTTTCCATCAATTTAAAGGACTGCAATGTCTTTCAATGAATGCCCGTTTCCAGCTCTAGTTTATGTGTGGCACAACTTACAAAATATAAACTCTGCATTAGAAGAAAATAATGTATCTCCTCAGAATTCCTCCACGAAATTCTGTACCTAAAATTTAAGAAATGTATTTTCAAACTTCCATAACACCCATTCGAATAACACGTATTTTCTCATTCCTCAGACAGACCATTTACCTGTAATTCTCTTAATGTCATTGGCTTCGACATGACACAGTTTCTTCGTTCGTCTTCTTGCCATTCGGTGTGACCACTTTCTTAGTACATACGACTGTCCCTGAGCACTTGCAGCTTGAGCTTTGTGTACGCTGTACCTGTAACCTTACTCAAGCGCACGACACACAAGTCCGGAAGTTCCGAGCTTTGAAAATGACACTGGATTAGAAACTCCCTGAGCAGTATAAACACAGTACGTCCATGAAGTACTTGGATTACTCTAATTATTAAAAAGGCCTATGATGTTCCACAAGAAAAGGTTTCGTACATCTAGATTCATTCAATAAAGCACACTGATATTAGATTACTGCAAATAATGTCTTGCATAAAAGCAAGTCAACCGCCATCCGACTAAGGAACGTTACGTTGAAGCTACTGTTATGGATTCATATCCCGCCTGGAGCATTTGTCAGTTGTTAGTTAATGTGTTGTCATGTATCATCTTAGACAGCGGTCGTCAGCTCAGTGCACTCTCGAGCTAGCGTCTTTTACCCGCAGGTCTCTTACAGCATCAGCGTGCATTCGTGGCTGCTGACGGGCAGAGTTGGGCGAGTAAATTACTTGTACGTATTTTACGTGTAATTTACATGTAAAATACGTAATGTAAAAAACTGTTTTATACAAGGAGTAATAAACTAACATTTATTGATTTTGACAATTTAAACATGAATTACTTCATCCCTTTTTAAGTCCTGATAAGAGTGTCTGTTACAGAAGATTTTTTTTTTTTTTTTTTTTGTGATTTTGTACTGTAGTTTTTACATAGATTATAACATCTGTTCATACTTTCTTTCATTCATTCTAATAATTTGAAAAATAGCAATGCTTTGCTTACTTTCAGTTTGTTTGTTGGAAAAACCCTAACGTCCTAACTTATTTAAGGAACTCGCAGGTTCATTGCCGCCCTCGCATAAGCCTGCCATCAGTCACTATCCTATACAGGATTAATTCAGTCTCTATCATATCCCACCTCCCTCAAATCCATATTTTTTGGGGTAGACTACTTTATATATATTATAAAACACAACTAATAGTGAATAACATTTAACAACTAATATCACTTGTTAAATACATTTTGAAAATTTAAATAAAATTAAACTAAACAGTTTTGTTTTTGTCACTTGTGGGGTTTTAAAAATAAACGATTCTAATGATAAAAGGTCTTTTTATAGTATAACAGTTAAAGGTAAATATGATTTGAACATAACCCATTAAATGTAATAATTTCTTAAATGTTATGTGGTTAATGATTAATCACCAAAGAGATGAGAAGCATGACTGAATAGACTTTTTGTATGTCAGAACATTAATGTACTTATTTTTTTCAATCTTCGCTTCCACTGGTATTACTAATCTTTGTTGATCGTTAGCCATGCGTACAGTTCTGCGTAGAAACCTTACACTTTATCCGGTATGTATTGGAAAATCTTCTTAAGGTTTCCATTTTTTAGCATTAATTGGTAGCCTCGAGCAATAAGCTAGATTTGTAAGCAGTTCAAACGGTAAATTTTCATCACAAACTGAGCAAAGAGAGACTAAAAATAAAAGTTATTGGAAGTATTTTACATTTATTACGTTAATTACGCATGATTTAGGCTACGCGTATTTTACTATAATGTAAATAACCGTTTTTACGCGTAAAGTCCCAACCCTGCTGGCGGGTATGCTTTCTACCTCTCCCTTCTGCACGACGGAGCATATTTCGTTGCACAGCTTACCCTCTGCCCACTTCAGCGAGTGCTGATGACCACCGTCTTAGATGGATGTTTATTTACGTGCAGAACACACGTCACGGGCATTTCATATGTGTATCGTCGTAGTGTGCTTGTTAAATTAAAAGTAAAATCTCTACTCTGTAAGGTGGCCAGGAAATAAATACGAGTATTATAGCAAAAGTGACTATATGAGAACTTAATAGAATTGGAAGAGTGTACAGAAGAATGACCCAAATTCCAGTTAATGAATTTGTAAAACGGAGCGTGGAGTAGTTGGGACGAAATCAAATTGAGGAGGTGGCTGCTGTTTATAAGAATACTACTACGGTACTGAAATCCTCTTTCTAATGTAGATAACATGTGGACGCACAGACTGTAAATCTTTATTGAATTCTTGCAAAAAAAAAAAAAAAGATATGAAACTACTGTGTAACGCAAAGGATTTATTATGTCCATACTTTCTTTTAGTTATTTAACGACGGTGTATAAACTTCTGTACTACGTTATTTAGCGTGGGTGGAATTTGTGATAAAAAGATGGGATTTTGGCGAAATGAGACCTTATGTTACATGTTACTAATACTCAAAACTTTATGATGATTGTAGTGATTTCTTTCATCATCTTTTGCAGTACCAGATTGGGGAAAACTGCTTGCGTTGTTGTGATTTTTTTCTAGTGCCGAGAGCCTTAGTCTACTTAGTTAGTCAGAAACTACCTATGGTGCACCACAGGCAATGAGTCTACGTTCCACTCATAATGAATGATAATGATGAATTGTTGGTATCTTGCAGGGAACTGGAGTACCCGGAGAAACCCTTGTGTCGCCTATACCACGGGCTTCCCAACAAAAGTTATAAATCCTGGATGAATCAACCGGGCTTTGACGCTGGACCCCCTGACTTACATGCCCAGCGCGCTAACACTCAGTCACCATGGTGGTTGCTTTACAAAATGTTTTGCGTAAGAATTCCGAGGAATTGCTGTCGTGGAAAAATTATGGTAATGTGATATCTCTGCTGGTTTCGAACAGATGATAAAAATAATCTGGATATGAAGAAAAGAATTCTGAAGTGATGTAGAGGAAAATCAAAGTTTCCTTAGAAAACCTTCCATATTCATCATGAAATTCCGTTTAGGGTCGCCGAGATTTGAATCCGAGTCTCCGGCATGGAAATGCAACTCTTCAGCCTTCCGGTTAAAGTGCGTAAATGTTTCGTTTATTATTGTTACGCTATTTGAGGTTAATGCGATAATATGGTGATAATTTGATAATGGGAATAAAAAAGTGCCCGAGTAACGCTTGACGTCGTCAACTAACTGAGATACGGTTCGGTAAGAACTTCATTGTAAGAATGACGTGATTATACTACTCCTGGTAGAAGTGATATAGTAAGCCATGTTTTAACTTTCTTCAACAAAAAAGTGCATGAGTTGGACATCCCTGCATTGAGGAATCACGCCTCACATCCACTTCGTAATTTGTTGGGCTTTTTAACAACGCCAGATTTTGTGTCCGTTTCACAGAGTGCGTGAAGTGGGTACACAAGAAATGGTTTCGCTCTTAAGCCTGGTCCACACGCAAGGTTTTATAAAACGTCTTGCCTGCACAGACGAAAAGGTTGCATAGAGTACCATTTTTCAGGACCGTCTTTTTCCTCTCAGTTCCGCATGGAGGAGATGCTACTCTGGTCGACGTTTGCAATTTGTCTTACCACAATAAAACAAATTACGTGACGTAAACTTTCTTGTTCTATTTCTTCACAAAATGTAGTAGAACCATTATCCATACTCTAGGAATATTTCATCATTCAAGAAATCAGATACAGTAAATCAAAGCACCAAAGCGATGGCTTGTAAACATCGTCGTCCGTAGCCTCAGAACTAATTGATTTGTTAACTTTAGCCAAATATTTTCGGTAAACAGATCTCAAAGAATTTATTTTTGTGACAGTTTCTCTGTTCGCCCCTTTCTATGTTTCTTATCAAAGACTCGTAGGCCTGATTCTTCTTGTCTCGGCCACTATTTTTTGGAATCTTATTAATTACAAAAACACAGTAAGCTCTTGAATAGTTGCATGAACTCCTTGAGGAATCCATGTGTACATTGACGAAAATTCATAAATTATCTTATTCAATAATTAATTGTATAAATAGAAATGATACAATAAATAATAAATTGATAAAGACAAAAACAAACTAGATATATATTTTTTTGACTGAGCGAACACTATTCCTGCACCAATATGAAAGACTGCAAGTCGCGGAAAACTACGCACACGACTTCAGTCTTTCGTCTCCGTGTACCGTCTTCGTTCAGTTCACAAAAGTGCACAGTTTTCCTGTCCACACACTATGTCTTGTCTGCAACCGCTTGAACTGCGCAGGTAAAACGTTGCATACCTTGCGCGTGGGTCGGGTTTTACGCAGTGTCCTCCGGTAGAGTTAAGTTCCACTCGTGGACATTGGTCCAAATGTAGTGTTTTAATTCTCACTTGTACAGACCCGGAAACAAAATTTTGGTTCACCTGACAGTGCTTACTGAGCATGCGCAATATGTTATATCTGGACCTTGGCCCGTATTTTCTTTCTGGCTAACAGACCGTGTATCTTCAAACATAGTTGTCTGTCTGATTTGGATTCTTAACGACAGTGTGCATATTTATCTGTAGATGCCTCATATCTAGACCTACATGTTATCAACAAACTGGTGTTAACCAGATCACCAAGGCTAGATAATTACAAATTAGACGAGAATCTGTATTCGTGCATTCCTTCATTCCTTATTTCTTTCTTGGTTCGTTTTTTCTGTTTTTATTTATTTTGTTTCTTTCTGTTTTACAATACTGTGTCAAGTTTTAATTTTAATTTTCGCCTAAAACTAGATGGACGCATTGGATGGGATTCCCTTGACTTGAAATCGTCACGATCTGTCTCTCCATCGAAGACAACGCAGGATATGTCATTGATAGCGGACGAATATCCTTCGCGGAATTCGAATCCACACCTGCAACTTTCATGCATGTCATATGGATAAATAAAATGCCTACCAACATGAACATTACGCATTCGTAAGAAAGTCGCATTGATTTTTGTAAAAACATGAATTATATTTACTGTATTTCAAAACTTGTAAATTTCGGTAAAACGACAATTTTTAAGTTTGAATACAAATACAAATCCGGTGCTTCGTGTGACCTAAGCCTATCTGTATTTGCATGCGACTACGAACCAAGCTGTCTCTGTTCGATTTTCAGGGAGTGAAGTTTCGTCTTCCTCCTATAGATTATGTCATTGTCTTGTCTTTATAGTATGTGTTATGCTTTCTAGAGGAGTGATTTTGGCGCCATCTTGTTATTCTCCGAAGGTCCGCTGTTTCTATTTATGGTGTAAATACGTGACTCCTGTTTTCGCGAAGAGATCCAGAATTTATTTTCTTGGTAAAAGTAGGGAAGAAAAATGAAGGCGGAGAGAAGCTGAAGAAGCGTAATAAAAGGATGGGAATGTGAATATGCAACAGTTGAAGAAGATGGGACGATAAATACGAGGAGACGAGGAAGAAGAAACGAGAGGTCGGGAGGCGAGCAATATAAAAGAAATTCTGTACAGATAATGTAATAGAGCAGGGATGCAGAACTGGGAAAGAGAGGGGTGGAAGCATTGGGAAAACTTTGGTTCCCCGTCCACAGTCAACCGGCGTTGAATGACGTCGCCGTGACGTATCGCTACCAAGTAGCACAGACTCTGAATACAAATCTCCCTCTACCCTATCATGTCAAAGGCACGTGGGGTGAAAGGAAGGGATGAGTGACGTATTTCGGCTTGTAACGTATGCCACAATTGGTGCCCAGTTCTGCATCCCTGTAATAGAGTAAAACTTATTCTGTTGTAGAGTAACGGAAAGAGGGTACGTAATTGTATCACGGAAATAGTAAAAAGGAAAAATTTATGATTTAACGCTGTTGAATAAACTATTGTTATTTTAGCGTTTGCGTGTCTCGTATGTATTCATATATATCTCTCTAAATTCTACGAGTTGTCACATTTATCTTCCGTCGATTTAAGGAGAATCGTAAACCACTTAAGTGCAAACACAGCTGAAAACAACGGAATGATGGCTGAGAATTGATAGTAACTCGACTCAAGAGATTGCCTTCATGTAGGTCTAGTGGTTTTGTATGTGTTCCTATTCTCGTCTAAGAAAATTTTTGGAAATAAAATTCAACAATTGAACCGGCTATAGGCTGTACCGTAAAGGTGAATCTTGAGACGCTATATATTGACTGTTCTTCCATTCGAACAGCCTTTCGTCCTGAGTTACAGCACATATTTTGCTCATATGCAGTATCGACAAATTAATTCATGCAGAATGTAGCCTACGAACGTAAAATTTAATAAATATTAGTTCACAAGCGGCATTATTTAATTTGAACAGTTTATCAAAAAAAAATATTACTCAAAATGTGCCTCTGATTGAGGTTCTGGCTGATATGTACGTCTATTATCAGGCAGTACATCTCACTTGACGATAATGTCAGAGGAAGAACAATTGTTTGTATGCATCTGAAGTCTGTTTAGTGTAATATGCATGTAATCGGCGATGTATGCAATAGAGGGGGAAAGGAACACCACCATACCCTATTATCTCCTTGCCTGGTTGCCTCATAAGTGGTGCCTTATGATGTTACAACAGTTGACTAAACAACAACTCAAAATCATCCCTGACGATTTTCTTTCTGTGGGTCTGTGTTTGTGAAAGCTTGTTTGTGTTTGTATAATATGTTCAGTATGTTCATATTATAGAAATAGTGAAGATGCCTAAAAAAAGTTTCACTCATTATGCATATAACTCTGCTTAAAAAACGCTTATAAGGGCAAGAAATCTGTTTCAATATGCGACAGTCAAATGTTAATTCAACTACTTGGAGTAGTTTGATACATTTTGAAATGAGGCAGTAGTTAATTTAGTTAGGTCTATACATTAAATGCATAAATGAGATTGTGCCATTTTACTGATTTTTGTTTTTTAACTACGCATAACTGAGAATTTGTCCTCAATGGAACTTTGTTGAGCGGTTAATGTATCTTGCCATTAATATTAATTTCACCAATTAATTTCCTATAACACTTAGAAGAAGACGTGGGGTATAGTCTGGCCCCTTTTCTCCTTTTAGGAATTCATCTTTGCTAGTTACCAACTTTACTCATCATCCATCTTACTCGTATCATAAGGGGTAATGAATTCCGCCTTAAATATACTTCTGTATTAATAAGAATGAAGTCCTTCACACCTGCAAGAGGACCTAATTTTATCATACCTGGAAAAATTTGAATCTCTTTTGTAACCTAATTTTATCATACCTGGAAAATTTTGAATCTCTTTTGTAACATCTCACTCTTTTGTTCGATACATACTGACCGCATGTCACGGAAATCCTACCGTTTATTGGTGTAGTATCAAGACCAGTGCTGTAGTTGGACCGGAACACAGTTCCGGTTAAACTTTTGGTTGTACTTTACCCTTTCAGTTAAAAATTAACGACTTCACCTTTCCGATATAAGTAATCTTTTAATTCTAGCTAAGTTAAATATTTATCGGTAAAACAATTTTTTATAGGGTTGAGTATTCGTGCAAATTTCAGTTAACAGAAACACACCTTTTTTCTCTCCCTCTATGAGAGCAGGAGGGAAACATTTGTGCACCGCGCACTGAAGTCTATTGTGCGCCCCTGGGATGAGTTGCAAGTCCACCGACCCCACCCACGCCAAACCAACCTAACCGCTAACACCCTGACGGCCAGTCCCGCCATCCTTCCAAATCCGTGTACCACTCCACGCCAACAGCCCCCCACATTCCCCCCTCAAACGGTCTGAGGTGTAAGCCCTCTCCCGTCTCCTCAACGGTCTGAGGTGTAAGCCCCCTCTGACGTCGGGAGGGAAGTGGGTTCCGCTGCTTGCCACCAATTACCATAGCTTGACATATCCATGGAGGCTGGCCGAGAGAGTCAGCGGCTTCGGAGGGCCCCCGCAGGCGCGATCTGAAAACCAAGTAAGACAACGAGAATGATGAGGGAGGAAAGGAAGTGACGAGAATGAGTGGGGTTCCATACGCCTGATAAATTTACCTGATATTCATGCACAGGAGTGAGGGAAAAACCTCGATAAAATTTCACCCAGGCAACTCGTTCCAAGCGGGGAATCGAACCCCGACCCGCTGGGTTCGGGAGCGAAGACGCTACCACGAGACCACAGCGGTGGACCTGAAATACTTGAGTTAAAAAAAAAAAAGTGGTGTGATGTCAGCAGTCGAGCTTTCTTTCTTTTTTCCTTCTTCTTCTTCTTCTTTTCTATGCAGTCCAGCGTTATGGACGCAAATAGAAATGCACTTTGTTGTATAAAAGTGAAGTTAGTCTAAAAAAAAAAACGCCGCCAAGCTAGTCAATTTTCAGTGTCGCTAGTTGACATTTTTTCTCGCTAAGTGATGAACAAATGAATTTACTTGTAAATGACCTAAATTTAGTTAACATAAAAGCTGGCTTTCTGAGACTGATCACTGGAGTTGCGCAGACTCTGCCATATTTTTCGTTTTCTTGAAAAGCGACTGTTCATAACTGCTTTCCGTAAGTTTATCGACTGTGAAGCTGAAAGAAATGAACTGAAATTTTTTAAACAAACAATCGACACTCTACCAATTTCAACATCAGAGTGTAAAAGATCAGTCAGCATAATGAATGAAGTAATATCAAAGAAGAGAAATGCTTTCCCAGTCTCACGGCCAAGTGGGTTGATATTCGTAAGTAGTGTTGGCTATCCACTTCAAGAGTTCAATCCACATTCTTATGTACAATCGTGGTTGCGAGATGGCAGATGAAATAACACGTAGGGAACGATAGCCAGAGAAAAAAAGCATCGGCGATGAAAAAAGTTACATAGGCCCTATGAAACAATCTGGAGTCTTCTGAAATAGACTGTTAGGTGAGGTCCACTTAATATTCCCCCCCCCCCCCCCAACTGCAGCACTGATTAAGACTGATTTTTAAAAATCTTAGACATGAAATACGCTTATATAAATATATGACTAGATCAATTCTTACCACATTAGTTCTATTGCATCCATAGTACCTGCATCTTGTTACGTCAAAAGGGCGCAGTTAATAAAGCATTCTTCAACACCTACTTAGTTTCAGATAATAATTCCTTTTAGTACTATTTTCTCTCGAATTAATGATATCAAACACTTGATATCTACTGAGGCTTGCTTGGTGACTCACATTCATAGGATCTTCTTCTACAGTACAAATTCCTTACTTAGCATTTACGTCACACATAGTGTCACGGTTTTCAAGTGGATACTTTTCAACATACAAACCTGAAGATCAGGGGGTCTGTTGCGTAAAGCTAAAATTACGATTTTACTAGTGACAAATTAGTAAATAAGTAAAAAATCAGTCATTTCCGCTGCATAAATCTGTATTGCTAAATTACACTATTGCACTAGTAATTATTAACAGTTTCATTTCTTTTACCAACGAACTGCTGCATGAAAATTTGTCATTTGTAAAATAGTTAGAATCACGAGGACGTTTTGTACCAATCATTTGTTCTTGGTAAACTTTCTTAAAAGTCTAAATAACATTTTTAATGTAATATGACTTATCTTTAAGCTGTGAGAGTGAAGAATAATTCATATATAGGCAGAGGAAGCAATTAGGTCAAGAATAAATACTGATTTTCAAGAGTTCCAGTTTAAAGGAAGATTTTACTGTCAAAAATTCAATTTGAGATAGGCCTATTGCTTCCTACTACAAAACCTTATTTAGGTCTTGCAACACGATTTTAGCTATAGGCCCCTAACCAAGAGAAGGCTATTTTAATAGTAATCAAATCTTGTATTAAACAAATAATGAAAATTAATAATAATATTCATTTGAAAGATAATATGTAGATACATAAATCACAACTCTCTTTTTCTAAAGTTCGGCAAAATTGTCGCCCATGTGTATTCAATATTGGTACCGGTAGTACCACACCAATTGATTGTGCACACGTGTGGAGTTGTTTCCATTTATTTTGATTTTACTTCCTTTGTCAAATTGGAAGAAAACTGTCTAAATAGTAATATATCGTTTTCTCCGCTTACTTAATTGAGAAACATGACGCAAAGATAGTTTCGCGAAATTTTTACAATAATGAAACACATAAATGTTTAATATTTTCTGTGCATTACAGACTACGATTGTCTTTCTTCTTTCTTAATTAAATAAATTCAAAATTAAATGATACTTAAACCTGATTTTATTATTATAACATTACTTTGTTTTCGAAATATTCTGAAACAGAATTTCTCAATATGGCTGCCTTTCACTTGTAAAATATGCTAGTCATGGCAAATTAGTAAAATTGTGTTATACAACAGAAATTACTATGACCTGTCGTTTGTCATCCATATATTGGTAAATTGTCACTTGTCACTAATATCTTTTATGCAATAGGCCCCTGGTATCCTTTTGAGATTCTTTCTATCATCCCTATACAAAAACATGGTTATAGACTAATCCCTCATAGGAATATAAAAACTCTTTATAGAAAGAATCTCGCTCTTGCAACAGATTGTTTTAGGTTAGTCGTAGTAATGTAAAACTTCACGAATGTACCTGTTGTTTTATTTTCAGAATAGAAAAATTCTTGATAAAAAATTATGCCAATAATCTCCGCTTCATTTCAAGGAAATCTGTACAGAATGTATAGGCGAAAGAACTTCTTACAACAATCTTCCATCTTCCTCGTACGAATTTCCAAATGTAAAATAGAGAATACGTAGTCCCTGTTCTCTAGAAACTTTGTTTCGTCTGCAGGCTTACTAATAAATAAAGCAGTCTCAGTTTTGAGCTGGGACTACCGGGAATTAGTTCGACAAAGTTAGACTTTTTTTTTTAAGGCAGCCGTTGGTAATGAAAAATAAATTGCTATCGACCGGGAGAAGGAGAGCTCAACGGCGAGTCTGTTCAGCTATTGCGGTCACCACCACATGTGTTCGAGTTTCTACACACAGTAGAATTGCCGTAGGTCTGTAATAACCAGCAGGCCCCACGGAATATTAGATTCCCGGCCAATGACACGCAAGGGATCACCTGACTCTTCCACACCATAACCTGGCGAAGTTTTGCCCGTGAAGGAAATCCCCGTCCACACACTACTGGGATTTGAATCCAAGAGCTTTTGGGTTTGCAATCGCATCCTCAAGTTTCTGATGTAAGCCACCCGCGTCTGCAGTATTGAGTGTATTAGACTCCAACTTATACTCAGGAGAATGATGATACACGGAAAGGGAAGTCGGTAGTTGGGAACATTTCCACGGAGTAGAAATTTCATGCATACAAATCCAGTCACAATTTCTGCTGCTACTCGGATTTTCGTAGACTTGCGAAATCTTATAGAACACACATTTTTACACATTAAAGAAGTATGCATCTAATAATAATAATATAATGAAAAGATCACACGGCACCTGGTACAGTAATAGAAATTTCGTGCAAGACGAAATCGAAAAGTAGTGTGCTTAAATAATTCTGTTTTTTCTCTTCGTGTATTGTTGTTTATTTGGATTTGATTTCACAAATAACATTTTGTCATTTTATTCAGAAACTTATAAATCAAGATGCCAAAGCCATAATCCATTCCAGCCGCAGCACATCAGTGTCGAATATATATATTTTTTCCAAACGATACTCTTATGTGTGAATAAGAAATAAAAAGTCCGGTAATTTTGTTTCTGGACAGTGCACAATGTGAGTCATAAGTATGTTTGGAAAACCCGTGAGCGCATTCCTGGATCAAAAATAAAAACAGTTCCTTATATGAAAATTTGACGGAAAATTCTCATTTATTGGAGTAATAGTGACTTTAGTTTTCGTAAGTATCTGATCATATTATTGTGTTGTTTTTATTTTGATTTTGTACCAGTCTTTGTTTATAAACACCACAGTGACAAGACAGTAGTACATTGCTTTTGTTTTGATTGGACTCGGTGGTCTAGTGTCTTGGCCATCCAGATCACCCGACCTCACTAAATATGAAAGCAGAACTGATTGTCATATTGTTAGCTGTCTGTTTAAGGAGAGCAGAGAGCGAAATCATATTAAACAAATTTAGCCATATCTCTTGCAGTGGAATGCAATGGAGTTTTCGGAAGGGGACTACTATGACCCAGCACTGCTGTTTTCACCGCAGTCTAGTATATACAGTCACGAAGCTCAATACTTAGGGAATATGCATCCATAGATAGTTGCTAACCACTAGGATCACTACTATCGCCTCATTACAGACAATGCGAAATAGTACCGGCACAGTCTATTGTTCCTAGTACCCTCAACAACTCAAGCTTCGTGACTGTATATACTGTACTAGACTGTGGTTCCACGATCTACTGCGCTAACCCTCAAGTTAGGCGCTTTCCCAAACCCACACCGGCTGACTACGTAAGATTCGCTGTGTACCCAGATTTCGAGCCAGCCACCCTACACGTCCCTATGCCAGTCCTCTCCGTGCGTCGCCTGTCGGCGTTCGAGGAATGCTGTGGAATGATGACGAAATGGAGAAATGTTGACGGAATGATGTATAAGCCCAATATGCGGAAACGAGAGAACCCCGAGGAAAACCCCAACTGCGATCTTGTCTGCCACATATGTTGCTAGGATTTATCAATGAAAAATCCGGACCTGACCGGGACTCGAATCCGGACCGCCTGCGTGACACCCGTCTCTTAGTCTTATGCGAAAGAAAGCAATTTATAAATAAATGAAATTTGATTCGTATACATGACTTTATCTTATTGTTATTATACAATTTTCTCGGGAACTATACATTCCTAAACTTACAGTACAGTTTGAATTTTGAATTCATTTTATGTGTATTCCAATAAGTCCTATAATGATAATACGAAAATGTGAAATCTTGACTGTTCAGCCTTTGACTTATTTATTGTAGCACAATATCAAAAAGTTATTTTACTAATACATATTAGTTTTTTTAACATATTGTTAATATGGTCTTTTTTCTTGAATTGGAATTTGATTTCATTTTTGATGCAATATGATTGTACTGTAAGTTTGGTTTTAGTGTCTGCCCTGAATTTTGATTGTATTTTAATTGGCCCATATTTTTGATCTTACAATGTTTTCTAGACATTTTCTATTGAAATAAATATTTGCAATAGTATTACGTAATTTAGTTTTTAAGTTAAGATATCTTCTGTAGATTCTTGTGTGATTCACGTCTATAAATTTGGATTTTGAATTCATTTTATGTGTATTCCAATAAGTCATATAATGATAATACGAAGTCTTGATTGTTTAGTCTTTGACTTATTTATTATAGCAAAATATCAAAAAGTTATTTCACTAATACATATTACTAACATGTAGTTATTTTACTAATACATATTAGTAAAATAACTTTTTGATATTTTGCTGCAATAGATAAGTCAGTACTTCACATTTTCGTATTACAGTACAGTGTTCAGTATAAACACAGCTGTTTTGAAGCGCGTTGGCTTGATCCACTTGTCATCAGAGCGTTTTGCAGACGGAAGTATCAAACAAAGTAGCAGAGCCCGAATGCCGCGGCTAGCTGCGCAGCGGAGCTCATGTGAAATTGGGTGGAATAATTTTCCCCGCTGTGATATCGAATACTGCGTTTTGCATAATTAGGTAACTAAGGATAACTTCTAGAATTGGCATTTGAGACCGTAGCCGAGTCAGCAAGAAACGCCTCGCGTGTTGCCAGCCTCCGGTCGTTTTCTGTCGACTCGGATTCAGATTCTGGATTGCTCCCTGCAGACGCACGGCGAGACCAGTTTGATTTGAGATTTGTGCTGTAGAATAAGATGTGCAGTGTGATTCAAAAGTTATGTCAAATGTTGTTTTTTAAATGTTATGTTTTATTTAACGACGCTCGCAACTGCAGAGGTTGTATCAGCGTCGCCGGATGTGCCGGAATTTTGTCCCGCAGGAGTTCTTTTACATGCCAGTAAATCTACCGACATGAGCCTGTCGCATTTAAGCACACTTAAATGCCATCGACCTGGCCCAGGATCGAATCCGCAACGTTCGACATAGAAGGCCAGCGCTATACCAACTCGCCAACCAGGTCGACAGTTATGTCAATACTTTGAGGTGATATTTTGCTACAAGATCCGCTCTCCCCCTCATATTTTGCATCATTTTAAGCATTTACCTAATATCATTCTGTGATATTAACAAGCGGAGGCTCTTCTACACAAGTTACACTGAGACAGACTTGAAGTGTAGGTGACAGTTACAAAGTTAAGAGTGATTGGGTGATTACTTTATAATTATTAAATTGTTTTCATTAACAGGATATTGCTTTGCTACAATTGGAGTTATAATTCTGTAGTGCTCGGGAAAAGTGGCATAAGTCAAAAATATTAATTTTACAGGAGGAGGAAAAAAACTGTCTTCACACTGGTTTATGTCGATTTGATTTTCTTGTGTATGAATTATTGTAATGGGAGAAATGCTTATGTCTCTTTTCCCAAGCGAGCAGATGTTCCGTAAGTTGTCAATAAATTAATAAAAAATGTTTGTGGAAACTGACTTATGCCACTTTTCCCAAGCACTGCAGAATTTTCTAAACAATAAAATCCATGTCCACCGCTGTGAAGAAACGGTTAGCATGTCTGACCGTGAAACGAGTTGAGGTTTTTCCCGAGGAATTCCCCTCAACCCTTTGGCTCTGAGAACCCTGGAATCATTTCGCTGGCATCATCAGCTTCATTTTAAAATTAATTTTTGTATCATGGAGTGCATTTCCATAGAAAGGACATTGCCGACAGACCTTCTACTGCCCCCTACTAATTGGTTAATATAAATGTCTTCCTTACTGTGACAGAAATCTTGTCTTCGCGTGTTAGTAACCAATCACAATCCTCGTTTAGAAATATTGACAAGCTCCCTTCATATCCACGTGGAGGGAGAGTTGCCACATATTTTCCGAATTCCAAGAATTCCGTCTGTTAGCACGAGAATATCATTGAATGTGGCAACTGTGAGCATGGGGATGGGAGAACGGGGTGGGATGATCAGGGGTGTTTGTGTAGGAAGTCGTAAATCTGTTAAGTGGGTGTTCAAAGGAGCCACCGAACTGATAGTAAATAAAGTATGCTCATATGCTACATAACCATCGCAATTGATAAAGCGCCGTAAAATGAACCAATAAAATATGAATTTCATAGCTTGAAAACGGTGCCTATTAGGAACATTTTTTTTTATATTTATTACTGTAAATGACTAGTCCTCTTTTCCTAATATTCATTCATTCATTATATTCCATAGATCTTACATGAGTAATGAAGCTTTGAGATGTGGAACAAGTCAAAATTTTACAATATTATAATTACAATTTTTACAAATTTTTACAATATTTTACAATTTTTACAGTTTTACAATTTAGTAATTTTCTACAATGATGAGGTGAGATCCGAGAATTCGCCAAAAGATTTCCCGGCATTTGCTTTTTGGTTGGGGAAAACCTCGGAAAAACCCAACTAGGTAATCAAATCAAAAGGGTGAAATGAAGTGATGCCGAGGACTTGCCATAGACCATCCGGCTTCAGTCCCACGGCTGGGGAAAACCTCGGAAGAAACCATTCAATGAGACCAAAGGGGGATCCAACCCAAGCCCGAACGCAGCTCAGCGAGTCTGCCGACTGAGCTACATCGATGGCTCTACTAAAAATATACAATACATAGCCAATCAGATTATTAAATTTACAAACGCAAACGATTATCCATCAGTTGAGCTATAATTACAAAACAAGTAAGTTAATTAAATGTAAGGCATAAACAATTCAATCAGTTGTGATATACAGAAATTGATCATACATTTTATGCAAACTACTTCAAATTACAAACACAAACAATTTATGAATAGAGCTATACAGATTACTGTTCAATTTAAAGCGTATACAATTCATCGGCCAAAACTATACATACATATACAATACAAAGTAAGCAGATTAATTCAATTTACAAGCATACTTTCATTAAGCTATACAAATTTGTGCAATTAATATCAAGTAGATTAATTCAATTTATAATCATAAACAATTCATCAGTTAAGCTATACAGACTACTACTACTATACCATTTACAGCATACACAATTCATCAACTGAGCTATATAGACTATCATTCAATTTACAGCATATACAATTCATCATTAGTATACAGACTAGTATTAATTTTAAAAGCAAATACAATTCATCAGCCAAACTATACAAACATATACAATCAAATTAGTTCAATTTACAAACTTATTTTCCTTAAGCTATACAAAATAGTACAATTCATAGTAGATTAATTCAAGACATATCGACTGACTTTTGAATCGGCCGGTATTCTATTTTATCTCGGTTTGTGGCCTGTAACTTACCCTTGATGAGCTGTACATCATTATTTTAATTATTGCTCTTTTTTTCTATTTATGTTGCCTGTTGACGCGAGAAAGGTGTAGGGATATTTTTGCGACCTAAACATAAACCATTTATCTTAAAAACATATTTTTTTCTGTTCCTTATATTTTTGTTTGGAGCACAAAATTAACAGGTACGATCGCATAGAGGAGAGGGAAAGTTGTAAAATCATTAGTTTATTGCAACAGGACTTGTTTTGTCTTATTTATATATTTATACCTTCATAAAATCAAGCAAAAAGACAGCCTTTTTAAACTGTCGAAAGTAGTAATTTCAAAATTTATATATTTATATATTTCCTTTATGTGCAAATGCGTAAAGAATGTAAGATGAGTACTTACACTATTAATTTTTATGTTTTCCATCAAGTCAGGGCCACAGAATTTCACAATTTAGAGCTTTAAATTTCTGCATTGTATTTCTTTTGAAACGTATCTTGTTTCCTTCAAAATATTTTGTAGCAAAAATCTGGAATCATTGACACTGTCTCGACTACTTTAACTGCAGAAAGAATGAAACAAATGATGCCAGTTTGATTCGTTATTATGTGGGGATTGGGGCTAATGGAATAGATCAAGAAATCACCTGTCAGCAAGAGATTATTTTGCCGGCATTCAAGCGAGTTCCACAGTGGTTAAGTCCACACCTGTGGAGTAACGGTTAGCGCGTTTGAACGTCAAACCAGGTGACCCGGTTCGAATGCCGGTCGGAACAAGTTACCTCATTAAGGTTTTCTCCGGGGTTTTCCCTCAACCTAATACAAGTAAATGCTAGGTAAGGACTCATTTCACCGGCATTATCCCCTTCATTTCATTCAGACGGTAAATAACCTAAGATGTTCATATAGCGTCTTAAAATAACCCAATAAAAACATGGTTGAAGTTTCGATTTTTAATAGACTGAAGTGACAGATTGGAGCCCAAAAGAACAAAGAATATAAGGTAAAAAGCCGTAACAATTGTGGGAGTTAGTAAAACTGATGTGCTGATATCCAAACATGTTTAGAAACCGACAATCGAAATAACTTGGTGGAAAATGGGACCAACAAACTTGATCTATGAAAAGAGTGAAAATTGGATATGTTTGCAAAGAAGAATGGGAGGGCAACATATATATATATATATATATATATATATATATATATATATATATACACACACACACACACACACACACACACACACACACACACACACACACACACACACACACACACACAGATTGTTAAAAAAATACGGGGCATAGTTTCAGGTATGTATTTCCCACATGTAGACAATCAAAATAGTTCATTACAACATGTGTCAGGAAATGCTTTATTTCCGAGTTATGGCCTTCACAACATTGAAATTCACTGGAACGTTTTCCTTTCCGCAGGTAGTTGCCGTCAAAGGAGACATTAAGAGGGCACTCTGACAGTTCATTCCGAGGCGAAGGTTACATTCAGTGTTGTGTAGGCGTTAGACTGTGCGACATGTATTCAAATCAAGAGCTGGCAGAGATACACTTCATGTACGGTAAGGCGGACGGCAATGCTGCGCTGGCTCGTCGTTTGTACCAGGAGAGGTACCCACAGCGACAATGTCCAGGTCGGAAGACATTTGTATGTCTCCATTACCGTCTGTGCGAGTATGGAAAATTTAACTCTCCTGGTTTGGGAAGGGGACGACCAAGATCTACAACTCCAGACGTACAGGAGGAGATACTGGAGGCTGTGAACATGACTCCTTCTATCAGCACACGAAGGGTAGCGTTGCAAGTCAAAGTTCCTCATACGACTGTCTGGAGACTGTTGAAAGAGTATCAATTGTATCCTTATCATTTGCAACGTGTACAGGCCCTGTCACCAGCAGATTACCCTGCACGAGTTAGGTTCTGTCAATGGTTCTTGCAGCAGTGTGGTGTAAATCCGAACTTTCCTGCCTTAGTATTATTTACAGATGAAGCACAGTTCACACGAGATGGCATAACAAATTTCCACAATCAGCATGTATGGGCGTATGAAAACCCACGTGCAACTGTTCCATCTCATCACCAGGTGCGGTTCTCCCTCAACGTGTGGGCCGGTATCATGGGTGATCGATTAGTTGGACCCCATGTACTTGTAAACAGACTTACGGGGCAGCCTTGCACAAACTTCCTGGAAAACACCATACCTCATGTTTTAGAAGACACTCTACTGATCAATCGTCAACACATTCACTTCTTGCATGATGGCGCTCCTGCACACTTCAGTCGTGCGGCTCGCCGGTACTTGGATCGAAGGTTTCCTGATCGATGGATAGGTAGAGGTGGCACAATTGCTTGGCCTCCACGCTCACCTGATGTGAACCCTCTCGATTTCTACTTGTGGGGCCATTTAAAATCATTGGTTTATTCATCTCCGGTGCCGGAATCGAATTGTGGCATGTTCTGAGGACATACGCAATACTCCTGGAGTTTGGGATCGTGTTCGCAGGTCAATGAGACATCGATGTGAGGTCTGTATTCAAGCAGGAGGTGGACATTCTGAACATCTTCTGTAATGACAACGACCTGCGGAAAGAAAAACGTTCCGGTGAATTTCGATGTTGTGAAGGCCATAACTCGGAAATGAAGCATTTCCGGACACATGTAATGAACTATTTTGATTGTCGACATGTGGGAAATACATACCTGAAATTATGCCCCGTATTTTTAAACACCCTGTATATATATATATATATATATATATATATATATATATATACAACACCAACTGGGTGCAATTGTCTCGGTAAGAACCATCTGCAGAGACTAGTAAAAACCATTTTGTTAAATAGGGTGAAGAAGATAAAGTTACTCCTAACAAAAAGAAACACGTTAGATTGCGTAAGCCAAGGACCTTCGAGGATAGACCAATGAAAAGTGAGAACGGTTGTTTTCTTTGATGAGTCTTGCTTTCAACCTCACAGCAACAGAGGAGGGTCACTAGAGTGCGGAGTGCAGAGAAGTTACTTCGAGAATGTGTTGTCCCTAGAGTATAACATGGAAGTCCATCTGCGGTGCTATGGAGGTGTATGGGGAACTTGCTTCCGTTAAGGGGCAGTGAATGTAAGGAAATGTCTTGAATTCGTAGAAAATATTATTGCCCTGAAAGAACAAGTCTTCTCGCTAAGGGAAGATATGGCATTATCGATAGTATAATAGTTACGTCATATGTCGTGCCAGTGCTGAAAAGATCTTCCACATATCCAAATATAAACCCTTTTGAAGGTTTGTAGGAACTCTGAGATTGGAAAGTGCAGAAGTCCAGCCTGACGACTTTTGATATTTTAAAGAAGGGACAAGTCGAGAAGTGGAAAGCTTTTAATAAGGAAAATATCGTCCTTAAAAGTTGGTGAAACTCCAAAGCCTTAATTGCTGCTGAATTGGGACAGTAATTTAGAAATCCATAAATTAAAATGTTTGTGTTGTAAGCTCTCAAAGGATCCACAGCTCTTCTAAGAAATCGCTCTTATGACTTAGTTGTAAACTTCTATATTTTTATATTTGTATATTTATACAGGGACATTATTGTATTTTCACTGCAATTTTTATTGTACCTGAGTTTTTGATTGTACTTCCCTCCCACCCCTTCTACTAGTAAACTTGCACCGTACTCCACACAGAACCAGGGCCGCATATGGAACGGTCACAGTATACAGTACTGAGTGGGTATAGTACGTTCCAGAAATATGGTCGTATTTTCCAGTGAATGAAGTGCATTCATATTTTTGCACAAGTACTGTGTCCATTTGGTTACGTCGCTACCCTGTTTCGAACATCCGTTTCTACTGGCCCCTCTGTAAAGGCTAGTGGCTAGGCTGTCGGCTCTTTTCTGAAAACATTTGCAGTCAGGAATTGGACGTCTACGTAATATTATACAACTGTTTAAAACAATTTAAATAAAAGAGCCTCGTTAAGTAACTCTCACGTGGTTTCCTCCCTTTCTACGATCTGCGACGTAACTACTTAGACGGACAGTAGATAGCAATCTAAGTAAATTTATCTGTGCGAATCGGGCGAAGTGAAGATTGAATTTACAATACGTAAGGTACTCAGTTATAGAGCAGATACAAAATTCTTTCAAGAGGCACAGGATTATGGCCCCCATGTCGACTGATACTTCGCATTATTTCTTTTGGGGTTACTGTAAAACAATATTGTGTTTGTTAAACATCCTATAACAATAGAATAATTAAAGAATTACATTCCAGAAACAGTATATTCAATTTGAGAAGATATGCTTAAAAACGTTTTCGATAATATATACACAAAAGAATTGAAGCCTGTATCGAAATGAACGACCATCATTTTCAAAAATTGATTTAAATGTATAGATTTTGATTATTTTTTCAATTTAAATACACTCTCCATATTGTATGCTAATGTGCTGTAGACAGTATATTTGTCGTCGATTTGCAAAAGGGGACACGTCCAAAGTAACGAAGTGTTGGAAAATCGCAAAAAAAAAAAAAAAAAAAAAACATAACAGACTTAAAATTAAAATGTTCATGAATCCTGAATGTATGTTCCATAGTGATCTAATTAGTAAAAAATATACGAACAATTTAATTTGTTAACTTATAGTTTATGCGATTTTCCAACACTTTATGATTTTGTACATGTCCCCTTTTGCAAATCGACGACAGATGTTAATACTGTACTGTAATTTGAATAAATAGAAACCTAATGAAATTGATCAAACTGAAAATTGTAATAGTTCCTAGTTTACGTAAATGGATGCACTACATTTCTTCCTTCCTGTACCTAGTAAAGTGATTTGTTTGTATTTTACACTAGTATCATCAAACTCGGTCGTGGAAGGTGGTAACATTGTGTTTGCGGTTCTCATCTGTTAATCCAAAGGTATAGGCAGGTTAATATTAGAAATGTTAGTAAAAACAAAATGATGACGCGGTATTTCGAATGAAAGAGTTAGATTGAAAATGGCAGCCTTTTATTCATCCATATTCTCACCTCTGTAATCTTATTTTCATCGTTAAAAAGATGGTGGGATTTAGTTTATGCTGACTATAAAATTTAAAATGAACGAATAAGAAATTGCGCCGTGTTATGTGTTTAACGTTGTTATGAAAAAAGCGGTTGTATGTGTGGTCGCACTGTCTTCCTCGAATTCCGAAGTGACGCTGGAGCCTAAAGCGTCTATATTGGATTATGAGCTATAGGGAGGATGTGGAAGCAAAACAAATCTTATTCCTCGTGTTAAAATTGTGTTACGACTTCATTATATTTTAACTGGCTTATGAAATAACTCGTAAACTGTCATATAGAAATGATGCGTATGGAAATGGAAGACTGCCCTCCTTTTCCACTTAATTCACAGTTTCAGAGGATCATAAAATTTCATTATTTTATGCTCTTTATACCGGTGTTACAATATTTTTTCGTGGTGATTAAGTCATATTTAACTACTTTTTAAAATTATTTTCACGTAATGAGTTTTCTTCGAAATATGAGAATGATTTAATGACATCTTAAAATTTATTTTCAGCATAACTTTGGTAAACTACGGAAGGAATATCGACTTGGAAGGCTATAACGCAGTCTTGATAACAATTCCTAATAAAAACAAAGAAGCAAGCGGTTCGTTGCGCCTGTGCATGTGCGTTTACTGAACACACGAGGTGCACAGGAAATAATTGAACATGCGGAAACTCATTTCTCCTATTATTCACAAGTGAATTGAAGAGAAGGCATTAACTACATTTTATATTAAGAGGAATATACAGGTTTGAGGGTAAAAAAAGTTATGTCAATTTATTTTTTTAAATAAAGCTTGGACATTTATCTTTGTCAGTGAAGGAATTTTTACGATATATACAATATTTTGGTAGATATTACCATAAACGTGCCAACGTGCACTTATTTACTTAGCTCTCCATACATAAAGTATATTTAACGCTAATTTCCCATAACTTGTATTTTTCAAAACCGTTTTTGTGATAACTCGGTAAGTTTTTAAGATACCGCAGTACACATATACACGAGTCATTATCCCCGTTAGGCAGACATGAACCTGGGAGCTCTTATTCATACCTGTTAGTCGTCTAGAATCTACCTTCACTATCACGTGCCAATCTTTGGACTAACCGCTAAGAACACCCACCGTGATGGATGATCGATCCGGAATTACGCAAACATAAGTGATACGCTGTTTTTAGACGTAGATGATAATGAAAGGGAAACTGTGGAGAGTTGATGGAATGACGAGGGGAAAAGATAGGACCATGAGAAAAAAGAAACCCTCTTTGTCCACCATAAATACTATTCCGCCGTCGCTTGTCATAGGCCAGGGTTCTGGCAACTGAACTACTAACGCGGCTTCTTACGCACGGTGTACAATCTTGTTAGAAAATTGAAAGAAGCTGTGTGACGAAAAACGTAGGGGAGGCGACGTGTTTTGACCTAGGAAACGCTAAACGATATTAAACTAGAGAAGAAAGTTTTTAAATCTTTGTATATTATTTTTAATATAAAGTGTGATTCTTTTGCGACTATCTTGCGACCTGTATGGCAGAAACCAGCAGAACTGCTGCGGACAATAAGTAAGGAAGACTTTGCGTTAGGTAGAGTTTTTTTAGTTATTTAACGACGCTGTATCAACTACGAGGTTATTTAACGTCGATGAGATTGGTGTTAGTGAGATGGTATTTGGCGAGATGAGGCCGAGGATTCGCCATAGATTACCTGGCATTCATCTTACGGTTGGGGAAAACCTCGGAAAAAACCCAACCAGGTAATCAGCCCAAGCACCCGAGCGCAACTTCAAATCGGCAGGCAAGCGCCTTAACCGACCGAGCCACGCCGGTGGCTGGTAGAGTTTTAAATAGGGTGCACTATGCTGACTCATTTCTATAGGGTGTACATCTCGTTCGTAACGTCGGAAATAGGACTGCTGAAAATGCTTTGGATAAACTAGTTATTACTTATTACTAGAGACGAGAGTTTCATGCACTATAAAATCCCAAAATATGCATGCATTCATTCACTATCAAACTATGAAACATGCATGATCAATCGAAAAATACATTAAAATATGCACTTTCATTTTTGTTCCAACTTCCTTATTTCACTTCACTTTTTTTTTCGCAATTAACAACTGACAACATTTCTAAATTGGTTTCCTGCGTTTGTCAGTCATGTAGGCAGAGAATGACCTCTCTACATCACAAGAAGTTATGGGTGCAAACTTGAATGAACCTCCTTCTTCAATCCTGATTCCTTAAGTAAGGGACATAAAAATCGAGAAACTGAGATGTCCACTCAAAACCATTAAAACATGCATTTAAACTGAATATAATGTATATTGCATGTATGATTAAGCTAAAAATTGCTTAAATATGCATTATGCATGTTTTTATCCCCAAAACATGCAAATATACACAGAAAAAGTACACATATTTGGAACCGGAAAGTAATGAAATGGATAAGTACTAAATTTGAGCTATGTCCTATGTTCCAATAAAAACATGCATTTGCATGGAATTCTCGTCTCTACTTATTACCATGGCTTTTTTTTTATACATGAAGTAAAATCTAACTGAAAATAATTTTTTCATACTTCGCTTCTATTTGGGATAATGGGTATAATGCCTTCTTTAATCAGGTATCCAAAAGATGATTTAATCACTTAAACATACATTCTAAAACGCTTGTTTCTTCATCTTTCTAGTCATTAAATCATTCATATTTACCCCGCAATTGGAAATACTCTTACGAGTAAAGTCATAAACCAACAGAAGCGAACTGCAACAACTTTTACGAGCTCACTGAAGTTTTATTACAGAAAATAAATAAAGACGCTGTTTGAGGAATGGGAGTGGAAAATTAAGTGCATATAAAATGTGGAAAACAACATGAAAAATGGCTTTGGAAAACCATAGCGTGAGATGAAGACGGGTTGAATATCTATTTTCATATTAACCACATTGGTAGTGAAGCTCCGGGTTTGCAGTTCACTGTGAGATAAATCACCAGCTTCAAGAATTAATGTCTTAATTTCCGAAACATATAAAATTTAAAGATAGTGTAGAGGGGAGGATGTGCAGCAGTTTGTTACAAGGGAACTTCTGAATTGTCTTAACTTTGGACACGTCTTTCAAGCTGTTTTTATAATCTTATGTAGTGCAACTTGAAATAGGTACTGGCGAATCTCATAATACTTATTTAAGGAAAGGGGGAATTATTTGAGACCAAAATTTAATGAATAGAATGCATACAACACTTCGTGGAAACATCTTATTTTGCGCATGTAAAAGAGAATATTGTTTATTATCATAATGAAATCTTTAACTCTCCGGCCATGGTGCTATGATACCCAACTTCAACGTTGTACGAAAGTGACTGTTGTGGTTTGCGATAATTCCGCCTAATGTATCAGTTTCCTCGTTGTCAGCAATAATGTCAGATAGAGGGAAATTTCTCACATTGCGGGGGGAAAATTGATACCTTGAAGGAAAAGCGGAAAATCATTATCAAAAAGGAAATTTTTAACATTTTAGGCACCTTTTTAAGTTTAATTTAGAATTATTTCTTCAGTATTTCCTAACCAATGTATGGGTAGAGAATTAATGAAAATATTGAATTTTGTGCGACTTTTTCGAATATTTGTTGGAGAGAGTTGGTCCAAGGAAGGAGAAACAGCAGTGAGAGAGTCAGAGAGAGGAAAAATCTTCTCATGTATTAGCTTGAGTCATAGCAATATCAGATTTTTCATTGGACTTTCATTCTGTTATACACTATCTACAAAAAAATAATTGGGCACTATTTTTGTCCTTTTAGAACCTCGTGGTATCACCTCTTGTTTCTATAACAGCAGCCACCTTGTCAGGCATGCTCTCCACTACTTTGTGTAGGATATCCACTGGAATACGTCGCCATTCCTCTTGCAACATGGCACTCAGTTGGACAATATAAGTTGACCCCATGTTTCGGCTGCTACTATGCAGTGGTATGCAGACAGTAATGTTCACCGGTTGGACTGGCCTGCACACAGTCGTGATCTAAATCCCATTGAGCACCTTTGGAACGAATTGGATCGGCGATTGAGGTCTCGGGAGATGCGGCCAACTTCCATTGTCCAACTGAGTGCCATGTTGCAAGAGGAATGGCGACGCATTCCAGTGGATATCCTACACAAACTAGTGGAGAGCATGCCTGACAACCCTGTCGCTGTTATAGCAACAAGAGGTGGTACCACGAGGTTATAAAGGGACAAAAACAGTGCCCAATTACTTTTTGGTAGATACTGTACTATGACTTGAGTGAGATACTCGGCGAATTACCGAACTCACATTTACAGAATGTTACATAATTTTTTCACATTGCGATTACATGACACAGCCACTAGAAGCAAGCAATCCAGTGACCATTTTATCTACCGATAATGAAATTAAGTGAAAATTTAAACGACGTTGCAAGTATATCTGACAGTGAAGAAGTAGATACGGTATCATAAGTAGCGGAAAATTTTACTCGGAAAAGGGAAATTTGAACCCATCACGAGGGAAATTATCGCAACACAATCTGACAACACTGATTGTCAGTATGATTTCCTGTGGCAGTCTAGCGAACGCTAGAAATGTCACGATGACCTAATGTAGCAAGCTGTATTGTATATTCGCACATTGTAGCGTAGATCGAAATAACTTCAGATAATAGTTGTGAGACTCTCGAACGACAGACGGATTGATTGATTGATAGATGAGCGGACGGATTAATATTTTAAAATCAATGATTTTCTTCCGCTGGCCAATATATTCTGCAATGTGAATAAAATGTATTATTTTACTGTTCACTAACAACTGTTGTCGCCATGAAATACCCTATCACTTCGGATTATTTTACCTATTGAGATGGAAATCGCTGCGTAAAATGATTTGTTTACGTAACCGAATGGAAAGGTTTTCGCCACTTTCTAATGTGCAGTTACTCAAAAACATTTTTGGGCGTATTTTTGAAATCATAATTTGTATAAACATAAGCAAGACCTATACTGGACAATGAGAAATGAAAGCGTAAGTGGTATTGCAACCAATACAATTAAATTTATGACATGAACGGCGGGATATAGGTCTACCAAAGATTTTTTAAACAATTTTTATTACTGCACAAATCGGCACCAAAATTCTAAGATACTGTTGGCTGTTACGAGTTAATTCCTTGCATCAATTTTGCATAATTATGCTACAGTTGTTTACCATTACGTGTACTTTTCTGTTTATTGTAACAGTGTGTAACTTATACAATGCAAATTTTCATGAATACAGGGCTATTGCTTTCACTTGGTATTTGTTGCTGTTATTTAACTTTTATTACTGCACAAAATTTGTTTTATTACTGCACAAATTGTGTATGACTGCACACTAAAAAAAAACTCTGAGGTCTACATAGGTGTACCAGTTGGAATCACAAAAGAAATGAATACTGAATGTATTGGAAGAACTTCAGTTACAACAGGTTAAACATTTTATAAATAATTACCATCTCTAGTGGAAAAATAATACACAACGTAGACATCCATACAGAATCTCAAAAGCCATGTCTCATTACTGTCGAATGGGAAGAAATCCTTGGGCCGTCCAAAGAAGAGGGAACTGAAAATTCAGCACTAAGAACATAACAGACATTTGAACCTTATACTTGGATGATGAAGATGATGATGATGATTATTATTATTATTATTATTATTATTATTATTATTATTATTATTATTATTGTAGTAGTAGTTACCAAAACATGAGCCGTGGCGTCGTTCGATATTGTTTATAATAATAATAATAATAATAATAATAATAATAATAATAATAATAATAATGGCTTTATTTAACCTGGCAGAGTTAAGGCCGTAAGGACTTCTCTTACAGTCAACCAGGATTAAAACTTGCTTACATAGTTGAATATAAAACTGGATCAGAATTAAGGAATTACATATTGATACAATTTAGATACATAATGAGATCAAAAGAGGTAGTTACATAAAAATTTACCTCATAAAATAAAAATAAACATGGTGGAATACATATTAATGTTGTTAGAATCAAATACGAATCACATAAAAACAGAAGCCGATAATTCAATAAAAAATGTACACAGTAGAAATAAAAATAAACACATTGGTATACATATTAGTATTAGATTACAATTAAGTAGGATTTACATAATTAAACCAGAAACCGACAATTGAATAAAATGTGCACAAAAATGGATTAATAATAAAAAACAACACGGTGGGATACATATTGGCGTTAAGTGATAAATAAATACAATAAAAATAAGAAACAAAAAAATAAAAACAAAAAAAAAAAAATAAATACAGTGGAACACATTCCATTATATATTTGCAACGCGTTAGGTCTGGCAACTCATCGTAAGATATTTTTCTAATTTACATTTAAAGGAAATTAAAGCTCGGCATCCCTTGACTTCAGGCGGCAGAGAATTCCAGTGACGAGAAGTAGCAACAGTGAAAGATGAAGAATAAAGAGATGATGTGTGGAGTGGTATTTCTAGCGTGTTATCATATTGTGACCGAGTATTTAAGTTATGATACTGAGAAAGACTGTGGAATCGGACAGATAAGTAAGAGGGAGTAGAGGTGTGCAAAATTCGGTATAAGAGAGAAAGGGAATGTAACTTTCTCCTCTCATTTAACCTGAGCCACAATAATTTATCGAAAGAAGGCGAAATGTAATCGTAGTAGCGGGCATTACAAATGAAACGAACACACGCATTATGAACACGTTGTAGTTTCTGGGATAAATCCACCCTGAGATCACTGAATAAAGCGTCACAATAATCGAAATGAGGCATAATAAGAGCCTGTACAAGCGTCTGCTTTAATTTAGCTGGATAGTGGTACAATCTTTTTAATGAGTGAAGAGTGGAAAATACTTTCTTGCACGTGTATTTGATATGCGTGTCCCAGGTAAGGTTAGATTCAAAATGAACTCCCAGGTTTTTTACAGTTGAACTGAATGGAATGATCGCTTTGTTCAGAGTCACAGGAGGAAGGTTCAGCTTATTAATATCGGGGATTAATCTTTTATTCGAAAATAAGATAGCCTGTGATTTATCTGTATTTGAGTTAAGTCCGAATTGTTGAGACCAAGATGAAACGGATTCGAGATCTTTATTGAGTCTATTAATACAGTCACTTAGTCTATCAGGACTGGCGGAAATATTGTACGAGTAATATACATAGCCTACACTTATTGAAAATTGTAGTAGAATATTGATATTTTGTTTCATTAACCACTTATTCTTTCTAACAACTGTTGTTAAGATATAAATATTTAAATATTTTAGGTGGTATGTCCTAATAACCTAATAAGAAATCCAACTGTTAGCGGTTTTTTTTTTTGTCCTAGCGGCACCGTAGACAGAGGAAGTTTGGGAAACTGTGTCGTAACTCTAATGTAATTCGAAGATTGATCTCGGTAACCGTGGAACTTCTAACTTCAGAGTGTAGTCTAGTGCTTTTTGTCTGCCTGGAATTGTGTGCACGAAGTAGGGTACGGTTTAGGGAACGGAATCTCATCGCCGGTTCTTTGTGTTTTGTTAAATTATCTTATTTTTTTGTCTTTTCCGCCCGTCTTCCATTCTGGCTTTCTCTTAATTTCTTTTTCCCTCTCGCTCGCTAAACGTAATCAGTATGAAATTCTATTTAAAAATTGCTATAGTTATTATTTTAGTCGGTTATTTAACGACGCTCTATCACCTAACACGTTATTTAGCGTCGTTAGAACTGATGATAGTGAGATGATATTTGGCGAGATGATGCCCAGAATTCGCCACAACTCTAAAGCAACTGAATACGAGATTTCTGTAACTACTTTTATACATACATGTAGGCGTACATAATTTTAGCCCGCCTGGCTACTAATATAACGTAAATCAAATAAAAGTACATAAAGTTTGTATTATATACCATAATTTTTAGTATATGCTGGATGAAAGTTTTACTGCTAATATTTAGACATTCAAGTGACTTAATTTCTTTTAATAACCATACTTCCATCTCCTGCATAAAGAAGTTTAAGTCCAGTTCAGGCTAGGTAAACGGAGAAAACAGAATAGCGACGTTTCAGGTCTTTAGTCGTGACGAAGGAATGTGGAAGCAGTTCTGAAACGTCGGAGATGATAAATCAAAACACGCTGTTAATAATCTCAAATTATCCTTTAAACTCTATCACCGTAAAAGTATAACAAGGCAGGTGAGAATAGACTTTGTTACGATAAGTAACCAGAACATTGACGGAGAACACCTATAAAAATAGCAGATAATTTAGAATGGTTTGCAAAATGTGTACACCTTGTCATGAAAATTATCAATAAGTTAATAATAATAATAATAATAATAATAATAATAATAATAATAAACGTCTGTATTCTTATACTGGAAGCGAATCACGAAGCCATTGATTTTGTTTCACAGAAATTAAAGCTATGTTAATCGTCTCCTTAGACTTACCTTGATTTTGAAGCCAGATTAATATAAATTATGCTAGATAAGATACAATATAATTAGACTAAGTTAAAGGTGTTTACAACGCTGTTTCCAAGAGAGTTGATTTTGCCCGTGAACTTGTACTTGAATATCAGTACATGTCATTTTCATACATCGGTAACATTTTCGTAACAGCAATTGTTTGTGTTTGATGTATTCAGTAAACGAGTAATTCATACTAACTTCATACAGATTTAGCATTTAGTTTGTATTCCCGAAAAGAAAACCGATCATGTGGATATGGTTGGAAGTTTTGCCATATTGCCTCTGCTTCGTGGTTGCTGAATTTTAACAGGAGTGTGTGTATTTTTGAGCTCCTTGGTGTCATGGTCTAGTTCGTCTGTTTCCATTGCCTCTTACTGAGAGATAGATATGCGTACGCTTTCGCAAGAATTTATTTTTAGGTGCGTTACACAATGCCTCTGAGAAAACGTCTATTGTATGCCAGTACTGTGCGAGCAGGTGAAAGCCAATCTTGTTTACAAGTTATTGGCAAACTGCGTATGTTTTTGTTTTTAAGTATTTAAATAATAAATTGAAGAATACCGCAACAATTTCAACATAGCGAATGAATGACAACACAAGACTGCCGAAGATAGCATAACATTATAATTCGAAAGTAAACAGAGATGTAGGCAGAATAGTACAGATGTTGCGTTATATCTCTGCCAGTGAGTGACCGTTAAATTTCAAGTTGCTTATCTTGAGTCGTCGAGTATTAAAAAACATTGCAAAATTTTGTTCGGGTTAGGATTAGGGATTAGGTAACGGTGGCTAGGGACGGGTTAGGGACGACCCTTCAGCACGCCGACCAGACTGAGGCTTATTGTGCACTTCGAATTATGGGATGAATGAGGATGAGGCGTACCAACCCACCGGCCGCATGAGATTCCTCACTCGCTCACCCAATGGGCCCCCTACACCCCCCCGCGCTAAGTTCAACAAGTTCAAGTAACAAAGCAGCACAGGATCCATTCCAACGGCCCTTCCAAGGTGTCGAAGCGCCCTTGAAAGTGCTCTTAAGGAATGAATCCTGGCAGAGAGATCGCGGAAGGCTTGGAACTCAGAGACGGTTTCGGAGAGGACGCCCCTCCCGTAAGCGGATGAAGACATGTCATGACTTGAATATGCTTATGGAATGAGATGATGAAGGTGGATGGATATGATATGAAATCTAAATTCTTTTTCTACAGGAAGAGGAAGGGAAATGGATCGGGGAAATGCGTGACTGTGAAAACCACGGAAAAATCACAGTCAGGTCGGTCGGTCCGGTGATTTGAAGCGCGTGAGCCACCTCGCTCGGTGTTATCTCTCTTCCCGCTCACGGAAAACTGTGACGTTGCACAGAGCAGAGATATAATAAAAGATCTGTACAAAGATTGTGAGCTATAATGTGAGGATGGAACAAGCATAATATGTGTCTAAACTGTGAATTGAAGAGCATTAGCACAGCCTAATTAATGAGCTTAAAGCGGAAGAAGAGAAGAGATAGAAAATGAGAAGTAAAGTTCCAGGAACATTCTGTGCAAAGATGTAGGCCTACGTAGGAAACTCCTGCATGGTGCACTAGAAGGGAGAATAGAAACGTGGAAAACCAGCTATATCATACTGTCTTTAGAAAAGAGTAAAAACTAAAACATAAGTTTTATTGTAGATAGATTGAGTAGAGTTTTCTGGGTATGAATGGATGTTCTGTTCTGACATCGTGCGACTGTTACTTAAATTATCTTCATATGATATGTCCGGATGATTTAACTGCTTGTATTAAGATGATATTTATGTTATACATAAAAATGCTCATTTCCATATCTTTGATGTAGTATGTGTAAATGAGTATCTTTATCATTGGAATTTGCTCGATGTTATTGCTACGAGGCGTTATTTATGTTGTTATTATTTTATGTTCTCAGTCAAGATAATCTCGTTTCAAATAAATATTCAATAAATCCTGTAATTGAATTAAATCTTTATCGTGGTTAGAAACACTGCGGCCCCGAGTTCGATTACACGGGAAAAGAGGAGGCTTTACTTTCATTATATTTCAGCTACATTCGGGAGGTCCGGGGTTCGATCCCAGGGGCGGGCAATCCTAACTGAGGTTTTTCATGGTTTCCTCAGTTATTTCCAGGCAAATGCCGGGATTATACCTCTTGAAAGTCCATGGATGGCGATCTTCCCTTAATCATTTTATATGAGTGAGTGAATGCTGTGTAATGTCTTAAATGTTTGTGTTGTATCGGAGGTGGCCGTGGCATTGAGCTGATCCCTCATCCGGGGAGGTCCTCCATGTCCTTATGTGGTAAAAAAGAAGTATGTATGTGGTCCAATAGATTAATTCCTCTCCCGACAGGTCGCGGCCCTGTAAGGCCCGTGTGGCGTGAGTCGTATAAATGAACCTGAAAGGAGAGGTTAAACTAAGGTAAAGAAAGAAAAGTATTAAAGTAATTATATGTTCTCTTTGACTTGTGCTGTAATAAATAGTAGTTACTTATTTAGATTTACTTTTAATTACGGATGCTATTGAAACGTGAGATTACATGGAGCAGTGAAATAAGAATGTCGGGATTACCGAAGAGCTTAGGAGATTCTGACTTTCCGATTAGTCTACCACAAATTAAAAAAAATTCCGGATATTTCAACTAGGTTCCTTTGATGAGAAACTTTCACTTTGTTGAGATAAGACTCGTCTCTTTCTGACTTGTGTCAGATTACTTTATTTCGCTATCGAGAGGAAAAAGCACGAATTTCTGAATGTCTAGTTTGGTACTTAATTATTACAAACGTGAGGACAGAACGGGTTATGGAGTAACTTTTTTAAAAGCAGAGATCTAACTCGTGTCTCCGCCCTAGTCACTTGCCGGCTTCTTACCAAAGATGCAGGGGATAAACCTCGAAGTTACTGTGGTGTTAGTGGTGACAAAGCGTTAGTGGGAGATTTTTTTTCAGTATTTTATTTTTATTACTAGCCATCTGCAGCTTAGTCGCTTGTGAAATCGGTTCTGAAGAGAAAATGTGCGCAGGGCACTTGTATTGTCTCAATAGCTTGTGTAATTATTGAAACTCCTATGTCCACTTCACTATTCGCACTCAGACTTTGATACGGACTATACAGAATGAACCGAAAGTCCACCGACAAACTTTTAGTGCTTACGGAGTACATTTAACTAAACAGTATGAGGTAGGAAATAATTCTCTGAACAATTTTTGTTATACGTTCTAAACATTGTTGACACTTCATGTTGTTATTAATTATTGTAAAATTTTCGTCCTTTTATGTCAATGTTGTTATTTTTGTTCTTTTACTGTATGTTGTATCGTATGTTTTGTCTTTAATGAGAGTTTAAAATTGAGACATTTTAAAAATAAACTGTTCACAAGATAACAAAGTTTCAATATTCTATAGTTTGTAGAAAGAGTCAGGCAGCCACTGACAATAAATTAGATTCAGAGTTTGGATCTTAGTAGCAGCAGGACGATAGGATCACACTTCGAATAAAATGTGTACTACTAATTTGTGTTTGTTATTGCTCGTAATATTATGTGTGTGTAACTATAGAAAACATTCTACGTATTGTTTTAATTTATTAAAATTATTAGGTCTGTCTTAATCCCTTGAAAGACGATAAAGCACAAATAGCATTCAAATAAGAATATTAAAATTCTGTTCTCTCGAGAACAAATTTGGTTTTTAACCATCATTTTCCTATCTTATATTATATTATTAAGACAAAAAGAAGCTTGCATCATGGAGATGTTAAGGAACATTTCTTATAACGTCGGCTTAGAGTGTAAACCTGCTAACCCCCAAAAAGAAAATTTTACAAGGAACGCTAAAAACTGAGTTTAAATTATCTCTGAAACTTTAGGACCAAATCTAAAGTAAAGGTACAAATGCCACCTGTACTTTGAATTTGGTCCGAAAGTTTCAGAGTTAATTTAAACTTAGTTTTTTGCTTCCCTTGTAATATTTTCTTTTTGGCGGTTAGCAGGTTTACATTCTAAGCCGACGATAAGTTGTCCAGATTTTTCAATGCGATGCACGCTTTCAGACATCGACGTCATGTCAAAATCGAGACGTAGTGGCGGGTAACTCTAGATAATTCAACAAAAAGAAACTACACCACAGTTCAACCACCATCGAAGTATGTTCGTCTTTCACTACAACGTGAAAATATCCGTTTTATACTTAACCAAATTCAGTTTCATTATCCCATGATCATTATTTTACAGCTAATCTACGGTATTTATTATACTGTTTCTAAATTCTAGAAGGGAAGGTCTGCTTCTTATTGCACTTGATGGACCATGTCTCCATTGCATTAGCTGTGATAAATTATGCCAGACATTCTGCTTGCACGTAATGTTTAGACACAAGTTTCAAGGTAATCCACAAAAACTACATTTTAATAACAAACAGAAGTTTCCGGAACATGTGAAACTATCCAGGCTCGGCAGCTGAAGACAGTGTGCGTCACTTGTCTTCTTTCTGTGTGATTCACCAGCGTCTGTATAAAATCCATCTTGCAATAAATGTAAATGGAACGCATTATTATAATTTTACAAATTACCAAATGAAGGAACATAAACTCGTGTTAAGCGACTAGCTCGACATAATCTCTTTTGCTCTCGGTGGTTGAAATAAGAAATCTCGCAGAAGGCCTGATACTGCATTATTAACGAAATAATTAAAATACCTATTTACAAATACTACTAGGGTCATGTCGTGCTAACTATTCTAATTACATTTCAATGACAATAGATGTAGGCTATTCATTTTTATTATAAACATTGAAATTTAAAAAAGATATTATGTACAATTATGGAAGTTACATTTCATAAAAGTACATTTATTGGAAGTTGATGTTGGCTGATTCGTTCTGTGCTTATTAATAGTTACGTTATAGTGTTCTTCATTGATAATGTGGACACATAATTTCCATTGAATTCTAGGTACTTAGTAGCCTATCAGGCGGGAAACAATAATTGAGAATCATCAGCGACAAGACGAAAGCGATAATATGAAACAATAATACACTAAAAGTATACAGAAATAATAGCTTATAATGTCACAACCGTATATTATAATTCCTCAAGATAAAGCTCAATCAATGAAAAAACTCTCCAAGAATTTTTTCATACACCTTTTCCATGGCCATTGTTGTGTGCAATATTTTGTTTCAAGCTTATTGTTGCATGGCCATTGTTGTGTGGTTGTGTGTAATGTTTCGTTTCAAGCTTATTGTTGCATGAATGAAAATTTGCATTTATCAGTCTAGTTTCTTGTCAATAGAGATGTAGACAGTACATCAAAAAGTTCAATGCGTGCTCTGGTTTGGAGAATTGAATTCAGTGACGCATACGGAGGGAATGGCGTGTGGATCCTCCTACACGCAAATCCATTTACGAGTGGGACAGAACTCTACGAGATAATGGAAGCGTGATTTCAAAGCCAGGGAAGCGTTATAAAAAGCATGTGACCAAAATGACTGTGGATCAGGTGCGTGAATCATTTGTTAGAAGTCCACGTAAATCATGTACCTTGATATGCTGAAGAACATTGTTATTCCGCATTTTCCGCCAGGTTTAACATTTTACCAGGATGGTACTTCACTACACTTCCATAGAAATGTTACAACGTTTTTGGATGTAACCTTCCCAAGAAATTGGATTGGTAGAGGTGGGCCAATTTCCTAGCCCCCTAGATCCCCGGACTTAACTTCTTTAGATTTTTTTGCGTGGGGATTTATTAAAACTTTTATGTGCAACAGAAAAGTTCGTAATTTGATTGATTTGAAACAGCGTATCATTCAAATAGTTGAGCTTACAACACCTGATATGTTGGTGAACACCTGGCGAGAGATTGAGTATCGTTTTGGTACCTGTCGAGTTGAAAATGGTGCTCATGTTGAAGTGTACTAGTGGAAATAAAAAACTTTTCCAGTTACTCTATAAAATGCAGAAGAAATTTACTTAAGTAACCTTATCCAGGTTACTACGAGTATGTAAGCTGTTACTTCTGTACACTTTTAGCGTGGACGCAGTGTATTGTAGTAATAGATAGGTAGTCCTACCTCTGGTTGAAACTGATCAAATTCTTACTTTCCATTGATGAATTGATACATGAATAAAACAATCAGATACACATTTATGTCAGTATGCAGCCAATTGGAAAACAGGCATAACGAAAGTATTTTTTGGAAACCCCTGCTTTGTGGTTTTTGATTCTCCTTCGAACAAGAACGCATTGTAAAATATTAAGCAGCTGTAGAATATTATGTGTGGCGACTTCATCGTGCAGGGAACCGGCTTGGATTTCTGTGACTACTTCTTCCTCCGTATATGGTCTGTTGCCTGCCTCGAACCACGTGTTTCCAGCGCATCAGGTGTCTGAAGGTCGTTGCATATCATTTATTTACTCTCTTCATTTTGCTTCTGTTCAAAGTACGGACTTACCTTTATTTGATATTCTGTTCCCATGGTTTATTGCTGATGTAACAGCATATGACCAACTGCATTGCCTTCAGCCTACATTTTCTGAACAGAGGTATCAGCAGCGTTCGGCTTTCGACACATTATGTAGGGTTTATGGTGAGGAGATGATCTGTGGAAAGAATTTTTCTTTGCATTTAGATTTCCTTTCGGTTGTTTCGTTATCTACAATTTTACACGAAATCACTGTAACCGATAGGGTCGTTATCTAGAATCCGTCTGTTTCTTCTGAAGCTTACCAGTATCTGTTTATTGAAGGCTTTTTCAGATACACAGCGAAGTTCGCTTTAGTAAAGTGGACAGTGTCTGAGGCAGTTTTTCGCGGATTACTCCGATTACTCACCGTTTTTCCATATCATTGTGGTATAACGTAGGTCCACTTGTTACAGACATCACTACTAATAATGCTGATTGTGCCGCCGTTTATTTACAGAGAGATCCTGAAATAATGATAGGGAAGTAACCCTATGTATCCTTGAAGCTGTCCCAGCACCATTTTAGTCTGCTAGGATATCAAATTTCTTAGCGGGATTCATGTCACGTCTGTGTTAAACCAAAGTTGGATTATTCACCTGAAATTATATTACATTTAACCAATCATGCTAACTGGGGGGGGGGGGAACTTGTTTTGACTTTTATTCTTTTCTGTTCTTTGTCTTTCTCTCCTATTGTCTTATTTTCTGAAATGAGACATTTTATATACTATACAGGGTGTTAAAAAGTATCCAATATTTTAGGAGGTGCTAGTATGTATCAAAACAAGAAAATAATGTCTAATAAACATGGGTCCTACAACACATACTTCCTGAGATTTGAACACTTATTCATAGGAGGTGCTCAATGTGACGTCCATTCATGACAATGCATTCCTCTGCCTTTCGGAGTAAAGAAGCACGTATTCTTTGAAATTGACCTGGTTGTTCTTGTATGCACTGACATGCTTTGAAGACGCGATCCTGTAGTGTCTGCACATTGTTGATTGGAGTGGCGTAGACCAATTTCTTCATGTGTCCCCATAACCAAAAGTCTAGGGGATTTAGGTTTGGGGAACGGGGAGGCCAAGGTATGGGGGTTTCCCATGTTAATAAGGAAGTCCCGATAACGAGCCCTAGTTAATCTCTGTGATAGCACGTATGGCTCCATTAATCTATGATCAAGAGCGCCTGCCCATATGTTAATCGAGAATAGGTGCCGATGCCTTGTTTCTTCAACTGCATGGGGATTTTCATCAGCCTACACATGCTGATTACGAAAATTCACAACACCATCTGCGCTTAACCCCTGCTTATATCCACAACCAGACTTTTGTTTTCAGTATTCCTTGCGACGTAACAGTATTCCATGCCAGGGGTGTCTACTACGTTATGATTATCTGGTAGTCTGCTATATTGTAGGGCAGAAAAATGCATTGCCATGAATGGACGTCACAATGAGCACCTCCTATGAACAAGTGTTCAGATCTTAGAAAGTATGTGTTGTAGGTCCCATGTTTATTAGACATTATTTTCTTGTTTTGATGCATACTATTACCTCCTAAAATATTGGATACTTTTTTTTTAACTCTGTATACGTTGAAAATAATATAGGCCTAACTGCAGATTTTAAGAGCTTATTCCTTGGGTAGAGTACAAGAAGAAATTCCAATGCCATACTAGTCCCAAATGAATAGTTTTCTCAGAAAAAATAGTTTTCCCCTAAATGTTAATACTGTTAATAAGTACTACGAGTACAATTATTCTGATGTTTACTCCTAACCTCAGACAAACTGATAAGGGATAATTTATTTTTTTGCAGTTTTAAAATAAAATAGACTATTTTATTGCATATTAAATAAAAATATTAACACGTTTCGTTATTTCCTGTCATTAGGAAGTCTGGCGACCCTGCTACGATGACTAATGAATGGAATGCTATTCAAACCGAGTGTGTATGTATATTTGTAGGTGAGCCGACGATATATTCTTGCCAAACTACGCAGACTTTCAACCTAATTTTCTAATTAGCCATGCACAAAATTTACAAAATGCGTCCAACGATACATTATAAACAGATGCTATCGAATGAAAAATAGATTGTTGCATGTAACAATTAAAATACCCGGCAACAAACGAAAAGACACGAATCTGATAATCGCCCGTTTCATTGGCTTACCTTGTAGAAACAGACAGATGAAGTTTTTCTCTATTAAACAGCAGTGTTATCTCAACTCATGAATTGTTTGCACTTGTGGCCCTCTTCAAGAACCGTGAACCGTTGTTTGACGACAACATCAGTGTTGCCAACTTAGCCATTTTCTGGTTAAATCTATGTTATTTTAAGGAGTATTTAGCTAAGAAATTTCTGGAAATGCTTATAGCCTGAAAATAGCGTATTTTATTACCCGTCTCACCAATAACTAGCAGTAAATTATATTTACACGTAAAAATGTACGCTATGAGTCATAGGAAAACACAGATTTCAACACGACATACTAGTTAACACGACCCTGAGAGACTAGTTGCACGTAATGTTATTGATAGGTTTCGTCACCGGGGTCCTCCTAGGATTTTATTTCTTGATTTACTATCTAGCTATTTTTAATGTAAAAAAAACTTGATTTTAATGCTCAGCTAGCATATTTCTTCGTCGATGGGCTGATAATACTACTAGAGATTATTGCCGTGTTATCTGTCGATTGTTTGGAACTCTTCTTGTTACAAACTTCTGCTCTTAATACGAATATGCAACTTTGACGCTTAAACTATGCAAATTATTATGTCAATTAAATCCGCATAATGAATGTTTTATTACCAATAACTCCTTTATCTTATTTCCTTGATAATTTCAGCCTCATCATTCATATAGCTAATAAGTGTGACAGTACCATCATCGACAGAATCTTTTGCAAGATTTGGGTTCTATGACTTGTTATATCTTCTCTCTGGTCAGGATTTTAAAGCAATACTAGATATTCCAAAGCAGTTGAACTCCTTGGCTAACATAACGCAAAACTACTATCAGAGGAAGAACAATTGTTTGTATGCATCTGAAGTCTGACTAGTGTAATATGCAATGGAGGGGGAAAGAAACTGGTAAAAATACCCCATTATCTCCTGGCCTAGTTGCCTCATAAGTGGTGCCTTCTTGGTATCACTTGTGAGGTTCTGACCTTTCTTCCGATAGTTGACTAAACAACTGCTAAAAATAACGCAGGATAAAAACACTCCCAAGGACACTTACTAGCCTCATTGTAAGAAAGGGAGGTACATCGTCACTTCTGTGCCGGGAATCGAAAGTTTGTGCATTGGATTTGTAGCCCCATGAGTTAGCATCACTTGAGTCACAACTCTAAAGTACAGGTATTCATTCATATTTTAGGATTCTACCTATTACTTCCCCTTCAAGGGAGGCAAGGACTGGGACTGTCCTCGCACGCAGGTCGCTCGGGTGGGCCCATTGTACTACCCGAGATGGAATGGTGTGCATGTTCTAAGGCTCCCCGCTATACTGATCCCCTGCGCGCCACCTCCGAGCTCCCCTACAGCCTACATGATCCCTTTACCTTTCCACGTAGGCCTCACCACCCTCACCTCACTCTCAACCCCGGTCCCACAAGTTACCATGAGCCCAGTGGAGAGTCCACAGTGCATAGCGCTACCACCAACAACGAATGACCACGGCGGAGCCCAACCAGGATTTGAACCCGCGCCCGGTGGACTATTTTGATATTCACTCCTGTCAAATGTACGTATTTCTTTTGCGTCCAGGCCTACGCTTGCTTTCACTGAACTTTGTGGAGAAATGAATACATACATACATTCATGTTGTCCAAATATATTATCTGGTAGGTACCTATATTAGGAAAATATTTGGGACTAAGAGGGATGAAGTTACAGGAGAATGAAGGAAGTTACACAACGCAGAGCTGCACACATTGTATTCTTCACCTGACAATTAGGAATATTAAATCCAGACGTTTGAGATGGGCAGGGCAAGTAGCACGTATGGACGAATCCAGAAATGCATATAGAGTGTTAGTTGGGAGGCCGGAGGGAAAAAGACATTTGGGGAGGCCGAGACGTAGTGGAAAGATAATATTAAAATGGATTTGAGGGAGGTGGGATATGATGGTAGAGACTGGATTAATCTTGCTCAGGATAGGGATCAATGGCAGGCTTATGTGAGGGCCGCAATGAACCTCCGGGTTCCTTAAAAACAATTAAGCAAGTAAGTAAGTAAGATACCTAATTATCCCAATAGGCTATAATGTAAATACGTAAACATTATATTTAGGCCTGTGTATTTGTTCATTTTGGTATTCACTCGTGTTAAATATATGTATTTTTCTTGTTTCCAAGCGTGCTGGTCTTTGTCGAAAAAAAAAAATACATTCATGTTGTCCAAATATGTTTATGGAACATAATTACTTTAATATACCATACGTAAGTATAAGTGTTTAATGCAGAGCTATTTGACAAGAATTAGTAGCCGCACAATGACGAACACAAGTGAAAATATCAATACAAGAATTTCATCATCTTGTCTCTAGCTTCTCACTATCTGTTCACCAACCTGTTAATGGAGATTTTATATTTGACCATCTCTATTCACTAAATACATAAATACAAGTATTCCAATACATGTATCATGCCTCGACTATATTATATCTATTTGCAGAGCCACCGGCGTGACTCAGTCGGTTAAGGCACTTGCTGTCGGTCTGAAGTTACGCTCGGGCGCGGGTTCGATCCCCGCTTGGGCTGATTATTTGTTTGGTTTTTTTCCGAGGTTTCCCCCAACCTTGAGGTGAATGCCAGGTAATCTATGGCGAATCCTCGGCCTCATCTCGCCAAATATCATTTCGCTATCACCAATTCATCAACGCTAAATAACCTAGTAGTTGATACAACGTCGTTAAATAACGAGCTAAAAAATCTATTTGCAGTCTTGTCCAAAACTGAGATCCATTTTCCAGTAAGATAGGTTATCCTTGAATCTGACTATTAAATTTAGTATAGTGGCCTGTATGGAGTAGCATGTTTTCATGCCGGGGCGCGCTTTATGTTGTAAGCTGGAAGGTCGCGGGTTCGATTTCCATTGGGGTCATGGAGTTTTCATTGAACTAATCCCTCCGACCGTACTATGGCTCTGGGGTTTACTGAGCTCCTAACAGAAATGAGTACCAGGGATATTTCCTTGGGAAAGGCAGCAAGCACGTAGGAATGACATTCCTACTACCATTACAGGGGGAGGTCCTTAACCTCCCGCTATCGTGTGGACCTCCGTGGCCTATAGTGAGGATAACTTTGGCTTTTGATGTTTTCATGCCTCTTGTATGGATCACAATTGAGGCACTCAGAAGCAAAGTGATACAAGTGACATTTAGCAAGTTTTGAGATACATGACTTTGAAGTTCAAAAGAAAATTTAAAAAATCTGTTAAAGGACAATGTTGCTGTAAATTTACAGATGTATATGTTGGTACCTATACTTTTTAACATCTAAATAGAAATTATCTATTCTAAAACAGTTTAGGTAAAATAGGGTCCTAAAGTCACTTGTATTATTTTTCCACGAAAATATTTTTGTGGAGAAGTAATATAAGTGCAACGGTTTTCAGTATTTGTATATTATTTAAAAGAAGAACAAGAAAATTGCTTACAACACTGAAACATTCCTGTCTTAACAGCATTTGAGCTTTCTTATTATCATATTATAACACAAAATGTGTCTGTATAACCGCAAGAATCAATCAATCAATCAATCTTCTTAATGTATCCAGCTGTTTGCTGATATCATAAAGTCCACTGTAGTCCACTGTAATCTTTTCAGTTCTTGTTTTTCATGAGAAATGAGGGGTATTTTGATCGGTGTTCATTATAGATGCTTGTTCCTAGTAGCCAGAGTTGGGATGTAGTCAATATATACTGCAGAGATGTGTCTTCTGCAACGGATACTGATGATTTTAATTTACTTCTTTTGTGGTTTATGGATGCACAGTATAGAAAAATGTGTTCCAGATCCCCATCATGATTATTACACCACAGACAAGTAGGATTATCGGAAAGGTGAAATCGGTGTAGGTACAATTGTGTGACAATGTGACCTATTCTGGCTCTTGTTAAAAACGTTTGAACATGTCTGGGCAATTTTTTGTACATTTCCAGGACATTTGGTTTCTTTTGAACTGACTGTAAATTTATTTTCGTTGTCAGAATAGAGTCAATTGTTGATCTATAACTTTATAAAATGAGACTTTACTGAAGCAAAGACATTGGATAGAGATATCACTTGAAGAGGTCTTGGTTGCAAATATGTTGCCTATTTTGGAATATACACTTATCTCACTTTTTAAAAAAATGTCACTTGTATCACTTTGCTTCTGAGTGCCTCAATTCTGTCGTGATGAAGCATACTCCCTTTACACTTGTCAAAGACAAATGACTACATACCAGTAGCGGCCGGTGATCAAAATCCTCGATGAGGCCAGATGCAACTACTTAAGTGCCTACGATAAGAAATGTTTGTTTGTGATATTAATTATTATTGTTATTATATTATTAATATCATTATTACTGTATTATTATTATTATTATTATTATTATTATTATTATTATTATTATTATTATTGGGCGGCCGGGTAGCTCAGTTGGTAGAGCAGCTGGCTACGGACTGGAAGATCCGGGGTTCGATCCCAGGTGGTGACAGGATTTTTTCTCGTTGCCAAACTTTCAGAACGGCCCCGAGGTTCACTCAGCCTCCTATAAAATTGAGTACCGGGTCTTTCCCGGGGGTAAAAGGCGGTCAGAGCGTGGTGCCGACCACACCACCTCATTCTAGTGCCGAGGTCATGGAAAGCATGGGGCTCTACCTCCATGCCCCCCAAGTGCCTTCATGGCAAGTTACGGGGATACCTTTACCTTTTTTATTATTATTATTACTATTATTAGTCTATTCTTATTACTATCAATGAAAAATAATAATTTCACTCACCAAATAAGCTGTTATGCTCAGTGTTTCAGTGATTGTTTCAGTGTGATGAAGCATCCCATATTATGTGTTGAAATTCTCCTTTCTTTCTTTTCTTTTTATTGTTTTCCTTTGACAGCAACAAACAAGGCCAAGAGAAGTTTATTTTGCATCACATTACCACATAACCATTATTGTTGCCCATACCAGGATGCAATAGAAACGCGCATTTTAAGATTATGTGTCAGGAAAATTATCAGCGATGTCGTAGGTATCTCGGTAGTCTCTCTCTTTATTTAAAACTTCCTTTCTTTTAGTATTATTTCTTCTCGAAAAAGGATACTCTAACAATGAATTAACTGCACCAGCATTATTTCTCTCATTTGTTTCTGTTTATATTTTCCCAAAATGCATAACAACATTGACCCAGATTCACTACTGTACTACGAAGTACAATAGTAGAACACCCTCGCTTATGTCATAAACTGAGACATAAGGGGAGAGAATCGAGTGGGTTTCTGCCTGCCAAAGAGCTGGAATTTTGTTATTTATGGCCTAGTTAGGAAGACAAGTCACCACTGCTATTCCCACCCCACTCTACCCTTGAGGCTCGCCCATGGATGGGACGAGTGAAACCTGACCAGGCCAGCCGAATTGTGCGTCAGCTACAATGTTTTAAGCGTAAACTCAAAGCCCGCGAAAGGACATGAAATGCATTAAGCCAGACCCGGCACGAACGATTCTGGCCTCAGGAACAAATTTTACTGCAAAACAGGTCTATATACATCACAAGCCAGACCCGGTACAAGCAATCCTGGCCCCAGTAAAAATTTTGTTGCAAAACAGGCCTATATACATCACAAGCCAGACCCGGCACGAGCGATCCCGGGCTCAGGAACAAATTTTACTGTAAAACAGGTCTATATACATCAAAGTTTTCAAATACTTCTACAGCGATATATATGCTTCATTCAAATAACTAATACATTATATAAAAACACAAAATTTGATTTCAGTTACGCCAAGTGACTGAGGCCCGGCCTCACTTGCCTCATTCAATCACCCGCCACTGCTACATACGTACCCCAATATTTATAATTTCCATACGTCATTATAGCCATCGGCATGACCTAGATCAGCGGTGCACAACCGCGGCCCGCAACTGTGTCTGCAGCAGGCAGCCCGATAGTAAAGTTTCAAACTTAAAATTAAAAAAAAAATATATATATATATATTTGAACAGACTTGTATTATTAATGACTATAAATTACAGTAATCACTAATTAGTAAGACATTTATGTAAATTATTTATTATTGGAGGATTTCTGCGGCCCTCCAGAAGAACATTTTTTAAAATATTGTCCTGCAGTATTCATAAGGTTGAGCACCCGTGATCTCTGCGCTCAGATATTGATTCGTTTTATTTTTTTTTCGGAAGCTTTCCTCATCTGTAAAGCGAATGTCAGGTAATCTCATGTCGAATCCTCGGAATCATCTGGCCAGAACACCATATGGATACTACCAATTTCTTCGATACTAGATAATCGCTCAGTTGATACAGCGACGTAAATTAACATGTTAAACAATCATATCACCATTCGTTTGAGGCTGAAGGTAAATGTATCCAAATGTCACGTAGGTCTAGTTCGGAATTTGAGTCTGAGCCGGAACTTGCAACTATTTATTTTCTAATCTCGGGTGATGTTGTGTTATAATGATTGAAAGTTGCATTTAAATTTAATCATTTACAAAATGTAACATGTAAACTAAGTTATGTGAGCTTATAACTAGGCTTCTCATTAAAATGGACTTAGATCTGTTATGTAGCTTATAACGGTTCGACAAATTAGAGAATTTGGTTCCTTTGAATTATACGTCAAATTAACACTGTACGTAAAATCAGACGAATTTCTTCAGTTTCCTTTAAGATTTTAGTATTCCCCAACAGCAAATGTTAGTTGTTAATAACCAAAGCGTTATTTTTACTATGCGAGTTAGCGCGCACGCACTTGTAAACAGATCACGAAGGGAAAACACTTTGTGTAAACATAAGCATGTTGACACGAATATTTAAAATGGTTAATGAAACAATAACGGAGACATGCTGTTGCCGCTCCTGCTGCCTTCCACGCGAGCATGATATCCTATCGGATTTAAATAATAATAATAATAATAATAATAATAATAATAATAATAATAATAATAGCCTAATAATGATGATAACAATTGCCAAAAAGAGAATAGCAATGCTAAGGAACGATGTAAGAGTAATGGAACGGAGAAAAATTCTCTCCGGCGCCCTGATTTGAACCCGGGTTTTCAGCTCTACGTGCTGATGCTTTATCCATTAAGCCAAACCGGGTACCACCCCGGCGCCGGACAGAATCGTCTCAGATTAAGCTCCAACTCTTGGGTTCCCTCTAGTGGCCGCCCTCTGCTCTTCGTCAAAGATGTCTATGAACGTAGGACCGAAGTCCACGCATGTGCTGAGGTGCACTCGTTATGAGTGACTATCGATCACCACATTCGATCATGGTAAAGTGCTCCAATATGTGAAAGTGAACAAAAAACAAGGAACCTTGGTGCAATAACAATGAATTAACATAAAGGATTTTAATATTTTAACAGTCAGTATCTCAGTGTAAGTTTATAACTTTTAAGTAATTGAATAACTGCATTTGACTATATAATACGTCAAGATAACCCCAGTGTTCCACCAAATGATGGATAATTGCAGCAGAAAATCAAAAACAGATTTTAAGTGTTAGTAATAAGTGTGTGTTTTTAATTTTTTAATTATTTAATTATCTACATATAGATGGTTTTATATGTGATATGAGATCATCAAGGGTACACATTATATGTTTCATTCACACAGTTCATGTGCATCTATTTGAATATGTAATTAGGCAAATTTTCATACATTTGAAAATGGCACATTAGTGCCGAAAACGTTTATGTTATAATCAATTATATAAAAACTAGATAAGTACAGACGGTATATTTCAATTTTAACATTGTATTACAACTTGCTTATCGGATAAACCATACAACATGAAATTACTTAGAGAAAATATTTAACTGCAGTAATACGGACTTCACTTGTTCTATTTAACACTTTCTTTAAGCAAAAGGGAAATAAAAAGGAAATGTAATGAATTGATTACCGGTATGAGTAAATCGCCATTTTGTGTTATTCATTTTAAATCAGAATTAATTAATTTTATTCTTTTAATAAGAAGTGTTATATTTCATGTACAGGCACGGAAATAAAATTTGGATCGCCCTTATTTTTTCCATAATGATACATCCTGCACAAAAGATGTATCATTGAAAGCAACATAATAACTCAATGAAATGTAATCTTGTCAAAAATATCTATTTTTAAAAAACTTCCCTCTGAATGGATTTTATGCCAATTTTTTTTTTCTTGGACATATCCATTTTCATTTCTTTGAATTTCAATGCGAAAACGCAAGTAACAATGCCAAGGCGATCAGTGGTTTTTTCATATGGGAATAAAGAAGTAGCTATTTCAGGTCATTGCGGATTGTTGGCAAGAATATGACATTTTGGAGTGTCTTAGATACCAGTAAATGCTTGACATCATTTTGGCCACGTTAAAACGTTAGCATAATATGTTCAATAAATGACGTATTTATTGGCCATAAGCTCATAATGAGTTTAATGTTACTCGCTGTAGATCTGAAATGTAAGTTATTTAATGTTTCTTCCCATGTATTTTCAACAACAGAGGCTGTTGTGGGGAATCCTTTGTAGAGATGCTGAAAATGAGGAGAATGCTGTAGCAGAGTTGTAGAATCGTATAATATAGCCTACATTCTAAATATAATTATTAATCGAAAATCATAAGTTGGTTCAGCGTTTTATTCGTTGCTGGTTGCGGGAAATAAACTAAGTCATCATGTCAGGTAGAAATGAAATGGCCTGCTATTCTTCGTACAATAAAATGATGTACTTGGCAGCGTTCACGAATGTGATCGATTAAACGAAAGGAATATGAAATTAATTTTGATGTAGTTTAAAGACGCAGCTAAAATAGGAAGCATGAATCAATTACTAATGCCTCTCCCATAGTACTGCACTAGTACCTAGGTTAAATAGAGAATCGCACATAAATATAATATAACTCCAATTATCCGGACTAATAAGGGGTAGTATGATCCGGATATGCAGGAATCCGGATAATTTGGTCGGAAATGAAAGTGTAGAAACAACAGTAGTAAGCTACTGCATGTATTAAAAGTGCAAAATGAATATAGGCCTACAGTTTATAATGAACAAAGTTACACATATTCAAACAAAATAAAATTTTAAATGGATTAAAATTATAAGAACTCATATTCTATACAAAACAGAACTTTACTTATGTATGGTAGTACAGTACACGAAACAGAAAAACCTAAACATGCGCAACATTCTTTGAATAAACAATTTCAAACTGTCCTGAAACGTGATCCGGATATTTGGAGTTCTACTGTAACTACACCGCACCGCCATTAATATCTGATTTATAACTATAAATGTATTTCATTTTAATAACAATATTTATGTCTTACGTAAGTTTTTTTAGCTTTTAGTAACATATGTATGTATAGCCGTTACTCAAAAAATTATAGGAATGAAGATCTAATGTAAGATACCCTCTATGTTAACTTACTTAATCCCATGACATTAGTGACAAATATTCACGCCATGGAATTACCTGTAATATTTCATTTTTAATGGAGATAATGTCAATAAACCTTCTTGAATGTGGTAGTTTTTAATAACCTATACACAGCTGTACTAAGAAAATTACACAACAGAGAATCATTTCTGTAAATTCATGATAATATAACTTTCGTAATAAGTTATGAAGTTTTTAGTAACCAATATATAGACGTTCTCAAAAATTATACAAATGCAGATCGACCTATTGGCATTATGATGTCAGAGAATCTGTTTGCAATCCTGATGTTTTAGTGTTTCGTTTTATTCCGAAAAAAACTATTAGTTCTCAAAACTGACGACAGATGAATTTTGAAAAGTAGGAAAATTGGAATTTCACTGAAAACTACTATTTTTCCTCACATCCTTCAATGTCAAGCTTCAAGGTTGATTCATTAAGATCCGTTCAGTCGTTTTCCCGTAATTTCTATTACAAGTTCAAATTTGTGATCTATTGCGCGAAAAGGGAACTAAAGTCTTAAAGGAAATTTTACAGGAGAACAAAATAACGAATTTGCGGTGTAAAAACTGCATTTCTATGTTTTGACATCTTGCACTACCTGTAGGCTTTTTTATATACTAAATTAGGACGTAGTTTTACATAGTGCTTCTTAAATACCTAAATCTTTCTTATAGTTGCTAAGAAAACAAAAACTTTAATTCTGTTTTGCTCGAAAAGTAAGAACATAATGTAATATCAACATTCAGTAAGTAATAGCCTATATTAAAAACTATAGCACCTAGAAACATGATTTTTTTTAAATGCTCAGTATGTCATCCTCTTTTTGAAGAAAAAAAAAATGAAAATCCGACTTTAGGTCCCATTTCCTGCAACTAGTCACAATATATAGATGATACTGAATATGAGGCTTTGTCTAAGTAACTATAAATAATGATATTTTCTTGTTTTACAAATTGTCAAAGTCTGCCTGTTTCTAAACATGACCTACTGATTAAGTTATTTCTTCGTCGTTTTTATACATAGGTTTTTTTTTTTTAATGACAATGTTAAATCCCTTCGTCTTATACTCAGAAAAATACACGGTATATTAGTGCATTAGAGCTATGTTTGATTAATTTGCACTTTGTTGAGCAACTTGAGCATTCACCTTTCGTATGAGACGGACTTAACTTAAGCTTCCTCGTATAATGTGGATATTAACTAACATCTTGTGAACTCTGGTGAAAATTGGGAATAGTATGAATAAGGGATGGCGTGTCAGAACCAAAGCTTTTCTCGATGCATTTCACCTGCTTCACAAATAGAAAACTAGTATAATATTACGATCTGTTTGGCAATTATTATTTGTTATTGAAAATGAACCGCTAAACTCACGGTGTGAAAAGAAATAAAGGATCCAGTTTTAGTAAGAGGCTACAGAAAAGTATCTGTGAGTGAAATTTGTATCCAAATGCAGTATAAAGATATTTTGGAATATAAGAAAACAGACGGTGTGAAAATCGAAGTCAAGTACGACGCGTGGTTGCGGATTACGAATGAATAACATTGAATTGCCATGAAAAGGTTATCACAAGTTAAGCAACGTAACATTTTGCGTCTCTTCTATTGATGGAAACGTTATAAATATCTTCGTTTCATACTATAGCATTATAAACTTTTTAGAAATTCTGATGTTATCTTAACAAACATTTTTAAATGTTGTGAAAGTTAACAGCTGTTCATGAAACAGTTTTTGTGTTAAATTTATAGTTAAATCATTATAGGGATTTGTTAAGTTTTAACATCTGTTGAAGCCACCGGCGTAGCTAAGTTTATTAAGGTGCTTGTCTGCCTGCCTGCCGATTTCCGCTTGGGCTGATTACCTGGTTGGGTTTTTTCCGAGGTTTTTCCGAACCGTAAGGCGAATGTCAGTGAATCTATGGGGAATCCTCGGCCTCATCTCGTCAAAATACCATCTCGCTATCACTAATTCTATCGACGCTAAATAACCTAGGAGTTGATACAGCGTCGTTAAATAACCGAGTAAAAAATCTATTGGTGAAATCGATCTTAAATCTTGTACTCTGTCACTTGTGTTAAAATCACTCGCTTTTCCGGATCATTTTTGCGTGAACTATTTTAATTGTACGTACGTCTTCAACGTCCGAGATTTGGTAAGTAAGTAAATAATTCTTGTAAGAGGAAGAACATTGCTCTTATCGTCATGGGCACTTTTACAATACAAATTCATTTGTTCATTACGCACGCATTAGCGGCTGATGGGTTCTTACTGAAAGAATTGGCATTAGATTCTCGGCAGATATTAATTAGGTCCATTGGTGCCGGATGAAGTGTGGCTATGAGCCTAGATCACACGCACACACACACACACACACACACATAAAAAAATAGATAGCTCATCCCTATGTTAAAATCGGTAGCACTTTGAAGAGAACAACCGCCAGGATCGCCACCCGTCCGCCGTAAACGAACACGAGATGGCAGTACAATCGCTAATGCAATTCAAATGGAAGTTATGACGTGACTCCTTATGTAATAACTAGATGGCAGTAAACCTGACAAAAGTTGTTACCGTCAAAGCCTCTACGGCCGAGTAATCTCATATATATGATCTAGGCTATGAGTTAAATTTTCTCCTTAGCCATTCTCATTTCATGCCTCTTTCTTGTTTCTTAATTTCACTTATTCTGAACGTCTACTAAACCATTGCCCGTAATATCTAAGGGAAAATATATAGGAATTTACGTCGAGGATGTAATTTTATGTTCAAAGGAGGAATACTATAGACCTGCATATTTTTCCGCGCTTTAATATTGAATATCGCTTGCTGCCAGAAAACATTATATTTAATGTAATGAAAGTGATATTAACATTTAACACAACACATTGGATGCGTCATGAAACTGTGGTTAATTGAACTTAATGTTTTATGGACTCGTTAAAATTTCATTGCTTGCTAATGTCAGTAGTTTTGAAACCCGGAACTACAAGAACATTTACCAGCCATGAGACATTTACATTAACACCTTATCAACCTTGATGTAGGACGACGAGGTAATGGTGCGAGAGAGAAAGCAACAAGTTATGTCTGTGTGAGGTCGTCCCCCCCGCACTCCTTTATGCAACTACTGCTTTCGAGGGAAAAAAAAATATGGAAGAGGAAATAGGAAATTGAAGAATGGAACGAAAGAAAGAAAAATGAAAAAGGAAAACAGAAAGAAAGAAGATATATAGAAGGGAAGAAAATAGGGAAAAGAAAGTCCCTATAAGAAAGAAGAGTGAATGATAGAGGTGAAGGGAGAGAACAAATAATGAATTATACAGGTGAATAAAGCAGGAAAAGTGAGCTGCATAATGGAAACAGATAAAAAGAAATAAGCAGCATGAAAGAAAGAAGGAAAAATATTTAAAAGAAATAAGGAGCCTGAAAGAAAGAAGGAAATATATTTAAAAAGGAAGAGAGAAAAATGGAAGGTGGTGTAAAGAAATGTAAAAGGAAAAAAAGGAAAGGGAGAATGGCATGAGGAAGAAACAAACAAAGAAAGATTCACTGAGAATTGACAGGAGAGGGAAACAGGACAATTTCTGATTTTCTACTGGCAGATATGTCCGTAGAAAATTCAGACGTCTGGTAACCCCGCACAAGCATGAACTTATTCAAACTCGGAATCGTTTTGTTTACTTTTTCTTGGCAATAACATCAAAACAGAGATAGAGCTAGACGGCCTGCATGCTAAAACTTGACGAAAGATCTGTGTTCACTACTCACTTCATGTGTTCCTTCATAGGATGATGGTAATTTAATCCTTGCATTTACGATGTTCAAAACGTGCAGGATTTAATATACTTGTAAATTTCGTAAATACGTCGATGGTTATTTGGCAATCTATTGATTTCGTTCCCTTAAAATTTCAAATTGCGACAATTAAAACTATGTATGTATGTATGTATGTATGTATGTATGTATGTATGTATGTATGTATGTATGTATGTATGTACACACACAATTTCGTCTGTTCATTGATAGAAATTATTTCTTCCCTGCATAAATTGACGAAAATAAATTTGACAGAAAACTGTTCTATTGGCAGTATTGTTGTGCAGGGTATCTTCTGCTGTTCATTCCTAAGGACTGCCGGTTGCATCCATTTCGATTATTTCGCGAAAATTGAAACTAAAAACTTAAAGTAAATAATTCATTTTAGTTAAGGGTTATTAGTATTATTTTAAGTCTGAACGCTGACTCCAATGTTAAATTCAAAAGGTGTGGCTGTGGCCTACCTGTAAGTCAGATTGGCTATTTCCATGTTATGAAATGGCAACATATAAAAGAGAACAAGCACCAGAATCTCCATGTCAAAAAATGATTTTTTGGTAACAATCGCTAGATGGAAGTACTGTTGCAAGCTATTACTCCATGCAATTTCATCAGGGTTATAACGTCGCTTAATGGCAGCATAGTGAAGTTGATAAAAATTGTATTGAAAGCGCATTAGGGTGATCAATCTGTTGTTTATGATCAGGGCTGTAAGTTGCATGGTAGCGTGAGCGAAACGGTAAGTTGTGATGAGACAGCGGGAAGAAGCAGTTTATAGCTCTCGACGGGATCGTAGAGCAGAAAAGAGATGCAAGTGCCTAACCTGTGTGAGTCAGAACGTTTAACAGTGCGGAATTCTTATGAGATCCATACATTTTGTGACGTTTTCAATGTAAGTATTTTGATAACCATTTTAAAATGAGCAGTTTCAGTAACGATAGAACATTTGTGTACTGATTATTCAATTTTATAATTGCAAAGAAAGGAGAATCAGCTCTGTATACAAATAAAACAAAATAATTAATTTGTATAATTCGTTTTGTTATTATAGAACATTGCACATTTATTAATAGTTTTGCTAAATGTTTGGAAAGCTTAATCTAAAAATGGTTACAAATTAACGACATAAAATTAAATAAACTTTTCGCATGAATCATCCCTGACCGCGTTACAGCGTTAGAGCATGAATCTTTTGAATACCAGAAAACTTTTCCTCGTATTAGACATATAAATTGGTTGATCTCAAGTGTCCTCTTTTCTTTGTTACAGGTAAGAGATGAAGGAGTACCTTTGATGGCTATGTCCAGGGGCAGGTATTTATGTAGGTTAATTTTATCATTTGTGTTTTTTTTTTAATATTGGTGTCGGCGGAGATTGTTGAAGATTGGTTTGTATTCTTGGCGGAGATTAACGGAAATTTTTGGGAAATACAATTATTTTGTAATTGGAGTATTAACTCAGTATGAATGTTACTTTCCTAATAATTAACATTAAAGGTTCGTTGGATTCTGGTAAAGGTGGGGTATGGCCAATAGACAAGTTTGTTGTATTGAGACTGTATTTAACACACATTCATTAAAAACGGAAAAAAAAAAAAAAAAATCTTGCAGCCCTCAAATTAACACTTTCAAATTATTAGTGAAATGTTGAATTCTACGTCTTTTGAGTTCACTAATGCAATCAGAATACCTGGAACACTATGTAATGTAGCCTACTTGGATATATAGTCTAACAAATTCAAGTGAAAAAAAAATCCGAAAAATAAACTCAGAATATGAAATTCGCTATAAAACGACGCAATAGTAATAATTCGCGAATGTGTTCATATTTCGCTATTAGAATTCTATTTCGCGATTTGTTGCAATTGTTTTATCCGCATATTGTTAATCAGAATCACTTAATTCGTAAAGATTAGTAAAAAGTTATTGTATATCTATTATGTTGTGATTTTCGCAATCTCCATAAATACCCGACCTTGGCTATTATCTCAACTTGGTAGTAGCAGTTATCTTGGAGGTAATTTCTTGTTTGTGTATAAATGCATTGTTCTGATGGCCCGTTCATACCGCCACCTCTTGCTTACAGGGAAAAGTGGGCAAAGTCGTCAGGTTTTGACTTGAACGCGATTCGTTTGGCAGAATACATGTGTTGAATGTTACGCAGAGTCAATATGATTGTGATAATGACGTAATACAGCATGAATGAGAATGGGTAGGAAAAACCGAACTTCTGGGAGAAACCCTTTCTCAGAGTTACTTCCTTCATCTCACACATCACAGTATAATTACAGCAAAATATTTCTCATGTTAGGTCCAGAAACAGAATAGAAGAAGACTTGGGTTTTATAAAATTAAATTTTTTTGACCGAGAATTGGAGTCGCAACTTAAAACATAAGGCACGATCTTAGTAACACGATTAATAATGTAACAGACAATTTTAAACGATGTAGAATTACACAAAATAATAATTTTAAAGAGCATTAATGACAGAAAGACTCCCCAATAAAGCATTTAAGTAGTGATGCAAAGATGGAAAAAGGTAGTGAGGCAAATACTGAGTTTCGGAACGAGTCCTAGAAGACCAATTATTATGAAGTAGGCTATGTAGAAGAATAAAGGCACTCCGTCACGCGGGATGTACCAGGCATTGAATCCTGGTTTTTTGGCGACAAGCCGCCAGGTGACGGAACGGCAGCCACCAGAATTTTAAGCGATTTTGAAATCTGCTTTTTTGCCTCGTGTTGGATTAACGTACACAGTTCTACTTGTTTTGAGATTTTACAGTTGTCGAGTTGGTTCGCTGTCTGTCGTATTATTTCCATTGTTTCTCCGAGTGTGTGTCTTAAATTTTCTGTTTGTTGTTCTAGTGTCTACAAATACAAACAAAACGCAGTAAGTGATTGATTGAGAAACTCGTTGCATATCTAGGAAATAACCAATAATTGCACTTTAAATAAATAAAATTGGTGAATTTCAGATAATTACATAATCTTGCAGAAAATTCTGTAATATAATATGATTATGAATGCTATTATTATACTAATAGGGGAATTATGAAACATTGTATTACAGGAAAGCATATTGAATTGTGTGGCACTACTAACGGCATGTTCACCCACTTGTATTGCCTTCAGTCTTATTATTAATGAAAGTGTAATAATCATTGCATCAATTCTATAAGCATGAATAGTAAACAGCCTATTTTCGTATATTATGTAGCTAATTACTAATTAGGCTAACTGGTGAATCGTCTAATTCTTACTTTTTATGGTTGTGAGCTTGTTTGATTAATTTAATCGCGATAAAACGCCTAATATGGCATCCCTGTGAACGTAACCTTCGAGATAAGCTGCACTGTATACTTAATATGTGTTCTCTGTGCTGTGTCATAGAGACTTGATAGTTGATAGGCCATGCTAGAAATTTCCGGGATTATACACAAGAAGGGCGGCCGCCTTTATTAAAAAGAGCGCTGCGATGTCACATTATCAGTATGACGTAATGCGCTCCATATCACTGTAGATGTGCATTTCTTCCAAAAAAGGATGAAGTGGAAACCACTCCAGTCAGCTTCCTTGGTTGTTAAATCAACTCTCTCAGCTCGCAAGTCACTTGAGTGACTAAGAAATAGAACCTGATCGCGAAATATCATCCAGGTGACATAGATCATCATTCTATCGCGTTTTAAGTATAATGATATTCTGAATCATCGTCCCTCACAAAGTGAGGAAAGCTACATGGTTTGAGAGATGATAATATTTATGTAATGGTGATTTTGAACAAAAACGTTTATATGAACATATTATGTCCTTTTCTTAACGGTTTCGGAGAAAACTAATGGAAATAATGAGGAACGGGAAAAGTCCAGGTTTTAGTAAATTAAAACATTGTTACCTTATGTTCTCTTTAATTCTTTACTTTTTTACAGAACATGTTCAAAAAGTCCACCGTCAACTTCAGTGCACTTTGCAGCTCTTGTAGACAGCTGCTGTTGCCTGTTGCTGTTGCTGATCTGAGCTCATTCCTTTACTTGAGCACAAGCATGTAAAATGCGAGCGAGAAGTTCCTCCCATGTTTCTACTTTGCACTTGTAGACTTCGCTCTTAAGCCAACTCCAAACACACAGTAATTCAGTGGAGTAAGGTCGGGTGAACTCGGTGGCTAAGAAATGACTCCACCGCGAGCGATCCAACTCCCAGGATGGTTTCATTGATCCTACTACAACCTAATGTTGTTTAGGTTGCGTTCGCATGTACGTACTGTTGAAGGACTTGAAACTAACGCCCGTGATTTTCAAACAGCTGTATGTCAGATACTGTTAAGAACGACATATGTTCATATAAACGTTTTTGTTCAGAATCACCAATATTATCACCCCTTAAATCATGTACCTTTCCCCCTGACTCATCCTGTATAAAAGGGGTGAGTTTTAAAACTGTCCCATTTTCGTTTCATGGACTCTTAAACAACACATGAATGCTTCTGTAAGTGGATGTACGCAGGATTTCTGAGGGGTACATCGGAAAAGTTATATCTATTGCAGTGTTGTGCAGCATTGACCAATGGGTGATGTATCACACATTTCAGTACCAAGTAGTAGGCCCCGGAAGTTAATGCATTTGCATACGTTTTCCTGAAGTGTATACTATATGCTTAAACATTATCTATAGGAGATTATCAATTTTTTAGTTTATTACGTTGCATGTAAGTGCACATTTTCGTCATTTTTATAAACGCATAATATGTTTAAAAATGTAAGATCTATATGTATATTTAGGAGATTGAAACATTTTTTCCCTCATGAACGCAAAAAGCAGGGAGCTGCATGGTAGATAAAACTGAGTTGAAATACGAACACTCAAACATAAGATGCTAGGTAGCTGACTTGTAAGCGTCCATAAAGAAAATTTGTATTAAATGCACATCAGAGAGTTCAGTTACATCATTAGCACCTAAAAATGTTATGTTTTATTTAACGACGCTCGCAACTGCCGAGGTTATATCAGCGTCGCTGGTGTGCCGGAATTTTGTCCCACAGGAGTTCTTTTACATGGCTGTAAATTTAGTGACATGAGCCTGTCGCATTTAAGCACACAGAAAAGTTTCCTATAATATTGTAATTACTGATGCAGTGATGATGTAATCATGATTCACCTCCGCTATCATTCCATGTTATCAAGTTCACACAGATAAATGTCTAAAAGATATGTTCATCCTGTATGAAGTAAGAGAGTTTCCATGAAAGCACATGTATTCCTTTATAGTCAGCATTACAGAAATAACTGTGGGCAGTGGTTTAATAAAACAGCAATGACAATCAGACGTTTACGTAAAATATCTGCAATTTAAATCACATGTGGCAAAATAAACGTGTTAAAAGAAGAAAGAGAAATAAGAAATTTGTTAATAAGTTGCCAACTAAGATGTAGGGTAACTTAATTGCAGTGTTTTACCTGTGTCCCAGACAATTTAAAAATGATGTATAGGTAATTTATGAGTAGGCATACCTCTGACTAAGTGCTAGGGTGTTGTGACTTCATGTCGAAGACGTCAGATATTAGGAGACCATACCTCCTATCATAATTTCTTATTTCTGTATCTTTTGTAACATTTCTTATTATCAGTACACGGAACACCATATCAGATTGCTACGGAATGAACTCCAAGCCATCTTATAACTATATAACTCTATATTAAACGTGTAGACTCCTAATACCAGCGTAGTTTATAAAATTTACATTTTATGAGCATAATTTGTAGCTTACAAATTTACAGATGGCTTGGAAGTAGTAACTGGGATAGGCTACTCTAAACTTGTCTTCGTGAGAATGTCGTAATATTTGTTTTAATATCGAATGTTATACTTCGCATAATGAGAAAGTAAAGAGAAAGTACTTATTAAGAAAGGAACTAGCATCACATTACATATGCGTTTCATGCGTTTGTAGCTTACCTGTGTGTAGCGAGACATACTTGCGAAAAGTAGTTTCTGTATGACTGCGGAACACTTTGTAGGTTTAAGAAGACAATTGCGAAATAAATGTAACTACCGACCTCAGGTCTTGCCTAGGAAATGTTCCAGTCTCTACATTACTATACACATCATAAACTAACATAAATTTGGTATAAATATTTCTGTTTATGAATGTAGCCAAAATTGTTCACTTCATGATATCTCTGGGTAATATTTCATTGGCTTACAATTTTGATGCTAAGTTCGTACTCACAGTGCCTAAAATTTGCTCCCGGCACTGAGTTCGGTTTTACATCTCAGAGGTGAGGTCCTACAAATCCTGCGCCTTTGGATTAATAGATACACAAGTACCAACACAAAGTCATCTTTTAAAGCTGAGTAGTCAACAAAACGAATAGCAAAAGGAGTATATTTTTGTACGCTTATGGACTCATGATTTTATTTTGTGTAATAAAGTAAGGTGTATGTATTCCCTCGGTTTTGTTACGGAAAGTCTCGTCATCGTGTCTAGCTGCGAAACATATTTCAGCGTGTATCCACATGTTAATGTGACGAAATTCTGAAATAGCTTTAAGTGAAAAGAAAACCTGTCGATCGTTAGATACAGAGCGAGTTAAACTTAAGTTACCGGCATTCTTGCCGAGCCGCAAGGATGCTCTTGACGGGTGGCGCGTTGGATTTTCTCGGCCTCTTCTTTGTTTTAAGCCCTCCAAAGGACACAGTGAGTGGGTTTTCCTTAATAGTTGATTCCAGTAAGCCGACGACACAGTGCTGCTGGCAATTTGCATTGTATAGTGTTGCCAGAAAGTTTAGGGACACCTTATAATTCTTATAAAATGTTGCCCTTGTCTTAAATTATTAGAGAAACAAACAATGTTTTCAGCTGTTGATTAACACTATGGAATACTAATTTTTAGTGCAATTTCGGTATTTATATGATGGCTGTTGGTGCTTATAGAGAATTTATGTTTTTCCAAACAAAATAAAATATCTTACATTTTCAGTATTAAAATTGAAAATGAGTAAATTAATTGGTGCACGATTCTCAACTGTTGCTGGATGATGTAGGATATATTATTACTCTTTAAGTTAATAAAAATCAAATATTTGTAAAAAAAATTCTTTGTGAATGTCCTAGCAGTTTCTGAGTTTGAAGTTTATAAAAAAAATGGGGAAATTTTGTTCTTGATCGGTTCATCTGTAACTGTTGAATGGAGCTGCGTTCCTTGGGATCACAGTGCTAGGGAGGACGCAGCTTTGCAAACTTCATAGCTATAACTGCCTCCATTCAGCAGTTACAGATGAACCGATTAATGAAATTTCTCCAATTTTGTAAACTTAAAACCTTACAATTGCTAGGACATCACAAAGAATTTTTTTTACAAGTATTTCATCTTTACTAATTTAAAGAGTAATATATCCTACATTGATAATTGTGCACCGATTAGTTACTGATTCAGGGGGTTAAATCTGCCTCTATGGGCCCGTTATGTGAATATCTCTTCAGTTCCATTTTTCTACGCAGTTTTAACAACTTTGCAGAAACTTGCGGAAGCCATCGGCGTAGCTCAGGCGGCAGGTGCGTTTGCCTTCTGAACCGGACCTGCGTTCAGCCTTTTTTTGCTTGTGCTGATAATCTTGTTGTTGTTTTTTTTTTGAGGTTTTTCCCAACCGTAAGGCGAATGTTACGTAATCTATGGTGAATCATCGGCGTCACCTCGCCAAAATTTCTTCTCTCTATCACCAATTCCGTCGACGCTAAATAACCCAGTAATAGATACAGCGTCGTTAAATAATAAAAAAAAAACATTTTGGAAGCTTCGCAACGAAACTGTGAACTGAATTTTCTATTTACTTGATGAAGTAGCGGCCGATACAGTATCACATAATGTGAAGGGATGTCTACTTGGCAATCCGGAAATTGGAGTAGAAAATGCTTTGCAGTTTCGCCTGTAGTCTCAGCTTTACTTTAATTCCGAAGGATCTTCCACCTCAGTCGTATTTGAATCCGCGAACCTCAGGTCAAATGATTACCACTAAGCCTTAGATACCAACTAGACTTAGTTGAGTTAGGTATTATAATGGTAAATGGGATTGTATGCCTGTATGAAGTTAGAATTGTTGAGATGGACTGTAGGATAGAATCGATTTTGTATTCCGAGGATTATATTTTTTAATACACTTCAGTTGTAATCTGCACTTTTGGGAACCCCTCCAGGTTTCATAGTTTCGATGCTGGGAGTGACCACAGAATCCGATTCCCTCTGGTCGTGACCGCTGGACATGGGTCTTGCTTTAGCGACATCGTAGCCACTACGTATCAGCATTAACCAGTACTTGAGTCAACAATTGACGGCCGCATTGCGTAATCTGGATCTGTCCTTCCATTCATCCAAGAGCTACGTTGTGAATTGAGCGGCAAATAGGGGGGGAGCGTGGAAGTTACCAGCGATGACCGCCTCGGTTAATGGCTGACCATTTGAATGCGTCCAAGTTACCAGAATAGATGGGTCCTATTTGTCAAGGCAGTTCTGCCATGTTCCACAAAGTATTCAAGGACACATCATAACCGAAATGGCCTCGATTTATCTCCCCCTTCTTTGAATTCTGGTAGCCTAGTTATCTGGTGTCGGATAATGGTGCCCATTGTGTGTTAATAATTGGTGTGATTGCCTCTTATATTAATAATGGTGTCGGCTATGTCAGAATGGGATTCAGGTAAAGGGTTGCTTTGCTTCAACTATACAGAAGTTCGTAGGTACCTCGTTTTGGGAGGATTAAATATTGCAGGCCTATTTATTCCGTGCTTTCAAAAGCAGTACAGTATAGAAGTAATGGCGTACTTTTGATTGACTTATTAACACTTGTATCTCAGTGAAACAGTCTTTTAGATTTTCGGACATCTTTCTTTTCTCCCCATTATGTGAATTATAAAGAGGAAGACCGTTATATTGCAAAAATTAATTTCCCAAATTGTCGCAGAATTACATGTTTCAGCACTTCTAGAATAATGTCTTTCGTATGCCGTCCGTGTACAGTGTTATAAAAAAACTATTAGACGGATGTTTTCATGTGCAATTATAACTTAGCCTCAATAAAATTCAGCTACGAATAATGCGTAAGAAAATAATATTGAAATCACAGACGCATTTGCTGATTGAAAATGACTCTTAAATGTGTGTTCGTAATAAAATGAGCCCACTGTCATAGTGTCGGGGTAACGAGTGCAACTCGTGATCCAAGATTGCGTTTGAGCATGGGTTCGAATCCCACTTCGGCTGATTGCCTGGTTGTTCCCCCCCTCGCCGAGGTTTTCCCCAGACATAACGCGAATGTCAGGTAATCCCATGGCGAATCATCGGATTCATCTAGTTAAATATCATTTCACCATCACCGAGCCCATGTATGCTAGCTAAATAATTCATAATTGATAGTGTCGTTAAATAACCTATTAAAAACAAAGTGATAAATGAAAATATATTGTAGATTGGGTGGTATAATACGAGTGTTAATAGCTTTCCGGTAATTTAATTGAACTTAACGAATGTTTGTTGTGAAGATAATTATTTCGAGATTGGATGTCGAGAAATAATTACCTAATGACAACATACGTGAATTTAAAAAGCGAAATTAAATTACCTGAGGGCAACTGTGAAATTATATTCGGCAAAATAATCTCAATGCGAACAACTATAATTGTGAACAACTAAACATTCGAGATTGTAATAATAAGGTCCAGAATAACAATCGAATCGAAGCAGAGGTGGTAGGAATAAACGGCTCCTTATAATGAAAACTTCTGAACATTTGAGGTTGTAACAAAACTTTATTTTGAACTCTTTTATCGTTGCTTATCTAAATTTTTAACATATGAATTTTATTGTAAACCATTTTTGCTTATAACACAGGCATAACATAAAAAAGGCACATCATGCACCATTTTTACACAAAAAGAATAGTGTGGCAAAACAATAAGATTAGATAATTGCATAATGTAAATATGGAGATGATGAATTAAAACAGTATTACATGAATTAACTGTACAATCACAACACTATTCTTGTCTTTATGCTCACAGTATCACTATAATAATTATGTTACCAGACCTGAAGATGCCATTAATTGGCGAAAGCGCTTGTCACGTTTTGATTGTATAAATGACCTAATGTAATTTTTGTATTATTCTTAGGTGAATAAGACAGTTATTGAAGGATTTTTATATTTATTTCATTTAAATGTAAGTTGTTAATCATGACAACCTAATAGGTTTTGAAAAATATACCTTTATTAGTTGCCACAGGACATGTTGCACTTCATCACTTTTCCATATTAAATTCAATAACGTCACATTCACATTGCTGAAAGTACCAATGCATGTAACGGAAAAATGGTACGTGATAGAGAAAATCTGGTCTGTTTCGGATTCAGCTCCCCAAGAAAGCATAAATATAGCTTACATTTTTAGAAAAGTTACTTAATTTTGCAGCCCAGTGTAATTACTTGTGCAATTATTGTAATTAAATTATTGTTGCATGTCGAGACTGCGAGCAATCGTTTGATTGCTGGTATCAGAGCAGAGACGATAAAAATAAAACGTATGTTCTGTAGAAGGGGAACTATTGCTTACTAATTTTGAGCAACATGCTTGTCGAACCACCTCTGTGGTGTAGAGATCAGTATGCTGGTCTTTTACGCAGAAGGCCCGGGTTCGATTCCCGGTCGGGTTGAATTTCCTGGTTGAGGTTTTTTCAGGGTTTTCCGTCAACCGTAAGGCAAATGCCAGGAAATTCGGACCACAACATCCCTGAATATCACCGGCCTCATACATCACCGAAGCGTTGGCCTTCTATGCCCAAGGTTGCGGGTTCGATCCCGGGCCAGGTCGATGGCATTTAAGTGTGCTTAAATGCGACAGATTCATGTCAGTAGATTTAGTGGCATGTAAAAAAAACTCCTGCGGGACAAAATTCCGGCACATCCGGCGACGCTGATATAACCTCTGCATTTGCGAGCGTCGTTAAATAAAACATAACATTTTAAAACATAAATCACCGAAATCATATTCATAACAAATCAGTAATAGACTACAGTCGCCATCTAGTTCACAACAGTAGAACCAGTCTCAACAATAGTACACATGCCTTCGGATTTCACACAGAAGATTAACTCGCGATATGACCAGAGATGTTAAAGCGTGTATAAATAACAGCGAGAAAAAAAAAGTGTAATTCGATTCTCATTGATCAATCTAGCATCAATGAGCTCGTTCACGTTCGCGTGTGATTGCGGTTTCAATGCTGGACGGCTAAAGTCGTGGTCTAATTGCCGGTGACTCGTGCATTATGCAGGATAGTCGGCAGGTCACAGACTATCCCCTTGGGCACCTAATACAAATGATGTAAAGTTTATGAAACGTCCAGTACTACATTGATATGTCATACTATGAACGATTCGGTTGTTTGATGGCAACACTAGATTGGCCCACGTATTTGTATATTTGCACCTTTCTGTTGTGTCATGATTTTATATTTTGAAATAATCACACAATATTCATTTTCGAAGCGTTGGCATAGCGGTTTTACCTCATTCAAAATGCAATCTAAATCTCAATTTATTTGCCCATAGCGTTCTGAATTTTCAGTGCGTTACAGTTTGTCGGTATAAAATAATGTGATTAAAATGTGAAATAGGTTTAAACGCAGGGTCAAATCTCTTGATAGAGCTTTAGTTTAAGTGGTTACGCAAGTCAAGGCTGTTAGCGCGGTGGCTGACCTCACGAGATGATAATGGCTGACTCCCAAATCCGTCACATTCATGTCACGGAAGTTCTTCAACGTAGTTCGAAGCATGTGCACCTACACACAATTCCCGTTGTATTGCCGAGTGTATCGCTGTGGGTAACCTCAATAATGCAGTTAACCTCCAACTTGGTAGTACTTGTTCATGGCCGAACGATTTCACTTTCAGAATTACACTTGTTGTCCTATAAACTGTTTCATGAGAGTGTGCATTACGTGGTCAGCGATGCGCCTGTACATCAGACACGGAACATGGAGCGCGAATGCCCTTTTCCCTTTCATGCTTATCGCAGTTTTTTCCCTCGAATTCCAATCTTGTCGGCGCGCTATGGGCCTTCCTTTATGATCGCATCATGCAAGGAAGTTCATTTTCTCGAAGCGTGTCGTGATCGCTGGTCGACACGCTGATAGATACGAGGGTCTCGGTTTCAAGGCAGGCCAAAGATTGAAGACGGTGAAGATCTTTTGCTTAGCTTTTTGCAGGAAGCAAGTAAAGCCAGGAGCAGGAACGAGAAACTCAAAGGGGAGGGGAAATTTGTAAGCTTTACCCACTCCAATACTGCTTGACCACAACATGCTTGTCTGTTGTGCGATGTCCGTGGTGAGCTTGCTTTATACATCCATTCAGTGTGTTCTGCCCAGGGTCAGTTCTTTCACTGCAAACCCAGCATTCTTCAGTCTTTCCTCTTAGTCTCTGCATATTATCCATATATTTATCTTAATGGTATCTTGTTCTGCCCCGAACACTTCTACCGTTCACCATTCCTTCCAGTGCATCCTTCAGTATGCAGCTTCTTCTCAGCCAGTGACCCAGCCAATTCCTTTATCTCTTCTTGATCAGTTTCAGAATTATTCTTTTTTTCACCCACTCTTTCCAACATAGCTTCGTTTCTTATTCCGTCTGTCCATTTCATAAGCTCCATTCTTCTCCATATTCACATTTCAAGTGCTTCTAATTGCTTCTCTTCACTTCGTCGTAATATCCATATTTCTGCCCCATATAATGCCACACTGCACACAAAGCACTTCACTAGTCTCTTCCTTAGTTCCTTTGCCATTGCTATCCTCCTTTTGACTTCCTGGCTGCAGCTCATGTTACTGCTTATAGTACATCGCGAGTATTTGAAGCTGTTCACTTGCTCTACTGTCTCATTTAGAATTCGCAAGTTTACCTTCTTTATTTTTGTTGCGACAACCATGGAAGACCATATTAGCAGGGTCTTCATCCCATACTGGTCACAACTGTCATTTAGCTTCCCTTAGTATAGTCTCCTCTTCTGTTAACACCACCATATCATCAGCGAATCTTATGCACTTAATTCTTCTTCCTGCTACTTTTACCCCTCCCATGTTCTGAAAACAGTTCTTCACTAAATCCTCCAAGTAGATGTTGAACAGGGTAGATGATAAAGGGCATCCTTGTCATACTCCTGTCCCTATTTCACTTCCTTCAGACATTTCATCCGAATGTAGGCGCACCATTAGCCGAACCGCTAGAGTGTCTACCATTTACGCTGGTAATCCGTGTTCGAATTCCGGCGTGTCCAAGTGGAATTTGTAGTTTACAAAGACAGTACTTGGTGGTAGATTTTCGCAGATACTCCCGTTTCTCCTACCGGTATCATGCTGTGCACTGCGTAAAAATAACTACAGCACGTTGTCGCTCATAAATAATTGGGACGTATGGGAGAATGACACAAAGTGAAGTACCAGCCAGTGGATAAGAAAAAGTATTAAAAAACTCGATAATTTTTTTTGCATGTTCTGCGTTCGTATATTATCTCTAATATTCTTTAATAATGCATCAGCATCTTTCAATTTCTCTGGCATTATTAGTTTGCGTTGGTATTTTTAAAACATTTTTCTTAATTTAATATTAACCTATGAACTCCTAGATCCTATCAGAATTTGAAGTGGCTGTTTGCAAGGACAAGATTCTCATCATTATGAACTGTAAAGCGTCGTGGGAATTAATGTGAAGTGTTTCCTCTTACAACAGAAGCCACTGCCGATTTTCATTTAAATTGCAAACTGTTTGACGACACTATGGTTCTTATTTTAAAAGATGTGTTATGCACAAATGAAGAAAAGTGGGCAGTGATACTTCTGTGAGGGCTTAAAGTAATTATCAGAGACCGGAAGTCTAGGCATTGTGAATCATTAAAATAGGCAGGCAAAAAGGCATCATAAATAGCTAAAATAGGCAGGCAAAAAGGCATTATAAATAGCTAAAATACGCAATAAAAGGCAATTACAAAAACCTTGCACTCGACCCACAACCTTGCACTTTCCACAAAGGGATTTCGGCAGCAAGAAAAGCTTTACATAAGTCCAATGCAAATTGAGATTTTCGACTCGATGTTGCAATAATACTGTAGGAAGGAAAGAAATCTTCTTCCAAATAGCCTTGGAAAGTGCATTTATGTATTTGGTTGTACTGATATGTTGCGATATGAAATTTTTAGCTAGCTACAACAAGTCGCAATGAAAACTGAAAGAAAAATAACGTTAGATCCGCACTCTTTGTTGCCTTGTCAAATAAACACAAGCGACAATTAAAACGCTTACTGTTATTCATTTTTGCAAGGCAGCACTCATTGTTGCAAAGAGAATATGAACTGACTGAAAGACAATAATATACATTCGGTGAAGTCACTTTCATTGTAGCGGTTACGGAAATAAATTAAAATATACCTGTAGGCAATTTTTAATAATAAATTAATAAATAATAGATGAATAATCAAATAAAGGGGGGGGGGGAAAGCATTTATTTTGTTAAATTAGGCATTTATATTAAAAAAGGCAGAAAAGGGCAACATAAAACTGTGACGTTTCAATCACAAAAGTATAATTCGTACAGATTTACTTTCAAAATGAAGATAGATTTAACACATTTAAAAAGGCATTCTGCCAAAGTTTCGGTCTCTGGTAATAATTACAGTCACAAAATCGAGATATGATTGATAACAGACAATATTAATGGCGGATGGAAAGAGCTATGGCACAGCTACTAACTACATTTTTAAGACGTGAATATAGGAATAGAAGTAGAAAGAGTAATGAACAGAACTGAGGACTCCGTCTGCTGTGCTTGCATCACTGAAGACATTGAGACAGCTGGCGCTGCGGCGAGTAGCGAAAAGCGACGCGATGTGACGTGAGTCTCGCTGCTGCATGATTCATAAAGCCAACAGCTGAGACACTTAACTTAAAAAAAGTTTTCTTTATTAATTATTGGGTAACTTTCCCTGGAATTTTCGTGAAGTGGATACCTAAAACACTATACTGACTTTCTTTTAGTAATAATGCCGCGTTAATTTATGCCTTTGAACGAAAAAATCCCAGTTCTCGAATCCTGACCGCTAGCGTGACAGGCCAGGGTCTTGATCTAGACCACTTGATCTTGCACTAGAGTTAGAGTAAGACTTATTGTCCATTTAATTGAACAATTATGGAACTCACGGTCTATAGAACATAAACTGTTAAATTGAGGACAACTCAAATAGTGTTAATGGTTTCTCTTTGATTTCCAATATTCCTTACAAGGCATAGGTATAAACTTTTTGCTGTTATGTTATTTCTTGATACAAAGTTATATGACTACAATTCAGTTGTTTACAAATTAAAGTAAAAGCAATCTAAAATTGTTCATTCTTTTAAATTAACTTTAGTCATGTCGTGTAGTAAATATTCTACAATTTAAAATTAGGCTTTTGAAGCCAAATGACTAGTCAGATTCAAAATAGTAATAAGTAAACACATATTAGAACAAGTGAGTTGTTTAAATTACGTGGGGTGTCTTATAACTAGACTTTGAAGTTGAGAGACACAAACTCTGAAGCGTGCACACAGAATAAAGCTGTGTTTACGAGCTGCTGGCAAGGTGAGTTCTCTTCTATCACGCGAGCGCACACGCACACACAATATAGGCAGTATAGGCCAAGCAAATTAATGTATGAATGGATAAATAAATAAATAAATTAATTAATTAATTAATAATTGGTGGCAATAGACTATAAACCACGCGGAAGACGAGACCAGGATCGAGCTCGCAAGAGATGGAGTGATCTGTGAAGCTGGAACGGGAAATGGAAATGCAAATGTCTATACCGTGAAGTGAAGATGATGAAGATGAAATAATTGATAAGTAAACTTTCGCCTAAAGGACAAATGTACATATAATGCTGGCCAGAATGCAATGTACAGGGACATCATTTTATTTTTACTTCAATTTTTATTGTACCTGAGTTTTTGAATGTGCTTCACTCCCATTCCCTCTACTAGTAAACTTCCAATGCAGTCAAAGTCGCCTTACGGTCATAGTAAACATTACTGAATTATTGAGTATAGTACGTTCCAGAAATATGTTCGCGTTTTACAGTGACGAAAGAACTTTCTATAGTGAATCATATTTTCGCACAGGTACTGTCGTCCGTTTGCCTACGTCGCATTCCGGTTTCTCCCACCCGCTTCTGCTCGCCTCTCTGTAAAGGCTAGTGGCTTGGCTGTCTTAGCTCTTTTCTGAAAACATAAATTTCTGTTAGGAATTGGACGTCTACGTAATATTATAGAACTGTTTAAAATAACTTGAATAAAAGGATCTGTTAAGTAATTAACTGTCACGTGATTTCCCCTCTTTCTATGACTCTGCGACAGAACCACTTGGACCGACAGTAGATAGCATGTCTGAGTAATTTTATCTTTTTGGATCGGCCAGATGTGAAGATTGAATTTACAGTACGCAAGGTACTTTTTATAGAGTAGGTACAGAATTATTTCAACATGAGTTACTAGTACGAAGAACGAAATTGGTGATTATTGGAATTATGTACAATAGTCTATAGTGCGACTGTGCCCAAGGTTGCGGGTTCGATCTCGGGCCAGGTCGATGGCATTTAAGTGCGCTTAAATGCGACAGGCTCATGTCAGTAGATTTACTGGCATGTAAAAGAACTCCTGCGGGACAAAATTCCGGGTCATCCGGCGATGCTGATATAACCTCTGCAGTTGCGAGCGTCGTTAAATAAATCATAACATTAACATCTGTAGTACGATAATATCCACAACAGAACTGAAGCAATCATTTTCAAAAAAATGTGTTTAAATATCATATTATGATTATTTTTCAATTTAACTTCATTCTCTATATTTTACACTAATGTCCTGTAGACAGTATAATATACACTGCATAATGAATACGTCCGCATGAATAGCTCAGTTCGTGAGTAAAAGCACTTATTGTTGATACTGTACTGTATTTTGATTGAACAAAAGCCTAATCAAAATTATCAAACTCAAAATCGCGATATTTCCTAGTTTATGTAAATTGATACAATACTTTTCTTCCCTCCTATACCTAGTAAAGAGATTTATTTGTATTTTACGCCAGTATCATCGAACTCCAGTTGTGGAAGGGGGGAGCAAACGGCGTTTCCGGTTCTCAGTCGTTAATCGAAAGGTATAGCCAGGTTAATATTAGAAATGTTAGTAAAAATAAAATGATGTCCCTGTATTATCGTCTCTCAAGTGTAGAAACATAATATTTTCAAGCCTATAAGAGTTATAAAGAGCAATAGTATTTACAAAGGCAATAATAATAATAATAATAATAATAATAATAATAATAATAATAATAATAATAATAATATAATATCAGTAAAAAGTCAAAATGAAAGTTTTGATGCGATTTCTAAGACGGATATAGGATATAGTTTAAGCTTTAAGTGGTCACATCCGCAACGCGTAGTGAGAGAAGAATTGAAAATAGTTTACTTAGCTGAGAATATAAAGAAACACAAAATTGCAGTGATTTCAGCATATTGATCGGATGGAGTCAGGAAGACTGGGCAAGCAAATATTACAATAAAGGCTAAACCTAAAGGACGTTGTACTGTTAGCCGCCCTATGGCCAGATGGAAGGACACATTTTGAGTCGGAACAGTAAATATTCTGGAGAATATGTGTTTGATTCCACATCAACTCTATAGGGATAGAAGCGAAAGCCATGTAGCGTTCGTATAGAGATGTTTGCCCACTGTTACCTACTGGGTGATGATATGTGGGCATAAAGTTTTATTCACCTAAAGCCGATATCGATATGACGATAAGAGACACAAATACTACGCACATTTAAACTGAGCTGAATACCATGTTTTTATCTTTGGGAAATTTAAACATGTTACTTGCAGAGTAAAATAAAACGCATGAAGCTGCATATAATCTCGGCACTGAAATGAGATGGTATGGTCGGCACCGCACTCCCTTTACAGAACGCGAAAGGAAAATTATGGTGACGGGGAGTTTGCTCCCACCTCATGAGATTACCGGCAGTGCATAGCAGTATGGATACGTCTTATGTGCTGACCGCCTTTTCTCCCAAGGAAACCCTCTGCTACTAATTTCTGCTGGAGACTAAGTGAATCCCAAAATAAGACGACCAACTATAATTATTACTAAATGTTAGGTCGGTTTTAAAGTACAGACTAATCAGAGGCGATGAGATTATCATCTCATTGGAACAGTAATAGAATAACAATTTCGAACAAATCAGCAGGTATTCTGAGAGAGACAGTCCAACAACAGCTTTTTCTGTTTCCTATTTAACCTAAAAGCTGAAAGTACTTCGCACAGCTGGAAAGGTGAGACCTGAGCTATATAGACAGTGTGTGCGCAATAGATCATGTCTTCTCGGTAGCGGTCTGCGAAAGAAAGTGCCTTCCCCTCTGCGCGTGTTTAGTAAGACCTGAGCCAAACATTGGTATATGCAGCAGCCGTAACTTACAAATGCGCAAATTAACGTATTAATAACACTGCCAATGCCACAATAACGCAAATTTAAAAGTATCATTTGCATAACTTTGAAATGGAGAATATTTATCTTATCTATGCGAAGTGGCAACGAAGTGTAGTCTTCTTCTCTGGTATTCCTCGTTGTTAGAAGCTCGTCAAACATTCAAAGAAGGTTGGAAAAAAAAAAAAGAAAAACTAAAATATGCTTCTTGCGTGATGTCTGTAACCCATTACTGTAATACACCGTGTTCCTTTCAAATCTCCCACATATTACTTAATCATTGCTAAAAAAAGTATGCGGAATTATGAAATGAGACTGATATGAAAAGAAAGAGAAACTCAAAGAATGTTATTTCATTTGTTTGAATTTAATTCATCTGTCACATGTTGGGCAACTATGGCATAAAACAAAATGGCGACTCCGCAGAAACTCAAAGAATTGTTATTTCATTTATTTGAAGTAATTCAACTGTCACATGTTGAGCAACAATGGCATGAAACAAAATGGCGACTCCGCAGCAACGCGCACAAACTGTTTTTTGGTATACGGAGACGAAATCAATAATTACAGTGCAAAGAAATTACCGAAGAGAATATGGAAGAAATGCACCTGATGGGAAAAGCATTAAGGCATGGTGTGAGAACTTTCTGGCGACTGGAAGTGTGAACAAACAATCCGGACGTTCTCGTCGACGTGTCTCAGAAGAGAAGATTGAAGACATTAGAGCAGGATTTCAGAGAAGTCCTAAAAAATCAATTCGCTATGCATCCCGGCAGTTCAATGTGCCGAGATCAACTGTGCATCGAGTGCTTCATAAGCAATTTCGTTTATATCCCTTCAAGGTGCTAATTCAGGCCACGACGACAGACATTCGCTATTGAAATGCTGGATGGTATTGACAGGGACTCTGAGCGCCGACCGGAGCAAACAAGCGTCTCTGGCAGTCACGAAATTTCGGCCAGACTATGAAACCTGTATCCTTCCAGCATCTTGATGAATTTGGGGAACTACAATATGTAGCCAAATCCGATTTCGTAAACCAGCTATGACGGCTGGGAGGATCATCGCGCTGATCACACGTTGTCCCCATGCTAGTTGGATGATCGTTCACCTTTGCTGAGGCAGAATAAATAAAAAAAGAAATAAAAGATAGTTTAAAATAAAAAAAATATAGAATTAATATCACTACCCAAAAAATAATACAAAATAGTATTCTCATAAACAAAATACTGGCATATTCAGGCAAAAAAATTAATGCAAAACCAATCGACTGCATTATTATTATTATTATTATTATTATTATTATTATTACGTCACTGTTGAGATACTTCCTGTTGTGGTTTACACGTAAGACGTCGAAGCTCAGATTCATGCATTATTTTTAAGTTGTATTTTTAACTGATTTCAGTCACCGTAGGCCTATTTATTTGTAGTGACCACAACGAATGGAAATATAATAACGTTTTTCTCTGACCATGTTTTAGTGTCTAAACGTTGTGAATCCAGCAATGGCAATGGCAAAGGTCGAACTCAAACCTCTTTTGAAACTGTGGTTTGTGTAGCAGATATACTTTTCTCAACTGACTAACATATTTTACCATTTCTATTTTATTAAAAGTCGACCTGGTTGGCGAGTTGGTATAGCGCTGGCCTTCTATGCCCAAGGTTGCGGGTTCGATCCCGGGCCAGGTCGATGGCATTTAAGTGTGCTTAAATGCGACAGGCTCATTCCAGTAGACCTACTGCCATGTAAAAGAACTCCTGCGGGACAAAATTCCGGTACATCCGGCGACGCTGATATAACCTCTGCATATGCGAGCGTCGTTAAATAAAACATAATTTTTAAATTTTCTTTTATTAATGAGTTCTATTCCATTTATTTAATTTATGTTTATTTCATTTCAGCTCTAATCTATCAAATAACTCACAGGATCTTCCGGAAATTGAAGACCGATACTCTTGATTAGAAACTGTTGGTTGGTCCGATTTTGAACAACTGTAATGTTATTGGGAACTGCTGGTTTGTGGGAGATGGAAAATCTGAAACCGACAGAAATCTGTTGTTATCGAAAGTGAACATGTGAGCATACACAATGTTTGTCGGGATCTCTGGGGAATTACATTAGCATAAGCCATGAAGTTGGAAACATGTGTTGCTTGAGAGCCTGTGTAACATACTGTAATATCCCGTACATTCCCTCCTCCAGCCCCACAATTGCCCACTCCCAGCTCCTCTCCATGTGTATAAATTCATATATAGGTCTCGCTTGGCAGTCCAAATTAATGCGTCGTTTTATGCCCTGTCTCCCAGAAGATATGAACCTCGAATGTGTGAGTGAACGAGAGACTTTTGATGTGTTTTTCACTGTATTTTGTGTGTACACTAGTTACAGTATAAGCAGGAAACAAATTGTAGCGTGCGAATTGTTCTTCTGATAATACTCTGTGTGGAGAATATTAGTTGTATGCCTCCACCATATTGTGCACGGCAGAGTATTACTTTGCTACGAGTACGAGTTATGTTTGTCCTGCAGAACAGATATAAGCGTAGTTATATGGAAAAGTACTGTAACGAAGGAAACTAGGTAAAACAAGGTTTTCTTTAAAGACGCGTACTAAGGAAGCGAGTCACTCTTGTGGCGGAGAATCGATTTTGTGATAAGTATAAACAAGATTCACTTGTCAGGATTAATAGTTCAGCTGCTTCTTGTAAACTAATCCTGCCAGTGAGTTCCATGTGAGATGTTTCTATTGTGTAATTATTGTAGGTACTTGCTAATTCTTCCCTACTTCTCTGCCCCACGAAATATCAGTACAGACCACTGACGGATCTAGATACAAGGTATTAGACAGCGGGACTCGTGCACAGATACCGTGCTCGGACTTGGGTTCGAATCTCGTTTGGGCTGATAAACCTGTTTAGATTTTTTTCCGAAGTTTTCCCCAACTACAAAGCGAATGCCAGGTAATTCCATGACAAATCATCGGACTTCTAGTAATATCACAAATTCCACCGATATAGCCTATATTACCACATGGTTGGTACATCTCGTTAAATAACCGATTAAATATATATCCGTACAGTGCAATAAACAACGGAAGCGCCACTGCGCTCAGACAAAATGAAATTATGGGCATAGTAGGCTATATTATTATTATTATTATTATTATTATTATTATTATTATTATTAATATATACATTTTACGCAAAATCAACAGTCTATATTTACTATCCATATTTCTTTATAGGCTATCTACGTTTTATCCGTAACTTAAATTTAATATTTTAACAAAAGGAATGAATGAATGATTGAATGAATTCATTAATTAAGCCTGCCACAGTGCACGTAACGGCCAAGATGCACCGTTGAAATGATGCATAGAAGCCCTGATCACATATAGGGTTAGTCAGGAGGAAAGGTACATGGTTTGAGGGGTGATAATATTGGTGATTCTGAACAAAAAAGTTTATATGAACATATTTATGTCCTGTTCTTAACGGTTTCCGAGAAAACTAATGGAAACAATGAGGAAAGGAAAAAAGTACAGGTGATAGTAAATTTAAACATTGTTACCTTATGTTCTGTTTAATTGTGTACTTTTCTTTACAGAACATGTTCAAAAAGTCCACCGTCAACTACAATGCACTTTGTAGCTCTTGTAGACAGCTGCTGGGTTGCTGATCTGAACTGATTTCGACATTCCTTTACTTGAGCACAAGCATGTAAAATGCCATAAGTTCCTTCCTTATTTCCACTTCGCGCTTGTAGACTTCGCTCTTAAGCCACCCCCACAGACAGTAACCCAATAGAGTAAGGTCGGGTGACCTCGGTGGTCAAGAAATGACTCCACCGCGACCGATCCAACGCCCAAGATATGTTTCATTGATTCTACTACAACCTGATGTCGGTTTGGTTGCGTCCGCATGTGAGTGCTGATGAAGGACATGAGATTGACGCCCGTGATTTTCAAACAGCTGTATGTCAGATATTGTTAAGAACAGGGGATAATTATATTCATATAAACTTTTTTTGTTCAGAATCACAAATATTATCACCTCTGAAAGCATGTACCTTTCCTCCTTCTGACTCATCCTGTATGACAGATTGATCAGCCTAATGGACTTGCAAGATAACTTTTGTCAGTTTCATTATACTCTCATCTAGCAATTGCAAAATAAATCACGTTATAACCTTTATGGAATTGCATGGGGTAATAGCTTGCAACTGTACTTGCATCTAGTGGTCGTTACCAAAAAATGCCTTTTCGACAATGGAGGCTCTAGTGGTTGTTCTCTTTTTATGTTGTCATTTCATAACATGGGAATGGACAATCTAATGTGATCACTTGATCAGGGATAGAAGACGTGGTAGAGATTTTAAATTAACGTACGAGTATGGTATGGATGTTTGTTCACTGTCAGTGTGATATCTAGTGTTGTCTCAGAGGTCTGGCGCCATACTAAACTAACTCAAGTCACGTCACCATGTCTCATCACTGTACTCTTTGTGCCTCTCTTCATTGTGAGGCCTAAAAGGTCCAAACATTTATATAAGATTAATGCCCAGCTAGAAATATGACGACCCTTGAAGAATAATTAATTATAATACAAACGATGATATAGTTTTATTAGTTTAATTAATTTATTATGAACTTGAGTTCGGTAGGATAGGGTGATGTAGGGAAGAATTTGGAAAGAGTCATTTCGGCTCTTTTTTTGTAGAAAGAGATGCTGTTATTTGTATTGAGGGATTGGAGATAACATGTACGAACTTCAGCCGCGATAACGCTCGAGATCGGAACTGTGAACTCCTAAATACATAGGCCTATACATAATATTATCAGGACGCACGGTGAGCATTACTCTTCATGCAATAGAATCCAAATCATTTTACACTGCTAAACATTGAAACATGTTCCATGCGCCGAACTGCTGGAGCTGGAGCGTCGGCTTGCCACGAAAGATATCGATGATTACATTTCTCCGAATGCAAGTGGATTTCGTGATGAACGGAAGCGATACTGATGCAGGTTTTCTCAGGATACCCCTTTTCCTTTTTGTAATTCCACCATTGCTCCATACTGCTCTGTTTTATGTCCCCAAGATAGATATGTACAGAATTCATTATAGCAAATGTTCCACAGAACAAGTAACCATACGAATCTCTGGAGCTGAAGCAAATGCCTGAGTCTTCAATTGTGACATAATGCTGTAGAAACAGCGTTATAAACTATGTTATAAATAGACATCGGATCTTTAGGAAAACGCCTATTTTATTTGAATGTTCATATTTAAAAGCTTTTAGTAAATGTGCACGAATCATGAGAAATGAAGTATTCTGATGAAGTTTGATCTTGCCTTTTTTGCCGTCAACGTCGTTTTTTGCTTTATTGTGTACTTTTTTTCCTTTTTCTTTATATAACTATTCACTCAACAATACTGCATTTATTTCTGCGTTCGAAACTAAGGAAATTGCAGTTCTTACAGTAGCCATAGATATGGGACAAACTGTTGCAACGCAGCATTGTTGTTTTGATAACTCCGGAATCGACCTTGTCCTTCTGACTCCAGCACTGTGTTGAGAACACGAAGTACGCAGTCAGTCTAGGATTGTCTTTGTGAGGGGACTGTTGTATGGTGAAAAATGCCAAAATTGAAAAAGTCGAAATGTTCTTTATATCGTCAGTGGGTAGCAGAATTTCCTGCTTTCACTACTAATGGAACGATTATTATGTAGCCAGAATGGCACTGTTTAATTATGCTCCAGTCACATCAGTATACGTTGAGAAATATTTTTCAGCATATAAACTGATTTTGTTCAATAAACGTGACAGATGTTTGTGTGTTAATCTTGAAAAGTTGCTTATTGTTTATTGTAACTCAAATTATGGACGTGAAGTTATGGATTCATAAGTGGAAGTGAAACAAGTCCATAGAACAGAGAAACTACTTTTCCAGTGCATTTTGTTAAGTTGCTTATAGTCTTATGGATGCTTCTTTATGTATTATAGTGATTCAAAATAATTTAAATGCCTTTTATTGCCCTATTTTTGTTGTTTTTAGAGCCTTCTTAGGCGTCTAAAATACTATTTTTAATGCCTTAACTTCCGATGTATAGTTATAAACTGCCTTACTGGTAAATGGAGAAGGTTCTAGGCAACTTTTCTAGTCATTTCTCGCTCATGAAGAAATTAAACTTCGTTAGACTCATTCTCTCGTATTATCTTACCTTTCCATTTTACTATTTTCTCTCCCTTCTCCGTATTAACTGACTAGCAGAGCCAAGAAAGTATTGTTCCGACGACCTTATCTGGAAGTATTAACATACAACCAAGCGAACATCGGTTTTAATTTCGTTTTGAGCAACGTTTTGAATTTTATTTGTGGTTAACTGGTAGGCTCTACATGCAGGTTTCTTGAGCCACCTAGTCTGCTCTTTCGTGCTTTTGGTTGCATTTTGAACGAATAAAACTTCATTCTGAAAAATAAGTTCTGCAAAAAAAGTACCCATTCTGTTTTACTGCTACCATTTTTTTCGTGGAAAGTGTTACAAGGCGCGTTTTTTCCTAAACTCATGTCTGAATTTTGACCTACTATTGGGCCCCCATGATTTGGGACCAACATAATGCCGGATCTCTACCAAATAAAATGCAAAGGATCTATTGACAACGGAAGAACATCCATGCCAAAAGTCGTCCTAAATGGTGATCTAGTGGTTACCATAATTTCCATTCGATTCATACATAACCAAGAAGGATTGGTTTATAGAGCGATAGAATATCTTCGCATGGCTTCCTTCAGAATGTCAGTGAAGCTATGGTTGTCGTGTCGTAGATTTATGGCACATAATAGAACCCTATCCACGAAGAAAGTTATAGACACCATCCACTTCTTTCTTACGTGAAAATCTAGCACAATAAGCCTCTGTGAGTGGCTTGTGTTCATTTTACTGTACCCTCAACGTGCAATCTGTACATACGTAATCGAATTTCCAACTTCTGAGTTGTGACCGTGATTTTTATACTATATAAAGCGTCTTAATTGTTGCGTATACCACGATCGATGGCTGAATTAGTTAATGCGTGAAAGGAAGTAGATTCTGTACGTTTTTTGTCTTCACAGTTTAGGATAGCATATAATTGAAGTATCATAATGTTTAAAAACAGTGCGTTATATTTTGAGTTCAGCTACGTAATTCTTTTTTTAAAGAGACAGATTGGTCCGACAAGTTATCATATAAATAAAATAAGTATAGAGATCCTTCAAATAGCTGTCTTATTTAACCTAAGGAATAATACAAATAAATTGCATTAGGTCATTGATGCAATTAAAAATATGACAAGCGCTTTCTCCAAATTAATGGCATCATCAGGTCAAAAGACATATGATAGTGTGCATAAAGACAAGAATAATATTGCAAAACAATAAGATTTGAAATCACAGATTTCGTCTCCGCATACTACATCACCGTTTGCCCGCGTTGCTGTGGAGTTGCCAGTTTTGCCTTTGCGAATGTTGCGATTTGCGCAACGTAGTGACAAAACAATCAACTTCAAACAAATGAAATACAAATTCTTTGAGTTTCTCTTTGTTTTAGTACCAGTCTCATTTCATAAATTCGCGTATCTTGTTAGCAATGCTTAATTGAAATCAGGGAGGTTTGAATGGAACACCTTGTATATTAAAAGTATGTTCTAATGCCAAATCTCAAAGATTTTCCATTATTAGTTCACAAATGCGTAACAAATGTGTTTTCGAAGGATAGTCAATTATATTTTTTCCTATTCTCCACTAGTCTATATTTGCAATACCGGTACCTTTTTGAGATTGTGCAATAAAGATTACAATCAATAGTAGGTTTCCTTAAAGATCTGGCAGGGATTATAGGGGTATTTGAAGAAAATTAGGTAGCATGATTGGTAGGGTGGAAATGAGTATGTTAAAAAACAACACCAAACAAAGGATAGAGTACAATATTTCATTTAACTGTGGGTTCGACAGTTAATCTCATAACACAGAAATGTCTATAGGAACCTAGTAGTTATTTGGATTTAAAATTATTGTGTTCTTGAGATTAGGCTTGAAGGATTGGGATCCTTAATATCATTGCAACATTAAAGAAATTACAAGGATTTTACGAGTAGAGTTTGCTTGTCTGAGACGTTTTCGTTCACAGCGTAATCACCGCATTGTAAAAGCTTCTAATTCCGCTTAGTTCGTAGGGCCTTGTTAACTTTGTTATGCAAATTATGACATCTGCTAACAATACCTATAACTTTGTTGGGTATTGCTTTTTAACACCCTACATAAGTAGTTTCTTTTAAACTCTTTTGTCGCTATTGAGTGATTCGTCTCATTCGTGAGTTTGTTCTGCGTAAAAAATCAGATAAGTGCCTAAAGTGGCTTTAAAGGAGGTGTCGGTATGAAACTAATATAATTAAGTACAGGAAGATTGGTGGCGATAATGTCAAGAGAATAATTTTATTTAGAAGAATTAACTTCAAAACGAAATAGGATATAATATAGAGCCTGTTTTAAAACGTCAATTATAAGAACTACAAATAATCTCTTGACATGCAACATAACTTAAAAATTATACTAATAGAAAGTTTCTCATATCTGAGGTCTACTAAATTTATTTAAAGGGTTTTGCGCTTACAGTTATGAATAATGTTATCCGAAACTCACAACACGAGCCATGGATTCCCATACTTTTTTTTCCTGTTGTTGAACACATTGTGTAGTTCAATACGATTTCACACAGATAATGGTCTCACAAGTGTATGAATCATACTCATCCCGAATTATTAGTAGTTGTTAACTCTTTATATAAAAAGTTTGTAATAGTTTCATTAAAATTATATGAAAGTGCTTTCATCGTAGCCTATTCATAATATTATGTAATTAATAAAGTAAACCGTTTGGGATGGATGGTAGCCTTATGTAAAGTTACCGGTATATTAAATTCACATTTAACGGTATGCTATACCGGTTCGTTTGCCAGATTTCGAATGCCTGCCCGGCTCATACCGACCCACTTAATACTGAATCAAATCAACAGAAAATCGTGTAATGATTATTAAAATGGGCCAGAATTGTGTTTTTTATTTCAAATAAACTCCCAATACTTTTTATTAACATGTTTCATGTGCATCAGTCCTAGATAAATACACTTATAAATACTGATTAAGAATAAAATCCATCCAGTTGTGTAGGAGAACTCGCTGCACACATATTAATGAATAGGCAGGCGGCATATTAATTTTTTTCGGTATTAGAGATGTTGAAAACATGTACTTCCGCGATAATATCGAAATCGATTTTATGCAGCATCACTACAGTATACTTTAAAGCGACAGTAAAGAGAATTATTCGTTGTAGGAGTGAATTTCATAAAGTGCATACTGTGAATCAAACGCAGCATTGCCCAATTATCGCAGACGCTGAAATGGTTACCTTCTGCCATGCGGCCGTTCGTGAAAAACTTAAAAGAATTGAATTTTGGTCTGTCATATGACATTTGGCAATTTTCCACCTACAATCAATCACATCCGTAATGGAGCAACACATTTTTCTCCCTATAGGATGTCAGCTCGATAATTAATTATAGGAGATCGGACACGATGTGCCGGTTGTTCTGGACTTCCTTTCGCAATGATATTCGGGAACAGAGGTCTCCCACTGTGCAGAAATCAATGCTTGGAATTACATTTTACCGGATCGGTCTCCGTCTGCACCTCACGGAGGAACCGGCACTTTGGACTATTAATTAACAGGCAGAGTACAATCCGGAGGCGGCGTTCAGCACTCTGCTGCGAGAATTTCTTAATGTTTGTCACGTCATTAGTACAATAGCCAGGTAGATACGTTGACTCTAACACCCCGTTTCCTATACGGGATGATAAATGAAATGCTATAGCTCTTTCGGCGAAGTGAATAATTATTTACACATTAGTCTATATTTCAGCCGGAAATATTTTCTGACAAAGAATTCATGGCTCAAAGTATTGCCTTATCTTCGCAAAACTTACTGTAGTAACATTCAACATTACAGAAATACAGGGACATCATTTTATTTTTACTTCAATTTTTTTTTGTACCTGAGTTTTTTAATGTACTTCACTCTCACCCCTTCTACAAGTAAACTTCCACCCGTCCTGCATACAGGACCAAGACCGCATATATGCAGTCAAAGTCGCCTTACGGTCATAGTAAACAATACTGAGTGAGTGTAGTACGCTCCTGAAATATGGTCGCATTTTCCAGTGAAGAAAGAGCATTCATTATTGAATCATATTTTCGCACAGATACTGTGCGTCCGTTTGGCTAAGTCGCATCCCGTTTCTGTTGGCCCCTCTGTAAAGGCTAGTGGCTGGGCTATCTTTGTTCTTTACTGAAAACACTTGCTGTTTGGATGTCTACGTAATATTATACAACTGTTTAAAATAATTTTAATAAAAGGGCCTCATTAATTAACTGTCACGTGATTTACCCTTTTCTACGTTCCTGCTACATAACTACTTGGACGGACAGTAGATAGCAGTCTGAGTAAATTTATCTGTGGGAATCGGGCAGAAGTGAAGATTGATTTCACAGTACATAAGTAAGGTATTCTGTTAAAGAGTAGGTACAGAATTATCTCGAGACACACAGGATTATGCACTCCCCCATGTCGACTGATTTGAGGGCTTTGCATTATTTCTTTTGGGGTTACTGTAAAACAGTTGTTTGTTAAACATCCTACAACAATAGAAGAATTAAAGAATTACATTCAAGAAAGAATACATTCAGTTTCAAAAGATATGCTTAAAAACGTTTTCGATAATATGTACACAAAAGAACTGAAGTCTGTGCCATCATTTTCAACAATTTGTTTAAATATCCAGATTTTTATTATTTTTCAGTTTTAATGCACTCTCTAAATTGTACGCTATTGTGCTGTAGAGAATGTACTATAGACTACATTGCATAATGAATACGTCCGCCTGGATAGTTCAGTTAGTGAGTAAAAAGAGTAATTGTTAATACTGTACTGTATTTTGATTAAATAAAAACCTAACGAAAATTATCAAACTCAAAATCGTAACAGTTCCTAGTTTACGTAAATGGATGGACTACGTTTCTTTACTTCTGTACCTAGTAAAGTGATTTGTTTGTATTTTACACTAGCATCATCAAACTCCGGTCGTGGAAGGGGGTAACATACAGTGTTTCCGGTTCTCAACCGTTAATCCTAAGGTATAGCCATGTTAATATTATAAATGTTAGTAAAAATAAAATGATGACCCGGTATAACAGAAAGAGCTTTATTTTACATAAAATTTATGTTTACAGGATTATGTCTGCAATAGAAAACTTCAGGCATTAATTTGTAGGGCTCATATACGTAAGTCTACACGTATTAAATTGCAATATTAAATATCTCTGGCTTTTAGGGGAATCGACAAAAGAAAGTATTTTTCTGCAATATCATACATTTCTCTTTAAGTTTCAAATATGCTCCGCTCATACAGTCAATGTTTTTTTTCTGTGTCACAGATGCTTTAAAAGCCACGCGGCCGGGAGGCTCTTTGTAATAAAGGATAAAGCCAATTTCATATACCACTTATGTTCTCGTGAGCCAAATTTCTTTTTTCTTGAGCAGGTTGCTTTCATGCCGCTCTCTGACAAGCAATAGGCTTCTAGTTAGAATCTTATTATAAACAACTGATAAGAAATGTAAATCTGCCACCCGACAGAAAGGGTCAAGACCGACCAACTGACTGCTGGTCTCATGTCCACATGTTTCAGCAGCAGAGGTGAACGATCATCGAACCGGAAAGGAGTAACTTGTGGTTAGCTCGATGATCCTTCTGAGTTGCGAAATCGAATTTCTCTACTCGGTGTAGCTCCGCAAATTTTTCACGATGCTGGGTGGGTACCGGTTCCATACACTAGCTGAAATTTCATATGAAAATTTCTTCGCCCATGAAGATTCGAACCAGCCACCATTCCTTAACGCTAGTCCAAGGCATGGCGCTCTAGAAAATGCAGCTGCGGCTTGGGACATAAAAACTAATACATTTTAATATATACTGTACATCAGTTTTTTGTAAACGTTCTTCGTAAATATTAAAATAATAATGCGAAGACCTCTACCATAGGAATTTGTTCAAAATCAATAGGCCTACATACTGTACCTCTGCGTAAACTGTACAGCGTGTTGAAATCAGATATCCTAGCCCTCGGATTACAAATATGGATTATGTGTACAATGCAGAAAATGAAAGTTTCTTTCATTTACGGTATATGCACAATAAATGACTTCATTTCCTTATGTCTTGTAAACCATAGTACAAGAGAATAAATTAGATATGTGAATGTTACTGATAACAAAATGCCCAAAAAGGATATTGAGAAGGCATATAATATATCATCTCCGTGACACCAATTAGAAGTTGTCTACTATGGCTCAAATGATAGCATATCCTGATGCATATTCAGCAGAACAGAGTTGTATTCCTGCTAGAGAAGTGAATATTCATCTTTCTTCCACATCAGCAAAAACAGAAGCTATCGCGGCATAAGAACAGACGACTGAAAGTTTTCTTTTGCAGTGCGGTTTAGCGCTGGGATTTCATAAGCTTGATGTATTTTCATACTAAGTATATTCCGTCATTTTTTCAAAAAATCGCCCTAAGGAATTCTTCAGGACTAAAAAAACTAATATGTTCAGATAAAAGAAATCATTTTACGAGTATCTGTAGTGTAAAAAGCCAATGTTGTGAGAGGTTTTCTTGAGCTTCTCCTATCTGTACTCGTCATTCCACCAACGCTTCACAATTCCCGTTTCATTATCATCTCCATCTCGAAAAAATGTCACCACTTGTTTGCGTAACGCCAAATAGATCGTCCACCATTGTGGGCTTTCCTCGAGATTTGTCCAAAAATTGCTAACTGGTGCACAGTAGTCCAAATCACGAATCTAGCGGGACAAAAATAATTTTTGTCAACCTTGAATATTTAAGTAAAAATGGTTCAATATTACTCTAAACATATCGCTCTATCATAATTCAGTCTTTAAACAAGATTAAGCTTAAGTAATGCTGTGTAGTAGAGCCTCAAAGTTGAATGTTGAGATGGTGACTTTGCGTCTGGCGTCAGACTGTCATTGAGAGATTAGTTAGTGGCTGCAAGGAAATATGAACAAGAGGAAGCTTCCACCCCTCCTGATTTTAAAGATAAAAGTATATGTAACATTTTGGTATAAGAATTATGCTATAAGCAGTAACATGAGCTGCAGCTAGGAAGTCAAAAGGAGGATAGCAATGGCAAAGGAAGCTTTTAATAGAAAAAGAAGCATCTTCTGCGGATCTCTGGAAAAAGAACTAAGCAAGGGACTAGTGAAGTGCTTTGTGTGGAGTATGGCATTGTATGGGGCAGAAATGTCCTAACCGATAAACATTTTTATACTTCTGTCCTTCTCCCAGAGTTTTTTTAGTGTGCACTCATACACAATTTGTGCAGTAAAAAACCAATATGTGCAGTAATAAAACAAAAGATAACAACAGGTGCCAAGTGAAAGTAATAGTCTTGTATTCATGGAAATTTGCATTGTATAAGTTACACACAATTACAATAAACAGAAAAGTACAAGTAATGTAAACAACTGTAGCATAATTATGCAAAATTGATGTAAGAAATTAACTCGTAACAGCCAACAGTGTCTTAGAATTTTGGTGCTGCTTTGTGCAGTAATAAAATTTGCTTAAATATATCTGCCTTAGCATTGTGGTTGACGAGAATTCGGATAAAACAGCTTATAACTTAGTAGAATAGAGCTTATTTTATGGTCAGCTGATACATTTCCGCAGTTCTATTAGTGTGGCAGTGTTAAATAAAATTCTGGTTTTGAAATTGAGGTAATTTAGGTGAAATTCATTATATTGGAGTGACAGTATGATTTTTAAGGAGACTTGCTGACAAAGATCAATTTTAACGTACCGGTATTCGTATAAGAACCAGAAAATGTTGTCTGGACCTTTCTTATTCATGGAAATAATTCCTCATGTCGTAAATCTACGAAACGGGACCTCCGGTTTATAACTGTAAATGGCTATCTTGTAAGACCTACATTAAAACTCTCAAACCTCACTTAACTCCTTTTTTTAGATAGGTAGATAGATGGATTTATTGAGTAATATAATACATACAAATTTTATATTATCATAATTTTCTCTAAAATCCAATGCACGGGTCTTCTGACCTTACGTGCTTTGTACCTAAAACAAGTCCTACTTTGTAGCTTTCACCCCCCCCCCTCACCTATGATTATATCCAACTACTCTCTAAAAGAACACACATATTAAAATGAAAATGGCACAACAAAGCACATTATATAATATATCCTAACCTAAAACAGACATAAAATTGTACAGTTGGGTAGATACTATTATCCCTTCCTCAGTTCGTGTCACAAACTTCATCAGCTAAAGTTCTAATCTTTCTCGCCTTCAAGAGGAACAAGCCAATCTTTTGTTCGTATTCTCTATTCCCCATGAGGTCAAGACATGCAAGCGAATTCCTATTCTGACTTAGCATCGAGGGTGGTAGATATTTTCTCCGTACATGTTCCAATTCGACTCACTGTAATAAAATATGTTTATAGGAGTCCTTTTCTCTGCAAAGCGGATAAAGGCGCTCTCCTTCTTCGTTGACAATTTTATTACCCTTCCATGCCCCCAATCTTAGCCACGCTAAACCTACTCTACTGTCTTTGTTATAAGAATTTATGTAGTCAACCCTCCCCCAGTTAAGCATGAGATCTGATTGTAAATGTATTGAGGGCTTTTCCGAACATTGGAGCTCAATCTCACTTACAAACGGCTTGTAAGGAACCCGGAGGTTCATTCCGCCCTCACATATGCTCGCCATCGGTCCGTATTCTGAGCAAGATTAATCCAGTCTCTACCATCATATCCCACCTCCCTCAAATCCATTTTTAAATTATCCTCCTATCTACGTCTCGGTCTCCCCAAAGGTCTTTTTCCCTCCGGTCTCCCAACTAACACTCTATATGCATTTCTTGATTCGCCCATACGTGCCCATCTAAACATCTGGATTTAATATTCCTGATTATGTCATTTGAAGAATACAATGCATGCAGTTCTACGCTGTGTAACTTTCTCCATTCTCCTGTAACTTTGTCTCTTAGCCCTCACTTACCTTCTTATAGGATAAATTCTTCAAAGTTTTAAGACGAGCACTTCCAAAACGGCACGCACTTTATGATATTACACAATTTTTTAAACCTTGTTCATTATCTGGCATTCAACGCAAAGCTAATAAAGACGTGGAATCAGGTGACTGATGGGGGCCGTAACATGACTTCGCCGCCTCACATAGCTAACAGTATCGTGCCACGTGACGCCAGCATCCGGTGCACGAATTATAATGAACATGATGAAAAGCGCAACAATATGTGCATGCGACTCATGTTCCCACGTCATCCGCTTTCAGCGTGATTGTGTAAAAAATTGATGGGGATCTGATTTTACACGGATATTTTTGACTGTGCTATTCTACAATACCATATTGCTTATAGGACCGCATCAATATTTGAAGTATTTTGAATACTGTAAAATACTCATCTCAGACTTCTCGATCAATTTTATTATTTTTACCTGCTGATCTCAGATACTCTGTAGCCTTTTTGTATATATAATATATATAGCACTGTTAAGAAGATTATCTTGGGAAAGATTCCGGCTTTTGTTTAAGACAAATATTATCGGTAGAATTTAATTCTGTATTGGAAATAAGTCATGCGTGGTTGCCCTTTTAAATATTTCCAATGATAGTGACAAAGCAACTAAGTTGTATGGGCGAAGACAATGAGGATGAGTGGTCTTTTATGGAACTTCTAAGATAACGGGTATACGATGTGATACGAAATATTTGTGATGAAATTGTTGTACTTTGAGATTATAAATAGGCGTAGAGTGAATAATGCTTTCAAGTCAGTAGGTCTAAAGTGAAAACGTTTAATGATAAAAATATTTCTACCGAAAGAAAATGTTTAGAGAAGATTTTCGGCCAGCAACGAAAGATCTATTATATTTTTTCGTTCTCCATTTACGCATATTTCTGCTTATTCCTCAGCACTGTTATTTCGGACAAGAATTAATTTTTCTGTTCCAAATAACTGAGTACACATTCCATTGTTCTGGAAGCATTCTCACGACCTACTTCCCTCCAGGTACTAATTCTTCCCTTACGTTGTAACATTTCATACTAGAACTTTTGATCGATTAAAAATGTTGATTGGTTAACCAGATGCCTTTAATCGATTAATCAACCGGTTAGTGATATTTTGTATCGCTTTTAAATAGTGTATGTTTGAACAAAACACCTAATATCATTTATAATAATTCCATATGGTATAAAGATCACACGGTTTTACAAATTTTTATTTTTTTTTTTAAGTTGTATTGATATATATATATATATATATATATATATATATATATATATATATATATTGCAAATTATTAAGATGCAATTGAAACTGGTAATGTTACAAAAAGTTTCAAAAGACAAAAGTTTCCAGTTTACACTTATTTACACTCGGTGATTTAGTTGGAAAAAAGTATTTACAGAAAACCCACCTTATCAATTTAGCAATCGCGAAACGCACTCGTGTCAAGTTTAGCATCGTCATATTTTCTACATGCACTGCTGAAGTCGCAACTCTTTGCTCCATCCAAACACCTCAATACATTGGCAATACTTCACAAGTTTATTCCTTATTTCAGTTTCTTTAACACAGGATGGAATTAGGTGCTCCAACGTTGATTCACAATATTTGAAAATGAACTGATAATCTAGAGCCACCGAAAGCTTAGCTTTGACAGCTTCATAAAGAACTAATGAACAGAGTCAGGTGAATGTGGACGAAACAGAAGTACCGTATTTGCTCGCGTAATTTGCGCACTTTTTAATTAACTTTGGCCACTGAAAAATTGGGGTGCGTAAAATATGCGGATTTTTCAAATAAGAGGTCCTGTTCTGAGTTATGTCAATTAGTATATGTATAGGTAAGTATTTACGGTAGGGCTAATTTTCTATACCCGTAACTTGTCTCTACCAAGGACAAGCATTGTTAAAGTAGCGGGACTTTGGGGTTTCTTTCTGAAGCAGGTACTTCAGTTGCTGGTGAATGACCTACGATGGACTGTAGGGAAGGAAAATCCCTACTACACTGAAAAAAATATGTACGTAAAATGTGTGCGCAAAATACACGGAGGAAAAATAAAGTTCAAAATAATCCCTTAAAAATTAGGGTGCGCAAAATACGCGGGGGCGCAAATTACGCGAGCAAATACGGTATTCAATTCCAAGAAATACCATTACTCTGATCATTAAGTCTCTTTCAATAATTGCAAACTTCCAGTTACCTTCTGGTGGTTATTTTAACAAAGGAAAACATGTCAGCAAATTAAATGCAATATACAGTATGTTTTTTTCTTCATATTTTATGAAAGTAAATGGTCGCCCAAGTTGCGTTTTCAAAGAGGAAAACTGTTAGGGAGTGCTTTGTGCGTAGTTGTACTTCTAGGATTATTGCTTCTAGGACCTTAGAGTAAGAGTTTACCACACTAATGCCCCGATATATAAAATACGAGTTATCTGTTCCATAACCTTATGGAATAGAGAACTCTGCGCCGTTTCTGAAAGCAAGTCTATCTACCCAATAGCTAAGTATTCGAGAGCAACCTTCATATTTGACCGATAGGTTCTGGCATGAATGCCACAGAAATTAGTTAGACTGATAAGGATGACTATGACAAACACCAAAGCTAAAGTAAAAATTGATAATAAAATAAGTGATAGTTTTCAGTTCAATAGAGGTGTGAAACAGGGAGATGGATTGTCTACCACATTATTCATACTGGCCCTCCACCATGTTATAAATGATATAGATCAAGGAGGTACTGTTTTCAGTAAGATGAGCTAGATTTGTGCATATGCTGACGATATAGCCATTGTAGCCAGGGCTAAGTATAAAAAAAATGGGACTGAGAGAGTATCAGTCTGAGAAGAAAAACGTACACCGTGTGATTTGCAGATTGAACAGAAAGTATTTAAGAGAGTAGCAAAATTCTACTATCTGGGGAATATAATGGATAATGAAAGCAAAATGAGTGCCACAATAAAAGACCGGTTTCAAGCAGGGAATAAAGCATATTTTGCAATTCTGAAATTGCTAAAAAGTAAAATATTAACCAGGACTGATAAAATACAGATATATAAAACATTAATAAGGCCAGCTGTTACATATGGCGCAGAAACTTGGACACTGATAAAATGAGACAAAGATTGTTTAAGGAAATATGAACTTAAAATAATGAGAAGAATTTATGGACCTGTTTTGGATAACGGCATGTGGATAATCCGATATAATAAGGAAATCAACTTGTTAAAGGAGAAGATATAGTAAGATTTATAAAATCAATAAGGCTGCAATGGTTAGGTCACTTAGAACGAAAGAATGAGAATAGAATACCTCTAAAAGTGTTTAAAGCAAGATGTTATTCAACAAGGAAGAGAGGAAGACCTAGAATACGATGGATAGATAATGTGATGGAAGATCTGAAAATTATGAACGTGAGGAGATGGATAGAAAAGATTGGAAATAGAAGAGAAAGGAGACTGATTGTGAAGGAGGCCAAGGCTCATATAGGGCTGTAGTGTCGAGTGGTAAGTAAGTAAGATTCTGGAATGTGTTTCCAGTTAGGTTTCAACAGTCTCGCAAGCTTTGTGAATTTTCACTTCAATTTAGCTACAAAATATTACATATTTAGGCTACCATTGTTGATACAGAAATTTATCGACTTAGGCTATTAATTTCTCACGGGACGAAAACATAATATTCGTCATCGATGACAGAGGTATTTAAAGACTTCAGCACAGTTATTTTTAGCCATTCGAAGAAATGGATTTGCCAGTACTGCTTGATTGTATGTAATCACCCGCTGTAAAAATGACAGCCAAACTTGGAAGAAATTTCTACGATTTTTTAAAGAATTTAGTTACGGAAATATTTTTTGTACAACTTACACTTTTCTGTTCTTATATTTCAAGAATTCTTATTAGGAGAAGGTTGTTGTCTATCCATGGTGAAGTTTGTACAGGATATCATCAGATTTGACGATAATAAAATAAATATAGGAATGAAAAGAGCTGACAAAAATACATGAACTGTAAAAGAATTCAGTGAGAGAAAAAGAATTAGCAGGGTGGGGGAATGTATGTCCTCGATCCATTAACTTAACCTTTCAGATAATGTGTGTCCAATATGTTATCCAATAGGCTACGGAAATCTTTAGGGTTACGGCCCCTTACATAGCATCTTATACTATTATAAGGATGAGAATGTTATTCAAAAGCTAAAATCTTGAAAATTGACACCAATCCGACAGGATTATCGGGTCAATATTGATTTTCTCATGTAGGTTATATAAAGGTCAAACACAGTTTATTTTAAGATAGTCCTTTAAAATATTATGGAAGGATATATGAACTATTGTTATACGACCATTATTCTAAAATGTTACTGAAATTATAATTAACTTTATACAGTATAATTATTGTCACAATCCACCAAAATATGATAAATGTGATATTACTCCTTAACTAAAGTACTATGTATTAATTATAGTCCCCCAAGCTGCATTCTCTTGGACATCATCAATTTGTGTAACATCAAGATTTTTTGGCTATTCAGTCGCTATATTGAATGTTTATCGAATACATAAGGAGTTATCGGGCCATTTAGCTTCATATAAGTAATGGGAAAGTTTATGTTGTAATTGATAACTGCTATCCGACGTTTCAGAAACACTTACCGAACAAATAGTGCTATCGAATAGATATCTGACTTTCCAGAAACCGGCCATAAATGATACACAGATTTTGTGGGACACAGACTTCACGATTTCACAAAGCAGTTATGTTTCCTTCACCACACGGTAATGTTTAATCGGTTCGATTAATCGATTAGAACTCAATTGATCGGTTAATCGGATTTTAAATTAATCGCTTAATCGGTTCGATTAATCCATTCAATCGACAGCTCTGTTTGTTACCTACTGTTGTCATGGTAACAAGGAACTATCTATAATACAGTACGTATAGCGCCTTCCATTTTACAAGCTAACGCGAATTAGGCCGAAAATTGGTTCGTAGTTAACGAGGGTGAAGAGAGAGTTTTTGAAGGACGATACGAGAAGTTGCTGTTATGTGGAGATAATGCAAAACAACACTTGTTTTCTGCCATAGAAGTCAACGGCATGACAAAGTGGGTGCTATTCGCAACTCAGTAAGAGAAAAAGAGTTTAGCTACAGTTAATCAAGTTTCGACTACCCTCAATCGAGACGTTGACATTTCCCACAAAGTCGGAAAGTTGGTGGAACAGCAAGCAACTGGTGGGTAATTTGGCCCACGACCCTCTGATTAGGCACGGGGTCTCTTTTTACATACCGTAAATCCTTAACACATGGAACCTTCGCTTTACTCCCTTGTGAAAGAAGCAACGATAAGGATTTTTATCGTCCTTTAACACTTCCATCACCTTCGGTTGGATGCCAACACTCCTTCGCTTAGTGGAGTAAGAAGGAATAATGGAGGTTGAGGTTTGGTTCGGGATGGCCTGCTGCTTTGCGTTCATCTGTCTTGTTAGGGACAGAATCCAGTCCGGTTGCATGTCGCCGATTGTATTCGTCACCGAATCATTCCGAGAATGAGTCCAGTCAAGCAGTCGCCGATCGGACTCCCTCTGCACGCTCTTGCGATTGATTTTCCTTCGTGTTTAAAGTCGAGGTCATGCATGTAACCGGGATGCCCCTGTTACCGAATTCCAATGTGAAAAACCTATTTTCAGTTTATATGTTTATTCATATTACCTATTTTGCAAACGGAGGTATTGCGACCGTGTAATCAATAAGAATCTATAACAAAAACCTGAGAAAACGAGGTACTACATACTGTTGGGTGGATATTGCGCAACATGTTGTTATACCCTTGAGCAGTGCATGGGGAAACTATACCCTTCGACATGAGCTACAGAATTGAAGTACGTACTTCTTAACCCTGTTAGAATACACCGCTGTGCCGACACACTTGTATTCATTTAATACCCAAATTAAATTCTGTAAAATTATGGTTGCATCAATGTTCCTCTGAGGAATGCAAGCCCGAATTTAACTAAAATAAAAAAAACGATCTTAATGTAATAAATGTTTAGGCACGTTTTTGGATATGAAGGGTTTAGAGCCATAGTGGGCCAAGCGCCATTTATTAAAACTGAGAAAGCAATGGTTAAAGTTAAGCGAATAGCATAGTTTAATGAAGATTGACATATTATTTAGTTTTAATATATATACTTTATTTTACTTGCTAGATGTTTCCATTGAATTATGGTAATAACTTCATTTTAACCCTTGTTTTCTACGGTTTTAGTAAATGGCGCTTAGCCCACTATGGTTCTGAACTCTTCATATACGCGACTGATGAAGCTAATATCTTTACAACTAGAAATTATGAAATAAAACAAGATAGCCCTTACGACAAGACCATATTAACACAATTTAAGACCGTAGAATTGTCATGTATGATTTTAACTGTAAACTCAGAAGTTCAGAAATGCGAATCATATAGGTGAGGAGACGAGACCCGGCATATGAGCTGTGCGAGAAGGAAACCAATGAGCTATCAGAAAGAGGCTTTCTTTCAGGATGGTTAATATTATACGAATCTACTGATACGGAAGTTCATCTCGGACTAAAACTAATCTTCCCCTTCTATACTCATTGGTGATATAGCCACGGCACATACATATTCGTACATATCCTCTACTTCATAAGGACTATCAGAAAATATGACCGTCATTAAATATTGGCGAAATGTCAATAATGATGCAAATCGAATAATGGAAAGAAAATTTCTTTACAGCGTTATTGTACTCCACAAATCTTACAGAATGTTTATACAGTAGCATGGGAATGCAACAAGATAGCAAGCAGAATGAAACACATGACACACACACACACTCTCTCTCTCTCTCTCGCTCTCTGTTGTTTTTTTTTTTTTTTTTTTTTTTTTTTGGTCATGAAGTTGCAGTGATATCGTAGAAACTTGTCTTGTAGACCGGAGATAAGTCAGTAATGATCTTCTAAATCTTCAGAGGAAACATATTATTACGATTATATTTTTGAATATCGAGTCACATGCAATTGTTCAAAAGTTATGTTTTATTTAACGACGCTCGCAACTGCAGAGGTTATATCAGCGTCGCCGGATGTGCCGGAATTTTGACCCGCAGGAGTTCTTTTACATGCCAGTAAATCTACTGACATGAGCCTGTCGCATTTAAGCACACTTAAATGCCATCGACCTGGCCCGGGATCGAACCCGCAACCTTGGGCATAGAAGGCCAGCGCTATACCAACTCGCCAACCAAGTCGACTGCAATTGTTCAAAGCACCATTGTCTTTCACACACAGTTTCTAAATATTTGTGTGACACGAAATTGACTATCGCAATAAATGTATCAATTATATTTTTTCCCCTTCATCGCCTACGAGTCATTCTCGGTACATCTCCGTAGATTACCGTTTTCTATATTATAATAGACATGTGATCTGGCGTCATACGCTGACTTAATATTTATTACTAGAAGTAGCTTCGTTTGCCTTTTCCAAAGTCCAGTGTTCCATCATGGCTGTACCAACACCATTTGGAGTAACAAAGCGCATAACTCATAACGTCATAACTATGTGGGTTCACATTCTGTTCTGAGGAGAAAGTTCGTGGATGGAGTTTCTGTGTAGGATGGACTTCAGATTGCTTTCATAACTTTACGTAACGTATTGTTATAAATACTGAACTTCACTTCGCAAATGTAGAAATTGTGTGTTATTTGCTGACAACATAACGACGGTGGGATGAAAATTGCAGACAGTGACTAAGTACTCGGAATAAACCTGCATCACAGCCGCATTTTTTGACACAGCTTCATAATTCGTTAACTCACTGAGCTACGGCTAGACGCTCATGTAACTACTTACAGTCTACAAAGAGTGAAAATATAGACTTCAAAAGTGTTAATAAGCTCTATTAAAATATAAAATTGGATGGATGGATGGATGGATTGGATAGGGGGATGACCGATAGATCCCTGGATCGATGGCTGGATCTGTAGGTAACCAAGTAGGCGGGTGAATGGATGGATGCGATAGAGGAATGATGAATAGATTCATGGGTCGATGGATGGATCTATGGGTAGCTAGAAAGACAGGTAGATGGTTGGATGGGTGGATTATTAGGCAGGTAGGTTGATAGGCAGGTGGACGGATGGTTGCATAGATAGATGCGTAGTTGAGTAAGCAGTTATGTGGAAGGATAGGTATTGTAGATGAGTAAATATGTGGATGGATGCATAGACGGTTAGCTAGATAGATAGGCAGGCAGGCAAAAGGGTGGTAAATAAATCCACTAGATGGATGGTCTGATTTACTGATAGATAGAATAAATACTGGTTTCGTGACTACTACGAAAACTTCGTAAAACATTAACTTCTCTCCTCTGGTCTTGACTCATTTCACATCTTTTTAAAAAAAATTTCTGCCTCTTACAGGTGAGCGAGCGTGAAAGATATAGACTGGAGAATGTTCTGTGGATTTTAGTAATTTATTTTATAGGAAACCGAAGTGTACAGGTACGGAATTAAAATTTGGAGAGAGTCTTGATGGGAGTCCACCTGTATGTAGACAACAATTTCACACAAGTAGCATCTATGCAGGGGCTTTTGTTTACTGCACATGTGTTGTAAGCGAAACTTATGCAATAAGGAAGCTCCAAATTGTATTTCCGTATCTGTATATTATTATTATTTTTCCACAGCAGAATTTCGGAAGTCAGTGACATTGAACTCTTGTCCCTGACACCTAGTCGCTGGAACTTGAGCTCCAAGATTTTTCGTATAGTTTTTTTTTTTTCTTAAACATTTGTTGACTTGAATTTCTTTCCTTACTATCACGTTGTAACTACATGTTGAATTCAAATATTATTATCTTAATCCCTTTCTTACCGTTGTATGAATGTTCAACACAACTTGAAATTTCATATGCGCCATTTTCGCTATCATAGGAAAATAGTTCTTAGTCTTCTCTATACGTATTACTTCAAAACTCATAATAAGTTATAGATATAGAAGTGAAGTAGATCAACGACATCATATGGTGTACGGGGGCTTTCTTATTGTAACTTAATGACCTAATGATGTAATGATTCATATTCATGCCCACTTTTTAATCCGCGAGTCAGCGTTTTAACAGGAAGTGACATGAAAGATCGCAGAATGCGTCCGTATGAAGGCTACTCTCATTCAGATGATGAGTTGAGATGAAGTAATGGTAAAATAAGAATAGTACGATAAGTGAAAACCTTGTTCTCTACAGACCTTTCAGAATATGTCGGGAATTGAACACATCCAGCAGCTGTCAGTCACAAATTACAAATTAATGAGAAATAAGAAGAAAAAGGCTACATGTAAGTACTGTGCGAAATTCTTGTGTTTTTAGGATGGGTGTTGAGCTGAATGAACAAAATATATCGTAGTTGTTCCTGCAATAACTCCTATGTGACATATTTGTCGATTTCCAGATTTTTGCTCTATTAAATAACTTTAGTAGTGATACAGCAAATAATAAAATATCCTATATGTACTGTAATTATAGTTATTTGTTTCGAACATGTAAGAATTCACAGTCTCCTATGTACGGCTGCCATAGGAGAATGAATGTGTTTTTCCTTCCTACTGAAAACTTATATTTTGCACATAGGAGTTATTGCAGGAACAACGGCGATATGAGGTCCAAACCTGTTATCCATTCATCTGACTCCACGATGTACCGTCTATTTTTTTTTTTTTTATTTTGTGACTATAAAGAAGCCCTAGAAGGAAATATGTTCTATTGGATATAGGTAAAACAGATCTCTGTTTAAATACGCCTAGACAATGAGTAGCTTTTCTGTTATAGGACTGTGCCGCTCTTAGTTAATCGAAAACCAGTCTGCACACAGAGTTAGACTATATTCATCGGAAGCGAAGCTTTGAGACTTTGTGACTTCTGCCCTGGTGACTCTTTTGAACTCCAGGTTTCTGTCACCGAGGTCAAGGCACTGACAGTCTAATGAAATGAACTTAAATTTGAGGAAGATAAAGCAATTAGGCAAAGGAGAAAACACAAGAGGATCCCTATCTAGTGGTATGTCTTTTTTAATTAAAGGTTATTGTAGAAATTCATTAGAATTTTATCCACCGAATTTGAGGCAAGTCTAAACATTGATTCGTTGTCTGTGAACCCGGAACTTCACATTCCTCAGGAAAACGGAGTGCAAGCTTAAACACAGCATGTCTTCGGTAATGGCCCAAGAGACTTGTTATAAATATTCCCAATTAAGGTCCAGATGCATACCATCTAGTAGGGTAGCAAGATCAGTGAACTCTCGCGTTCCACCAGGCCATGTGAAGAGGGAGATAGGCAGGCATGCTTACAGCGTTATGTTGTGAGAAACAAGACAAACCGCTTGTTACTTCCTTTTCGTACAGAATTCAACCGCTAATGAAGATACGTGATTACTGATTACAATTACCATATAGAATCATACATTTATTAAATCTTTGCAACATTTTCTCGGGACGTTTTATCGCTAAGCGAGCAGTCGCGGTGTCTAAAACACAGGTTTGAATCCAGGAAAACTAATGTAAGAGATTTGTAGTGGACAAAGATGATGATGATACCTAATTCTCTTTCTAACCATTCACGTTTAATCAAAGAAACGTAATCTGGACTGTGGTTTACTCGGTGGGAAGTGAGACGGTGGACATACTTTCTTCGAGTATACAGAATGAACCGTAAGTGATGTCATTCCTTGAGACATTTTAAACAAAAATTCAAATACAATTTTGCTCGTTTTTGTTTGAAACATTTCATAGCGTGTTTTGGGAAAGCAATTAATTTAATTCCAAATATGCTCAGTCAGTTTAACAGAGCAATGTATTATGGTACTAAATGATTGAAAGAATTTTAGTTATGCCCTTCAAATGTAAAGAAATTTGATCCTAACAAATGTAACATTAAAAAATGTCTTTGCAGAACGAAAAGTTACGTACTGAGGTTCTGTCAGAAGGGAGAGCTACTGCGTAATAACAGACACCATCGTGCCCGTACAGCAATTGCCAACCTGCTAAGAAATATAGGATGGGAAGTACATGAGGAGATTCATTGTGTCTGAAGATGATTCTCATAGAAGAGTGGATATAATTGCCATCAATAGAAGAACCCAGAAAGCAATAGTCTTAACCCTTTGCAGCACAAATTAAATTTTTATGTTTTTCATTTCATGGATCATAACAAAGCTTCGATCAATTTTTGTTCAACATTTTAACTCTGTACACAATTTCAAAACACAGATGGCACCTCTATGTATACTCAAGAGGTGGTTCCTTGGTGGAATATCTGTGCCATAAAAATTAGAAAGAAAGAAAACAATATTGACTGGTTGTTGACTGTCAAAATCGTCATCATTTTCACTTTCAGATTCATAACTTACATTATTTTAAAATTCTGAAACAAACTCTTCACTGTCGGAGGAATTCACAATTGATACTAACTGAGCATTACTCAGTGGTCTTTCCGTCATGGTGTCTGACCTCAAACTGAGAAACAACATTGAAATATTTATCCAGATAAAATGTGAGAGTTTAGAAGGAATTCATTCAGAAAAACAACAGGAAACCAGTCCATTGTTGTAAATTAGTGTATCTGATTGTTGGTAATAATTCAATTTCTACTCATTATAATAAAAGCATGATACAAATTCTTGAAAAATGTTAATACCACATTAGAAAATAATAAAATCTTATGTTGGGTCATATTGACCCGAACGTTACATAAGTAACAATTACAGATTATGACAAATCTATTCGAAAAATTTAAATTATTTTTAAATCACACATGCATATTGCATTATTAGACAAAGTCACTGAGTCCTATAAGCATATCTCATTATTTCAAGAAAATATTAAAAAAACAATATTCACTTCGGATCATATACACCCGAACAGAACAGCAGAGTTAAAACCCACAGTCTTGCAATATCACTTGGGTTGCAAAGGCATGTTGAAGACTGACTCCGTTGCTTAGTTTCCTTTGTCTCTTGAGCATCAGTTTTTATCGCATTTTTAAAAGATTAAATAATATTCAGCACTGTTGTGATATCATGTTCCAGGAAATGAACCGTAATTCCTTCATTCCGAAATGCTGAATCCCAGTGGCGTAGACATGAATTTAAGATGGTATGGTGGCAAGTTTTAGGTAGCCTACATCACTTGGAAAATTTGCCCATAACTTACATGCAGTGTATTTAAAAGACAATAATTTTATTATTGTTTAATACTAGCAATTTAAAATCAATTTAGACGACACAAAAGTTGTTATAAAGCAAAATCTCTTCTTCATCGTTGCAGAGTGAATCAAGAGCAACCGATTCTAAATAAATTACTTAAATAGTTATTGTGTGGAGAACGGTCAATTTAAAACAACTTGTCAACAGAAATATAAAGCATTTCTTATTCTAAATATTGGTCATTGTCGGTATAAACAGTCAAACAATGTTTTCTTTCAGGTAGCACTCACAACGCCAATGGTATTTTGTTTCTTTATGTTTTAAATCTAATAATACTTATTAAAATTAGGGATGGGAGGTTATTCGAAAATAACCGATTGTCGGTTAACCAGTTATTTTAAAATTAATTTAACCTGAAGGAAATTAACCGATCAAAAAAACCGATTAACCGGTTATTTTCCAGTTATCATTATTATTTTTTTTTACATTTTAAAGTCAGCAAATTAGTCTGGAAAGCAAAATGAGAGGTTATTTACAATGGAAATCAAGTAACAATTAGTAATCAACTGTAAACCAACCAGAATATTGTTGAAAGAACGTCATTAAGTGCTGAAGATCATCAATGACTTCCTTAAACAAAATACAAAAAAATAATAAGCTATGAAATTGTATTTAGTTAATTATTTCACTCACATTAGTGTCGTAGGTAAGATAAATAAAAAATAACACAAATTCCATAATTGTTGCAATAATAATCTTGAATAAGACACATTCCGATGGGTAATCTATTCCCCTACAAGTATAACCAATAAATATTGAAGTCAAAATTTCTCGCCGTTTCAAATGCTCCAATGCCCGCAGATATTATATTATAAGCCAATAAGAGAAAGTCGGCGATTAAAATAGGCATAGGTTATTGACATTAAATCGAAGTCGAATTTCATTTTGCCATCTATGAACAGATGAAATAAGTAAGGCAGTAACCGTCATCCTAATTTAGGCATGGCCTACGGAATGGACACGTATATTACATAGATTACAGAATAATAAAAATAAACTATGTTCGACTGATGTTAAATTTGAGATAAATTTAAAATATATTTGATTCAGTATTTATTTTAAAAAATAATCGGTCGTTCTGTTATTGAGGAAAATAACCGGTTATCAGGTTAAACCGGCGAGGAAAAAAACCGGTAATTAAACGGTTAACCCTATGAAAATAACCGGTTATCGAAATAACCGGTTATTTTTGCCCATCTCTAATTAAAATATTTCTTGAAAACCTGGAGACTTCGGCCCGCTGAACACTCCTCCCTCCTCGGCTGCTGCCTACGCTACTGCTGAACCCATAACTTTCCCAACTGATTTTACTGGTCGAAACTTTTTTTTTTTTGGAGATATGAAAAGAGATATGCTTCCAATGTTTTGATTTAATTTTTGTTCCATGGTCGAAGTGGCGCCATATTTCGTCCAAAATATAAATATTCCTCGAAAACTTAGTTTCGCCTTTCTGAAATTACTGTGCAATCTCAAGGAAAATCTTTGTCTTTTCCTACTTCTGATCAGCATTTAGTGCTTTTAGAACTTACCTACTATAGAATAATATAACTTAATTCTACAATAGGAAAATATAACATAAAAGACTGAAATGTATGGTCGTGAAATCCATTTACATCTACTATGTATGATGTCTTCAGTGAGCGGTTACCATGCTATCCATCGCATCGAATCCGGCCGAGGACAAAGGCATTTTAAAGGCGATAAAACTTTCGGGAAGGAAGTAAATCTGTGGATACCGTGCTGTAGATTTACGGTAGCGTAAGCAAAAGAACCAACCCTGTCCTTGACAGTGGGCTTATTTCTCTACCAGCTTGTATATGGACCCTGAATAATGTCTGCAGTTGTGCTACTTTTACTACTACCACCACCACCACCACCACCACCACCACCACCACCACAACCACTACTAGTCCCTACTATTACTACTACTACTACTACTACTACTACTACTACTACTACCACCACTATCATTACTACCGCCTGTGATACTACTGCTACTGCTATTGCTACCGCCTGTGATGGGCTAGAAACTTAACAGCCGTATTTCTTACAATAGATGCGAAAGAAATTACAGAACGGATTGCTGCGGTCTTGAAAATACTATTGAAGACTCCCCAAATTAAAATTTTACTCGAGAGCAGATGTGCCGAAGTTAAGGGTGAAACAGTTATAACGTCGAGGAAGAAATAGCCAAAGGCAATACCTACTGAAAAGGAATTCTGGACTCCTTCACTTCACAGAACCATATACGAGCTTATAGGTATATAATTTTTATTCTCAAAGCAGTTACACATGAAATCGACTTGGAGATCGGGAAATATAATTTTACTTGCATGGTAACAAAATTGTTCTCTATTCTTTAATTAAAAGTACAACATAACAAAACTCGGAGAATTGATTAATACATTTTATGCTCATACTGTAGTTCGCCTACCTCCGTAACCTTGTGAATTAATTTGGGTTTAAAGAAAAAACATAGTCGTATGTCGACAAAACAAACTTCTGTTGTAAAGTTAATGGTGTGGAATGCCTCTTTGTGGACTGTAACATGTCAAATCTGAGTCAATTCATACAAATGACACAGAATGAAGCAATTTTATCTGGAAAAATATGAAATCGGGGACTAAATTGTGAAGAGATTCTTTATCAATTCTTAAGATTCCGAATCTGAAGACGAGAAAAAGAAAAGAGAGCAGGCATCTCTGCGGCGTTCACTCTGCCGGAAGCAGCGCATATCTTTACACATAAGAGTATTTCTGTATTTTTCTAAATCGAGTGACAAATTAAACCAGGAGAAGTTTATTTAATTTATCTTGCCTATCTTTACTATCAGAACCTTACCATGCCGTAACTCATTTACTCGACACTTTTCAGCATGCATTTTAAAATCATATTACCCTTATAAAATCGAACAGAACTAAACGTTGTATTATATTAGGATAGCTATCTTGAATGTTGTAATTATTGTATGACTCAGGAGTACCAAGTACGGTACGTTTAATGACATGTGTTGAGATACTTCAAAAATTGTTATTACCTGCTACACTACTTATGGCATAGGTCTACATGCTGCTGCACCAAATTAATGTAAATGCATATTTGTAAAAAAACTTTCGAAACTCCGTACCTATTTCGAAAACTTTCATACAACCAAATCTTCCAATTATTGTTTTGTATTTCATTTTAGAAACGGAGCTAATGAATCGAAGTAATGATATTGTGGAAGAAAATCAAGATGAATGATGAAAAGCTGCAAATCAACGACCTGTAGTAAATATCTGATATTTCCACACATCTTAACCGCTGCAAGTCGTAACATAATAAACACTATGTTACCAGGAGATAAGTTGTACTGAATAAAGCAAGACTCCCCTGCGGCGGATACTGCACGTAGAGGCTACGTGCCATGCATAGTAGCCTGCCTACTGGCGCAGTATCTTCTCGCCCTTCGTGGTTTCCCCGTGCTGCCTGCCTGCCTGGCTGGCTGGCTGGCTGGCTGGCTGTTTCTGCCTGCCTGCTTATGTAATCTTTCTAATATAATTAATTAATTAATTAATTCCAATATAAGCTACCAGATAGTATAACATGCTTAAGCAGAGGTGATCCCCCGGCTGTTATAGTTGCCTTCCGTAACTGGACTTCGCTACCTATCCTACTTATTTACTTGCTTATAAATGGCGTTTAAGGAACCCCCAGGTTCATTTCCGCCCTCACATAAGCCCGCCATCGGTTCCTATCCTTGTGCAAAATTAATCCACTCTCTATCATCATATCCCACCTCCCTCAAATCCATTTTAATATTATCCTCCCATCTACGTCTCGGTCTCCCCAAAGGTCCTTTTCCCACCGGTCTCCCAACTAACACTCTATATGCATTTCTGGATTCGCCCATACGTGCTACATGCCTTGCCCATCTCAAGCGTCTGGATTTAATGTTCCTAATTATGTCAGGTAAAGAATACAATGCGTGCAGTTCTGTGTTGTGTAACTTTCTCCATTCTCCTGTAACTTCATCCCGCTTAGCATTTTCCTAAGAACCTTATGTAGGCTACAATAGAAAATAGAATAATGTGAGGCAATGTATGTAAAAATCAATATGTCTGTCAATGCAACCTGAAAACATAAAAGATAAATTTACATAGAGTTTAATTATATTGAGTTCAACAATTGTAATAATATAAATAGGCCTAATGATTATTTTAATTCTCAAACACCCTTAATCTCTGTTCCTCTCTCAAAGTGAGAGTCCAAGTTTCACAACCATACAGAACAAACGGGATATTTCACTGTTTTATAGATTCTAACTTTAAGATTTTTTGACAACAGACTAGATGACAAAAGCTTATCCACCGAATAATAACAGGCATTTCCCTTATTTATTCTGTGTTTAATTTCCTCCCGAGTATCATTTATATTTGTTACTGTTGCTCCAAGATATTTGAATTTTTCCACCTGTTCGAAGGATAAATCTCCAATTTTTATATTTCCATTTGGTACAATATTTTGGCCACGAGACATAATCATATAGCCTACTTTGTCTTTTCGGGATTTATTCCCAAACCTATCGATCGCTTTACTCGCTTCAAATAAAATTTCCGTGTTTTCCCTAATCGTTTGTGGATTTCCTCCTAACACATACACGTCATCCGCATAGACAAGAAGCTGATGTAATCCGTTCAATTCCAAACCCTGTCTGTTATCCTGAACTTTCCTAATGCCGTATTCCAGAGCGAAGTTAAAAAGTAAAGGTGAGAGCGCATCTCCTTGATTTAGCCCACACTGAATTGGAAAAGAATCAGATAGAAACTGGCCTATACGGACTCTGCTGTAAGTTTCACTGAGACACATTAATTAATCGAACTAGTTTCTTGGGAATATCAAATTCGGTACCTATCGCAACTCCCCAAATTCATCACGATGTTGGATGGGCACCGCTCCCAAAACTTCATGAGTAAATTTCTTTCCCCATGAGAACTTAAACCAGCGCTCATACCGTAAAGCGAGTCCTAGGCACGACGCCAGGGCACGGGAAGGTTGGCGTGTACTGATTAAACCACGAATTGACAAGTTATATCCAACCGCATGGAAATAAATGTAGGTAATTATTTTGTGTTGGTAAAATTATTTTATGCCGTCGTAGCATTGTAAACAGGTTGTTACTACATCAGGTTCATAATCGCCTTATTATGACACGCGTGCCTATAAAAGCAATGACGTATTCGCTATATCACGTAATACCGGAACGCTTGGATCGGGATCCATGCAGCTCGTCCATCTTCTACGCGCCGTGTAACAAGAAATGAAATGCAGGACACAAGGTAACGTATCATTTATTTCCAATCTTTAACAATTTTGTATCACGTCTATAATATTACATAAAACAGTTCTATGGTTCAGAGAAACTATGTTAACAAAATAAAGGAGCATTTGTAACATAACCTGCAAGCTCATCCATTACTCTTTACTCAGTGCCAAGTCCGGGCGCAACTAACCGATACGAACATATGAAGATAATTTGTCAGCTATGGGATCTCGAATTGAATTTATTTCATAATTTCTTTCCTACAATTTATAATGCTAAGATGCCATGATGTGTTGTATCCAATTCATAGATAATAATTTTTATGACGCGTGAAAATTGTCACACTCACTATCGATCGTTCGACTAACATTCACTCGTGGTATAATCATCAAGATTATTCACTTGTTGCATAAATAACTATTATAAACGATTTTATGGCAGAGAATTCTTTTTCTCAAAGTCGTGCCTGATTTGAAGCATTGTTACCAGTTATGAATTCCAATTGTAAACGTTTCTAATCCATGAACCTATGATCTTTACGTTATGGACTTAAGATATACAATGCAGGGCTTGTTCTCTTTTTTTTTCAGTAATATGAGTGACCGAATTTTAGGAATGTGATGTAATGATTAGAGTGGGAAACGGGATTCCGGAATATCCTGAGGAAACATGTTTTTGCCCGCTCCATTTTAGTTTTGAACCCGATATTTGCCGTAGGAAACATTCGAAGAAGCTAACGACTTACGAATGTAGAACTGATAGATATTTTTATCTTCAAAGAGTTTCATGAGATAGGCCTACGTGTTGACTACATCTTTGGCTTTGATTATGAAATCATAACTTGCTCAAGAAGAGGAAATTTGTGCTGTTGCTAGCAAATAACGTCTTTAGAGCGTGTTCCAATGTTCGCCATTAAATTCCTTCCTTCTTAGGGCATTCTAAAATTATCTTATGGCCAGGATTAGACATACCGTATATCCGAAATTTTCAGGCACCGCCGTGTGAATATTTTTGGGCATCTTGTCTTTGTTTACTCGTGCTTGTAGAATTTAGCCTATTGGTTTGGCTGCATAGATTGACACCATTATATTTTAGCTCATAGATAGGAGCTCTACCATGGGCGATGACTTCATTTGGCAGGAAAGTAAAGCTGAAGTCACATTCAATAGATTTAGGTCACATAGGAGAACTCCGTTAATGAATGAAAGGACAATAGACAAAATTGTCAGACTGTTACACGCACATGTTAAAAATTAATCTCTTTTGATTCTTCTTCTTTTCTGTCACATATTTTGAATTCTCTATTTCAGCTATTCGACGTTGGAAATAGAATTCATATCCTTCGATTTTATTTATCATATCGTGAAGAGTCGAGAGAACATATTCACGATAATAGAATGTCGTTAATGTTACAGGAAGACAGAGGAAACTATTGATGAAAATAATTAGTAATTACAGTTTTATACAAACTCTTTGTAAATATTAGGAAAGTACAAGAACTGTTTTATGTTGATACAGTTTCCCGAGAAATTAAAGTATCAGCATATATCCGCCATCTTAGTCAAAAACAGATCAATATTGATACAGAAATAGAACAGAGTATACTTAATGGAATTGTGTCGTTTATCCTTCTCGGAAATCGTATTTGCCTTTTGTCTATGTAATTTCGGGAATTCCTGGAAATTATTGTTAATTTCATTTTACGAATGGTAAAAGGGATATGAAACGTTTATTTTATTTGCAACTGTTTTGCCATTGGATATGACGACGATTTCATAAGAAAGGACTAAGCTTTTACAAAAAAATACACTGAAAGACTGGAACATTACTTAAACTAAGACTGTAATCCTTTCGGCGAGTGATGAACATTGTAATTCCCTAAGCTGTGGGTTTACGTAAGGGTGCACAATTTGGACTACCCCCACAACTACTCTTTGCTCTATTAATTAAGTTGTAAAAAAGGTTTGTATGTTTTATTTGAGTACAGAACTGTGTTCTGCTGCTCGTTATATATAATGCTGGTTACAGTCTTTTGTTTTCCCTCGTACAACTTGGCCGTCTGTTCATCACTTTAACAAATTAACACAGATCCTGCACTTTAGGCATGGGAAACATTCCACATCGTGTTTCATAGAAAGATGAAAACAGCAGTGCAGTGAACTCCCTCGAAGTTTTATCACCTGTCAGAGTTGGCCGCTCTTTTGCTGCGAATCCGGTATAGCCGTATTAAATAATTGCACTTGAGTGTCTCTTTATTTCGACTGTCGACCTACTTCGGTTTACGCCCTTTGTCTCAATGTAGGTTACAGTTTAGTAGGCCTGCATGTTTAATATGTCGCTGCGAATATTGAACAGCTGTCCTGTTCCTTTCTTGTCGCAACGTATTGAATTGTGAATAAGTTATACAGGGTGTCTGATTTAAGCCGTTCATTTTTGTTTAGGCAGCCAAAATATCAGTCCAGATATGTGGGAGGTATTTATTGGTTTCGCAGGAGGAATCAGGTGTGTGTATTAGCGTCCATGTGAATGTCTTCGTATGATAATTTTACATGTACAGTCAATCTGTTAATTATTTGTTTTCTTTCGGTTTTCCAACGTTTCTTATAGTCACATTTGTCACTGAATAGTATTGTATTGAGCCATTTGCTCTTATTATAGTCCCGATGTTATTTCTTAATGCGTAAGTTACCTTTAGTCCCTCGGATTAATTTGTTTCATTTCATTCGGAATAACTAACAGATATAATAAAAGAGTACCTTTAAAGAAGAAACAGCGTAGAGTTTTAACACAATTAATTAATTAATTCATTTAAAGATAGTTTTCTTATATCACTCCTAGCGACATTACCATGAGGACGTCACAACCTGAATATACCAAGAAAAAGTAGGATTCAGACTATGAGAGACTATATGACCTATGATATATCAGATCGAAGACAATCCACATGAAGTTGGATCATACTGACTATTTATGCTTGCTGAAATATGTTACATTCAATCATTCTTCTCTCGCTATCTTTTAATTTTTCTGTCGCGTGTTTCAGAGATTCGAAATGTGAATGAATGTTTTGATCGATTACATTTTTTTTTTTTTTTTTAGTTTTAAAGTGGTTTTAATTAGAACGTTTTAGAATCACCTGAAATCGGAACTCGAAATTAAAGAGGATCCGGGGATCGAACCCTCACAGGCAGTAGAAATATTCATAGAACTCATTACTGTAGCCGAGAGCCATTAACTACCTTGAGAGATCCGTGTGTTGGAAATGAATGTTTCTTTCCTCAAACGCATCTTATGAATCAATATATTAATCAGTCCATTCGTCTATGTTTATTTATTATTTTAGCTGTTTTCAGTCATTATTAAAACTAAAATACAAGCGCTGCGAATTAGAAAATTCCAACGACGAAAAGTAGCCACCGCTGATTGTGTTGTGCGTGATGCCTAAAACAATTTATGAACGGCCTGACTCAGACACTGTATAATCTTTGTTATTCTGTAGGTAAATGAAGAAATAACCCTAGCGCTACGTCCATATGAGAATTTTTACGTTGACCAATATCTATTCGTATTTCCAGCCCACAACACACTACAACCCAGTCCACTAACTGCAGTACGCTGAGGTTTGCTGAGTATCCAGGTTTCGAGCAGGCATCCTTACTCGTTCCTGGACTTAGCCGTGTCCATTGTGTCGGCTGCCGGCGTTCGGGGAGTGCTATGACTAGAATGGAGATAGGACGAAATGATGTTGATGTCTAAAGTGGACAAAATGGAGAACTCTTAGAAAGCCTTGACTACGATTTTGTCCGATACAAGCGTCACTGGATTATTCAGGTCTGAACGGGTTTGGAACCCGGAATACTGCGTGGCAGGACGAAGCTCTGAGACCACCCAACCACCGAAGAGACTATCTTATTTGTAGCTTCTTTTCATGTCGACTTTATCGGTAGAATGATTATGACTGGAAGCGTCCAGGTTCAAACCCTAGCGAAGATGGGAGTTTTCATCTCTCAATAACTTCCGGAACGGCTACGATGTTCACTTAACCTCCTATAAAATTGTGTACCGGATCATTGCCGGCTGTGAAGGACGGTCGAAGCATGGTGCAGACATCGTCTAGGTCCAGAAAGCATAAAAAGCTCTGCCTTTCTGCCTTAAATGGCGTATACACGGACTCTATACCTTCTCATGACACACATTCCCTCCACTAATAATGACATATGAAATAAGATAACCGCGAGGTAACGTGTTGGTCTCAAATATGAGAGAGCCGCTATCTGAGTACTTCTTTCTTTTTTTTTTCTTTTTTCTAGACAATTATTGTAATAATAGACTACGTTGCAAGATGTCGAGACTTTTATTTATTATAATATATTGTACTCTTCAGCAGTTAGATCCAGTACTGCAAATTGTAACAGTGTAGCTTAAAATGATTAAAAATTAGTTTCAGGTTTCAGTCTCCGTAGGCATAAACATTAAATTGGTATCAATGTCAGATTGAAAAAGTTCAACCACGAATGTAAACTGATGTTGTAAGATAGGGAAAAAAGCATTAATTCGACTTTATTACTCAAATGTGAATATAGTCCTAGTTGTTTCTTTCAATTACGGTACTACAAATTTTAGTAGAGGTAGAAATGAATTTCCTTCCGCTGTGCTATACAGTAGACCTATAACTACTTCACTGTGTAGCTGAGCTACAGTTTTCTGAAAACATTGTTTTATAAATAAAGCCTACGGTAAATTTAATACTAAAGTTATAATTCCTAATTTACGTGAATGTCGTAGTTGAGTCGTAGTCATCGTCCTGTGCCCAAATATATCTATCTTTATTGTTTTTTCTAGTTTCTTGATCTTCCTGCCTCCTCGTGCAGAATCATGCGTAGCCTATATATCTCTTATACAAGTGGTTTTGAGTCTTTTTCTCTTATTTCTTCTGTAAGTGTGTTCAAATACCTTCATAAGAAGCCTGAATGAAGTTCATTTGCTGACTCGTTAGAAAATTATTTTTATTATTCATTTCATATAACTATGGAAATTTAATTGTTTGTATTTTATAAAATGCACAAGAGAATTGTGAAAATTCATCTTGAACTTTCAGAGTGAGTTTAAAACAACAGGATAGCTCCTTTTTATTTGCAGGAGTGGAAGTCAGTTAACCGGATACGTCCAGTAGAAGGTGGAAAATGTTATAAAAGAAAAATAGCATGCATTTAATAACGTAGAACAGGGCTTCACAAATGCTCAAAATTGCACGCGTGCAAATAACCGTGCAACGGCGCAATGCACGGTGCAACGAGGTAAAGAGTACTGCTGTGAGGTATTCAAATACATCTTCCGGGATTATTGCAGTAGGCCTAGGGTGCGGAATTAGACGGCGGAGCCTGAGTCGAAAGATTACGCTGTTTAGCGATCGATCTTTTTTGTTCTAACCTTCAGAATAGTGTTGTTTAGATAAATAAAAAGTACGTTTATGTTTGGTTAGGCTACATTCGATAAATAAAGATAATTGTGTGGAATCGATCTATAAATGGACCTTATCTTTGTTTACTTTAAGTTTTACTCAACTTGTATATGTGAACGATTTTTTTCTGTCCTCAAGTGTACAAAATCAAAATTTGCGTCGAGTATTTCAGATGCTCATTTAAACCATATTCTCCGGGTTTCTATCAGTCATACTATTGATCCTGTTATATCTGGTATCATCGCAAAAAAGAACAAAAAAAAAAAAAACGAAATAAACATCAATAGGCTACGTTTTATGTTCAGTGTCATGTTTCCGTCAATAAGTTACCTCAACACACTTCCTGTCAGATATTACTTAGTACACTACCGGTCAAAAGTTTTCGATCACCTATCACAACTATGAATTTGTGGTTAAAACAGGGATTTCATTTTGAATATTCTATCATATCGTAATGCTAGAGAGAGAAAATATTTATTTTGTTCGATGAAAGAGTAGTGGAACAAAGAAAAATTCTCTCCGGCACCGGGATTTGAACCCGGGTTTTCAGCTCTACGTGCTGATGCTTTATCCACTAAGCCACACCGGATTCCGATCCCGGTGTCGGATCGAATCGTCTCAGTTTAAGTTCCATCTCTTGGGTTCCCTCTAGTGGCCTGCCCTCTGCACTACGTCATAGCTGTCTATGAACGTAGGACAATGTCCACATATGTGCGGAGGTGCACTCGTATGAGTGACTGGTTGGCCGGGATCCGACGGAATAAGCGCCGTCTTAAATCACTAAGTGATTTACGCATATCATATATATTATTTTAATGTACCGAAGTACATATGAAGTTTCCATGCAGAATAAAAATAAACAAATAATATAAATAAAAATAAATCATATATAAAATAAATAGTAAAATAATATATAAATAAAAATAATAATATATATTATATATAAATAAATAAAATAATATAAATAATATATATTTATTTTGTTGGTCTATTTAGTTTTTCCTATGTGTTTGTACATTGAAATAAAGTATATAGTTGTTTTCATAGCTGATCGAAAACTTTTGACCGGTAGTGTAATAAAAAAAAACTGTAAATAAATATGTAACTTACATTTATTTATTTTGCCGTCACGTATGCAGTTTGCACTGACAACCCTTCAGTAACTTATTGTCTTGTTAATGAACGTGCAAAGTGCATTGCGCAGTGCAGTGCACTGTGTGAAGCACTGACGTAGATTGTAGGCCTATACCTCCATATGAGGAATCAAAGATATTTATGTATGGTTTGAGATTAATGTATTATTATTATTATTATTATTATTATTATTATTATTATTATTATTATTATTATTATTACAGCTAAGGCGCTTATTTTCTATACTGTACGACTAGTTCACAACTTCACACCTTCTAACGAAAGCCCGGAGCTGTATTTCCTTCTCCATTCATCTCTGTGAGAGGAAAAAAGTGCTAATAAATGGTGAATAAATCCGTCACAGTAATTTATATGCCCGATAAATGTACTCATCCACATGCGCAGAGCGTTTACTTTATTGAATCGTATTGAATTTCACAGCTTTTTATTTGAAGGACTGGCATCGATAACGTCATTTTAATTTCCAACTAGTCTGTTCATGGGAAAAAGCCTCGCAGCACACCCGACTATACAAATAAATTAGTTTTTATCTTCGGATCAACATGTGTGCATTTTCCAATGTTTTGCATAATTTACGATCGTGTACTCTGATACTGAAATGCTGCTCGCCACTTTTTCTATTCTTGTCGAACGTAAAATAACCTTCTGTTAGGTTTAACCGTGGCATTCTTGATAGATATGTGGGTCACGTCATTTAGTGTTTGGAATAAAGAGGTATTAACTGGACGGAGTAAAGTAATGTTGGCAAGATTTTCTTCCAGTTTTTAGAAGGTGCCCCCTCCAAAAAATTTCCTGTAAAGTTACTAATAATAACCCAGAACCCAGACATTCGTTCTGTCCTTCTAGGATGATCATGTTAGCAAAGGAATTATAGTTACTTAGTTACTGGAGTGAAGCACATTATCTAAAGTATTCTTTCTTATAGCCGTTTTATCCTTACCTTCTTTGTTTGTTGAAAAATTGTAACGTGAAAATTTTTATTGGTATACAATGACTGAATTCAGACCGATCGTTCTTGAAGAGTATTTTCCTCACTTTCAGTATAGTAACTTTCAAAACATGTATTTTATATATAGTATATCTGTCTGTCTGTCTGTCTGTCCGTCCGTCCGTCCGTCCGTCCGTCCGTCCGTCCGTCCATCCATCCATCCATCCATCCATCCATCCATCCATCCATCCATCCATCCATCCATCCATCCATCTATCTATCTATCTATGTCTGCCTGTCTGTGTGTCTATCTATCTGTGTAACTATCTGTCTGTCTGTCTCTCTATTTATTTATTTGGTGCAAAATCTTAAATGAATAGTCTGTGTCATCCGTGGAATTTTACTTCAAGTTGAGTTTTTGACAATCAGTAATTACAACTTCGATCCAAAAAGACGTCAGAAAAATACCACATGTTTTTATTTTTAAAGAAAACATCGTTACTTGATGGATCTATTAGATGTCTTGGAAAATAATGATGCTATTCCAGATAATGATATGGACGTTGCTTCGTAACCATAACTAAATGAAAATGGAGAAGTATTAGATGAATTTTCTGAGACTTAAGAACATTTATGTGTCGATATAATCCAGCTGATAAATCTGTACCGTTTAGGAGTGAGAGCGCCGTTTGTTTACCTACTGTCAGCAGTATTAAAATTATTAGTTCGCGGTCCTGCCTTTCGTATTGCCGTTGCCAAAATTCAATTATTCATATAACCTACAGTGCATGTACAAAGTGATACTTCAATAATTCCACTTGAACTTGTCAGATTTTAAAGTCTAATCTTTTAAAGTCGTTTATCTGGATGTCAAGAATTTTACCTCAGTTCCTTATTTTGAATGTTTTAATTCTTATGAGACGAACTTGGTGGAACTCCCGTCACGTGGAAGCCAGCACGACACCTGTAGTTCCTCTAGATAACATACTATTGACAATTAGAAAACATCCATGCTTTAAACAGGATTTGAACCTACGACCATTGATTCATTTCAGAGAATGTGTCGTTGCATTCACTTTCGGTATTAAAGTCTTGTAATTGGTTTTAAACAGACATTTTCATCTCAGTTAGTGAAGATGGCTTTTCTTATTGTCGTGCAGTACGGCTATAACCTTCGTTCCCCTTAGCAGGAATCAATGCATCATGCCCAAAATGGAAACATCTGGCTGTGACGTCTGGGAAAGCCATTACGGCGCCACAAGGCGCGATACAAGAATCGATGTTTGCTTATCTGCTGCTTCCTGGGATTGGATTCTGTCCTGTTATTAGGAAGCACCCATATAGAGTCGACTGCTATTGGATTCTGATAGTTTTCGTCATTGGGGTAGGACGTATAATTTGTAAGAAATCGATGTTTTCATTTCGCTGAATTCGTGAACGTAAATTAAATACGAAGAATACCTAGGCTATATACCTTCTCATTTATAGGTTGTTGCTCTGACTGAATGGATTGTTATGAAGCCGTCACGAACTTTCATAGATTACATTCTTTGATCTTTATGTTGGTAAATAGTTTGAAGATTTGCAGCCAGTATTATCTATAGGCCTACAATAACTGTAAGCACAGCAACTACTCTTGTGTCATCGTGGAGCTAGCTCAAGAGAAACACAATATAGTGAATAGGTGGTTAAACAACCCGTAAGAAAGGAAAAAGTTCATCTATTGAGCGCAAAAACCACGATTGTGGGTTCGAATTTCATAATTTAATAATTTAGACGACCAAATTTTACAGGAGAAGATTTTATTTAAATTATTCATTTCTGGATTGCATTTTATTAACAAGTTCATAATCAAACGGCGTAGAGCATCAAGCTTTAATGTTTTTATGCTTGTGTACAGGATAATTAAGCCTCATTTAAACTTGCCTTGGCCATTTGTTTTATTTTAGCTCTTCTTAGCTATCCTGAATTAAACTTTGTTTCATTATAAATATACTAAATGAACAACAATTCACATAAACAAGCAAAAAATGTCTGCACAAAATATATTTCAGACAAAAATAGCAAATTAGCTTACACTGAATATAAGGAAATTCCATAACAGCATAAAAATACTCTTGTAATCCTAGTCGTTTGCCACTCTTTGTTGAAGAATTTCCCTCCTTTTCAAGATATTAAGAACTATGTTCTTTTCAACCAAAATGTTGGTATCTGACTCTTAACATTCTGAGCGTATTCCGAATCTCACCGGTGAGCAATCCGATGGCATTACGGTGTTCCGAATTCCACCGATGACGTCATTGATGCTCCACCGGTGTCGCACCGGTGCCATCAGCTTGCAGAGGTGGTGGCAGTCTCCATCAGTGAATCTGATTGGTTCTTGTATAGGGCGGGAATTAGCAGACGAATGACATCGTGCACTGTTGTGTCATGGCGGTGTGTTCTGCTTTAGTTCTGCTGTATTGTTTGTAATGAGCACAACGTAAAAACAATGTGTTAATGGCTTATGAGCGAACATGTCAACGGACCAGTTATTACTACCGGTTCAAGAAATAAGTTATGATCTCTTTTCTTTGAACGAGATGGCAGTACGGAAATTTCGCAAAATTTTGCTAGCGTAGCACAGATAACAACTTACACAGTCGCCATGACAGCCATCGATCCTTCCAGCAGTTTTGTTCCTATTCTGCTGCAGCGTGATGTCATTGTTGTCCACCGGTCCGGTGAGATTCGGAATACGCTGTCTGCTTAGACAAAAGATTATGGGCTGCCAAATGTATCATTGAAATTATTATGGGGAGGGGGCATTTTATTTTGTATGCTTCTTGGTGGACGTTGTTGAGTAGCCTATAATTTTGCTTAAATTTAATACTAGAAATAGATATTAGAATTGACAAGATTAGGATATTTAAATATAAATTTGTTATATTACTACTATGATTAAATACTGTAGCAGTGTTACATTTTGGTTCACACAATCTTAAAGAATTCACACCTTTTGTTTCATAACTATGAGAGTACAATACAAAATTATTTCGATTTTTATGTAGGAATTTTATTAATACAATATAATAAATTTGTCTTATTTTAAGAACATTAAAGTCTAAAAACAATTTTTGAGATGGAAAATCAATAGGTTTATGGAGACATATTTTAATTAAGCATGAACGATATCATATTATTAATTGTATGTTGCTAGTTCCTTAACTAGTTATCGTTAGGCCTTTCACGATGTTATTTCTTCTCTTAAAGATTGTTTCAACCTGAGAATTTAGAAACCTGAAACTAAACGGGCACTTGGTGGGACTACCATGGCGTGGCGTCTCCACAATGTTCAAAGTTGTCTAAGCTCTTCACATAGACAACCTGCTAATATGGATCTGCCTATTCTTATTAAGGATTAGACATCTGCATGTTCCGTTTTCACCATCGCTATCCCACTGTCTCCTTCCCCCACGGGGTTGTGTTCCATTACTTCCTGCGATATCCTCCCTGTGGACATTCTCTCGACATGTTCTCTCCATTTATTTTTGTATTGCACTACTTCCTCTACAATCGGTTCTACTTTTACTTCTATTCTTAGGCCTATATGTTCATTTCTTTTACCGGGGCATAATTTTATTTTTACTAACATTTCTAATAATAACCTGGCTATACCTTTGGATTAACGGTTGAGAACCGGAAACACTGTTTGCTATCCCTTTCCACGATCAGAGTTTGATGATACTGGCGTAAAATACAAGCAAATCACTTTACTAGGTATAGGAGGGAAGGAAAGTAGTTCATCCATTTACGTAAACTAGGAAATATCACGATTTTGAGTTTGATAATTTTCATTAGGTTTTTTTTAATCAAAACACAGTACAGTATTAACAGTAAGTGTTTTACACACGAACTGAACTCTCCACGCGGACGTATTCATTATGCAGTGTATATTATACTCTCTACAGCACATTAGCATACAATATAGAGTGAATTTAAATTGAAAAATAATCATAATATGATATATAAACACATTTTTTTAAAATGGTGGCCGTTAATTTCGATAGAGGCTTCAATTCTTTTGTGCATATTGTCTCACTGCAGACTATTGTACCTAATTCCAATTTCCAATTTCGTCCTTCGTACCAGTAACTCATGTTGAAATAATTCTGTACCTACTCTATAAAAGAGTACCTTACGTAATGTAAATTCAGTCTTCAATTCTGCCAGATCCGAAAAGATAAATTTACCTAGACATACTATGTACTATCCGTCCAAATGGTTATGTCGCAGGATCGTAAAAAAAGGGAGGGAAATCACGTGACAGTTAATTATTTAACGAGACCCTTTTATTTAAGTTATTTTAAACAGTTGTATAATATTACATAGACTTCCAATCCCTAACAGAAAATGTTTTCAGAAAAGAGCTAAGACAGCCCACCCACTAGCCTTTACAGAGGGGCGAGCAGAAGCGGGTGGGGGAAACCGAGATGCACGTAAAGAAACGGACGCTCAGTATCTGTACGAAAATATAATTCAATATTGAAAGCTCTTTCTTCACTTGAAAACCCTACCATATTTCTGGAACGTACTATACTCACTAACTCAATACTGTTTACTATGACCGTAAGGCGACTTTCACTGCATATGCGGCTTTGGTTCTGTATGGAGGACGGTTGAACTTCATTAAATAGAAGGGGTGAGAGTGAAGTACATTCAAAAACTCAGATACAATAAAAATTGAAGTAAAAATAAAATGATGTCCCTGTACAATATTATCTTGAACAAACTTTCACTAATCTGAGAAATGCCATGTCTGATGTCTCTGTCTCAGGTCTTTTTTCCTTGGTGCTCAACTTTCTGATTCGTAGGTCAATGTGGGTACTGTCATTACTACCAGTTTTTTTTTTTTCCTTTATTTTTCCTTTCAGAGTTCTTATTGTGTCGCATATTCTCTGAAAGGTGTTTGTCTTTATCTTCATTGTAATTTACGTCGCCAACTAAATATTTTAAACGTTTATCAATATCTAACAAAACTTGTACCCGTGAATGAACATGCTTTTGATTGTACTATTTCCAATGTTGAAATAGTCTACAGAACACAAGACATTTCTTGTTCAATCGATTTTACTCTTCAGATGAAAGGAGCGGTGGAGGTTGTCTTATGCATTGGAAACTTTACGACTGGCTAAATTCAATTCACTGATTTGCTAGGTATTTGAATAGCCCCATCGAGTAAAATAGTCTTTCCTCCACTCGCCTTATTCACCTGAGTTCTAAGTTACAGCCGATATTCTAAACGTCGTGTGCTTCATATTTCATTAGCAATAGAAGAAGTTAATTCAGACATAAATTGCAAAAGACTGCATTACTTTTTCCTCAGTCTTTGAATGATAACTTGTATTACCTTCCCCCCCCTCTCTCTCTCTCTGTGAGGCCGGGAGGGGAACATTCCTGTGCACCACGACCTGAGGTCTATTGTGCGCCCCTGGTATGAGTTGCAAGCCCACCGACCGCACCCACGCCGAACCGACCTAACCTCAAACACCCTAACGACCAGTCCCGCCATCTCTCCAAGCCTGTGTTCCATTCCACCCCAACAGCCCCCCACATTCCCCCTCAGACGGTCTGAGATATACGCCACCCCTCCCGTCTCCTCACCGGTTTGAGGCGTAGGCCACCCCTCCCGTCGGGAGGGGAGTGGGTTCCGCTGCTGGGTCACCAGCTACCATGTTTTGACATATCCATGGAGACCGGCCGAGAGTGTAGAAGCTTCGGAGGGCTACCACAGGCGCCATCTGAAAACTAAGGAAATCAACCGGAATGATAAGGAAAGGATGATGAGGGGGGAAAAGAAGTGGCGAGAATGAGTGGGGTTCCATACACCTGATAAAGTTAACTGATACTCATCCATAGGAGTGAGGAAAAAAACCCGAAGAACCTCACCCAGGCAACTTGTCCCAAGCGAGGATTGTGTTACCTTACTGTACCTACTTTTAACTTAACATGCTTACGTTAGGTTTCCTTACATAGCATTATCTTAATCTTTCCGGAGGTTAACAAGGTAGAAAAATGTACAACATTTCCAACCTTTAGATTCACCAATGAGAACACTAAAAAAGAAAGTTTGCATTTGAAGTTTTTAAATAAGATGAGAAGTTGGGACTGGACAACCCCTTAACACAAGTTTCATGTTTGTTTTTATTCACTGGAGCAGAATTGTACTGTATACTTTACAATATCTGAAGAAAGAAAAGAATTACTTACATTACTCTTTCTAACCTATCTTATCTTATCCGTCATTATTCCGTTACCACGCAGTAATCCCTCCGCATTATCTTATAATAACTAAATTGAACAATAAGAAGGGAATCGTGACAATCCGCCTGAAAAATAGGTACCGTATTAAACAAATCAGATGTATTCGCGAGCTGTGGAACTGCGTTAGTTGATTTACAAAGACAAATTGACTGCGAAACTCGTTATCAACAGAGCTGTGGGGCTGCCGCAGAAACATGTCGGATTGTGGGGTTTAATCTAATCAGGCAGGCAGTAATTGCACGCGCCGTAAGGGGCTGCAATGTTTAATTCACAGTTCAGGCTTCGCTATTTGCGGTTAGTCGATTATACTAACATCACTGTTGCAGATTACACGTCTGCTGGCTCAGTGTTTTTATAAAGCCACCCGACCGGGGAAACGTTGAATGTCGCAATTCCGAATGTATCTGTGTTTTTTTTTTCCTATTAAACAAATTGGTTAACCTGCCAGAACGTTGTTCGATTATCTACTGCATTGTGATCATGTTATTTTCGTAAACATGTTGTAATTGCGAACCATCATTGCTACAATGTACCCCAGTGATGTGCAAACTTTTATGAGGGGGATCCGAAAGAAAGAAGAAACATAGTTTATTGAAAAGCTGCAATGTACATTTTACGAAACTATTGTAATAGTAAGTCTTATTTGTCTGTTATTACTTACTCAGTGGCTATGAAGAAGTGTGCGATGAGTGGAACAGTGAATGTGTTCCTACTCCTGGAAGTTTTTCATAGTCTGACTCTCAGAAGTGAAGTTACACTGGCACCAAAAAGCATTGGCACACTCAATATTTTTCCTATAAGATCTGTATAAATGGCAAGTTTAAGGAAATATTATGTTTACTTCTTAATATAATGTAAAACTAGAAATCCTTCACTGAAATTACAAGAACAATACCACAAAATAATTATTTACAAAAGAAAAAATCATTTTCTGATTTCAAAAAAATTATTGGCACATTGCACTAATACATATAATAGGTCTCTGTAAATGTACAGTATTTTCAGTATCCTGTATGCAAGCCATGTCAGTAAACTGGTGATTCAGAAAATTAGAAAATACAAGTTAAATGATTCATATTCGTTGTTCGTAAATTTTAAAATTATTTAACCCAGCAAATATTGTACAGATAAATATGTTGATAATGTCAATGCACTCACAGAAAGGGTTAAACAATGAGTTACTTAAAGGATAGGCCTATAAAAATTACTGATTGCAGTGTAGCATTTCTTACTTTGAAAGAAATAGCTTTGAAACAATTGTCCAGCACTTTCAATGTTTAAGTTGACGTGATTGAAGCATTACGAGCTCTCATGTTGAATTGCCCTGAATTTACATCTGGTGTGTGGAAATATGTCTGGAATTCTTGTGCATCTGTTGACGCAAAAAGGTTTCTCTCATTGTAGGTCTATAATTTAAATGTTAGCGACCGTAAGCGCAGAATGAAAGAGAATAATATCACTAAGTTTCGCTGCCTGCTCATGTATCAATAATCAAAATTATTATATCTTGCTTAAGTACAGGATTGACATCTCCAATAATCTAATGCTCACCGTGCTAGCCGTTAGACCCAAGGTTCGCGGTTTCAAATCCTGCAGATGGCGATATAATCTTTAGCATGGATTCTTTTTGGAGGGAAGTAAAGCAGTGGATCCAGTGTTGTAGATTTCTGGCGCGCAAAGGAATCCAGTGCACGGTAAAGTGCCCCAATCATTTGTCGGCCATTTCGACCCTTAATATCTTAGCGTTTGTAAAATAAAATGCTTCTACTACTATACAGGATTACAGAGCTATTTTTGAACCCGATCAGGGAAGAAGGAAAGAAAGGACTTTACAGTTGATCTTCATCATGACGACAGCGATTTTCGCCACACCTCGTCTGTAGCGTCATATACGAGTAGGCCTACCTATTGTGGTACGAATTGATGATTCCTCATAAGACACGTGTTTTCCTAGCTTGTGTAATACGAAATAATATAAATTGTCTACTTCCGTTGCCATTATTAATTTCCAGTGTAATTTTTCAACAACAAGAATAGTTCAAGACATGAACAGACACTAAACTTGTTCTTGATAAGTAGCATCTGCTTATCCAGAGTTCTTTACACCCACTCCCTACTTTGATGGTTGACAATGACAGTGCAGTTCAGTTACACCAGTATTGCAGGCTTGTAAAGAAACCACATGGCTAATAAAAGGAAGGTGTGTATTATCGAAGCAAAACTGAAAGTGATATGAGAAATAGAGGATGGAAGAAGGAATGCTGATGTGTGTCGCGAACTTGATCTGGTTAATTATACAGGGACAACACTTTATTTTTACCAACATTTTTAACATTAACCTGGCTATACTCGGAAACACTGTTGCCCCCTTCCATTACAGGAGTTTGATGTTGCTAGTGCAATATGTAAACAAATCATTTTACTAGGTATAGGAGGAGAGAAAAGTAGTGTATCCATTTATGTTGTAGGGAAATACGATATTACGATTTTCAATTTGAACATCACTTTTATGCAATTTATCAAAATACAGTGGAGCAATAACATTTTTTTTTTCAAAAACTCAACTTTTCAGGCGGCTATGTTCGTTATGTAATGTCTACTTTATTTAGCATATTAATTATTGGTGTTAACATACAATATAGAGAGTGCATTTAAATTGAGGGCTCATAAGTATAGGGCTGTAAGTGCACTTAAGTTACTTTTGAGAAAATGGGGTTTAAATATTTAAGCTTTCGTAAAATCGGTGAAATTTTTATTTAAATTTTAATGTGATGAGATTAAAATATCCCTTTGCCACTAAAATTTTAGATACTTTAGCTTACACTGGATGCACTTAACTCATGTTATTACAAATGTCACTAGCATTCCTTTGCTTCTAGCCACCTCAATTAAAAAAAAGCTAATCTGAATTTTTAAACAAGTTGCTGAAAATGGTTCCCGTTCATTACAATGCAGGCTTCAATTCTTTACGCACATTATTAGAAACATTTTGAAGCATATTCTCTGAAATTGAATTTATCGTTTCTTGAATATAATTTTTTAGTACGATATTATTAATATAGGTTCTTTCTTCTATAGAAAACGCAAACATATTTCTGAAACACACTATACACTGCAGTGTTTACTTTACTGCTTGAAGACTTTGAATGCAACAGCGGCCGTAAGTTTGTGTGTCTGACGGGAGCAAGGGCATTAGTGAAGGGGTGGGAGTGAAGTACATTCAGAAATGCAGGTACAATAAAAATGCAAGTAAAAATAAAATGATGTCCCTGTACAATCCAAACGATTTGGAAAAACTGAGCCAAAATTGTTCGTGATTTTATTCCAAAATTCTATCATTTCTCACCACCCTTGTTTGAAAAATACTGTAGACTACTTGTACTATACCTACATCTCGGTTACGATTACACTCGTTCATAACAACACAGTTTTTCATATCCCTTGGATGACTATATAGACCTAACCATGTTCTTTTTTATACTGATGTCCAGTAGACAGAACTGAAAGTAGTCTATTTTACGAGTCTCCATACATTACAATACAACCAGTGACTGCAAACATTTTAAGTGTTTCAAAAGAAAAATGTCTCCTCTTTTCTGATAAAATACGTTTTCTTCTTACCTAATGAAGTGCTCGCTACCAAATTCTCATGTCCAACCGTCTAGCTTTGTTTTGTTTTGACATGGTTCACTGAACCGCAGCAGACCTGAAGTGTGTATGCTGCACGATACTCCGTACAATAGTCCGTTTGGCCAGTTGATAGATTCTGCCTGTGTCAAATTGTAAACCGTAGTCACATGACGCGGTAATAATAGAAGAAGAACCACACGTTGGTTCAAAACTATGACAACCAGAAGAACCTCTGCAAACAGATTATAGGCTATTATTGTATTCTATAAGATTTATTTTACAGAAATTAGAAGTCATTGCAAAAGTGCAGCGGAGTCCATAAACTCGCCAAATATAGTATACTTGCGCGTTGCTCGGAGGCTTTAGGTAACCAAATGCAGGGCTCTCTAGTCATAATGTAATGGAAAACATGGAGGGGTGACCAAACTATTTGAGAAAGCGTAAGAATCTGTATGTGGCGGGGCCTTTACGTACTTACTTTCAATTTATTTTATAAAAACACAAAAATGTCTCATAAAATCTAATTTCGCTCTTCTTTCACAGAAACACATTCATTTCGCATTTTATAGGCCTACTCAGTTTCACATTTTATCGCGGATTATAAAACTACAGCAATTTACTTAACATGCTTTTAAACATAAAATTACTTATTTTGACGCATTTGAGTACACATCTCATTTATCGTGATTGCGTCTCTAGAGATTACAGTTTATTAGGAATAATATTATGTTAATATTTTGTCATAGTTGATTGTATATTTAGCGACACTTTATTAACTGCAACGTTACCTGGCATTGTTGGAATTGGTGATGACGAGATGGTATTTTGGGGACATGAGTCCAGGGATTCGCTGTGAAATTATCTCATCACTTTATAAATGGGGAACACCTCGGAAGAAAGCTAACCACGCATTCAACCCAAGTGGATTCGATCTCACGCCCGAGCGATGTTTCGCTAATCCATAGCTGCCCTTCTGTTTTAAACAGTGGAGTTGACAGTATGAGAAAATAATGTCTTCCAAGATCACATCGTGTGATTCTGTGGCCGCATATTTTCCGCCTTGAAGTAAACACGCCCAACATTCCAGCCGACGCGCCGGCTTGAAGGCGGCACGGCGTTCTCTGATTGAGAACCACAAATTTACGGCTGTTCCCCCCATTTGTGTCGACGGAACAAGGATATATGTAAGAAACCTGTTAAAGTTTGGATTTCACAATTTACTTCAAACGATTAAGTCCTTAATTTTTTGGCACAAAGTAGCGTGAAATCCACAAAAAAAAAGTATAAGAAGATACGAGGATCATGTGCAGTAACCCCACAATATATAGTTCCGACCACACCGTCCGCCTGGCTATTCCTTACGGGAGGTTGGGCAAAGTGAGTTGAGACTTCTTTTATTTCGTATGGTGGTAATAGACTTCAAAGGTTAACTGTATGGGAAAGGCTCCTACACTTCTACCATGTGATTTACCGCGCAGTTTGCCAGACTATAAAAAGTTTCGAGGAGGTAGGGAGTGGTACAGTCTTGGTCATGATAACTAAGACTAGGTTTGTAGATACAGAAGTAAGTCTAAGGTTACATTTAGTAATGTCCACATGCACACACAGAGGTTATATTTAGCTTGTTTTTAATTATTGTGATGAAGTACATCCAACTCTCGAGGGACACGTGGATTTTACGGCCGTGCTAATGACATTTCCGATGACATTGCGTGTAAACAATTTCTTAAAACGTGGCCTAACGCCTAACTTCGAGGCGGGGGGGGACGCATATGCATGTCAATGGGAGATAAGGGATTTCAACAACTGTAAATTTACATGGTAACTCTAAATATTTTGTGGTTAGTAGACACTCTGCCGTGTGCTTTTTCTGTAATTTATCTGAGTATTTCAAGTTGAAAATTAATTCTAGTACTTTTTTTCTGCATTCCCTAGAATCGCCAGTTTCCTTCTTTTCCTGCCATCGTTTATTTACAATTAGTATCTTTGATGTTAAAAGAGAGAAGGCTTGTTTGCCCTGGATTTTGGTTTTTAAGCCGATCATGTAGGACATACATACCTTAATGAGAAAATTTAGCTGATATTGTTAATATACAGTACATGAATAATTGAAGGGTTCAGAACCATAGTGAGCCAAGCGCCATATATTAAAGACGTAGAAAACAAGGGTTAAAATTAAGCTATTACCATGATTCAATGGAAACATATAGCAAGTAATATAAAGCATGCAAAGTAAAACTAAAAATGATATGTCAGTCTTCATTAAATTATGGTATTCACTTAACTTTAACCCTTACTTTCTCAGTTTTTAATAAATGGCGCTTGGCCCACTATGGCTCTGAACCCTTCAATTGCTCCAGCATTAATTCTAGATTTTTTTACAGTACCATCTTTACGACTACTAGGCCTATACCTGTACTTGAAGCAGGTAAAGAGATAGTTTGGAAGTAAATCCCGAAAAGACAAAGTATATGATTATGTCTCGTGACGGGAATAATGTACGAAATGGAAATATAAAAATTGGAGATTTATCTTTTGAAGAGGTGGAAAAATTCAAATATCTGGGAGCAACAGTAACAAATATAAATGATACTCGGGAGGAAATTAAACACAGAATAAATATGGGAAATGCCTGTTATTATTCGGTTGAGAAGCTTTTGTCATCCAGTCTGCTGTCCAAAAATCTGAAAGTTAGAATATATAAAACAGTTATATTACCATTTGTTCTTTATGGTTGTGAAACTTGGACTCTCATTTTGAGATAGGAACATAGGTTAAGGGTGTTTGAGAATAAGGTGCTTAGGAAAATATTTGGAGCTAAGAGGGATGAAGTTACAGGAGAATGGAGAAAGTTACACAACACAGAACTGCACGCATTGTATTCTTCACCTGACATAATTAGAAACATTAAATCCAGACGTTTGAGATGGGCAGGGCATGTAGCACGAATGGGCGAATCCAAAAATGCATATAGAGTGTTAGTTGGGAGGTCGGAGGGAAAAAGACCTTTGGGGAGGCCGAGGCGTAGATGGGAAGATAATATTAAAATGGATTTGAGGGAGGTGGGATATGATGATAGAGATTGGATTAATCTTGCTCAGGATAGGGACGAATGGCGGGCTTATGTGAGGGCGGCAATGAACCTCCGGGTTCCTTGAAAGCCAGTAAGTAAGTAAGGCCTATACCTAATAGATGAAATTAATACACTAATAATTACATTAAAAACTACTGGCCACCAATGATATTGAAGTTATGAATACTCAGATTTCGCAAAAGTTTAATTTGATTCGTACTGTATATACAGTAATTCCAAATTCTGCCTTGTGTTGAGGTTGGCAAGGCGATATTGGAGAATGTTTCTTCGATCTCGTTTCTTGTCAGCATTCCATCATTTCTAATGCAATGGTTGATCTTTCTTATCAACCACCAATGCCGAGAATTTATTAAATTACTGCTTCCTGTCACATTCTTACGAAACCAACTCCATAGAATTTGAGGAAAAAATTAGATGTTGGATATTCTTGGTTACAGCATTAGCGTCTGAGTGTTGAGTGTTAATTAGAGTTAGGTCAATTACTGAACGAATCGTTCATTTAAACGACTAATAATAAAGAATCGTAAGAATCGATTCGTGATATGAACGAATCGTCGTTCAAAATAATCGCAACGAATCGGCATGGTATCGTAACCAACAATACGATTCGATTTTATTTAATTTACTTGTCAGCGGTCATTTCCGAACCGTGCCGAATGCTCCCGAGTGAGCAGAGAGAAAGGATTTACTTGCATTATTTTAACAAGGATTGGTTAAGTAGTTGATTATATGGATAATACACTAGCTACTACACAGCAAAAATTTCTAACCCCTATGAACCAAATACTGCATAAATTATTAAAGAAAGGGTTAAGAGTGGAGTCAAAATATTGCATTTGTTAAGTGTGAAAAATAATGAACACGTAGACTACCTGAAATTTGCATAGTTAAATAGAGATGAAATGCAAAAAATGTACGTGATAGTAAGGTTCAGTTGATAAATAATTAGGAAACACTATTGTGGATCATTTTGTAGACTAATGGAGGTCATGATAAATGGTCCCAGCGAATGAGAAAAAGACCATCCAATGTCTCACCTCTCATGCTATCTATGCGAGAGATGTAGAACGTTTTGTTCTACCCGTGGTTTGCAAAGAGAATCGTTAGAATCGATTCGCAATGTATGATTGAATCGTTGGAATCGTCTTCTGAAAAAGAATCGTGTTTCTAACTCTCTGATGTGGAGAGTGACATACTACTGAACTCGGACGGTTGCTTGCACATTAAATCTCATACGAGCGAACATACGAACTACAGTGAGTGATAAATAACATTGTGATTGACACTGCGTGGGCGAACTCACGTTTGTGGAGGCTCGGCATCACCAAGCTCAATCGCAATTCATGACCCAGGGGTGACGTAACGGGGCCATGAATTTTTATTGAGCAAGATAACGCCGAGCCCCCACTTATGTGAGTTCGATCACGCAATATCAATCACAACGTTATTTATCACTGACTGTAGATGACTTACAGATGCTTCTTCTTCTTCTTCTTCTTCTTCTTCTTCTTCTTCTTCTTCTTCTTCTTCTTCTTCTTCTTCTTCTTTAACAACAACAGCAGCAATAAAAATAACTTTCAAGGATTAGATATTTGACCCATTCTGTGAGAATCTGAACCAACACTTGACATTTGTAAGGAAACTCTTCGTTGTGTGATCAGCATGACACATGAACAACATACAACAAGCGCACGTCCATCATCTGTGGAATGGGAGTGAAGCCAGTTCTCGTTATTCGCGGGGATTAAGTTTGTTTTGTTTAGAAAACCTCGTGAATACGGAGCCGTTAATCCTATTAAGAAGCCGATTATGTACTTTTCAAAGGTACTCTGTTCACTATACGGTGTTGCTGCTCGTTATTTCGTATCTTCTAAAGAACAGCTTATTTTTTGTAATGTGAATTTTTTATATAATGTATCTATATACTGTATTTATGTATTATGTATCTATATACTGTATTATGTAGGCCTACCAATGGTTGCTGTCACCAATTTACTGTACCGTTATTACTCATTCACATAATATTCTACAGCCACACGAAGACACGTAAATAAAAATCCCTTGAAGGTATGAAAAAAAAACAACACAATATTTAAAACTATGCACTACGTGAATAGCCGCGAGTGGGCCTAAGTGCTAAAAGCGGGCTACACTATTTCGTGCGTATGAGTGAACACGGACCATGTAGCCAGCAAGAATTAACTGTACATTTGTCCACCCATGCAGAAAATCGAACATGATTCAGCTGCAGACATTACTATTTAAGTTTCAGAATCGTTACTATATCATAATTCATTATAATTTTTTGAATTATAAATTCGAGGTGCGTTTAAAAAGTTCGTGACCTCACACATAGATGACATAGAAAACGTGTCAACAATGCATCCATTGTTAGCGGCGGCCATTTTACATTACTTCAAGCGCGAAGAATCATAATTTCCTATTGACTACGTTTTGTGTATAGTTTAATTTTGAAGTTAATGCGTCGAACAGATTGGCAAAAATGAAAAATATCCACCTTCGTGCTGTCATAAAATATTTCGAAGAAAAGGGAATGACTCAAGCAGAAATTAAAGCAGACATGGATGCTACACTGGGGGAATTCGCTCCAGCGTTTTCGACTGTGAAAAAATGGGAGGCACTATTTAAACACGGTCGAGAGAGATTGGAAGACGACCCCCAGCAATGGACGTCCAGTAACAGCAGCAAGTGAAGAAATCGTAGAAAAAATTCACGATATGGTGTTGAATGATCGTCGATTGAAAGTGTGGGAAAGTGGCGAGGTTATGCGTATCTCAACTGAACGGGTGCGCCACATCTTAATATCTTGAGCATGTCCGTGTTTCTTAACATCGAAACAAAAGCACGTCCAATGCCATATTTCGGTCGATTTCTTTGGGCGGCTTGTGACCACTGATGAAACCTACTACTACATACAAGAGAAAAAACACCAGTCAAAACAATGGAAGCACAGTTATTCTCCTGCTGTAAAGAAAGCAAACGCTAGCTGTTCAATCGGCTGGGAAATTCATGACGTCCGTGTTCTGGGATTCTAAGGGGATAATCATGATTGACTATCTAGCAAAGGAGAGAGGAATAATCGGATAGTATTATTAAAATTCCCTGCAGCAGCAATTGAAAAGCAAAATTCGCGAAAAGAGGCCGGGTATGGCTAAGAAGAAAGTGTTGTTTCGTCATGACAATGTACCTGCTCACACGTCTGCAATCGCGTTTGCTAAACTACACGAACTGCTGTTCTAATTGTCCCTTACTCACCAGATCTCGCACCCTCAGACTTCTTTCTTTTCCCAGAGCTCAAAACTCACTTGACTGGAAATAAATTTTCGTCAAATGCAGAGGTTATCGTAGCAGCAGAAGTCTTTTTTCTGCAGACCTCGAGGAATCTGTGTACAAGGAGGGTGTAGCAGCATTGCAGCATCGGTGGAGCAAATGTGTGAATCTCAGGGGGGATTATGTTGAGAAATAAAGATTGTTTCAGAATAATGCTCCTTTAATTTCTGTGTCAGGCCACGAACTTTTCAAACAACCCTCGCACTTTTATTATGAATTTTACCCGTTTAGTGTACTTTGACGCATTCAAATAGGAAATCCACACAAAACAACGAGTTCTCCTCACGGTTCAACAACACTGCTTAGGGTTGGGATCAAGGGGAGCTTGACTACATAATGATATTATTTTATCTAGCAGGTTGCAGCACAACAAGATGGCTTATTCATCGAGCAAATGTGATGGAGACAGTTATGTCTCTTGTGGGCCATTATTGCTAGATGGAAGAACATGTTGAAACATTTCTACACATTCTTTGCCCCTCCCACTCTGATGGGCGTACCTCGCAATGTAGTGAAGTCGTTAGGAGCGGGACCGGCGCAGGAAATACTACGCTGGACAAGAGAGTGGGAAGCACGGTACACTACAAATGTACGCGTATCTTCAGAACTTTCAGCCGAGTGAACAGGCTTGTAATTGTGCGGTATTTAATTCGATTTTGAATGTCAGCTTCTCATGGACTTCGGTGTATTTGCTGTTGTAATTGACTAAAGTGAACATTTTGAATATAAATGTATAGGTTCTTTGTTCAAGCCGCGTCTCTCTCGCTCTCTCTTTTTCCCTCCTTCTCCCTCCCTCCCCAATCTCCCTCTCTCCGAACATAGTATGGAAAATACATTTTTGAGCTGTAACTTATTGTTTAGTTCGCAGAATTTCTTTCTTCTTTTTTCGTCCGCTTACCTCTTTTAGAATAGAGTTACAGTTCAATGCGGTGTAGAAGAGGATAGTATCTTTGGATGGATCTATACTGAAGAGAAGCTCACATTGTGGGCCTCCATGGGCATGTGATCAATTTGGAACAAGGCCACCGTTGAGACAATACAGGGCAACACATGACAAATACCCCCTCTCCTGAACGGAAGATCTCTTCCAGTGGCTATACCAGGAATCGAATCACAGACCGCTTGGATGGAAAGTATATATGCTATACAAAGTGGCAGACTTAGATTACAGTCCCTGTTTGAAAGTAGTTAACCAAGAACTTTTAACAATTCCATACAAAATTTAAATTACGTTACAAGTAAATATCTTGCATCAGACTTAAATAATACACTCACAGCTAAAGTTTCTGTCTGGACTTCTTGTCGTCCTAACATTTTTAGGGCCTGTACTACGACTCTCGGATAAAGTTCTAGTTTAAACTTATCCGGCAGATGGCATATTTATCCGGAAGTTGGGTTGTAATTGCGTACTACGACTTTTGGTTATGTGCAATCTGGAGGCTAAACTTCCAGATTAGCAATCCGGAAGGCAGAGTGGAAGATAGGCGTTATCCGGAGGTTGGAACTCGGTGTTGAAATCAAGATGGCTGCTCGTCGTACAGCTGGTGATTTTAAGGACCAATTTAATTTTGATACTGATTCTGATGATAAGTTCTGGAGCAGATGCTTCGTTATATCAGAACAGCAAAACGAATTAGGCTGCGTCCAAATAATTTTGAAGAGTGGGATGACGAGAAATTTTTTAGACAGTTTCGAATAATGAAACCTACTACATGAAATCAATTATCAACTGAAACAAGACACAGATCGTAATTCACAGTTAATAATAAGCTACACTATTTCTTTAGGTATTACATTAATATTTTGTATATAATAGCACTATAATAATTATTTTGAAGTACAGTAACCTGTAATAGGCGTACAGTAGAAGTGAGGTTAGAATGTTGCTTCATGCAGGTGTTCTGTTGTCCTTACAAGGTATTAAGGTGATTGATATAATAATATAGGGCAACCTACAATAAGTTTCAAAATACTTTTATATAAAAAAATAATAATAACCGCATATAATATATCAAAATCCTTTATATGGTAAACTATCATTTCTTCACAATTGCGTTACCACTTTAAGATACAAATGTATTCACATATTTGGCTTCTAGTCAAGTCATATGTACTGTAAACGAAAGAAAAATTGAGTGCCGACACCAATTTCCCAAATAAAGGTGGAAAGTTGCTGTGAAAGTGGAGTCCGGTGGAGAGGTACGGGTAGGCAGGATCGCTCTGTCGAGATAGAAGGGGTAGGCGGCAGGGAAGGGCAGCACATTCATTTCATTACTGTGTTTCCTTACTAATTAAAGGGAAAAGACAAGTTTTCGTAAGATCGAGTTAGTGACAGGTTAGGTTAGTATGATTTGCATATATTTACAATTGTCTAAAAAAAAAAAAATGTCAAAACTACATCCAAACCTCTCTCTTCCAGGCTATCCTGTAGGGAGTCCTTGCCTTCTTTTGGTAACGCTATTGTAAAGATTTACCGGTAAAGGTGTAACCAAATCTAATTGTTTGTTCATTTTTCCAGAAATAATGCCTTATCTCCAATGGCCCAATTACTGTTGGTATTGAGATTCTATGCCACTGGGAGAACATTGACAACAGTAGGAGATTTTTGTGGGGTCCACGAAGTTACAGCAGGAACTGTTGTCAATCGAGCTAGTGCTGCACTTGCTGCTTGGTTTAATTGAAGTGATGACTTTTAATGCTTCATTGGGAGTAGTTTTATTTGCTCCAGTAATTAAGTGCAAGGCTTGTTTTATTCTTCCGAGGGATTCTGTCTCTCTTTTTGATGCTGTTATGAATACTTCTGAATAGTATTTTAATACAGGTTTTATGTACATATTATAGGTCTTGATTAAAGTTTTCCTAGAACTGTCTGCTAGTTGTTTAGTCAACTCTCCGAAGATAGATTGGAATATCAATAAGGCATCACTCATGAGACAACTGTCAGGAGATAATGTGGTAAGGTGGCAAGTTCCCTTCTCCTTCCTTGCATATATCGCTCGCCAGTAGGAGTAGGCCTAACATATTTCACTAATCAGACTTAAGATATGCTTGCTATATATTATTATTTAACAAACTGTAACAGTTTATTGAATTTTAGACGTGACAGTTTTTCTTCATTTCCTGAAAGTTTTGGAATTGGCATTTATGTTTTGCAAGGGAGCTGTTTCATTCACGCTAGGTCTAGTGATTCATGTATGCAAACATATTCATATCGTTACTTTTTAAATATATTTTATTGCTGGGATCCCTCACAGTGATCTCTTAACAGGCTAATGCACTGTATCTGCAATTCAAATTTATTTTACATAAGCAAAATATGGTAAAACAACATTTTTCAAGAGGCACATTAATTGAACCGTCGGCTGGAACAACGTTATAAGTTACATTTGGTCAAATTTACAGGAGCTGCAAAAATGTGTATGCGTACAACTTTGTTCTTATGAGGTAAGCAAACTTTTGAGTGGACAGTTGCAAGCCAAGGAGTATAGCAAGGTAACATGACATACAACATTATTACATGGAAACACACCGAATGAAAATTTTGTAACTTACAACGTTGTTCCAGCTGACGCTTCAATTGTATTCAGGTACTCTGTGAATGTGTAATTAAAACAAGAGAGATGGACTATAGCTGCAATTAAATTTAAAATTTATTTATTTATTTTGTGTAAACAAAACACGACATTTTTCAGGAGACACAATAAGCATAATCATTTATTACATCCACTGTCTCATTATATATGCTATGGTACATGTCATATTTACAAATTAATAATATGCAGGCTAATACATAAGAATACATAGTAACTGTAATTAAACACAACACAAATACATATGCAAATACACAAAACTTGGAAAACTGTGGCAGAGCCAACTTCAGCTATAAGCCCCATTTGTTAGAGATCTGCACGGGTCATAATTCTTAGGCCCGGCCCATCTTGGCCTGATCTGAACCAGACCCGAACCCAACCAGAAACCTTAGATTAGCTTATAATTATCACCTGACTCGAACCTAATCCTGAAGACTAGCAGATAAAGCAGAGACCATAGGGATCAAGAACAGCTGCAAGAGATTATCACTCCATTAGAAGGATGAGAAGAAGTAATCTCCCAGTCATCCAGGTCAAACAAATCTGGTCAACAAAATTAAACATATTTTTTGTTAAAACATAAAGAATGGGTGATTATTGTAGCATTTACTTTCTGCCACTAATTGAAGATGTCCTTGTAGATGGACCACCCATTAAAGAGGAGGAAAAAGTAATGTAAAAACTCCAAATGTTACTTTTGATATTCCAAACCCCATCTCTTTCCAAACATAAGGACATGACTTACTTTTATTTCAAATCATTCTTTGTTATAATGTTAGCATCCAACTTTCAACTAATGTATTTTTTAAAGAAATCACTGTAATAGTATTGAAGTTCATGCATTTCTAACATCTCAAGTATAATTAAGTCAACATTAGACTTACAGCTCACAGATGGAGAAAGATTTTTCAATGTGGCTAATGCATTCCTCAGAGGCTTGCTTTTTCTTTATTTTTTTTTTTAAGCATCCTTGGGGTGTAACTCGATCAGCTATTATCCCATTATCAGGTGAAATATTTAAGAGAGAGATATATGCTTATATTCAGACCTTTCTGGGTTTAGCCTATACTACTTACACTGAATAAACCAGTAATTTCACTTAAAACTTACTTTCTTTACACTGTGTAGACACCCGTACAGTGGAAGACCTTCATCTGCTGCACCAGCTGACACTGTAATATTTTAAGAGTGGAATTAATTCTTAAGATAATTAATTCTGGAGAAAGATTATGTTTTATCATAAATGTGTGGACACTTCAAAGTCAGCAGCTGTAACAGTATTGTATTTTCTAACGTGCTATTAATCCAAACTCATTTTTAACAATAAGAAAGTAAAGCTGCAATAAAAAAGAGAGAGAAAAAACCAAGCAAATAGTTCTATTGTAAATAGAGTGTAGTCAGTTTCTGTTTTATCTTATGAAAAGATATTTTTCAGTTTTTCTGTACACAAGAAATCATTCACAAGTTTCAAAGTGAGAATCCTCATAGTAAAATTGAAATACAACTTAACATAATGTGGCCTAATCTGATTACAAACCCATTACAGAGAAATCTCAAAATAAATTCTTCAGTTTAGTGTACTTTCTATTTTTAGGCCTACATTTATAAATTTCAAATTCCCACTCAAATCCCACATAATATTATAATACAATGATGTTTACTTTTTATGACATCCATTTCTTGTGACCATTTATCATTACATACAATTTATATTTTAACTTTTGCATCTAATTTATCTACTGCTTGCTGCAGATTTTATATAGTATGTGTGTTAGTTTTATTTTCAACATGTTGGCTGAAAATGTGTTTACATGTTACAGCTATTTCAGATTGGAAAAGTAAGCATCATACGTAGAATGTGAAAGAACGTTTTGTAGTATAAATCAAATTAATAATATAATAATCCATGGCGCTACAGCCCGTGAAGGGCCTAGACCGACCAGCCGGCTGCTGGCCTCACGCCCACATGCCGAAGCAGAGGTGGACGATCATCCAACCAGAATGGAGGTATCGTGTGGTTAGCACGATGATCCCCCCAGCCGTTATAGCTGGCATTCGCAACCGGATTTCGCTACCTATCGTAGCTCCCCAAGTGCATCACGATGCTGGGTGGGCACCGGTCCCATACACTGGCCGAAATTTCATGAGAAAAGTTCTTCCCCCATGAGGACTCGAACCAGCGCGCATTCCGTAACGCGAGTCCCAGGCGGGATGCCTTAGACCGTGACGCCACAGAGCGGGACATAAATCAAATTACCTGGAGATATTGTTGGGATGTCCAGTTTCACTTCAAAAACTAGAGAATTGCACTGTGAACCTGAATGGTACTGTAAATAAAAAAGAAATAATAGTATTATAATGTAATACCGACATTAAATTAAATTTGTATAACAATTTTCAAGAATCTAATATTTTTTTTATCTCTAAAGCTCATCATCTCTTCTTCTGACTCTTAATTCCTTACACACTAACCTCATTCGTGTTATTAGCTGCACTGGTACCAGTGGAACTTGGTTTAGTTACTACTTCGGCTGTAACAAAAGTAAGTAAATAAATAAATGAGTGAATGAATAAATAAAAAGAATTCAAACTTATGTTATACAATTTCCTCTGCTTATTATTTAATAATTGTATAACTTAACATATAAGTGAACTTATGCATTGCATATGAATCAAAATCACTCAATTGATAGGAGAATTAAATCACTTACCTTGGCTAAGTTTGGATTTGGTTTTGCTTCAGTTGGAGGGGCTCCAATTGTTTGTAGCCTGCATTGTCTCTCTGCAGCAGCAATTTTATTTGTGTTCTTTTCCAAGAATTCAAATTTGCTTCTCAGCTGTTTTCAGGTCCTTGTATTTGTGCTGATGTTACTATATTCTTCCCATGCTTCATTCTATATTACTAAAAAGGAAGTAAAACTAGGTTAATTCCATATGCAACCTACAACATTAGAAAATATACTGTATTTCTCTTTTTCCCTTATCTAAGTTTCTGTACCTAAATAAGCAAAAGCTTTTAATGGACGATTGTCAGTACAATATCAAACATATGACTATACTGTACATATAGACTTTGGAAAAAACTTAATATCTGCTGTTTGTGTTATTTTACGAGGTGTTGAATGTGCTTTACAAACAGATAGGCCTATTGCATTTTAGTGGAAACGTCTCTCCACCTCATGCTGTTCTTTTAAAAAATAATGTTAGGCCCTATCTGTGATCGAATGGTATTATGGGCCTAATACAAAATATCCGCCCATTTATTAACAGTAAAATACGTAGGCCTAACATACTGAAATATTGGTAATTTGCTAGGAACAGTGTACCTTGCTGTACTAATGTTGGTTAGAAATCCCAGGCCAAAGACATCATTCATTATTATCAGTATCAGTGAACTTTTCTTTTTTAAACGAGTTATTGTGCCTTCGACCCATGATTTGAAGCCGTGAAGTACACTATTTATAAAAAAAATACCGAAATAGGCCCTATTCACTAATAATGTAGGCTATACAACAACTGAAAGCACACTTAATATTAATTACAATACAAAAATAATTGCCACCTACACTTCTTGTGCAGTTACACATGAATAAGACAATGATTATGGAGAAAAACGAAACTTTTGCTGGAAGCCGCACCCGTCCTGTTTAGGCCTACTAATTAAAACCAAATTCAAAATGAATTATTACTATTCGAAAAGAAACATAACCTTTAAAATCTTACCTTTTGCTTCCATGTAAAGTTTCTTCTTACAGTATGTGTCATTTTCTGTTCTTCACTCAGTTATTTTTTGGCTGTAGCTTCAATATTATAATAAATAATAACAATAATGCTTACAATAAAACCTCAAAATAAATAGTACCATATAAACACGGAACATAAACATGAAATACGCGGGGAAAGGTATGCCAACGCAATAAATTTCACTACATTTTCAGTAACTTCATTGCCAACGTAATAAAAATGTTACTATATCTTCCGGATAACAATCCTGCAGTTAAAATCCGCTGGTAGTACAGAACAAAATATTTAACTTCCAGATTGCTAAACTGGAGTATACGAATCTGGAGCTTTAACAGGCGATCGTAGTACAGGCCCTTAGTCAGTTATTTAACGACACTGTACCAACTGCTCGGCTATCTAGCGCGATAACGAGATGGTATTTGGTGAGATAAACCCTAAGATGTAACATAGGAATACTCGACATTCGCCTTACATTACCTCGGAAGGAATCCGACTAGGAAAGCATCACGCGGGATTCGAACCCGGCCATGTCCCAGTACAGATTCAGCACGAATCTCTTTCGCTAACAGCTAGGTCATAATAGGCCTAGTGGCTTTCCTAACAATAAAGAAATATGCGGTGAAACTCCCGGGACATATGGAAGGCACATATGCGGAGATGGACTTCAGTGTAGATCAGGATGAACTAGATAGAATACAGTGAAACAATAGAGCAATAAGTGGGATAGATCAGGTTTTAGAACTTCTGTTGAAATAGATTTGCCTGTTTTTACATTAAAAAAGAAGTTACTTGGACAACTCTGCAATCTTAATCAGGTTTACAGGTTGATTTATAACAAGATGTGGTGATTTTTCACAAAAGCGATAAAATGAGAAATGACTAAAGATTTGTGCCTTTTATATTTTCATTTTTCACGATCTGTGTATGCCTTCTTAATGAATTTTGAATATACGATAAAATATGATATAAATTCGGAAGATTTTTCAAATAGAATTTATTTTGTGAAGAAGTTAAGTTTATATTTTGTTAATATTATTGTATTCTCTTTTTATATTTATTGTATTATTTCTATTTCTATTGTTGTAATTATATTCTGTATTCTGTATATTTAAATAATAATAAATAAATATTTATGTAGGTAGTGGAAAACTACTTTCTTACATTCAAGAAGTGAGAAAAATGAATATTTGATTCTTTTGAGGAAACCTTCGAACAGTTTCATTTCCATTCCCTGTGCTTACACGCTGGAATTCATGATTTCAGTCTGTAGAATATTAAAAAGTATTTACTTGCTTTAAAAATTTATTTCAATTTCTGGATGAGACTTTAGCGAATAATAATTATTCATCCCTCCTAAATATTTTAAATGAAGAATGTAACTTAATTGAAGTATGCCGTAAGACTAAGTTTGTGAGCCAGATTTCAGTCTTAATTTGTAAGTTAATCATTAATTTGCACATACAGTAAGCTGTGAGACAAGTTGTTAATATTATGCACTGCCCTCGAAAGATGTGCTGGATGGTGGTTACCCAGAGATGTGTTGAAATTCTTAAACTTTTTTTCCGGGGTAGTATCTGCTCCCGTGGCTACACTTCCCCTCACTCTCTCCCCCCTCTCTCTATCATCTTTCTCCCTCTCTCTCACGTTGCACAGACACAGAGATACAGGGAGATTATTGTATACTGAGGGACTCCACTCCACGGCTCGCGCGTTCGCCGGTAGCTTATCACTATCAGCGTCTGCCTTGCGTTTCATACGCGCTCCGTTCCACAGCGTAACCTCCCCTTATAATACAATAGGCCTATCTGTAGTTCAGTACAAATCTCATAGTTCGTTACATGCGACAAATGTATAGCCTACAAACATGCGAAATTAAATGAAAGTGTATCAGTAAGTTATAATATAAACAATTATTGAACAATAGAAAATAGTAAAGGAAGAAAGAAGAAAAAATCGTAGAGTGCGAGCCCTCACGCATACTATTCTATGTCCTTAACTGTTCAACTACGCAAACTATTTTTGTTTTTGCGAATTATCTGCAACTGACGAGGTAATCATGAAACCTGTTGACAGAATCCTTTTATTTATTTATTTTTTTCTTTTGGAAAATGACTGAACGTCTACGCTTGGATGTGTTTCAGTCTGCGTTTCAAACCCAAAATTTTCGTAATGTTTTCTAAAATATCGCGTTGCTTATTGTCCACGTTCTCTTCTCGGTACAGTTAATAAATTAAATTCAGAAATTACATGCCAGGCGGGCTCCTCTAGTCCACAGAACCTACGGTTGAAAATTTCCATCATCGCCTGTGGGGTTGCAGAAATTTGGAGGGAGGAGACCAGCTCAAGCTTACCAGTCCACTATTTTTTTCTGTAACTATCAGAACATGAATACTATAATATCAGTGAACTGTGCATATTAATTCGTTTTGGCTGTATTTTCCGTTGTTGTTTGCCCATTAAAAATTGTGGAAAAAAAAAAGTACAGTATTTAGTCTAATATATTTGGGTTGTTCTGCTAAAACCGCCACTGTACATCATAAGCTTGAGTATGTTATTTTCAGTGCCGAGAATATGTCCTTACAGTTCTTTAATCATTCCCTTGTGTTTCAGTAGCCTCCGCCTTAGACAATACAGGACATCATATTTATGGCGGACAGACATGTCTTAGTTGGGATTTGAAGCCCATGACAGTAGCTAGCGGTGCAACTTCCTATCTGAGCTTCAATTCGTACAATACGACTACCATAGAAAACTCAGTATTCACAGTCACAGCAAGCAATAGAACTTCATAATTGGGAACTACGCCAGCAGTGGGAAATAAAATTAATGTATTTAAGCGAAGCGCACTCTCTATTTTTATGACTGTTACATTCTTCTCCACTTATCCGTTTGACGAGAACATAATCTGTGAAATCTGGTTTATGTTGCTTAGTAGGCTGCTTTTTGTCACCAGAAAGAGATGCACTGGTGTTCGCAAATTCATCTCTGTGAAGAAACGAATTGAAGAAGAGAAAAAAATCTACAATAGTGCCAAGTTATGCGTTGCCGCGATTTGCCGCCTGGCTACAAACTGAACGTGTTTGTGACACATCTCACAATTATCTTTAGTACGCTTTAAATGTTGTGGAGTAGCGCCTTTATGAGTTTCCCAACTATTTGGCTTTGAAAGACTCGTTAAAAGACTGCTCGGTAACTGTTGTTAGAAACCAATTTTTCAGCTCGGTTGTCAAGTTTATGGTATCGTTTTTCTTCCAACCCCATTTTCTGTATCGTTGATTATAAGTGCTGACTGGGAATGGCGGTACATTCACTGTTAAATCTTAGACCTCCGAATCCTCAAACTGGTTTCTTTTCACTAAATTCTTAATGAAACTAATGCAATGTTACAAATTTAAGTTGCTTTGTAAAGCCAATAAACTGCTGTTATGAGGTCAAATTAATTGCGTAACAGCCTGGGAGAAGTATCCTTTTCGGCATTTTCCTTTTAGCAGGGTTTCACTTCCTTGTCCTTCAGACGTTTTCAGCCTGAATACATTACACAAGCATGTGACGAGATTCCCGTAGCTTGGAATCAGAATTAGGCCGAGCCTTCACTGAAGACACTACAAGACATCATGTTAACAACGGACAAACATTAATGATGGAGATGGAGTTGGGATCCACGACCTTAGCTCGTCAACGCTGAATCTTAATCCTTACCGTACACTGGGCTGCAAAAGAAATACAGATACGAATTTATATCATTTTCCGAGGACTATAGCAAACATGGCGAGGTGGAAAGCTATTTTCCTGAGATTAATTTTTTAAAACATGTAAATACGGCTTTTATAACATGTTCACGTTATTATTTAATATGAATTGATTTTAAATTATTCATATACTATTATTTTACAACATTAATAAGAATACTACACGAAAATAGTGAAACTGCAGATTATATGATATTCTACAGACTTCCTTATTATCCATAGATGATGTCATTGTTACAATCGATATATACGGCCATATTGTATTAACAAAAAATGTATCAATTTTATTATAGTCTAAATATAAAATGTTATAAACAGAGATACGGAATTGAAACATTTAACCCACATCCCTACGATACGCCCACTTTCACTCCTGATGTATAAGGCATGGTGTTTTCTAAATTTATAGTGGATTGAAGACATACACGAATAATCTGAATGATGTAATGATACTAGAGCAATAATAGAGTTTATATGCAATGCCTTCTGTGTATCTCTGTTTTTATTGTTTTCTAAGCGAAGTCCTCGTAACACGATAATATCCCTAATCGATAGCGACTTCGACTCGACATTTATTTTGCAGCCTAGTGTACACCACCACGGTTGACGAAGAAAATAAGTTTCCAAGTGGTTTTTCCATATATATTGACGTGCCACCTGAATCAGGACTTGAGATGTTACATTTATTATGTTATTGACACACAAGTTTCTGGTTAGTTACAATTATCACGTTATTGGCTTCACAAATTTCTGGTTTGTTTCCACTGGTCGTAGCTCTCGTTGTTTCTTTATATTTGTGTGTGAAAGTAAAGTATGGACCGCGTTGAGTTTTAATTTTCGTTTGCCATCCACTCGGATTTTTTCCCTAGCACTCTGTGAAATGTACCTCTGGGTATTAATGGTGTCGTTTCTTACAAATTTGTCTTTCAGTTTTCACTGCTTTTTTAACTACATAAACTCTCGTTGAAGCCTTGGAAAACTTCACAAATCGGCTAGCACACCCTTATTCCGGGGGGATAATATTCAATTGTAAACCCTTCCTTGTGCGTAAGAATTAGGTGAGTTTCGACATAAGCAGATAGTCTACAACGGTTTGATTGATAGTACTGCTGATTATTTCAAAAGATGGAACGAGGCCTTAAAAACGTGCTATAGCGATTCAGTGAACCACCGGGTTCCCTGAAAGTCATTTGTAAGTAAGTGATGAATCGTTTAACTAAAGCAAAAAAAATTTTCGGCAGTTCGTTTCTTTATTTGTTATTTTAGATATTTAAGAAACTTTGACTGTAGTCAACGTCATTCCTGTGGAGGCGAGATATTTAATCTCGCCCTAACTTTCAGCTCAGTTTGCTATACAAATTAGTACATTAGTACTGGTCTGTTCCGAAGGTCAAGACTCCCGGAGCGTGATGATCACAACACTTTCTTCTAATGCAGAGTACAGAATGCAAAGAAGGTTTACCTCTCTATTTTCTACACAAATGTTTCTCAACCTTTTTAACGCAACGGTGCTCTTTTTCTTGATCCTCCCACCCCACCCCACCCCGTGTTCGCAGCAGCCGCAATAATAGTCTCTTTCTTGTGTTGCAGGAATAGAAATGCGTTTGTGAGAAAACTGAACGTTTGGGCATCAAGAGTTGGAAAACTTTCCACTGATTTAAGAGTTTTATGATTTCTTTTCCAGTATTGAAAACGACTCTCTTGACATAAAATCTTTGTGAAAGTTGGTATCTGATCACTTAAAATCACTTCGTAGCCAGATTATTGATCACATTCCTCACGAACAAAATGTAGATTTGAGATGGGTGCTAAAGCCTTCCTGTGAGCGAGCTGAGTTGAGTTCACAACTTTCTCGACCAGCACATTGAGTTAACTGTTGACAAATGTTTACAACACTACAATTCTGCAGTGAAGTATTGGACAAGTAGTGGCTACAGACAAGGAATAAATATCATGGATTGGTATCAGCAGCTTTAAGAGTTCTTAAGTTATTCCTTTCGCTTCTTCGTACCTCTGCAAGCTTGGGTTTTCTGCAGTGATCAACATAAAAACAAAAGCAAGAAACAGATTGTCTCTTGAAAACGATCTTATTATACCGGGTAATTCACGAGGATTTACCGTCCGTTACTGAGCTTATTTCCGAAGACATTCTGAGCAAAAAATGTCATATAAACGTGGGTCCTATTCTCAATATTTACAGAGTTACGTTTCATTATTGGAACGCATTGCTATGAACTCGTGATCTTAGAGCCTTTTCACACTAGGACACCGGTGACGGTCACAAGTGACAGTCACTGGCGGAGATACATTAGTTTAAATTGGAGCTTTCATACCGGGACACTGCAGTGTCTCACCCAGTCACAGTGTCCCAGCAGTGTCTCGCCCTCTACACATGTGTCGGATAGGGTCACTGTGTCCAGAGCAGTCACTGCCCGACATACATTGCTTTGAATTCGAGTTTTCACACTGGGACACTAATCACAGGACACAGCTTGCAGATTGCCAACAGAACATTCACTGAGCACAGTGAAACTAGTCTATCCATCCATGAGTTTAGATTTGATTAACACGGAAGATTTTATAAGTGAAATAGAAAGTCGACCTGCTATTTGGGATGTCAAAAGCGATAACTATAGCTATAAAGTGGTGAAAACGAATGCTTGGCAAGAAATTATAGCTAAGTTTGTGCCTGATTTCAATGAGAAAAGTATGAATGAAAGAAGCAAAATTTGTACCTAAGTTGCATATTTTCTTTTCCACCGTAAAAAATTATAAATTACATTTCATATGATGCTAAGTAACGATATATGGCAATATGGTTTGTAATTTGTTACTATATTAATTTGCAATGGAAAGTTATAATTAGCATTGAAGTACAACTATACACATCACAACTACAATGATAGAAAAAATAACTTAAATGAAATGTTAACAAACAGTACGAATAAAAGCTTTCGAGATATATATAGCCGTATAAAGGAATTTAAGAATGGATATCAGGCAAAGGTAAACGTGATCAAGGACGGGAATGGTGCAGTGCAGTTTTAGGCGTAATAGATCGACTATTGATAAGATTGTTTTGTATTCTGCAGATATTGGAGAATAAATGGGATTATAAGGGTACAATACATCAGTTATTCATAGATATAAAAAAGGCATATGACTCTGTTAAGAGAGGAATTTTGTATAATATTCTTATTGAATTTGGTATTCCCAAGAAACTAGTTCGATTAATTAAAATGCGTATCGGTGAAACTTACAGCAGAGTCCGTATAGGCCAGTTTCTATCTGAAGCATTTCCAATTCACTGCGGGCTGAAGCAAGGAGATGCAGTATCACCTTTACTTTTTAACTTTGCTCTAGAATCGCCATTAGGAAAGTTCAGGATAACACAGAGAGTTTGTAATTGAACGGGTTACATCTGCTTTTTGTCTATGCGGATGACGTAAATATATTAGGAGAAAAATCCACAAACGATTAGGGAAAACACGGAAATTTTACTTAAAGCAAGTAAAGTGATAAGTTTGGAAGTAACTCCCGAAAAGACAGAGTATATGATTATATCTCGTGACCAGAATATTGTACGAAATGGAAATATAAAAATTGGAGATTTATCCTTCGAAGAGGTGGAGAAATTCAGATATCTTGGAGCAACAGTAACAAATATAAATGACACTCGGAAGGAAATTAAACGCAGAATAAATATGGGAAATACCTGTTATTATTCGGTTGAGAAGCTTTGTCATCTAGTCTGCTGTCAAAAAGTCTGAAAGTTAGAATTTATAAAACAGTTATACTACCGGTTGTTCTGTATGGTTGTGAAACATAGACTCTGACTTTGAGAGAGGAATAGAGATTAAGGGTGTTTGAGAATAAGGTTCTTAGGAAAATATTTGGGGCTAAGAGGGATGAAGTTACAGGAGAATGGAGAAAGTTACACAACGCAGAACTGCACGCATTGTATTCTTCACCTGACATAATTAGGAACATTAAATCCATATGTTTGAGATGGGCAGGCCATGTGGCACTTATGGGCGAATCCAGAAATGCATATAGAGTGTTAGTTGGGAGGCCAGAGGGAAAAAGATCTTTGGGGAGGCCGAGACGTAGATGGGAGGATAATATTAAAATGGATTTGAGGGAGGTGGGATATGGTGATAGGGACTGGATTAATCTTGCATAGGATAGGGACCAATGGCGAGCTTATGTGAATGGCAATGAACCTCCGGGTTCCTTAAATGGCATTTGTAAGTACCTAAGTAAGTATTGACATGTAGCAACCACAAATGTTGACATAACATTTCTATTAATCTTTGTTATACTTTCCAACAGCTCATCAAGTGCAACGATGAACTTACCAGTGACAGTTTTATAATATTTTAAAATATATAATATACTACTACCAGTAAAAATCTGTCAAATATGCTCAAAATAAAAGAAAATAAAACAACAGTAGAGTAAGAGAAAGTTTTTCATCTGATGAGATAGCTTTTCCTTAGTATTGTGTCCATTCCTGTGATTTCTAGCAGTGAATATCTGTGTAATAAACGTTTTTTCTTCATCTTCCTCCTGTTCTATAGCAGTAACGACAAAACATCCTAACTCGAATCCATTTTACTAATTAATCATAAATTGTTTTATCAGAAGCTACTAACTAATCAGTTGGCAATACTAGCTGTGTTCGACACCAGTGACCCACGAGTGTTCATTGCAAACACCGGTGACCGTCACCCGTGACCGTCACCGGTGTCCCAGTGTGAAAAGGGCCTTAGTCAGCGTGCAGTCAGCAGCCAGCGCGAGCACTACGGAAATCAAAGATAGCCGTATGCAGTTACGTAGAGCACGAGTGACGTTCACAAGCGTGCGGCCAAGTGTACTCATGCGGACGGGGACATTTAAAATGTGTTGTAAACTCTCCAAGACTGTAAATTAGGATGCAAAATTGAACTGGAAATAATTAAGTCGGTGGAAGTGGTGAGATTTGTAATAATTGTTGTGATAAGTGCGTAAGAATAATGTAATTTTCTAGTTAAAATAGAAAAAGATATCTGTATGAAGCAATTAAGGAGTTCACAGCACATTTTTAGCTTTATAATACTTGCCAATTAAAGAAACGATACTTCTGAATGGTTCATTCTCTATTTGTGATTATTCTTTTACCTTCAGACTAAAGAAGAACGTATTTTACAAACAACTTTAAATTAGTGTAGCTCTGAAAATATTAAGAATAGGAACTATGTTTATATGACATTATTTTGTTCATAATGTCTTCAGAAATAAGCTCTGTGAAGGACGGTAAATCCTCGTGAATCACCCTATATGTGTTACAAAATTTGAACCAGACATTACAAAATTAGTTCGAAAAAAAACAGTGTCAAGTTTCACGCTAACTTTTGTGGCTGTTACAAAACAAAACAAAATGTTTCTTATAAATTATATTTGTGCTATATATGGCTTATTAAATTATTATTAAATTTATTTATTTATATACATATTTTTTAAAATAAAAATATAATTTTAAAGTCCCCTGCGACACCCCCTTTCCGACACACTGGGGTCGCGACCCACCGGTTGAGAAACACTGTTCTATACACTTCTGTCGCATGTATACTGGTCTATCGACGACTGTACCGCCGGAAAACATTTTTATGAGAACTATTAGCAAGAGTAAGGTTCTTTCTGTATACTGACCATAACGTTGGGATATGAGCTTTCCTCAGCGCGATCCAAAGTGAGAGCTACTTTCTGAACCCTGGAAAAGGTGCTGAGCTTTTATTATCTCTCTTCGGCCGCTTTACCCCCAGCTCGAAGTATAACATGAGATCGAATTGCCATTATCGCTTCTTCCAACCAAGTTGATAAGAGTTCGGAGTGGCGATGCTAAAGGGATTCTAAAGTAACTAGAAATGTCTTACTTTCGATATAGGCCTGTAAGCAATTGTCGCTTAATGAATTTGTAAATTGTAGGCTTATGTAAACGAACAGCCACATAGAAAACTAGTAGTAAGTAGGAAGTAGTTTGCTAGTTTGCAAGTCTGCGTGAGTGATAAGTGATAATTTCGTAAAATTCACAGTAATCCTCTGTTTCTTCACTCACTAAGGTGTTTTTATTTTATACCGCCCTCGGTGGTATAATGGTTACCGTGATGTTCGTTGGATCCTGCCGGGTGCAGTAAGCTTTATAGGGCAAAAATAATCTTAGTCTGGCTTAAGACAGGAAGGGAAGTAAAGCTGTGAAGCACGTGTCGTAGATTTACGGCACGTAAAAAGCCTTTTGTCCCTGATGTACAGGGCTCCAGGGAAAGATTATCACTTAACAGATATTTCTCGCCTGCTTTGAATTTCGACGCTAAATCTGTATTATTGAAAGCGTCATGAAATCGATTACTACTACTTCTGCTGCTACTGCTGCTGCTACTGCTACAGCTACCGTTAGGCCTGCCACATAAATAGTAGCGCCATCACTGCTGCTGCTACTACTATTAATTTTTGTGTGAGTGTTCGTTTACAGCTCTGAACTCCCATTTTTTCTCTGTAATCGTTGCCTATACCTCTATGCGAGACACGACTTGCACTGCTTCACTATGGACGGAGCTTTAGATAGTTATTGCGTACACCATAGCCGACCATAGGCGGAGTTACGGGTGGGAGGGGGCATGGGAGGGCACTATCTCCCCAATCTTGGCCGAACTCTTTTCTTCTATTAGGCCTAATGTTGGAAAATATTGAATTCAAAAGATTTTTCTTGTTTTTTGTTTATGATTAAGTTTCTGTGCTTAAATTGACGAATTATTGTCTTCAGACCATGTGTCTGGACTGTAATATTTATTTTAAATTTCTGAATCTATAAGAATTTCGTACCTCATCTGAGGAATGGAAGCACTGTAATTTTTTTGTAACAGCCTGTAGTCATATGTGTTAGAACTCTACAGGTGATCAAGCAGCCACTTGAAAAAATATGAACAGTGCAGAAAAAAGGAAAGTGATCCCGATTAAACTTAAAGACGAGATTAAATAAAATAATTAGAATTCACATTTCATATGATATCTTGACCTTTTAAATAAACAGATAAAGTAAATGTAAAATTGGTCCACCGCTGTGAAGTGATGGTTAGCACGTCTGGCCTTGAAACGAGCGGTTTGGACAAGTTACGTGGTTGGGGTTTTTCCGGTGTTTTTACTCAACCAATTGAAGCAGAATTTGTGGGTAACTTTCGATATTGGACCTCGGACTCATTTCGCTATCATTAATTCACATATCATCATCCGTACAATAGCCCGGGTTAAAGTTCACGGTATGGCATGCTGTACTTGTACAAGAGCGCGGCCGTTCGGCTACCCAATCATTCACAGAATAGGAGTGGTAAGCACAAGAAGCCTCAGACTGCAGTGCAAGACTTGGGATCCGTCTTCCTTAAAAGAGGAAAAAAAAAAAATAAATAAAATTGTCTGTATATTTTGTTACAATTTTACTTTATTTTACAATACCTTTATTAAGTGATCATATTTCGATATACTGTATCAAGGTCAAGCTATAAAGGGGGTAGAGGATAAATGATGTCCCCCATAATCTCGTTATATCGGGATTCAGTGGTTTTGGTTCCCCCCCCCCCCACTCTCAAGGAAACGGTTCTCTCTCTGTCTATGTAGCCGACATATAAAAATAGTGATAGAAAAATGAAAATAACAGGGAAGAGTTAATTTTGTTCAAAATACTATATCGTACTCGGCGGACCTGGAAGCCGGACTTTGTTAGATGCTGCACTCGTGTCACAGAGCGTTTGAGGTCGAGGAATGCCAGTACAATTCATATGTGTGCTGCTGTTTATTGTCTTGTAACAATGGAGTTGAAGGCACCGTACATTCCACCTTGAAAGTTGCAGCCTGCCTTTGTAAACACTCCACATAGCACGGCTTTTGCTGTGGAATCCGCATATAAATGCGAATATGGACTCGTGTCCTGATTTCCGAATTAGATTCTGTCTATTTTTATTTTCTGTGTGAGTTCAAATGTCAGCAGATTCCAATTCGATTTGTGTTGGTCAAAGAAGTTCTGGGCTTTATAAGGGTTCTGCAGTTTCTTCACATATCAGCCTATTACAATTAGAGACCGGCACAATGTAACGAAAATGTTGCCGAAATATGAAATAAATATTTAATTGCTCAAATATTTTTGTTTCTAAACCATTTGAGCAGGTTTAAATAATTATTTATATAAGTATTTAGAGATTGATAGTATTGTCTTTATTTAATACGCTATCAAAATAAAATATAATAAATCTACATAATTAAACAGTTTTCAGTATCATCAAACCATTATCTGAATATAAGAACTACGTAACTGAATTTTTTTACACTCAAGAAAAAATAATTCTTACATTGACTGACTCAGCACTGGTTACACTACAACACAGGTAACTTTTCTATGTTTTCCGGCAAAATAGCCTATTACACAATTATTTTGTACTATGAAAAATCCACGAAGTTGCAAAAGGAGGAGAAATTAAGTAGACAGCAAAATAGACGGCTGAAACTCCTATGTAAGTAGACATGACAACACTGAAAAGACTTCGACTGGATTCGAAAAAATGAGCAGTGGTGGAATAAAAACAAGGTACTTATTTTGTTTGGCTTCTCGAATCCAGTGACCTAAAAGGGAATTCGAAGATTTCGCTTGCCCTCGGAAATCTCGGAACAACCGGTAATATGGATATAACTGTTTTATAAATTCCAACTTTCAGCTTTTTTTTTTTTTTAGAGGAAAATGAGTCACAAAAGCTTATCAACCGAATAACAGCAGGCATTTCCCATATTTATTCTGTGTTTAATTTCCTCTCGAGTGTCATTTATATTTGTTACTGTTGCTCAAAGATATTTGAATCTTCCACCTTTTCAAAGGATAAATTTCGAAATTTTTATATTTCCATTTCGTACTGTGTCCTGGTCACAAGACATAATCATATACTTTGTTTTTTCGGGATTTACTTTAAATCTATCTCCTTACTAGCTTCAGATAAAATTCCGGTGTTTTCCGTGATAGTCGATTATCTCCTAACATATTCACATCATCCTCATAAAGAAGCAGCTGATGTAACCCGTTCAATTCCAAACCCTCTCTGTTTATACCTGGACTTACCTAATGACATATTCTAGAGAATAATAATAATAATAATAATAATAATAATAATAACAATAACGGACTGGAAGGTCCGGGGTTCGATCCCAGGTGCTGACAGGATTTTTTCTCGTTGCCAAACTTTCAGAACGGCCCCGAGGTTCACTCAGCCTCCTATAAAATTGAGTACCGGGTCTTTCCCGGGGGTAAAAGGCGGTCAGAGCGTGGTGCCGACCACACCACCTCATTCTAGTGCCGAGGTCATGGAAAGCATGGGGCTCTACCTCCATGCCCCCCAAGTGCCTTCATGGCATTGTACGGGGATACCTTTACCTTTTACCTTTAACAGCCCAGTATTTTGTCCACTGCTGTGGACCGTGAAATCTTGGTTGGCTTCAAATCTTGGTTGAGGGTTTTTCGAGTTTTTTTCTCAACCCATTAAGAGCAAATGTAGGGTAACTTTCGGCGCTGGGACTGATTTCGCTGGCATTATCGCCCTCATTTCACTCAGACGCTAGATATAACCATCACAGTTGATAAAACGTCGAAAAATAAGCCATTTTAAAACATTCTTTCTGTGACGTATGTACACACGTGTGTGTGTGTGTGTGTGTGTGTGTGTGTGTATAGCGTATTCATAGCGTAGTTGCTTATTTCTGTAGCCTAGTTTCATAACATATATGTGTGTGTGTGTGTGTTATTATTTTAATCATCGTTATTGCGTACCAATGTATTGATTTTATTAACAATACAAGGAAAGCTACGAGGTTAGCGCTGGTATTATCCCTAATGTTGAGTTAATTTTTCAATTCGTCTGCACTATATCGAGCAACATAATCCTCCTTCTCTAAACTCACTCAGCCTCCTTGATCATGGTGACGACTAATTGTCATAAACATAAAAGGTAAGCGTTCACTACATCGTATCGCACGCATCGGAAAAAGACTATCTTTGCTGTAATGGTTATGTTACCGTGTTCACTACATCGTATCGGACGCATCGCCTCACGGCAAATCCGTCCACGTTTCTCGGATGGGAAACTTTTCCGATGCGTGCGATCATGCCCTTCTTTAATAAATCAATTTTAATTGTTCAACTGTAACTATTATGTTGTGTCATGATCAGTGTCGCGCCAAAATGGCAGACAGAAAACTTATTTCGCGTGTAGAAAATTGCGAAGAATTACATAATTTGAGAGGTTCCCATTACAGTAATCAAATCATTTCTTGAAAATATATTATGTAACCAATATTTCTTTCGTTTCTTCCTCTTCAATTAAGACGCATGAAGCAATTACAAATTCTTATTCGCTAACAGACGTAATTAATAGACCTAACCTCAACTTATGCAAATCTAGTCTTTCAGGTAAAGCTTCCTGTAAATCAGATTTGAATAATTTCAAGGGAAAAATTGTTCCCGGGCCGGGTATCGATCCCGGGACCTCTGGTTGAACGTACCAGCGCTCTCCCAACTGAGCTACCCGAGAACTCCACCCAACACCGTCTCAACTTTTCCCTTTTTTATATCCACACAACGAAACGCCAGAGACCCACATCGAGTGCACACAAACTCTGTGTGACTGCTTTACAGGAAGCTTTACCTGAAAGACTAGATTTGCATAATATATACGTCACTGTGTAAGTTAACAGAAAACCACAATTCCAAGTCACACAGAGTTTGTGTGCACTCGATGTGGGTCTCTGGCGTTTCGTCAGCCCACGCGAGTTGTGTGGATATAAAAAAGGGAAAAGTTGAGACGGTGTCGGGTGGAGTTCCCGGGTAGCTCAGTTGGGAGAGCGCTGGTACGTTCAACCAGAGGTCCCGGGATCGATACCCGGCCCCGGAACAATTTTTCCCTTGAAATTATTCTAACCTCAACTCCTTTGCTTTCAGTAATGTCAATATCGTACGTCATGTTTTAAACAGCTGATAGGGGAATCCGATGAGGCGATGAGGTGAAGCCGTTACAGTAAACGCACTGCACTTAAAATATCCGTTGCGTGCGATTCGTACGAGGAGTGCGATACGATGTAGTGAACGCTTACCTAAACTGCACGGTGTCGTATTGTGCATTCCCTGCTCAGCCGAACTACGTATGGCTATTACCTCAACGATGAGTCTAGACATAGTACTTTAATCTTTATGTTTCGTGTTCAGAAATTGAAGGCTAATCTGTTATGACTCAAGTATTAAAACATGGTCTGTAGTTGTTTACTGACGTCATCAATCATCTGCCTTGAACTTTGAAATATGTTTAACTATATAACATTTTCCTGCTTCACTTTGCACCCTCCAACTTCCCTGGACAGGTGTACTGTTTCTGTCATTTGTAAATTATTTTAAAACCTTTTTTAATAGCGATTGTTGGCTTCTAGTGAGTTGGAAATGTTGGTCACGAAAGAAAAGCAGAAATTTTATTCTCTCGGAATACTGTAAAAATAATTTCCTGTAGAAATTTCAAGGATAATCTCATTAATAATATACGCGATAAACTGCTGATAAGTTACTGAATGTGCGAAGACTGTAATATAGTCGACTTTGTATTATGAAATCGAGTTTAATAGTGAAACATTATTACAAATATGCATCTGAGTCTTGGACTGTTAACAAGACGTGTAAGGTGTCTTGGTAAGCTATATTTTAAAGGAAGTTATTGAAAGCGTATTTGAGGGAGTGAAAAGAAATGAGCAGTGGGATAGCTATTTAATTTTGAATTTCGTAAGCTATATGGTTGGCCATGCTAGCAAAATGTACTATACGAGGGCCATTTCTTAAATAATGCACAGGTTGGCAGAACTGTGAAGTGGATGACATAACACCAATGAAAATTACGTTAGTTGCAGTTGAAGGATTGAGGAAGAAGCACGTGTGTTCGTTTCGTCCATAGCATACTCAGTGTTTAGGTAACGAGAGCTAGAAATGGAGCCTACACGTATCTCGGGTACTGTGACGATTGAAGAACAAAGATAGAATCTTTATGTGACAAAACCTCACATACATTCACAATGAAACGGAATTTGTGATGAGCGTACAGTGGACCGTAGTACAGTTTCTCGTTGGGCTACTCGTTTTCGTGTCAGCTTAGACGATGATGCAAGACCAGGAAGGCCGAAAACATTAATAGTGTAGTACAGTGATGTCAAAGCAAGGGCATTTTTCTGACCTTGACGTCGTGCGCGGGCATCAAGCGCTAGGTTTGGAAAGAAGAAGGATTATGTACGTAATATGAATAAGCAGTCTGTTGAACTAAGAAAACAGTGGTGTACAAACTTCAAACGGAACGTGAAATTTTATGTCGTTATTTTTATATGGCTTCTTTCTATTGGATATTATATAATTGTATTGTCTGTAAAACAAAAGTACTAACACTAATTTCTTAATATTGCAGTTGTGTTTTAAACGTTAATAACATAATAAAGAGTTGAAAAGGAATATTTGTATAAATTCCATAGTAGTACAACTATACTATACTAAATGAATGAAACACATCATTCATAAAGAAAGTGATATCCCAAAGAAAGAGATTGAGTATGACATGGTAAGTTGGATGGAATTGATACTGTTGATATCTTTAGCCTTATAATCGTATATTATATATATATATATATATATATATATATATATATATATATATAATATTTTTCTCCTCAAATATTAATTACTTATAAACGTAATCAATAAACTAATAACAATATTATAGTACAAACCAAAGTTACCTAGATATATGTTTTAACTGTAACTAATATTACATAACAAAACTCTTATCGCATTATGCTTTTAAGTAGATGTTGGTGCGCAATTTTCTATCTTCAGAATATTAAATTATTTTCTCGAAATTTGCTGAAGCTATAGAGCTCACGTTTCACCAATACACGGGCACATATACATATTGTTTATGATGTAACAGTAGTTGCTTTGTTAATGCATTTCCTTACAAACATTTTCCATGCGAATATTTTAAAAAATTTCAATATACTATCTTCAGTAATACGTAATTAAGATATTAGATTTACGAAAACATTGTTTCAGTACCTGTAAGGCTAGTAAATGAACATATCTTAAAATTTCATTTTTCTGTAAAAAAAAAAGAGAAAATATTCCTTTTGAATAAAAAGCAAACTTGTGAAAAATGAGATTAACATTAAAGTTACATTCTTATAATGTACTTATGCTTCTCAGACATCTAAAAATTAACATGGATACAGTTTTAATAAGTTACCTTCCCTTTATCCATTGAATCAGTGCTGGCCATCCCTGTATATAGCTCGACCAAGCGGCATATACTACGTACTTCACTCGTCTGTCTCTTTCCTTTCCGCTGTAAAGCCCTCAGGCTCTCCTGAGTTCTAAAGCGCGCGCTTGCGCCTTTGGGCATCAGTTGACATGACTGGTGTAGTATATTATAAGAATCAGATGAGTTGCATATGTAATGTTCTAGTATTTGTAACATTGCAATTCCCTTGCTATTTTCGTTTCATCTTCTAACCTTTATCAGCAGTGTAGCCAGTGCCAGCGATTATACCGTATAGAATTATTATATAGAAAGCTTACGTAAAGTGAAGTAAGTTGTCGAGGTGACATTACGCCCTGCCTCAGCACAGATGTTCCTATTTCGGTTCGCAGCCTACTGCACAGAACAGAATATTAGTAGCCATTGTCAATATGTGTTACATCTACTCGCACATGTAAATATAAGGTGTTAGAAATATACACTTTTTCAATTTATATTTTGTAAAAATAAATAGTGTAAGTAATAAAATGTAGTCAAAGTTCAATTGATTCACTCCCGACATTGTCGTTATCTTGTAGAGCTTCATTATTAGTTTCCAATTTAAATCTAAGACTTTTGATGATTCTTTATAAGCTTGTGGGAATACCTAAAATAGTCTTCTTTGGTTTTACAAACATTCTGTTGATGGTGGTCACAGAATCCTCCTCCACATACAACTATTTTGTAGAAATCGTCAAGTTCAGTAATTTTCTGTAGGACGTTCCTCTTCCTGTTAGAAGTGCCAAATACTGTCCCTTCTTCTTTCAATCTTTCAGTATTCTTGAAATAGAACTGCCATACCAGTCGCCTTGCTCAGTTTTTTTTGCGTCAAGATAGAGGCTATACACGAAGAAGGCAATAAGGCAATTATAATTGTATTCTTAATATTGTAGTTGTAATCCCCTGGTAGAGGGAAGAGAAGGCCTGATGGCCTTATCTCTACCAGGTTAAATAAATAAATAAATAAATAAAATAAAAATAAAAATAAATAAGGCAGTGCTCTTGTTTGTTCCCAGTAATTTTCAGTTCTGCATGAAATATTAAATATTCTGTTAATATCGAACCAAGCGCTCTAACCACTGTGCTATGCCGAATTCAATCCACAGCAACGGACCGAACTCTCCTCCTACAGTGCTATTTCCCTTTTGTGGCCTGACTCAAGTTGGGCATGTACGTTGACATTTATATTTCAAGTCAATTGCCATTATACAAGGAGCGCACATCTTTAGTAAATTAAATATTCTGGCTCTGACTACGTAACATTGCGTCTCTTAATGTTTTAATGCTCGTGACACATATTTGACCGCGATTTCAACATAATATGTTTTGTATAGTCCAGACATATCCGTAAACATAAACCAAAACCACATCTGCTTCATTTGCTCAATATAGTATGGGACGGGGGTGACGTTTGAGATGCGATAAGAGGAATTAGCTGAGCTCGTTGACTGCTTGCAAGGTGAGGGATAGATCGAAGCCAGGGGCGCTGTCTGATCATCCTATGAGTACTGTCTCAGAGTAGTCCGAATACTTTGAAAACCACTTTTAATTATAAATAAGTTGACACGTTTCTATCCTGTTAACTTGTACAGATTGTGGCGGAAAATAATTTGAAGTACGTACGGTTTGTTTTAACGCAGTAATATATTTATGATTTCTTTCTAAAAACACTTTTTATTTTTTATTCGAGTTTATTTCATATTTCAGTAGTGTAATTGACACATTGCGGAACCCATCGCGGCTGGAAATTAAAGATATCTAGACTTTTTCCATTTCAGATTCCCCGTTATCTGGCCCCTCCGCGACGTTAGATCTTAATCTTAAGAGCTGTTAATTACGCCTCGACTCTGAACAAGAATCACCCTCCCTCCGCTGATTTAGTAAATTAGCCTCTTGCCATAATTAAGACAGTCTATCTTTTGTAAGGTCTTCTAGAAGAACTGTGTTTCCTTTCTAAAAAGTTAATCTCTTATTGAACTTTTTCTACTTTTCATTTAGTTCTTTCTTATACTGGAGCGTCGACACACTATAAATTCGACGGCAACAGTCTCTCCCCCCCCCCCCCCCGGAGGTACTCGTATTTCACGTGTCATTATTCACCACGTTGTTACTCATTTGTATGTCGTCGGTGTAGAAATCAGCACCGTCATTTCCCATAACTATGGTCCTGGAACACAACTATGGTCCACGATACAACCATTCAAATTTTGTACTCCATAACGTAGTACCTCATTTACCTATATTTTTGCTGTACTGTAGTTTGAAGTCAAATCACTGCAGCTATCTACGAACGGTCTATGTTACTTCTACAATGTTCTTTGAATGGTTGTATTGTGGGCCATAGTTATGGGAAATGACGGTACACTGTTATTGTTCACCTGATGATAGTAAGAAATACTGTATCATTTTTCAGAGTACAAATATTGTTTTATTTTTTCTGAACATAAAAGGAGTATTTCTTTTCATAAAATGAAAATGTTCATTGTTATTTGTTATGAGGCTAGAATCATAATTGTGTACTTTGTATGTTATTTTTATATGTATGCGCAGATTATTTTAGATTGGGAGTTACGAAGTTTATAATTACAAATTATTGTTTTTTTATTATTCGTTTATTATTTTCTTGTTCTAAGGTCGTGGACGATTGGAGCACATGTTTGGTTACCACCCGACTATCCTTCACGTTTGTCGTTCTGGTTCACTGACATTGAGAGCTGCGCTAGTAGGCTTTTCATTCGGTAGAGATATAGTCCAAGCTCACACAACTTAACAGTTTTGGTACCAACTTCCTAGCTCTGATTTTATCACTATTAAAAGCAAAATTTTGATCCTCTGAGCTTTGCATGTAATGGCAAACTTCGTAGCCATTCGACCACCTAGACCGACGGCTGTATAACGTAAATCTGTTTTTAAAAGTCATTCTGTGATTCTTGCTGAATCGATAACAATAGATAATTCTGTTTACTTCATAAGGGGTGTATTTCTGTAGGCGAACGATATTGGTGCTTTCAGGTTCGTAACAATTCTCGTAGTCCTTTATTTGAAGAGTTTCCCGTTGACACGATTTCAACACCTTCACGCCTCGTTAGGTTACCTATTTGTGGTGTAGAATAACAATCGCCGAGCCCAGTGGGTCAGAGACCAGTTGAGCTCTGCTATGTTTAGGAACTGCATGAAATTCATCTCACATCGGAGTTGTAGTTCACGCGTCCGAGGACTTGTGATCAAAGAGACCGAGGTTCCTTCACTGCTATAGATATTCTTGAGGTTACTGATGAATATAGCAGTGATTGGGAATTTTTTTCCCGGGTATGCACATCTCAGTAATTACATTAACAGGTGGTGAGACATGTGTTTCCCAGTCACGGTGAACAATACTTTGCATTCGCGAGGTTATTAATTTAATTTATTGGATGTATCTTAACCGAGTATTTAAAAGTGCGTGCTTTATACTCTGGACATTTTGAGTTCAAATACAGGCAAGTTCAAATGAAATTTTTGGGTAGACGTACATGGTTACTGTTGGTGCATATTTTCCCTGCCATCATTCCTTTATTTGTGTATAATTCACAGTCTCCTTATCGTCGATGCAGAAAACAAAGGGAAATTGATTAAACGAATCATTCTTCTACAATATGAACTTACGAGATTCGTTGGAATACACATTTTGATATTAATATACGTATGTACTCAGTTTGATGTCCTGCTCCGTGGCGTCGTGGTCTAAGGCATCCTGCCTAGGACTCGCGTTCGGAATGCGCGCTGGTTCGAGTCTTCATGGGGGAAGACATTTTCTCGTGAAATTTCGGCCAGTGTATGGGACCGGTGCCAACCCAGCATGGTGATGCACTTGGGGAGCTACGATACTTACTTACTTACAAATGGCTTTTAAGGAACCCGAAGGTTCATTGCCGCCCTCACATAAGCCCGCCATCGGTCCCTATCCTGTGCAAGATTAAGCCAGTCTCTATCATCATACCCCACCTCCCTCAAATCCATTTTAATATTATCCTCCCATCTACGTCTCGGCCTCCCTAAAGGTCTTTTTCCCTCCGGTCTCCCAACTAACACTCTATATGCTGGGGAGCTACGATAGGTAACGAAAATCCGGTTTCGCAAACCAGCTGTAGTGACTTGGGGGATCATCGTGCTAATCACACGATACCTCCATCTGGTTGGATGATCGTCCACCTCTGGTTCGGCATGTGGACGTGAGGCCATCAGCCGGTTGGTCGGTCTTGGCTCTTCAAGGGCTGTAGCGCCATGGATTTACTTTTACTCAGTTTAATAGTCACATCTTGGTTTCGCCCTGGCCAAGTGTTAGCCGCTCTGCCTTTTATTGTGGCTTCACCACACCATTTATATTTCTCTCCAGCCTCCAAATCAGTGCACTATGGAGTAGTGGTGGTAGTTTGCTGAACCTCACATCCCTTAGAACAGTGGTCGTCAGCACTCGCTGAAATGTGCAAAGGGTAAGCGGTGCCGTCCCGTGTGCACCGTCGTGCAGCAGGAAGAGATAGAGAGCATACCCGCTAGCAGCTACGAGTGCACCATTGTGCACTATATTCTCCGCGGGTAAGAGATGTTAGCCCCAGGGTGCTCTGTGCTGACGACCCCTGCCTTAGAATTATACTATGTAGCTGTCAGAAAAGAGGTAAGATTCTGGGAGACTCTGGTACCTTTTATGGAGCTCTGGAATCCACTGCCCTTACCAATTATTGGACAAATTGCGAGGAACACATATTATTATTATTATTATTATTATTATTATTATTATTATTATTATTATTATTATTATTATTATTTTGTCGTTGAGAAGTTCTTGGACACATTACAAGTTTTGTTACCTCCTCTCAAACTATAAAATGTATCCGAATTTTATAGAAAATAAATGTTTCAACTCTTAAAAAAATGGCAAATTTTCTTGGACTTTCCATCACTGGCTCGTGTCTACGAGCGCGTAGCATACATTAGTACAATAAATGTAATTTATATCAGACGTTAATTTTCTGTTACGTACATCTTTTACTTTCAGCATTTTTCTTCTTGAAAGAAGACAAGGTAAACTATATAACACGATATGAAGAGGTGAAGTAGGGGACTTTGCACTTGGTTATACACTCTCTTCTTGTGTTTTGAATTTTTAATCTCATCATTGCGACCATTTGGTGTTGCGCGGACGTCCGTTTTATTTGGCGAAGTGAATTTGTGAAGTGGTCAGTGAAGGGGGAGGCTCGGACGTAACCTCATTACAGCCCCATTATGACCTCGCTCGCCGGTAAGAAAATCAATAGCAGTAGTACGGACAAGTTTCAACTCTGCTGCCACTTTTCATAAAAGCACTGGCGATCCCGCGCCCGCCCGCCGGCGGCCGTGCGAATGAACTTTATCTGACGAAAATACAAACGTGAAGTGCAGCCCGGCTTGGTAATTCGTGACTCCATTTACATACAGATTAGATCACGCTGGTCTGGAGTTTATAAGATCTTAACTTATTCGCAGTTAAAAGTGAAATTAAAAATAACTTGTCACTCATCACCATTGTAAGACTAATTATGTTATTTATAAAGTGTGCGCCTTAAGGTCGTTCCTTAAAACCAAACGTCCAACAAGCAATGCAAATAAGCTTGTATACCAAGTTTGATCAAAATAGATTGTCACATTTGCATTACTAGGAAATGTTTTTATTCTACCAAAGAAAGACGTAGGCTACCCATCTTAGAAGCTTTTTTTTTTCTTTCGGAAAATAGCATAAAACTTGCACAATTTTTTTTCGATATCAGGAAATACTGAAACTTTTTATTTAATTTTGAAATATTGTAGAAGTATACATTCAGTGTTATCTTCTGATTGATTTACTCCTTTAAAGAAGGTACCTAATTTTCCCGTTAAAGTGTGAATCCGTTAATTATATAGTAATTCGTTACACCACAGAAAACGAAGATACAGTCAGCTCTGGATATAGTGAATTCGGCTATAGTGAACCTAAGTCGTTGGTCCCGACCCGCATACATTAAAAAGTACATTCATATTTCCGTTTATAGTGAACCCTCACTTCGGTTATAGTGAACCTAAAACTAGAACTTTCCCGAGAAAATGTAATTTTAAAATGGCCAAAATGGTAATTTTCTCTCATAAACTTCCCAGAATATGTTCAGAACAAAATCTCAAACCTTCTACTCCTTAAGTACATTGAAAGACAAAGGATTCATTCAGCCTCCTGAACAGTTTGAAACATGTTAAAGAGAATAGTGTACACAGTGAGGGATAAAGGAAGGATTAGTTCTGACCCCTTTAAAAGAGATTATTAGAAAAATGGGAAGATAAAGTGTTTTCTTTTGTAAAAGGAAGTAGAGTGATGACCAAAGGGTAAATACAAGAAGGATTACAGTATAATGGTCCTCAACCCTTCCTCCCGCATCTTTGTAAAAATGAATCCGGGGAAATTCCAAGGCAGAGTACATAGTAGCATATCTCTAGTGGGAAGAGATGCGAAATCGGTCAGTGCCTACTACCTACATGGCCAGAATAGATTCAAGTTTCGAACTGTGAACCTCAGGATGTCGAAGCGTAAAATGTTTAAGTTGGAAGATAAAGAGAACATTAGTAGGCCTACTGATATTGAACGTGGTCTGTCCCAAAGGGCATTAATACTGTTTGTATAGCAACGTCAGTAGTATAAAAACAGACAGTTCGGTTTTAGTGAACCTCGGATATAGTCCGCAGAGGTTCACTATAACCGAAGTTGACTGTATTTAAAATAGTTTGATGTGATACACTCTAATTACAATTTTGAGTTTTGGGCATTCATGAAGTTCCTGTTGCTTATATGACATACATGATTCGTCACTCAACTTCATACATCGAAGAGCACTGCCAGCAGACTGAAGATTGAAATTGTAATTCATAGTGGAGAAAGGTGTTATCAAGTTTTTCCTTGAGTACGCTCATAAACGCCAGAACAGAACACAATGAAAAGACAATGAATTGAAAATACTCTCAGAACTCAAAATCATGGTACTAGAACTCTTGAGCATGAGTGAAAAACGTATTTTAAAAATGTATGTATGTATGTATGTATGTATGTATGTATGTATGTATGTATGTATGTATGTATGTATGTATGTATGTATGTATGTATGTATGTATGTATGTATGTATGTATGTATTACGGTTGGAATTCCGGTTCGTTTTTCACTCCAGGGTAAGTGCTATGATGAACATTTACATTTCAGAACAAGATAACGCTGTCTCCGAGACAGTCCTGCTTGTGGAGGAAATCATGCTGAAATTTGAAGACCTTGACTACAAAGGAGGCATTTACTTAGTCAACGAATAGTACGAAATTTTTAAGCTGTACATTATTTCTTACGTTAGTGGCACTTTCAGAAACTCTCTCGTATTCCATGAGATGAGTTTCAACAATCATTATAATATGACAAACGCACTGTTGCCGGAACGATTGGGTATCATTTTCCGCGCCAGGATGGCCCCTTTAGTGAACATTTACTACTCTAACGTCAACTTTAAATTCGGAAAGTATGCGAACTATAGAGGTTGGGTTTGAAAAGGGCTATGCTGAGAGTGTCTCTGCCCATGTTAGAGAATTTCCCTTGCTTGCTTGTTTGTACTAGTGTGTGGTATAGAAGTAGGTGGGGTATTCTTACTAGTGCTGCTGTCCTCACCGGCTTCATAGTTTATGTGGTCGAGTAGTACATCACAGAACAAGATAATGCTGTATTTGAGTCAGTTTTTGTGTTTGTAAGGAAAGCTGTACTCATCTGTGAAGACTTGTCTCCAAAGCAGATATTTCCTCAGTCCTCAGGGTCGTATTCCGCGCCGGATAAGTGTTTAAATCTGCACGAGTCCAAGTTAAATTTATAATTGAAAACGACGGTGTTGTGACAGTTCTTGATAGGATATTCGTGTATCTCGTACCTTAATTGCACCGTTTGACATTAATATTGCAATCCTCTTTATCAGAAATACAGAAAAAACCTACTGTATCACATTGAAAGATCAACACCTTGAGTCGACCTGGTTGGCGAGTTGGTATAGCGCTGGCCTTCTGTGCCCAAGGTTGCGGATTCGATCCCGGGTCAGGTCGATGGCATTTAAGTGTGCTTAAATGCGACAGGCTCATGTCAGTAGATTTACTGACATGTAAAAGAACCCATGCGGGACAAAATTCCGGCACATCCGGCAACGCTGATATAACCTCTGCAGTTGCGAGCGTCGTTAAATAAAACATAACATTTAACATTTCAACATCTTGAGATTCTTGATGGTTGATGTAACTGTAGGAATACGGTATCTATAATTGGGAGCTAGAGGGAGGGTATGGCAAGGATTAGGGATGGAGGGTAGGGAAGGTCCATGCGCACTTAAAGCCTCTAATAATTATATATTGCGTTCCATAATATCTGATAGGTGACGTAAACATTGCTGGCAGAGAAAGGAAGAAGGATAATTGCTAATCAACCAATCGCAGAAGTCACATTCCAGGTTTATCTTCAAGTTGGACGGTCTAAAGTGTTCTACCTCCACCCAATTTCGAGATAAGACTGGGATGTGACCCCTCCCATTGGTTGAGTAGCAATAAAATTATCCTTCTACCTTCCTTTGCCGGGAGTGTTAACGTCGTCTGTCAGACATGGAAAGTACTATAAAGCCGTTGTGATATGTCCGAATTCTGATACAGGCGAGAAATGACCGACAGATTTTGCCTGGAGCCCTCTATGAAGATGAAGGTGAGTGAGCAGTGTGGCTAGTGTGTATTCAGCAAACACTCACCGACACATTGGTCATTAAATTTAATTTACTTTTATACACTAGCCAAGAGTATTATGCAGCACTTTATTTAAACCATCTAGAAACAGCACTGAAGGATTAAGCACACTGCATTGTGTGACTGGACTGAACAACGCACTTGTGTACTGCGAAGTGGTTATGAGCGAGCTAATGACAACAGCTAGATGATTAGGTCATGGGTAGCTATAGTACGTTATTTCCCTAATAGCAGTCTCTTCAGCTCCCAACAGTAGATTTGACACTGATGCCTGTCTTGTTAGCTACATGACGAATAGTGACAGATTTTGTACCGAATGTCGAATATCCGTCTCGAATTTTATCTACTATCGAGAAATTCTAACATTGTCAACTTTTTATGTGGATACTTATCAAATTGTTGTGTGGATTCTATGAAACTTATTTCATACATGTCCAACTGCTGGTGTTATAAAGTGTCAAGTGTTCTAAAGTGTCAGTGAAATGTGTCATAGTGCCAGTACAGTGAGTGAGATGAGAGTAAAGTGAAAGATTATCAGTACCAATGTGAAATTTATGTAGGGCATATATATATATATATATATATATATATATATATATATATATAGGTTGTAATGTAAAACTAGGTTCACTTATTAATTTGGTTATTTGATGTATTATTATTAATTGTAATTATTGTGTATAATTGTATTGTGTAATCTAATTGTATTGTGTATTGTATAATTGTATTGTGTATTGTTTATATTATGTGTACCACTGCCACCGGGTGCTTGCCCACTTGCAGTGTAAATAAATACATACTTACTTACAAATGGCTTTTAAGGAACCCGAAGGTTCATTGCCTCCCTCACATAAGCCCGCCAGCGGTCCCTATCCTGTGCAAGATTAATCCAGTCTCTATCATCATACCCCACCTCCCTCAAATCCATTTTAATATTATCCTCCCATCTACGTCTCGGCCTCCCTAAAGGTCTTTTTCCCTCCGGTCTCCCAACTAACACTCTATGTGCATTTCTGGATTCTACCATACGTGCTACATGGCCTGCCCATCTCAGACGTCTGGATTTAATGTTCCTAATTATGTCAGGTGAAGAATACCATGCGTGCAGTTCTGTGTTGTGTAACTTTCTCCATTCTCCTGTAACTTCATCCCGCTTAGCCCCAAATATTTTCCTAAGCACCTTATTCTCAAACACCCTTAACCTATGTTCCTCTCTCAGAGTGAAAGTCCAAGTTTCACAACCATACAGAACAACCGGTAATATAATTGTTTTATAAATTCTAACTTTCAGATTTTTGGACAGCAGACTGGATGATAAGAGCTTCTCAACCGAATAATAACACGCATTTCCCATATTTATTCTGCGTTTAATTTCCTCCCGAGTGTCATTTATATTTGTTACTGTTGTTCCAAGATATTTGAATTTTTCCACCTCTTCGAAGGATAAATCTCCAATTTTTATATTTCCATTTCGTACAATATTCTGGTCACGAGACATAATCATATACTTTGTCTTTTCGGGATTTACTTCCAAACTGATCGCTTTACTTGCTTCAAGTAAAATTTCCGTGTTTTCCCTAATCGTTTGTGTATTTTCTCCTAACATATTTACGTCATCCGCATAGACAAGAAGCTGACGTAACCCGTTCAATTCCAAACCCTGCCTGTATTCCTGAACTTTCCTAATGGCATATTCTAGAGCGAAGTTAAAAAGTAAAGGTGATAGTGCATCTCCCTGCTTTAGCCCGCAGTGAATTGGAAAAGCATCAGATAGAAACTGATCTATACGGACTCTGCTGTATGTTTCACTGAGACCATTTTAATTAATCGAACTAGTTTCTTGGGAATACCAAATTCAATAAGAATATCATATAATACTTCCCTCTCAACCGAGTCATATGCCTTTTTGAAATCTATGAATAACTGATGTACTGTACCCTTATACATAAATAAATACATACATAAAAAAACATTTCACTGTGGCTGTAAATACACGGACCATTATATCCTCCAAATCTTATGATTTGCTTTAATTAGGGCTGTGCAGCGATGCTGCTCTTGCATTTCTTGGAGAATAAAGCATAGTTGCAGAACGTTGCGAAGACAAAGTGGTTCACCTCATTAGACGAGCTTGCTAACTTGCACGCATAACTTTGTTGTCGCAACCCGGAACACAGATCTCGTCCCTCAACCCCCGGGAAGACATGAGGGATCCGTGATGATGGCGAACTGATTACTGTGGAGAAACTTTTACTTCGTGTAAAACACAACGTGCTCAGTCGCTCTTGTTATCTGGTGGTTTCTCATTTATCATTTCGTGAAATATAAAGAATATGTGCACGAATCCCGTCTAAGACACGAAAGTTTGCGCTTTATCAATTCAACATGCATCTTATTTGAAGACTCGACATCATTCCGATTCCACTTCACAGAAGCCCTTTTTGGGGTTGAAGAGGTGATAATGACCTTACGATAAATTTGACATACCTCTGGAAATAATTGATCTATATTCAGTCATGACAGTTCCATTGATGTGAGATCGTAGGAGAGTTGACTGATAGGCAAGCTTAATTGCATACATGCCTCTAATTTTTCTTATGAGATATTTTAATAAACTTAAAAACGAAAATAATTCTTAAAATAAGCTATTTAATGTCTATAGTAGGGATGCAAAACTGTGCTACAATTGAAACACACGTCATAAGCCGAAACACGTAACTCATCCCTTCCCTACAACCCTCGCGTCATTGTACGGTAGGGGGAGAAGAGAAGAGAGAATAAAGTGTTTGCCAAACGTCACAGAAACGTTATTAAAGACTCCAGCCTTGTGGATGGGGGAACGAACTCTTTCCCCATCCTTCCACTCCTTTCTTCCCCAGTTCTGCAACCCTGGTCTATAATCTTATCTCCACATAATTTAGGCCTACACCAATTGCATACTTTTTTTAAACAGTAACAGATTTCTTGGAGTTGTCACGATAGAAGTTCTACCAGATTCTGATTGCCCTTTCGACCTATTTATTTGCGTTTCACAAGCGTCCACACTTAAATAGATGAGTTTTCAAAAAGGATAATAAAAAATATTTTATCGAACATCCAGTATAGATAGGTTGGGATTTTCGACACACAGATAATGTACTACGTTCGTTTGTTTTTTTCCTAATGTCACTCAAGTTGGTGCTTGTTTTTTTTTTTTTCTTTTTTTTTTTTTTTTCCGATTGCGTGTTAACATCGACCTATCTATAAACACTGAATGTCCGACACTACATAGAAGTTATCAGTGCTTTCTTTCTGGCGAAATGCGCTGGAACGGCTTAGACGTTGAGGGCCGTATTCATAGACATTTTTAGCGCGGGCTTCCGGTGGATGATCAGCGTTTTTCGTATTCATAAACCAGTGTTAGCGATATGATATGATTTGAATTCTGTACAAGTAACCAGTGGATAGCCGGGGCTAGCTTAGTACGCTCGTAGCGCATGCTGCGAAATGTCTATGAATAGCACCCTGAAAGTCTTAGTTGGACGAAAAAGAGGTTAAAAACGATAAAAAAAATTCCCGTGCAGTGAACAGTGATCATCTCACCCGTTCGCTGTAAAATATTCTACACAGAGTTCCACTACCTTTTTCTCCAGAAGAAAGCACCGTTTATTATTATTATTATTATTATTATTATTATTATTATTATTATTATTATTATTATTATTATTTGTCACTTTTGTTGACGTCGTACAAAATTTTGTCCAATATTCTTTTGAGAAGATTAACTCCGTACGTAGATGAAATTATTGGGGATCATCAGTGCGGTTTTCGGCGTAATAGATCGACTATTGATCAGATTTTTTGTATTCGACAGATAATGGAGAAAAAATGGGAGTATAAGGGTACAGTACATCAGTTATTCATATATTTCAAAAAGGCTTATGACTCGGATAAGAGGGAAGTATTATATGATATTCTTATTGAATTTGGTATTCCCAAGAAACTAGTTCGATTAATTAAAATGTGTCTCAGTGAAACATACAGCAGAGTCCGTATAGGTCAGTTTCTATCTGATGCTTTTCCAATTCACTGCGGGCTAAAGCAGGGAGATGCACTATCACCTTTACTTTTTAACTTCGCTCTAGAATATGCCATTAGGAAAGTTCAGGAATACAGGCAGGGTTTGGAATTGAACGGGTTACATCAGCTTCTTGTCTATGCGGATGACGTGAATATGTTAGGAGAAAATACACAAATGATTAGGGAAAACACGGAAATTTTACTTGAAGTAAGTAGAGCGATCGGTTTGGAAGTAAATCCCGAAAATACAAAGTATATGATTATGTCTCGTGACCAGAATATTGTACGAAATGGAAATATAAAAATTGGAGATTTATCCTTCGAAGAGGTGGAAAAATTCAAATATCTTGGAGCAACAGTAACAAATATAAATGACACTCGGGAGGAAATTAAACGCAGAATAAATATGGGAAATGCGTGTTATTATTCGGTTGAGAAGCTCTTATCATCCAGTCTGCTGTCGAAAAATCTGAAAGTTAGAATTTATAAAACAGTTATATTATCGGTTGTTCTGTATGGTTGTGAAACTTGGACTCTCACTCTGAGAGAGGAACATAGGTTCAGGGTGTTTGAGAATAAGGTGCTAAGGAAAATATTTGGGGCTAAGCGGGATGAAGTTACAGGAGAATGGAGAAAGTTACACGACACAGAACTGCACGCATTGTATTCTTCACCTGGCACAATTAGGAACATTAAATCCAGACCTTTGAGATGGGCAGGGCATGTAACACGCATGGGCGAATCCAGAAATGCATATAGAGTGTTAGTTGGGAGACCGGAGGGAAAAAGACCTTTAGGGAGGTCGAAACGTAGATGGGAGGATAATATTAAAATGGATTTGAGGGAGGTGGGGTATGATGATAGAGACTGGATTAATCTTTGCACAGGATAGGGACCGCTGGAGGGCTTATGTGAGGGCAGCAATGAACCTTCGGGTTCCTTAAAAGCCATTTGTAAGTAATAATAATAATAATAATAACAACAACAATAACAACAACAAATAAGTGTGTCGCGATATCGTGGGCGTTCAGTAAAGTGTGTCGTAAGTCAAAAAAGGTTGGGAACCACTGCTGTATGCTATTAAGACCTAACAGCAGAATCAATATGATGACTTTTTTGTTTTACTTTTGTCTTGGCGGCAATAAAGAAAGAAGAAACTAGTTCATCTTTCTGAGATGTGTAGGAAATTTGTCCTTTGAAGAGGTGGAAAAATTGAAATATCTTGGGGCAACAGTAACAAATATAAATAACACTCAGGAGGAAATTAAACGCAGAATAAATATGGGAAATGCTGAAAGTTAGAATTTGTAAAACATTTATATTACCATTTATTCTGCATGGTTGTGAAATTTGGACTGTCACTTTGAGAGAGGAACAGTGGTTAAGGGTGTTTGAGAATAAGGTGCTTAGGAAAATATTTGGGCCTAAGAGGGATGAAGTTACAGGAGAATGGAGAAAGTTACACAACGCAGAACTGCACGCATTGTATTCTTCACCTGGCATGATTAAGAATATTAAATCCAGACGTTTGAGATGAGCACATATGGGCGAATCCAGAAATGCATGTAGAGTGTTCGTTGGGAGTTCCGAGAAAAAAATACCTTTGGGGAGGCCGAGACGTCGATGGGAGAATAATTTTAAAATTAATTTGTGGGAGTTGGGATATGATGGTAGGGACTGGATTAGTCTTGCTCAGGATATGGACCGATGGTGGGCTTAAGTGAGGGCGGCAATGAACCTCCGGGTTCTCGGAAAGCCATTTGTAAGTAAGTAAGGGATTATGGAGATTAAATGAAAAGGTGAATGTAAATAATAAAAGGGAGGATTTATAATTATTTACGCGTTCAATTTGTTAAAATATCCCCTTGAAACAATTCTCATTACTTTTCATTTGTAAGGTTTAGAGTTTTATAAAGGTTACACACGTCCACTATCCTTAATGAAACATAACCATCAGAACTGAAATCTTCCAAACAGGAACTAAAGGAATCAAATGTTAATGGAAAAAACATAAAAAATTTGTAAAATAATGTCGGTATCCACATTAATGTATGAATAATTGTATTGCAGCTTCTTCTCTGATACTACCGCGCAATATCTTGTCTTAGTCTAAGCATGTACCTGGACTTTTTGTTCACCAATATCTGACACTTTCTACGTTCTCATTGTACATAGTATAAACAGAAAGTGTTGCGATGCTGCAAAATAAATTATTCGATATTTCATGTTGTCAGCATCTCTGATAACGAAAATGTGGTCGTATTCTCAGTTATTACATTCGTGCTTCTTAAGATTCGTGCATGACCTTGCCCTTGCTCCTCCTTCAATCACCACCCCTACAGTGTTTCATTACCTTATCAACCCTCCCTCAGCCACCACCCCTACAATTCTCTTAACTCGTTCATAAAGCGTACAATGTGAAGAAGTGCAAGGTACTGCAACAGGACAGAGCATATAGCATAGCTGTCTTCGCCTGCAGTATATTGTACCAAGAAGGGAGGAAAAATACAGGGATGCTCCGTGGCTACTTTGGCCAAGGCCACACAGGGCTTTCAGGGCCTCGAAATCAGTGATTTTGAGAATTCGTTAACTGATAGAATGAACCATGACGTTTCGTATGACAGTCAGCCAAAGAGTCTAGACGTGTTGTGAAACCTCAAATTTGACAGCTAACAAAACTATGAGGTATAAAGTGAATTATAATGTTATCTATTTGGTTACACTATATGTGCGAGATGACAGCTGTATCTAAAACGTATTATTTATTATGTGTTTTAATAGGAATATATAGAGAAAACCATGCACGCTTAATAAGGCAAATGAAATAAAACAGCGAAGGTAGGAATACGTTAAGCATATGATCGTGTAATACAAACGAGAGAACTGAAGTGGAAATTCCATACTCGACAAAGTTATATAAGTGGCTAACATGGAGTGTAGGGGAAAATTATAATTAAGTAGAAAGAACAGTTGGCAGTGGTAATTGTATGGGCCCCAAATGCATGAGTTTACATAAAAGTTCACTGAAGAGTCTGTTTGTACTTCTATTCATTTAGGCCTATGTTCTCATTTCCCCTGACGTTATTTAACTATTCCTGTATTTGCATCGAAGTCATTCGACACTGGTAACCATGAAACGAAAATATTCTAAGTAAGAGCAGATCAACCGTTAAGTCAAGAAAGGAACATTTTATGTATATTTTGTAATACTATTACTACCATTATTTATTCTTTTTGTAATCACCATGATAATTGAGACATTTGTCATGGAATTGAGGTATAGAGATGCTTATCGGGCAAGACATGGAGAATCCCTAAGCGCTTCAGCCCAGTAAGCAAGCTTCTTGTGCACCCGTAATGGAATGAGTTGTGTGCCGATTGTGCTGCCCGGCTACGCAGGCTATACCATCGGCCTCACAATGTATTTCTTTCGAATCATCAAATCCATATATCATATCTCTGGTGATGGTCTGCCGTACCTCAGGTCTACGAGTCGGCATGTCCCCGTGAAACCTATGAGGCTTCGGTGCCTCTTGTGCAGATCTGTGAGACGTCTATAATCAACCATCGCTGCCATCTACCAATCTTTGGACAAATCGCGAGAAACCCCCTCCAAGACTGTCGATCGAGTCGGCTTCACGCAAAACTTTCAACCGTGGCTTTCTCAACCACAAATACAACTCAGCAGTCGCCGTAGGCCAGCGGCTTTCGGCATAGCTTGGTGTGGTTTTTAGTGACCATCAAAGAAACAGAAGATAGCCAATTATTCACCGTTGCTTTCAGATCCTCGTCTTTCACTAAACGTTTGCAAAAATATATGCTAATCATTGTAATCGGCGGAATTGTAGACCTACTGTGATGTGAGTGGTAGAACAAGTCCCACTTAAAGAGCCTAAGCAGCTGAAAAGTGCCATTGCGCATTGCGAGGACGTGCAAAAGGATGCCAGAAATTAAGAGACAATATCTTTTTGGGTGCTGAATTTTCTTAACATCTTGTTGGTAAACCTTATCATTAATTTCATTTTGATTCTTCATTCCAAGAAATCAACAACCGTAAAAATTCACTTTTCGCATTCCAAATCCGATGGCTGTCAGAGCTTTTTGATGGAAAATCTTTGCTTGCCCTTACATCCACTGAATCGATTATATTGGTTGCTTTTCACATTTGTCTACGGAATCCACTTATCGTCGCCAGTAACTGTGTGATTAGAAAATCTATTGCAATATTTATTGCAGCGCTGAAGGAATATAAAGAGCTTGAATATAAGCGCTGGTTTTTTGTGAAGGTACACTACATCAATGTCTTTAATACACACCTTATACATAATTTATGTACCTCTGCGACAATTTTTTTTACAGTACTGTACATGACATTTGTGGAAAACGTTGTGTCAATTTCGAAGATGTGATTTTCGCATAGTTTAATGCTAGCACGTTCACTCTCTTATCTCTGAACTCCTAGTATAGCTATTTACTCTTATCTTTACTCATACATGTGGCCTTATTTATTTAATTTTATTTATTTTATTACAAATTAAAATCATAGAACAAAAATGTTTCTAGCCACTACCGTAAGAACCAGGCTCGTGTAAGGTGTGGTCTTAGCCAATAATATAACATAAAATTTACAAAGACAGTTTACTAAATAGTACAGCACGTAACTTAATTCAAACCAATAAATAACACGCAAGAGCAAAAAAAAAAAAAAAAAAAGAGAGAGAGAGAGAGAGAGAGAGAAACACATTTAAGATAAATTGACAATCAGACAGAAGCCAGTGATATTCGATGAAAACATGAATATAGTCGACAAATGAGAGGTAAAAAATACACACATTTGTTAATCTTAATATATGAAATTGAATGTGGGTATGTATGTATCTATGTGTGAATGTTCTCTATACAAATCTATACGCTTTGACCAATATGTGCCAAAGTTTGCACATTTAACCTTCATAACCAGGAGAAGAACATAGGCTACATTAAAATTGTGCAAATGGACCATAAATTAATTAAAAAATAAAAAATAGAAATAAATACGATTAAACATTCATGTATAATATTAAAATGCAATCTTCTATAGTCAATTGTTTTTTATTATTGTCTGTTGTATTCAATATCGACTTTCACGAGGCCATGGAAATTATAACACGAAATTAAATAACATTGTTGATACACATCATGAAGGCCAATATCTAAATAATTCATGCAGTAAGTATCTTTACGAAGTCCAGGACCATAATAATATTATGAATTTCTCGATGCAGTTGTAGATAGTGACGAGATTGTGTTTTATCCAAATGAATTCTTGAATTCTTTGAAACCACAAGGATTACTACCATATAATTTAATACTTAATATTGAATCACCAGTTTGTACTATTGCGTAATATTGACCCACCAAAATTATGCAGTTAATCCTTTCAGACATTTGGCTAAGGAGTTCATCAATTCATGTAAGTGACGCTATGTAAAGATTCATCTTTGTGGACGAGGAAAGCTTATTAAAGATAATTCTTTTTGATTATTTATAGTTGAGTTTCTGAGATTTCCGAAAAGTCTAACAACCAGTTTAATTGAAAAAAGAAGCAAAAAGGGCAACCCGGGCAACGCCGGGTGCTTTCAGCTAGTATTATATATAATGAATAATTTTATAAATTTCTTTTTTAAAAGCTTCAATTTTAAAATATTTTAAATTTGGAAAATGGTTTGTAATTTTATTATAAAGTCTTGGGCCGAAACTAGCACCATGTTTAAGAGGTGCACTTGTATGCCATTCAGGCTCAATTAATGGAAAAGTATACTTTTGTCTTCGAGTACGATATTCATGTCGATTAGATTTGTTTTTTTATTTTATTTCTGTGGTAGTAAGTGAGCAAACTATATTTATAAATTTCTTCAATAGTTAATACTTCAAAATCTCTATAAATTAAATTTGTTGGGTAATCCATATTTTTGGTTAGACAAATGTTTATTAATCTTCTGTGTAATAAAATTAATGGATTAAGTACAGATGATGCTACTCCACCCCAATTTATTATACCACATTGTATTAAAGATTGTACTAAAGGTAAAAATATTATTCTCAATGCCTCCTTAGTGATAAAATTTCGAAGTATTATGAATTTATAAATTGTCTTTCTTATACTTATACACACAAAATCAATTTGTTTATAACTGGAGATGAATTTCTGCTGCGGTTAGATTTTTTACATAAAGGAAACTAATCACACTATTAACTTCACAGCTGGCGGGATTCTCGATTGTGTTGCTGTTTTTCAGCTAATATTTCACACATCCAGAATATATCACATGATCTTACAAAACCACATATAACTTCTTAAAAATGTATTTTCACGGCATGTGCATACGTGAGCAAATTCGAAACTGTTGATCTCGGTAATATGTCCTTTTCTGTTTTACTAACTACTTACTGATATAGCGTGTACCATATAAATTTTTCGTGGTTCGTTTCTCTTCATAAATACATCATCATTCAGTTCATAAATAGCCATTGTAGTTAAAAGAAGTGAACAACGAATACAATACTTATTTATCTTACTCTGCCTGCCTCGTATGGGGTGAGAGACATTTCTCGGAATCTGCATGGACTGTGCTGTGAATAAATTATAGCCTGATGTGTTCGAGATAGACATTCTGTATTACTTTGGCGATTCGTGTAGCCATGTAGCGCTTCTGCATTTAAATAAATATACAACATGTGTATGTGCGGTATTGGGTAGAAGTCCGATATGACGTGACATATTTTACTGGAAAGTGAAATATAGTGATAAACGAAAAGACGGAAGGGGGAACAACATAAAGTACAACTGTATGTAGTTTTATATCATCTAAAATTCAAGTAAACAAATTTACCAATTAAAGTATATATCTCACTTCTGTGAAACTTAAATTGCAGCATGATGAAGGATGGATAGAACAGAGAAAATTTATCTCCGGCATCGGGACTCGAACACGGGTTTTCAGCTCTACGTCCTGACGCTTTATCTACTAAGCCACACCGGATTCCAGTTCCGATAACGGATCGAATCCCCTCAGTTTAAGTTCTAACTCTCAGTTTTCTCTTTTGTGGCCTAACCTCATGTAGCCTACTGTATCACAGAATATGTGACAGTGGTACGATGTCCAAAGCACTATGTACAGAGTTGCACTCATTACGAGTGACTAAGTGGCCGGGATCCAACGGAATGAGCGCCGTCTTGAATTACTAAGTGATTACTGATTACTTACGCATATCAAAGAGTCAGCACGTAGAGCTGAAAACCCGGGTTCGAGTCCCGGTGCCGGAGAGAAATTTTCTTTGTCCTATCCATCCTTCATCATATGATAACGCATAATTCCTGCACGGAAATATCATATGTACTTCGATACCTCATAATAATTAAATTACAGTAGTTAAACAACATCTTTAAGAGCTCAACCTACTGTAAACCTAGAACTAATTTACTGTAAGTCTGTCAGAATTCCATACGTGGTTTGCATACAAATTTCTTCTGCATCATTATATACAAATTTTAAAAATCTCACCGCGGAAACTAAAGAACTTAATTGAATTGGTGGTATTCATTGATAATTTTTTTTTTCTTCAGAGAACGTACTTCCCACCGCGCTGTATCAGATTTTACTGTGCATTCTGTAATAAACTTACATTATTTAAGAAACAACATACATTATTTTGTTCGACAGTGTTTTTGCACTGTTTTGAGGATTGTCATACAGCCATTTATGGTGAGTTTTTTTTTCTTTTCAAAGTCTTGACCGGTCATTTAAAAAGAAAGATGATGATAAAGAATGTATTTTTTACTTAGTTATTTAACGGTGCTGTATAAACTATGAGGTTATTTAGCATCGATAATATTGGTGATAGCGAGATGGTATTTGGCGAGATGAGACCGAGGATTCGCCATAGATTACCTGGCATTCATCTTACGGTTGGGGAAAACCTCGGAACAAACCCAACAAGGTAATCAGCCCAAGCGGGGATCGAACTCGCGCCCGAGCGCAACTTCAGGCCGGCAGGCAAGCGCCTTAACCGACTGAGCCACGCCATTGGCTACGATAAAGAATATTACTGGTAAAAATATCTATATCTTCCTACAAAATATTTTTTTCATATTTGGGCACTAATTTCTTCATGCTCTCTGCTCAGAAATTCGTCTTGTAAAGTTCATAATGAGAAAGTATGTATGGTCCTCGTGGCGCTAATTTATTATCAGCAGTAGTACAGTAAAACAATATAATTTGTCTTAAAGCGCATGGGATTGAGATATATTACAGTACTGTTCTATCTTCTTTAAGGTAGCTCGAAATGAACCTTTGCGGCAAATGGCTTAATCCCTTACCCCATGAACCATATGGATCACAACGGGATTGCGTTTATTACCGCTAATGACGACTGTATCAGCCGCTGATATCGAAATTGAAGTGCTTAATCCGTTTCAGAACTAATTACAATGTTGGAAGCACGCATCAGGAATCGAAGCCGCCACCTTCGTCAGTGACACTTAACTACCTTAAAATGCGAATGCTTATCTTAACTGCTAGGGTCTCTATGCTGTATAAAGAAGAAATGAAAATATAATTAATGGCATAATTATACTTCTCTGGGTAGCCGCTCTAAGAAATGGTAATTTTTCCTGGTAATGTTTTTCTTGCTACTATATTTACTCAAGGAGAACGTAGTACAGTCTCTTTGTTAAAAATGGACCTCATATCTTTCTCAACGTACAGCTTCTCGCCAAGGGGACACCGGAGTTTGGTTTCTGTTTGATCCCCTGAGATACGTAAAAACAGTTGCTGTGGCGCAGATTTTATGAGAGTACTCATATTCCTGCTATTTTCGTTCCACCATTGCTTCATTCTCATATACTATCGAACGACTTATAGTACGCAATGACAAGCGTGGGCAGATGTCCCTTTTTTTCCGTTCCTTTTGCCAGTCTGCGAAGTGTTTCAAATAGGTAATCGTTTGATTAAATAAAACATGAACGTAGCCAGATATGCATGAGAAGTTATCTCTGGTAAAATAACTTACAGTTACAAGATGTGCTGGAAATGTCTCCGCTCCTCCTGGAGACTCATTCTTGTCCGTTTCGTCATGTCAGATACACGCTTCAACGTGTCTACGCCGCTGTTGTTTATTTCAGCTATGATGTTTGTCCGGTAATCTTGACTGTTTCTGTAGACTCTTTCCTTGAATAGCCTCACAGAAAATAATCCTCTGACAACCCTGGGCCATAAGCTTGAAACGGTGGAACCAAAAAGGTGTACTAATATGGCCGTCAAATTACCCATAGTTCATTTCTTTTTCCGGTGTGTTTATCAGCTGTTTTGTTCATATTATTACGATTAAAAATTGTTTCATGTTGTGAATATATCAAAACTGTAGTCAAGTTCAGCAAGTGTTCTTTTTTTATAAATAAGCTAATATTCTGTTCGGCTCAACTGTAGAATATGTCCGTTGATATGTCCCCCTATGCTTTAACATCTGAAGGAGTGTCGGCATCCTTCTTGAGAAGAGAAAGAATATGGAAATGAAATGTTCAGTCCATGTCACAACCGTAACACTTTTAATAATATACAGTGAAATTTACATTGACACAATAATCTACTAATACTCGTGTTACCTCCACATCCATTCTAAACCATTTACGTATAACCGAAACAGATAGTAGCATTGCATATTTGGCAATTGGCGGTATTTAGCGGAGGGTTATGGGGCGTAGAAGGTGTAGTTTGACGCCATATCCATCGCACCGATATCAAGCATATTTGCTTGGAATGCTCCCTCCTTTCTTTTTATCCTCTCTGTCCTCTGACGTCAAGTCAGGTGACCGTGGAAGTCACAAGCCTTTAGAGATAACACTGTCCACGAAAAATCTGCTGATGTGTGCCACGAATTCATTAGGGGTCTGACATGTAGCGTCATTCTTTTGAAAATATTCCTGCATAAGTTCGATGTCGTCTAGGTATTCTAAGAAGTCCGTGAAAAGTTCTAATATCGTTTCTTTAAAGAAAATTGATTCTGTAACGGGTTATTGCTCATCAAACTCAAAAATTTTCTGGATGAAAAGTAATTTCTCATAGTACACATGAGGATTTTCTGACGCTGATATCCTTGTGTTTAAAAAAAAATACATAGCCTGATTGATGAATGGTTATGTGACAACAAAATGAACATTATAACGATGTATCGAAGACAATCTGCTGTTTACCGGTATCCATTGAAACTCCTGATTTTGTGCATCATTTTAATGTACTTTACAATTCAAAAGTCACGTATGGACGCAGAGTTATAGCTAATTTAAAAAACGGGATATCCCACTGAACCATACAATTTCTGCGCCATCACCTGATTAACATTGTCCTAAGAGGAAATGCTCTGTCTTGTCAACCAACACTAATATTGGGTTGGTTTCGCGTGTTGGTACTTCGGTTGCTACGGGGTTATTTATCGATTGTTATTTTTTATTTGACGTTCAGTTGTTGTGCTTGAGTTTACATGTTGTAGTTTTCATTTTTGCAGATAGTGAGTGGAGCCGTGGACGCTAGAAAATGGAGTGTCAAGTGGAGAAAGTGGAACATTTCCGACATATTCTTATTTTTGAGTTCAGTAGAGGGGCGAAAGCAGCGGAATGGGGCAGAAACATTTGCGCCGCGTATGGGCACAATGCTATCGGAGAGAGCACGGCAAGAAAATGGTTTTCTCGTTTTAAGAAGGGTCGTTTTGACATTAGTGACACTTCCACGTTCAGGAAGACCTTAGGGATTTGATGAAGATCGTTTAAACACATTAATCCACAATGATCCATGTTAGTGTACCCGAGAACTGGCAAATGTGATGAACTGTGACCATTCCACCATCGTGCGGAATTTGAATTCAGTGCACAAGGTTCAAATATCGGGTATAGCCTATGGGTACCGCATGCTCTAAGCCAAAACTACAAAAATCAGCGGGTGGCTATATGTGCATATTTGCTTGCTCGTCATCGATTGGCTCGTGAACAACATCTAACATTCCTATCCAGTATCGTTACTGGTGACGAGAAATGGTGTCTTTATGCTAACATAAGGAAAAGAAAGGAATGGCTGTGCCCGAAAAAAAAAAAAAAAAAAAAAAAAAAAAAAAAAAAAAAAAAAAAAAAAAAAAAGCAACACCCCGTACAAAGGCCAGCGCGCATCCACAGAAGATAATGTTATGCATCTGGTGGAACTGTGAGGGTGTGCTGTATTACAAATTACTTCCCCGAGGTGTAACCATCAGTGCCGACATTTGTCAGCAACTGATACGTCTTGCACACGCAATCAAAAAAAAAATAAAATAAAATAAAATAATAAAAAAAAAAAAAAAAGCAACAAGACTGCTTGAAGTGATGCAACTCCACGATAACGCTCGTTCGCACTCTGCTAACCTGACACAAAACACTATCCAGGAGTTGGGTTGGGAAGTCATTTCGTACCCACCTTAGTCACCTGATCTTGCGCCCTCAGATTTTCACCTTTTCCGCTCTCTATCGAACAACCTTCAAGAAATTTCCTTTCCGGATGAAAATGCGCTCCGAAAATGGCTTGACGACTTCTTTAACTCAAAACCACGCGATTTCTACATACGTGGAATCGAAAAACTACTCCAGCATTGGTGGACTGTTGTAAATAGTGAAGGAGAATATATTGTTGATGATTAACTTCTCTCTTACATGTATCTGATGTGTTTAATAAACTTATGAAAAATCGATACGGAATTATGACGCAACCTAATATATTCTCAGGCACGTAGTAAGGACTTCATATCTAACCGCTCACTTGAACCGAACATATATTTTAGAAATAATTGACAGTTATGAAACAATTGAAGCACGTAATATATCTTATAGCGTTATTTTGTACTAGTCATACCCGTGCGCTTCGCTGCACTTGTTAGAAATAAATATAAAATAATTACATAATTAAAATATGACATGTGGTCCAGGCAATATCCGTGTTTGATAGAAAGATAAATCGTTTAATATGTTACTTAATTGAAATTGTATTTAAATAATTAAAATACAATCATTTTGGTCCAGAGAGCACTCAATTGGTGCATGGATAATTCCTTTAACAGGTGTCTTATTTTTTATTATATTCAGATAATTAAAATAGGATCATTTTGTTCAGAGAACATCCGTTTTTGGTGCAAGGATAAGTCGTTTAACATTTTTCTAAATTATATGTGAGACTGTTTTAAGTGATCTAACCATATACTCAAGTTGGCCAATCATCCGGTGCGTGAATTGAGAGATATGTCTTTTTGTCTTTTTAATGCTGTTTTCTCAAGTTAAAAATGTTAAGCAGTTTATTGCATAAAAAAGCACCTTGCACAACTGTTATTGTTATATTGGTCTGAAACTTTTCAAAGAGGTCAATTAAATGTTGATAAATAAAGTGTAATTAGCATTTGTATAAAATATTAAGTTCCCTCGGGGAGTATTCATATTGCACTTAGATTAAATATGTTGTAATGGTAAATTCATGAAATTAAAAAAAAATATTGTGACACTCTACTTAGACTGAGCTCAAAAAAACTAAACAACTAATTAATTTTCATTTCCATAACTATTTTAAAGATTTTGAGCAATTATTAACCAAACATTTTAAAAACTTTGACGCAAGGAGCCTTTCTAGTGACGTCAATAAAAAAATATATTAAAAATATATAACTTCGAAACTAAATTGGCACCAAAGTTTGTACATATGATAGTATTGTATATCTGTTTATGTTGTTTATACTTCACAAATTTTGGATGAAAATTGTGGAAGATTTAAAAATCATGCGTATCCCCTTAAATGACTGACCCCAAAAATTACGATGGCTCTTCAACAGCATAATTTAATGAATTTGTTTTTTCGCGTTATGTGCATCTCACAAATCACTCTAAGAAAACTCATTACATACGACTGAAGAGTATGTACTACATTTTCACAATCACACAATCAATATACTCTATTTCAATCAATATTGTAATTATTATTTTTTAAACAAGTCCTCAAAAGTACTTACAGATCACACACGTCAAACAGGTAGACCCTATTAGTTCCTCCTAACCAATGAAGTGAAGTATTTACAGAATAAACAACTGTTTTTAACAAAAAATGGTTAGAAACAGTTAACCTTTTCTCTTTCCCTTTTTGTTCTTAAAACCCCTCTCCTTTGCATATATAAAATAATTATTACGTAGCCAGAAATTTAGTAACGCAAGTTAATAATGATAATAATAATAATAATAATATTATTATTATTATTATTATTATTACTGCCTTTATTGGATGTGTGTGCATGTACTGTACATCCCTGAAGTCTACGCTGGGACGCTATGTAGTGCATGCGCTATGTGCTCGTGATCAAGATCGAGCTCGTCTACCGTGATTGCGAGCTAATATCGTCTCATCCATGCAGTTACCTGTCCATTATCCGAGCCGGGAGAGGACGACACACGATAAAGTTTTAAGAACCCTTTCCCCTTTACAATGAATGGTTTATCGTACATGCACTTAATTGTTAATTTACATTTATCATGCATACATTATGTTGTTTGTATGTCAGAAGAATGTTCACATTTTGTTTTCTTACTTTGTCATCAGTACATGAAAATGATGTAAAAAGTGGCTTAAGTAAAAATGTGACGACTGTTATTTTAACAGTGTATTTGTCATGCACGTACCTACGTGACATAAATTAATAATCAAATCACGTACGTGACGTCATCTAATTTTCAAATCGCATAAGTGACGTATAATATTCACATCATGTACATGACGTCACTTAATATTCAAATGAATCTTGTGACGTCATATAATATGCAAATTATGTACGTGATGGCATGTAATGGATATGCTAGTCACGATCGTGTAACCGACAGAGGCGGCAGAACAAACCGGGAAGTATTCTTTCAAGAGCACTTTGTTACTAAACAAATTAATTTTAAAACTTTACTGTATTACATATTTACAAAGTTCCTAATACAGAAAGTTGAATTTGACTTGTAGCTTATCTGTGCTGCATTTAGTCTAGTGTTGGATGTATTTTATTTCTGTTCAATACTAGCGGGGCAATTTAAGCCAGAAGTGTGAGTCATTACGATATTCGTTTAGCCGGCACTGCGACCTACTGGAGTTCTTGCGCTTATCCTACAGCTAGGTGATATCCCAACCCACACTAGCTGACTACACTAAGGTTCGCTGAAAATCCAGGTTTCGAAGCAGGCGACTCCACTCGTTCCTAGGCCAGCTCCCTCTGTGAGTCGCCTGCCGGCGCACAGTGGTCTAGAATGCAAATTTAGCGGGACATATTAATAACTTTTCAGCTACCTAACAGATTTTTATGAAATTTTACACAGTAGTTACTGGTAGCATATATGTTTGTATGCAAGCTCTCGTTACGTTGGTATAAGGAGAACTACCCCTTATAGGGGGGCGCATTTAGACAAAATTAGAAACTTTTCTCCTATCTGACAGATTTTTATGAAATTTTACAAAGCAGTTACAAGCAGCATATATGTTTTGTATACAAGCTCTGATTACGTTCGTAAAAGGGGAACTACCCCTTATAGGGGGCGCAATTAGACAAAATTAGTAACTTTTCTCATATTTAACAGAGTTTTATGAAATTTTACACAGCAGTTACAGGTAGCATATATGTTTTGTATACAAGTTCTTGTTACGTTAATATAAGGGGAACCACCCCTTATAGTGGGGGCGCAATTAGACAAAATTAGTAACTTTTCTCCTATTTAACAGATTTTTATGAAATTTTACAGAGCAGTTACAAGTAGCATATATGTTTTGTATACAAGCTCTGATTACGTTCGTGTAAGGGGAACTACCCCTTATAGGGGGCGCAATTAGACAAAATTAGTAACTTTTCTCCTATTTAACAGATTTTTATGAAATTTTACAAAGTAGTTACAGGTAGCATGTATGTTTTGTATACAAGCTTTCGTTACGTTGGTATAAGGGGAACTACCCCTTATAGGGGGACGCAGTTAAAGAAAATTAGTAACTTTTCTCCTATTTGATAGATTTGTATGAAATTTTACAAAACAGTTAAAAGGAACATATATGTTTTGTATACAAGCTCTGATTACGTTGGTATGAGGAGAACTACCCCTTTTAGGGGGCACAATTAGACAAAATTAGTAACTTTTCTCCTATTTAACAGATTTTTATGAAATTTTACAAAGTAGTTACAGGTAGCATGTATGTTTTGTATACAAGCTCTCATTACGTTGGTCTAAGTGTAATTACCCCTTATAGGGGGGCGCAGTTAGACAAAATTAGTAACTTTTATCCTATCTAACAGATTTTTATGAAATTTTGTACAGTAGTTACACTTAGTACATTTGTTTTGTGTACAAACTCTGTTTACGTTGGTATGAGCAGAAGTGCTCCTTACAGGGGGATGCATTTAGACAAAATCTTATGGGGGGAAAATGTAACATTTTAGGTACTATTGCACCTTTTGGACACTCGGAAAGCTTATTTGGTACATAATTAACAAGCTATCATCTTGAATTCCCTGAATTATACTGAGGAAGCAGATTCGGTTCACAGATATTGAAATAACTGCAACCGAGAAAAATTGCACTACTGCACCTCGAAAGAATAGTGCTCATAAATTATTACTTCCGCAAATCTGCGCACCTTAAGACTAGATTTAAAATAGAGGTAAATAGTGGAGGAAGTGAAAAAAAATCATTTTTGGACGAACCAAAGGGTTTTTTTTTTCTCTACCTTAGCAAAGTCTGCACTCAATGGTTACATTTATATTTTGTCCCGTGTCCATTCATGCTAATTTGACATGCTATAATAACATTAAATGTAACACAAACAAACAGTGTTACATACCTAAAGAACTACTTGACATGTTGATATCAAATACGAATGGAATCAACCACTTACAACAGAGTTACAGCACAAGGAAAACGGCAGACTCGCGGCGCTTGCTGAGTAAGAATGCTGGGTGGCGAAATGTGGCATGTTACCGGCTTCTTATCTCGCTATGCAGCCACCTCCGCTGATTAAGATAATCAATTCAGTGTTACTCAGTTATATAGGAAAAATAATTTAAGGGTTTAATTTCATTTTTTTACATGTCATTTTTCTGCATTTGTCCTCCTAAATATGGATTTTAGACCACTGTGCGGCGGCTGGGGAAATGCTATGGAATGATGACGGAATGGAGATCAGATGAAATGATGGTAATGACTAATGTGAGGAAAGGAGAGAAACCTGAAAAAACACCAACTGCGACCTTTTCAAGGAAAAATCACTAGTCTGATCGGAACTATCATCCAGACCGTCTCCGTGACAGAAAGTCTGACCACTTAGACACTTAAGAATGAATGGTTTATATTAAAGTCGTCGTTGTTAAAATAATTCTTCTCTTCTTCTTCCCTCTCAGCATGAATATCATGATGAAGAGTTAAAGCGCGGTTATTATTTCCAATTGCATGAAGACATTTGAATCGCTTGGTGCAGAAACCTCTCATGTCCATTTTTTTTTCAGACTTTGAGATTCGTTGTTCATACGATACTATTTATATAGACGCATTGATTTGTATCAAAAGCCCTCATGTCCGAGTTGAACTATGGATGCAAGAACTGGCTAAATTTTCACTTGGTGCAGAATCCCCTCATGTCCTGGACATGGGAGATTATTATTAAAATTGTTAGTTTGGCTACATTTCGCTCGCGTTTCTGCTGATTTTTCTCTCTTCCCCAGTTGTTGCTTTACATTCACTGCAGACTTTCTGTTTATGGTTGCTACAATTTAGAATAATAGAATGACATCAATTATAGTCCCGTCGCTCTAATTTCCGGCAGCCAATCACGTTACAGGTCGGCTACGTTTACACGTGTGCGTCATGTGATTCGCTGATGAAGATGTTAAGCATTTCCTAAGGCTGGATAAATACTTAATATAATCGCCCGCCATTTTGGCTCTTTCGTTGGCGTTCGCAGAAAGCACACGAGGACATTATTTGCCGTTCAATTATTTGCTGAATTATAGTGCGTTTGATTTATTATCATAGGAGCTACGACATGATCATGTTTAACGGTGTGGAAAATAGATCCCTCGTCTGGTAGCTCAGCAACGAAAGAACAAAAATGGCGAACGATGCTACGTACCTAGACTTTATAGAGCCTTCACTTCCTAAGACGTAAGCAAAGAGGAGGAGTCACGCCGGGAATAACAGCGTCGCGACTATAGAAAGGAAGATTCGATTCAATCCATCAATATTTTCCCATCAGAGGACACAGCTATCTGCCTTGTGATAGGGATTTTAGTGTTGTGGAAAGAACTGTAAGAAAAAAAGACAGTGTACTTACCACTGGATTACACAGAATTAATTATCTCTTCTAGCTCTAAAAGTGCTTTCACGATAAACATGGTCCATAAAGTAGAAAATCTCGATTTTAAATCTTGATGGCGAGCACATTATAAGAAAAATGTACTACCTGAGGAATCAAAAGTCCCTAGAGAGATGAAGCTGAATTTTTCAATTTTAGAGTTTATGCAGTTTTCCTATTGCAAACAAACTCCTAGTGTGGTCAAAGCTCGAAATTTCATTGATGCGCTGCAGGAACATACTTTCAGACTTGCAGGAAAAAAATCTAATTCCAGATTTTCCATCAAAACCAGCTTTCCCTTCTGAATTGGCAATGATTAGTGACAAAAAGATGGCGGATTTGAAAACATTCGACCCTTACCTTCTTCACTCTCCAGAAATTCAATCCTTTTATGGACAGTTGTATTCCAAACCCACTTATGTGTCTCAAGAAAAATAATACAAGTTATAATTGGACAGAACTGTAGGTATAATGTTGTAATGGTTCTTGCATACAACGTACTTTCTTATTGAATTGTGTGTGTTTGAAGCAGAAATCCCTCATGTCCAACATGTTTAATACATTATATCGTGGAGCTGCTGAAAATAACAGGAAGCCTCCCACTTTACAGAAAGCATGTGCTTTCCACTAAGCATAGATTAAAATGGATTCCCATTTCTGACTTTGCATTCAGACCAATTCATTTTTTTCTTCTCCTGAAAAATCACAATAATTGGACATGATTAGTTTCTGTAGGTTGTAATGTAAAATTAGGTATTTTATTTATGTTTTATTATTATTGTGTTAAATTATATTGTGTATTCTTATTGTATTGTGTATAAAATTGTATTGTGTATTGTAAATTTATTGTGTATTGCATATCATTTTTTTTGTGTATTGTTTATATTGTGTATACTACTGCCACCGGGTGCTTTCCCACTTGCAGTGTAAATAAATACATACATACATGCACCAAGGAATTCATTTGCTGTAGTTGTCTGGCCATCTTAGTGCTGTAACATGACTACTTACTCGACAGTTTCCCGAAAGATTTCCTTCTATTTTTTCCTTATATAAAAATGGCTATGAATTAAAAAGTGTCGACCACAATTAATCTTACCAAAATAATTTATTGTTTCAAAGGCATGCGAAATCTACACGCACATTACTAGCTTTATTTTGCGAAATTTTTTATGCCAACAACAAAATGGAGGTAATACCAAATACCTTACTATAATAATACTGGATAGCTAGCAGTTCTGCGCGCGAACGGCGCAGGTGCTGCTACCTAGGCGGCAGGGTGTGCTGAAACCAGCGAAGCAAGCTGTAATCTACTATAATATAGAGTGTTACCCTACTGGGCTAGTAAATAGTTATATTAATTAATGCTAAAATGCCAGGGTGTATATGTACTGTTTATACTGTAATTGCTGCAATTACAGCATTACAAACTGCTCCAAATCGTACTTTCGATTTCCGAGGGATCATAAAACGTGAGTCAACAAAATTCTTTATTATGCGTAATGCCTTTGTCTCTGTGTTGATAGAGCAATAAAAATTAGCTTTTTTATTTAGGCCTAATAAATAAATAGAAGTTAAAATGTATTGGAAATTTTAAGGTTTTATCAAATTTAGTTTTATTGTTGTCCACATGCTTTTACTAATTATTACAAGCGTCATATTACTATCAAATTTATCTTTGGAGCTGTCAGCAATGGGTATATAAAGCGTTATTGTAAATTCATTCTTAATGTCGGAATTAATTTTGTCTCACTAAAGCAAACACAAAATATGTAGCAATTAATTATGGAATGTAATGCGAAGTATGTAATATTTCTCATAATATCCAGCTTTGATACAAAATAATAATGTTACATTAAATAGTATTCAACATTTCATAAGTCTTTCATATATTATTCCACAGTAGTACCAAATACTTTACTATAATAATACCGGACAGCTGTATACTATTCCCGCTATGTTAATATTTGTATTTGTGGACGTAATTCCACACCGCTCCGCTAGATGTCAGGTCCGCTATATTTCGCACTCTCGCCAATGCTGCTATAGGTATCCTACAAGCAAAACTCAGCTCGAACTCCTCGCGGCGCGCATGCTATACCCCTCTTACCCCCCTGCGTGAGAGCATGCTGGAAACGAGAGCATACGTCATCTGCGCGAGACAGTTACGCCCGCTGGTTTCTGCGCACTGAGTTTTCCTTGTTGGATGCCTATAGTATACAGCTGTCCGGTATTATCACAGTCTAGTATATACAGTCACGAAGCTTGAGTTTATGAGGGTACTAGGAACAATAGACTATGCAGGTACTAATTCGCATTGTCTGTGATGAGGCGATAATAGCGATCCTATTGTCTCATTAATGGAGTGGTTAATTCTTAAATTAGAAAAACTTTATTTCTCACACTAGTTTATTAAACCGTGTCGGACTGTAAAGAAAACAACTATCGCAATGTCCATGTATTATATGTCGTACAATATTATAGTATTGTGAAATTTTAATTTGTGCGAGATCGTGCGTATTTGCTTGTTTTCCGCACAGAACCAATACGCGGTAAGTGTGAAATACCACATTCAGTATTCCCAACGTAACACACACAACAATTTCCCTCTTCTTACCGCTTAAGCGCCATATTCATTTTACTGCTTTAGGCTTTTAACATATTATTTTTAGAGACGTTTAAGATAGTAATAATTATAAATTGGAAACTTACCACTGCAATTTCACCTAAATTGCAATGTTAATTATTGTTTTTAAATATTTGCAAAAATTAAGTAAAGTCTACTACTCCACGAAACTTATTGCATTCCTGATACAAGTAACATTAAGGAAGCCGTTAAAAAATCAACAAGATTCCAGATGCCGATGTTATTACTGCAATATGTTATATAAATAATATTGTTAAAATATTAAAATGAAAAATAAATCATTACATAACCTTACCGTTTGTTTTAAGTTCGCATTTATAGACTGGGGGAAAAAAAGACAGACGTATATCACGGCCTGCTGGAGTATAGTAAACACAGAAAACATTTTATAGCAACAATATTGAAGAAAGATATTTTGGTTTTCCGAAGTTGCTGTCATTAAACAGAAACCAACATGGAGATTTCATTGCAACTAATTAGAAATTCGTCTTTCAGGTATGTAATAAACGATCTTCGCACAAAATAATGTACGATACACGAGCGGTATGTTTGTTTTCATGTTCTCGGAAATTAAAAAAGCTCAACTACGTTTCGCTTTTTCAATCTTTTCCTCGAACATGAAAACGTCAACATACCGCTCTTGTAACGTATATTACTATTTCCTACCATTTTTTCTATTGTTCTATTAAAATTATAGCATATAGCCTATTAACCTGTTGTATCCTATAGGATACTTCGCGAATTTAAGGGTTAAATTTGTTACTATGCACGTCATTACATTCCGAGATTTGTGTGTGATTCAAACCTGAGCGAAGGTGAAGGATTTTTATAGACTTCAAAATGCCTTAACGTGCTTCTTTTCCGAAGAGAACTAAATTGGAAGGTCCAGCGTGTTAAAGGATTTTGTCTTTGAATGAAAGGGGTCAAGACAAAGTTTGCGAGCCGTTTCTTGCCCACATAAAAATGTAACGCTGCTGATTATGACCATTGTCTATCGTTTGGTTATAGAGATAATAAATCCCGCTTTACAGATGTCCTTACGCCAGATTTCAACTCAGGCTAGAAGGTCTGAGTATGACAGTGAGTTTGAGGAGGCAAGACCTGCCCTGTGACCTTACATCGTCAATGGGTATATTGGGCGAAGGTAAGGTTTTAGTCTGAGATGAACTTCGTATCGGTGTAGAATCATGTAATATTAAAGATTCTGAAGCGAACTCTTTCTGAACGCCCATTCTCGCCCCTCTCGCACAGCTTACAATTCAGATCTTGCCTCCTCATCTGTATATGTCTTCAAGGCATTAAAACATCTCACTCTTTATTTCCAGTGCATATATGCAAGAAATAGGAACACATTCAGAAAGACTGTTGGACAGCATAATATACTCTAACAAGCAAACATTTTGATGGGGGCAGATAAAAAAAGTTAAATTTTTTCTTCCACCATGTTAATGGTGTCAAAAGAAGTACTTATACAAATTTTGGCCACTCAACTGCAATTACGAGGCCCGTAAAAAAATAAGTTCGCCAGGGGCCATTAACAGAAAGAAAACACAATTTCATTGGAAAAATGTATTTAAAAAATAGCAATTGTTGCGCTATTTGTCAACATATCCCCAATTGGAATTCAGACATTTGTCATATCATGGGATCAATTTTTGTATCCTTGTATCGTAGAAGTCAGCCGCCTGGGATCGGAACCGGCGTTCGACAGCCGTCTGCATCTTTCCGTCGATTCCATGATATGACAAATGTCTCACTTCCGGTGGGGAATATGTTGAAAGCAACAGGAAGACCAAAAAATAGGTGGAGGGATGACATACTGGAAGATACAAAATTATTAAGGATTCAGAATTGGCCCAAAATTATCCAAAATAGAGAGAAATGGAAAGAGATCGTTGAGAAGGCTAAAACTTGAATGAAGTGTCTTGAAGAAGAAGAAGAAGAAGAAGCTCAATTGCTGTGTCTGTTTCAATCAATTTGTCCGATGAAATTGTGTTTTCTTTCTGTTAACAGCCCACAGCGAACTTATTTTTTACGGCCTTCGGTCGAGTGGCCAAAATTTATATAAGCACTTCTTTTGACATTATTAACATGATGAAAGAAAAAAAATTCAACTTTTTTATCTGCCCCCATCAGAATGTTTGTAAGAGGAATGAAAAAATGTGGCGATAACTAAGAGCTCAAAATATTAATGTTAAAAGTACAGGAATAACTGATTCGAACACGTAAATGGACTCTTATCGAATTCCCAAACAAATTTTCCCCTGTGAATAATAGACGCAAGAAATATAGAAAAACCAAGAAAGCACTCGAGGTATTTAGTAGTAGGCCTATTTATTTATTTAACCTGGTAGAGATGAGGCCCTCAGGCCTTCTCTGGCCCTCTACCAGGGGATTACAACTACAATATGAAGAATAAAATTTCAATTAATATTAAATTTACAATCACAATCACAATTACAATAAATACCTAAGTACGAAAATATTATCTGATTAATGAAAGCTAGACAATTTAGGTACTAAATAACTTGAAAATATTTTAGCAGTATGGACTAAGAGTGAACTACTCTATGAAGTTCATGATGATGATGATGGTGATGATGATGATGATGTGGTGGTGGTGGTGGTGGTGGTGGTTTCCAAATGCTTCGCGTTCTTTCTTTAAATGTTGGATAGGATATTTCCTGTGCAGTGTAATGAAATCATTGCAATTAATGCAATTTCAACTGTGAGGAAACTGATTCTGATACTTCTTTATATTTTAATAGAATTAATAAAGTACCATGTTTCTTGCTGACGACTGTACTGCCTCAGCAGTCTTGCGGAATGGCGCCAGTGTCTGCAGATTTCCATAATTGCCTCTCTCGCATATTAATGCCCATCATTATTCGCTCTGCAATTGGGCCGCAAAAATTCACCGTCCTCTCCTGGATCCCGCTCAGTGGTCGGTAAACACTTGGTTAGCTTATTCCCACGTGCGAAATTCTCAACTATTGCAGCGTTTATGCCTAGTGATAATTTAACCCAAACGTATTGCTCTTTCCTTCTGCTTATTTCAGAAGGTAAAGTTTACCGTTATGTGAGGTATATTTTTATAGCTTGTTGAGACGGTGAAGACACCTTTGACGTAGCATTAAACTCTAGTAGGTCACGGCTGTTTAACCGTTAGTCTTGTGATTTCTCCGATATGTCACACTGAGGTTTAGTGTATTGAGCCCGCGGTACGGAAGTCTCTTTGCACTTCCGTTTGAACTATAATTTTGAATTCCCTGGAAGGTAAAGAAGGCTGGAAATCGGGAAAGACATAGCCTAATCTCTGCAAAAGAACTCAAACAGACTAAGAAACAAATAAATTAAGAGAAAAAACACAAATAAAGAAAGCAGGAATCTATGTTCAGCACAGAAACTGGTTATATATTATGATTAGGCCGCTGGTTTATAGTTCCTGATAATTTCCACACATACAACTTAGTGTAGCTGGAAAATCGGTACTCCATTCAGTAGACAGAAATCCAAAATCTTGAAGGGGTAATCGGTCTGTCTATCTATCTATCTATCTATCTATCTATCTATCTATCTATCTATCTATCTATCTATCTATCTATCTATCTATCTATCTATCTATCTATCTATCTATCTGTCTGTCTGTCTGTCTGTCTGTCTGTCTGTCTGTCTGTCTGTCTGTCTGTCTGTCTGTCTGTCTGTCTGTCTGTCTGTCTGTCTGTCTATCTATCTATCTATCTATCTATCTATCTATCTATCTATCTATCTATCTATCTATCTATCTATCTATCTATCCATCCATCTATCCCACCTATTCATCTATCCATCCATCTATCCCACCTATTCATCTATCCATCCATCTGTCTATCTTTTTCTCTTCCTGGTCAGTCTCTGCATTATTCTTTTCTTCACTCACTCTTTTCAGCATAGCTTCATTTTTGTCCATTTCACACGCTCCATTCTTCTCCATATCCATATTTCAAATGCGTCTAGTCGTTTCTCTTCACTTCGTCGTATTGTCCTTGTTTCTGCTCCATACCATGCCACACTCCACACAAAGTACTTCACTAGTCTCTTAATTATTTTTTCCAGAGGTCCGCAGAAAATGCTCATTGATAACTTCGGAAGGAAGAAAAATGCAATATAAGTTGTGGTGTTATGTGTTAAACGAGAGTTGATAAGTAGGTAGTGTTTAGAGAATTTATCGTTACCATTTCGCAAGTAAAGTTAGGTTACGACAATCCAGTTTGCACAATCTTTTGTGCTTATTGGTGGTCACTTACAGCGTGTAATTTTCTTGGGTAGGGTTACTGTTTGAAAGCTGAATTACAAGGTGCACAGTAATTAATCTCGCGAGCAAGTATTTGTATTTGCTCAGCGAGCTTGTCTGGTAGGCGGGAACAATTTTTGTGAACGTACGAAAATATGCATTTAGTTTTGTTAACGCGCTGTGACGCTGAGCACATGTCCGGTGTTACTCTACCGAAATTTATAGATATTTAATGTGTGCACTGATAGAGGCCGTCGAGATACACATGCCACTGAAAATACCCTGAACTGAGCATCACAAGTTCTGTTACTAGCATCGTCAGAATCAAAGCAAAATTATTACTTTCATCGTGTTTTCAATATTGAACAGAATCGATAACAAACTTTCTACCTCTAACTTGTAAGTAGCAGTGAGCACTCTGGGTGTCAAAATGTTATGTTTTATTTAACGACGCTCGCAACTGCAGAGGTTATATCAGCGTCGCCGGATGTGCCGGAATTTTGTCCCGCAGGAGTTCTTTTACATGCCAGTAAATCTACTGACATGAGCCTGTCGCATTTAAGCACACTTAAATGCCATCGACCTGGCCCGTGATCGAACCCGCAACCTTGGGCATAGAAGGCCAGCGCTATACCAACTCGCCAACCAGGTCGATCTGGGTGTCAGTGCACTTACTCTTGGAGAGAACTGAATTGCTTATATTGTGAATATAGCCTACTGTGCGAATGAATGCAGTGATTTGAGTGGCAGGTAAACATATAAAGAGAAAGATGTATGATATTGAATTAGGACGTATCAGGTGTGACGAAAAAGTGTGAGATTTGAAATGCTTGTAGCTCGCCGTGTAATAGAGGAGGACAGTGTTATCACGCTGTAGGGCGAGGACGTACGCGTGTTGTGATGGATGACTTACCGGGGTTACGTTTGTGAATGAAGAGAAGAATGCGGCCGAACTCGAAGTAAAAATTACTCAGGCTTCGCGCCATTCCAGCAGTCGTAACTCAGCAACCGGAGGAGCTACACGCATGTTTACCAGTCAAACAATATTCGTTATGAACTGATATACGAAATAAAAATGCAAAGAATAGTGAAAGGGTAACTGTGATATTGTTAAAATTTGGAAACTTGGACAATAATTTGGACTTCATTTCAAAATGTCGAAATACGAGTATATACAAAGAAAATATTAAACATTCTGTAAGATTCAGGTGCGGGCAAAAATAAGGGATCCACCGTCGTAGCTCTGTCGGCAGAGGCTTGTCTTGTGATCCGGAGTTGCGCTCGGGCGTGAGTTGGATTCCCGCTTGGCCTGATTGCCTGATTTTTCCTAGGCTTTCCCCAACCGTATGGCGAATATCAGGTAATCTCAAAAGATTAGCTATACCCGCGTCTCTATTACTTCCGTGTGGCTCCTCCTCTTTGTTTAATCTTAAACTGGCCGCGTTGTTACACAATGATGCGTTAGCAATTGTAATTGTCAATTGACGTTCTCATATCTACTCCACGTGGAGTAAAAGCCAGTGTTGTTGTATCTGGAGTTTGGAGTTGGTTGATGACTACCGAAAAAGGTTAATATAGGCCCACTAACATATCACGGATTGGAGATACGGTCGCTACAAACAGGAAACATGCAACGAGCTCAGTACTCCTACCGTCGGTAACCGGACTTTGGCTGGCCTATAATTTCAATTTTAATTAAAAGTAATCTTACAGCTTAAAATTTATTTACTGTGGATGGTGGTGATATAAATCAATGTATTGATGTCGGTATGAAAAATAAATTATAACTAGGGATAATCTGACAATGAACATGTGACAACACCGCTTTATATTACAAGTATTGATGCATGCAAAAAAAAAAGATGTATCCAACACAAAAAGCCTTCCGCCTGAGTATTAAATGGACGCTAGAACTACACTATCACTTGAGCCACAACCGTTACTACTGTATGATTTTGAAAACTGATTTTGCATCGTTCGGGCGAAGATTAAACAGAAAGGAGCGAAATAAACTTCTTAAGAATTTGCTCAGATTGGTCACATAGACCTACAAGGTGATTCAGAACTTATATTACAAAAGACTACAGTAGATAGAGAGTACTAAAACAAACATTTTTCATTAATCAATGTGTGTCCTATTTCGCACTGGTACGGCGGCGCTGCATTTGTTTTAGTGTTGTGACTGTTTGCCACATTGTGATTGTTTGTTGTTACTATGCGCATTGATTCGTCAGTGTCTGTTGTTTTGGGTACATTTATTGAAAGCTCAGTTATCAAAGAGTCAACATTAAAAAATGGAGCGTTAGAGCCTGAGAGAACGAGCCAATGTGCATTTGATTTTTGCATCTAAGTCCAGTGATACCCTAGTTCGCAACATGTGTGTTGTTCACTGATGAAGCAACTTTCACACGGGATGATATTTTTAAAACACACAACTAGCACATTGGGAGCAGTCAGATCTCATCAGGTGCGATTTAGTGTCAATGTGTGTGGTGTGGCATCATTAACGACACACTACTCGGCCCACATGCCATGCCAAATCGCTTAAGGGGATAAAATTAACAGGGATTTTTTGTAAATCATCCTGCTCATTTTATTGGAAGGGATACTGCTTGCAGTACGCGCCAGGACATGGTTCCACCATAAAGCCTTGGTTTTTCCGTACCGACGCATGTGACATGCGAGGTACGAGGCCCGCCTCGCACAAATCTAGACTACACGAGAGATAGTGAGTGGTTTCTATGGCTGCGAGTTGCGCAGACCTCTCATCTCGCAGTTAGAAAAACCACTCACTATCTCTGATGTAGTCCGGATTTGTGCGAGGCGGGTCTCGCATCTCGCACGTCGCATGCGTTGGTTCAGAAAAACCAAGGCTTTACGGAGCTTCTGCGCACTCAGTCTTGCGGCAAGAAAACAGGTGACGGCTTGGTTGTCAAGGTCCCGTCCCATGGCCATCAACATCACCTTATCTTAATCCACTTGACTTCTGGTGGGGACATCTGAAGACCTTAGGTTATGCCACACCTGTAGAACATGTCGATCTTCTTTCACGGATTGTCGACGCCTGTAACACTATACCTGACATATTTGAATAGGTGCGGCAGTCAATGCTTCGACAATGCCAGTATTGTTTACAATAAAGGGGGCGTCATTTCGAAGGTCTTCTGTAATGCACAAGTTGTCAAGCGTCATTGTTTGTTTTTCATTGAAAGCTTAGTCGTCAAAGAGTCAAGCTATTGGCCCTTGAATGAATGAATGATTGCCTATCAGCCACGACAATGAAATAAGTATAGCGCCCCGTACCGGTGGGAGATAGGACACCCATTGCTTAATGAAAAAATTTGTTTTCATACCCTCATCTACTGTATCTTCTGTAACATAAGTTCTAAATCACCCTGTATACATAAAAATAATAAAACTGCCAGAAAAAGAAATTATTCAATCTTAATGAACGAATACATCAATAAACGATACTAACACATGCTCCGATTGAACCACACGCAGTCACCAAAACTATTGCTGTCGTAATCGCTACGGAATGTTAAGTGTTGGCATACAGAAGATACACTGAATATAAGCATTCTCGCAGTCGAAACACACTGAAGAGTCTAAACCTTGCTGTAGAAGAAAAAGATGATTCCGCTTGACTTCATTGTGCAATTCCGTATTATGTAACCAATCTTGTAGTTTTAAGTGGTAAATATGCTCGTTCCACTTTAATGTTTACTCGATTCAATCGTAGATCGTTTAATGCTGCAACAGTTGCACTCAATTCAGCTATAAATAGAGCTAATTTTATTGAAGTGAACCAAGTTATTGAGAAGTGAGGCAGTTAATTAAACAGTGAAGAAGAACGTCTTCTGAACAGTCATACGCGGAGATTATTCTTCGTGTAAAGAACTTTTAAACAGATATTCAAATGAAGACTTAAATTTCCTGAGGAGTGTACAGTGCCACTGTGTCAAGGGAACATTCCGAGTCAAGGTAATGTAAATCTGCAAATACTTCAGTGATTCTGTCACTTCAGAACACACAGACTTGTATGACTTTGCATGACTCTCTTTTTAATTTAACGAGCGTGGCAAATTCCCTATGTAGTTGGCCTGAAATATAAATTTAATACGAAAGCTGCATACTTTGAGATATTTAAAAAGAAGTGTAATAGGATTCAGGTACACGAAGAAAAGCGATGGTTAAAATTTTTTCATGGAGATGATTGACAATTTGACATCGTTTTGGCACGGTGAAAATGCATTCGAACAATGCATCAAAGTTAAGTTTCTAGCGGTGGGGTTAGTAGGTTATTTTACGACGCTTTATCAACATCTCAGGTTATTTAGCGTCTGAATGAGATGAAGGCGATAATGCCGTGAAATGAGTCCGGGGTCCAGCACCTAAAGTTACCCAGAATTTGCTCATATTGGGTTGAGGGAAAACCCCGTAAAAACTTCAACCAGGTAACTTGCCCCGACCGGGAATCGAACCCAAGCCACCTGATTTCGCGGCCAGACGCGCTAGCCGTTACTCCACAGTTGTGGACTCTAGCGGTGTGAGGCTGTAATTAGTTTACATTAAGACCTTAGTAAATAAAAACAAGCATTAAAATACTTCTAACAGAGCTTTAAAGATGATGGACTAAAGTTACCCTTACGAGAAAGAATTCTGATTATTGTCACACAGAATCTGGAAAAACGTATCTCCTGCCATAAAAAAAATGTAGACCCTATATTGGAATTAAGGTAAAGTTTAACTTCTTGTATTTATAAGAAAATTACAGATTTTACATTTAAATTCGAGTAATATTATAATTCTTTAATTTAAAATTAGATAACATTATGAATCGTGTGTACAATTGGCAGTCACAGATGGGCCTATATCTGTATATTGAACATTAGCATACTCTAATTAATTTGTAAGGATGGTTCTGAAATGTCATAACATTCTCTGTATCGAATTTACAACGGTTTTATTGAAATTTCTTAATATTCATAGCAACTTTTAAATCAGGTGTTTGTAGTAGTTTATGTTTTGAATATATGGTATTTTCAGTAGTCTCTGAACTTTCTGACAGGTTTCTCTGCGAAAGCTCAGTTATATCTATCTTATGTATTTATGAAATTATATTTATGGCAATAATGGAAAATAGCTTCGAGCCGGTAAATTAAATCAAATTTTCTCACTTGCGATTTTATTGCTAATACAGTAATAATCTAAACAAAAGTATAGAAATTATGGCTTTATCCACCACAAACACAATTCCGCCATCGCCGAGATTTGAACTTGGGCCTGCGATCGTAAGCCAGCCCTAAAGAAATCAACATGATAACGGAACAACAGAGAGACGATTGGAATCACCAGCAACTGAAATTATTTATTCTCGTATGCTGAAATCAAGAAAAAGTATGAAAATTAGCATAAACTACTGTAGTTATATTATAGTGTCCTAAACCCATTCTTATAATTCTCCCACTGTTTTGATTCATATATTTTAGTTAAAAATACAAGTTTCGAATGTAAACATGAACAGCACACATGTATATACAGCATAGTTTAAAATGATTGTATTACCCGGAAACATAGGGGAGAGAAAGAAACTTACCAGATTTCGTAAGAAATTATAAGAAATGATCATTTAACATTTGGGTAGGCCTATATATACCGACTAGTGCTTGTGCAGCAAATGCTGCAAACTATGTCCATAAGAAGTTCAAATAAAAATTGTTCAGATTTATTTTAAGTGAAGAATACCAGACATGTTGAAAGTTATTTGCTTCTATAATAGTGAAACAGATTTCTCTGAATCTTTTTTATGCCAAATACTTTTCCTTGAACCTATCCATCTTCAGTTCTTGAGTTTCAATGCGAAAACGCAAGAAACAATGTCAGGACGATCCGCGAGTTTTTCATGTGGGAGTAATGCAGTAGCTACTTCAGGTCATTGCGGATTGTAGGTGGGAGTTAAGAAAATGTCAAGTTTGTCATGCTTTGAACAATAGACATAGCATCTTGGTATAGATGCTGCATGTTTCGTGAACTACTCTGAAATGTAGAGGGCAGAATCACTTTTTCCCACTAAGAGATCTTGCTGAGGTGATCAAGAGACTACAAAATCTTGTAGCCCTCTTATTTTATCAATAAGTAATACCTTTTGGTGTTTTCTTAGGAATTGTAATTTTTTGTGCTTTCTCCAGACAATACTGATCTACCAAATAATTGCTGGATTAATTTGTGTGAGAAATGGTTACGAACAGTAATCCAAAATGGTACAAACTGAAGTAAAGTCTTTCTAGTGGGCTTGTTTTGCTGTATTGCAATTATGATTCTTGAGGGAAGAGCTCACATAATTTCATTAATTATAATAATATTTCATTTTTAATGGTAATAATGTCATCAAACATTCTCAGGTTTTGTAGTTCTTAATATCCAATATACAGCTGTACTAGGAAAACTACAGACCAGAGAATCAGAGCTGTGAATGATTTTTTATACGTTATCGAAAAATTACACAAATGAAGATCGACATATTGGCATTATGATGTCAAAGAATCTGAGCCATCTGAACTCTAAATATCAGCAATCCTGTAGGTCATGGCCTTTGTAATAGCCTATTGTTTATTTAGTGTATGTTTTATTTTACTCTGAAATGCAAATTAGTTCTCTAAACTGACGAAAGATGGATTCTGGAAAATAGGAAAATTATGTAGGAAAACTAACGCTTCACTGAAATTACTATTTTTCTGCAAATCCTTGGATTCCAAGTTTCAAAATGACGAGTCATTAATTAAAATCCATTCAGCCGTTTTTCCGTAATTTCCATTACCAGTTCAAATTTATATATTTGCTTTTTTAAGAAATCCACGTGGTGTCTTTGAAGTCAAAACCCGATATTATACAAGGGAGACTAGTAGTGTTACTGTCCGGTTATGAGGTTTGGGAGGCGTGAATATCATAGATGAATTCGTTCCTGTTGAACGTTTATTGCCCTTCATTTAATAGCAGGCTTTTGGACTTCCGTATTTGGGCAGACATCTACCAATCCCATTGTTAATTCCGATTGGAGCAGCGATTGCTTTCCGGGTAACATTTGTTCGATGTGCGTGCATATCATTGTCACGCACTTCACAAGAAACGTCAACTTTTTCCTAGGAAACATGGATATGGTGCAACACAGTATTTCGTCCCTTCTTTCGAATTCTAGCAAACTGCATTGGTTATATTGTGTCATTTTATGGTTTATTTCTAATATAAGCTATTATTTATTACTTGACTGAAAATAATGACTACCATATGGGGGACTTCATGACAAATTTAATGCTGTCACAGTCGAATCCATCCGGTTATCCGCAGGGGAGGGATTTCATCGTCATAGACGGATTGTCTGGTGGTCCCTTGAGGATTCTTCGGATTTATCTCGTCAAAATACCCTTTCCCTATCATCAGTTCCACTGACACTAAATAATCGCGCATTTGATGCAGCGTTGTTATATCATCTATTTAAAAGTGACAAGGGGAATCGAATCCCTATAAACTGCGTGAAACGTTATGTTGTTCGTGTTTGTTATTGTGACCATAGTTGGAAATGTAAGGGTGTTTGGGGTTTGAAATAAAAGTTTTATATTTCGTATAATTTCGTCTTTATACTCCCTGAATTTAAATTTAACAAGGCGGAGCCTTCTCGTTAACTACGTCATAATCGTTTCCTCATTGCATGAGGCCTAGTCTCGAGACAACAATGCAACTGACAGTCGAAACGTTTCACATATCCGTGGCTAACGAGAAAGACAGGCTTCGGCATGAATCGGAGTCACGTGATTATCATGGTCTAGTCATGGCATCTTGACAATCGCCTAATATAAATACACGTTCAAAGTTTTAAAAAACAAAAGAATTGCTGTATTAATTTCATGTTAAACGTGCATTTATCCTATAAACTTGTTCAATGTTGTCTATGTTATGACTAAGAATGTGACGTCGCGCCGTAGCCTGCCTTTCTCGTTAGCTACGTCACATATCCATATGACGCCAATGACTTATTTGAAATTGTAATAGATGATGATAATGTCATTACAGAGAGCTGGATTCATTTGGAAATTAATACCAAGTACTTTAAAATTAAACTATGTTAATGATAGTTATGTCATTACAGAGATTTGGATTCATTTGGAAATTAATACCACAATTTAAGTACTTTAAAATTATGATAAGTTAACTGTTTCTGTCTTTATACTTCCCGCATTTATTAATGTCCCCATTTGTGTATCAATAATTTTTTATTAAATTACAGATAAATAAATAAATAATACATGGAAAAAAAAAAAACTAAGTTTAATATTTTGTTAAGAATTTACACGTTAATCAATCTTTCCCAAGTTCATTTGATACCGAAATCCTAGATCCACAGCAACTGTTTTAACACGGCCTCCCTTTTGTAAAGATATAAATCACTGAAATAAAGAATCATCAAAATACATTATTCATTTATTAATGAAATTAATGCGTCATTGTTATTGTTGGAATTTCGTATAGGGCTAAGCATCACGGATGCCTGGGTGAACTTGTTTCAGGAAATGCTACGATGCGCGTAACCTCTTAAATTACAAAAATAAATGCAGATTTATCCTTCAGCATAATAGGCATACTTTGCGCATTCCATTTGATTAGTGTTGCAGCGGAAGCATAATCCGATTTAAGAGTGAACAAATGAAGTCTCTTAACTAACGAATACATTGAGGGCGGCATCGACGCAACTCTCATAAAGGGCAATATTTTTTGTTACAATCCTTTTTGAGTGGTACAAAAAAAAGTTCCATGTTAAAAATCTGTTGTAATATAAGTCTGAGACGTGGCGACGTGGCGACATGATTTTACACCCCTTTCAGTTATGGAGATGAAGATGGCCTGGCTAGGGTTACCATCCGTCCGGCAAAAGGAGGACATGTCCTCTTTTTAATCATTTTATCCTGTCCGGCAGGCATTTGAAAAAAAAATGAAATGTCCGGAATTTCGCATTTCAACTAGAATTAATATAAATATTGAACAAATTGCGATATTATGCATAGAATATCTAAACAAATGGTGAAAACCTATGAAAGAATTTAACTGCTTTCAATGGTTGAAGTTGGAGCACATAAAGACATAAAATATGATGACCTATTGATATGCATTGAATTCTTACGCTCTAAAAATGTCACTATTCATGATTCTGATCTATTTTATCAATTTTATTCTGCAATGTAGAAAGATATGCCAATCAAGTTAATTTTGACAAATATTTAAGTTTAGATAAACAATGGTGCAAACTCTTCAATACCAATAGTTCTGCGAGCACTCAAACTTTCTCAGAACTCTTAAAAATATGTCAATTCTATTTATTTATCCCAAGTCACAATGGAAGTACTGAGAGAGTATTTTTCCTAATATCTGCTCAATGGACAAAAGAACGTAATCGCATGCTAACGGAGACAGTCAAGAAGTATCATCATGGCAAAATATAATTTCAAGGACATGTCCTGTGAACAGTTCCATAGTTATTTGTTACAAGATATGTTTGTCTGTTCAGACTCTTGTGCACAAAATGGGCTCCACCGATAAGTAGGATACAGATATAATACTGATCCAGCAACTAGTGAGAAAACTAACTAAAGTGAGCCATTGTTTTTATCCCTAATTTTGTTCATACCAATTTTTAAAAAGTCCTCCTTTTTCATCAGTGTCTTATTTTAGATCCCATGTCCTCCTATAGAATTTCTTCTCATGGTAACCCTAGGCCTAGCCATTATGCAGGAGAATGGCCATTACCGACATAAAGGAAGACTTGGCCGTTACTGACGTAAGGGAAGACGGTAGCTATGCCGGAAGCCAGTGACTCAGTATACTATAGGAGATAGGCTACTGAAAAACCTGTTAGTCTCTCTTTGCAGCATCACACCCCTTCTATACTTCGTATCCTACTGGACAAGTAGAAAAGTTGCGCTTCACTGATTTAAATGGTAGGATGTACTTCGGTACATTATAATAATATATATGATTTAAATGGCTTACGAAAAGTACCTGCGTCCCTCACGTGCATCGATGGACTTTGCAGTTTGATTCGAAATAAATCGAGCAACAATGGCCTCTAGGAAATAGGATTATACGAACACGTGAGATAGTTTCGTTAATTTCCCATTTCCTACATCGGATTAAGCAGTAGGAACGTTGTGGTATTTGGGGCACTGCACCCTCATTTGTCTGGAAGAACCACGGCAAATTGGGAGCGACGCAAGCTTATTACTTCCCACAGACAAGAATCCTTTCCACCACAAGGCGTATTATATTCGTCCTCGGTGGTCAAACCTACAGCGTTTGTCACTAAATCCAAGGTTCGCGGATTGAAATCCTACCGAGGATGGAAGAAAGGATCGCATGGTGGAAGTTTTCCATGTTCCGTGTTATGTTTAAGCATGTAAAGGAACTACTGCGCAGAGAAAAAAAAGAAGCTGTAATATGTTCACAGTGGAGAGAAGGCGGGGACGGGAAGGAATGAGAAGATGAGAAATGGGTTCAGCATATTCATAGAACGCAAGAGACAAGAACATCAAGATATAAACCATCAGGAAAAGATACGTAGGTGGATCCATTAAAAGATAGAATCAGCTATGTGAAGATGGGAAGCGAAACACCTATCCCTGAAGAGAAGTTATTCACACTTCCAAGCTAATGCGCAGTGTGGTAAGGTCGCACGTGATATATCACAGTTATAGGTATGTATATATGTAGGCCTATGTATGTAGAGCATGCTATTGCGATGTATACCTGTAGAATAGTATCTTCGGACCATACACACTTCATTCGTTAATTATTACTACAGCCCGGATGTTAGGTAAAATGCCTTTTTTAAAACTGAGTGTATGTATGAAAGACCTATTAGCTATAAACACGTTTCCACACATTTGGGGACGATAGACCCAATTTTTATTTTGCCTTTTTTTTTTTGCCTATTTTAGCTCCCGTTGCCTATTTTAAGGTTAAATGCCTTTTTTAGTCTTTTTACGTCGTTATTGTACATTTTCTATATTTTTAATGTAATTAAAATAAACTGCACATAAATTATATCAGAAAACAAAAAAGAACGGTTGTACAAATTAATATATATATATATATATATATATATATATATATATATATATATATATATATATATATATATATATATATATATATTCAACTCACACAAATATTTGCTGAGAATCTTATTCTCCAGCAATACATATGTTTTCAAGAAGTCGTAAACTTTTCTCCCCTACCGATTCCATCTTTTATGTCACTTAACAAAGATCTTTGAACAGTAAAACCCTCAGTGCTCAGGTCACTTCGGGGATGAGGGAAGTATTAAAAGCAAGTCTCCAGGTCCCATTACTGTTGTCGCTTGCACGCCTACTTTGAAGTCTCTAATCCCTTCTCACACCCCTCCTTTTGAGACAATAACAGTCTGTTTTTCCCGATCTCTGAAAGAAAGTAGAGACAGTCCTTCTGAAATAATCTGTTTTAAGTTTGCTCCAATCACTTCAGTGGAAGTAGAAAGATCTTTTTCCACCATGAAAAACGTTCTGTCGGACAGGCGGCTCACTATGACAGTTGACAACTGTCATAGTGAGCCGCCTGTCCGACATGTTGTGACATGTAACCAAGGAAAGTGAGTACCGTATGAGATAGTTTATTAAGTATTTCTCTATTTTTTGTCTGTTTCCATAAATAATAAATGCCTATTTCACAGCCTATTTTTACTATTTTTAGTGACTATATGCCTGCTTATTTTAACCAAAATAAATGCCTAAACATCCGGGCTCTAATTATTATTTATTGATATATGTCACATCATTGGCTCTCATCTTCATTCCTTGCGTTAGGTAATCTTGTTTCATTGATAAATATAAGATAATTCACTGCTCAAAGAACCACTACATATTAGGTCTATACCCGGACTTTCCTTTGAATACCGATTTCAGTTTTGGGAAGAAATTTAACTCGAGAAATGCCAAATTAGGAGAATGGGAAGTTGAAAACACATAAATGTGAAATTTTGCTAAAAATGAGGTGAACGTATAACGGATCGATGAGTTATCATGGTGAAGGATCCAGTTTTTGCCTCACTAGAGCACTAGTCCTCCCTAATATTTTCGCACAATTATTCAGAAAAACGTGTATAGAAGTGTTGAATCCCCCCCCCCCCTCATTGGAGTCGTACTATGCACAATGGTGGAGGAGTCTAAGCAGTCAACATTGTCTTCACACTACAGCGACTTTTTTCTCTCTCTCTCTCTCTTGTGGCTGCGATGAATCCTCGCTCTTTCTCTCTGAAGATTGCTCATGCTCATGCCCATTGATTCCATCTCCATGTCTCATGTCCATGATAGAAACAACAACAACCAACTTTCTTGACTTAAAAATCGATGTGTTAAATTGGAAAAATCATATTAAAGAAATTACCCCCAAACTAAATTCAGCATGTCTTGCTATTAGATCTATGCAAAAGAAAGTAAATATCAATACCTTAAAAACAATATACTTTGCGTGCTTCCACTCTGTAATGAGTTTTGGAATAATATTCTGTGGAAATTCCACAGATAATACTTAACAGTATATTCCTACTACAAAAAAGAGTAATTAGAATAATAGTAGGTGCCAAATCTAGGGAATCGTTTAGGACTATTTAAAAAAAACTACAAATAATGCGCATGGCTTGTCAGTATATTTTTTCATTAATAATCTTCCTCGTATGTAATCGTGAAAACTTTGTAACTAATTCAACAGTTCATAGCATAAATACCCGTGAAAAATGACTTTCATACTCCATCTGCAAGTCTATGGTGCTATCAAAAAAGAATGCGTTATATGGCAGTAAAAATTTTTAATAGCTTCCCTATGGATATAAAAAATGAAACTCAAAACATAAAATTATTTAGGGCCAAATTGAAGAATTAACTAATTTATCATATCTTCTATTCTGTAGGTGAATTCACGACATTCAACAACGCTTCATGAAATTTATACTAAAACTTTGTATTGTACTAGTAGATTATATTGTAAACCTCTTCTCTATAGGCCTATATTTCATAGACTGTGACTATGAATTAAGACTTTATAGTAGTATTAAGTTTTTTTGACTTGTTCCATATTCTAGCTGTGAAGCAATGTGCGAATACCATGGAGTGTTACTGCCCATGAAACCTGGTCCATTTCTTTCGTTACGTCTTGCGGCAGTTGGAAACAGGGTTGTTTCTGTTCGTCGTTAACAATTTTGGAATGAATTTGAAAGAAACATAACGCATATATCCAATTCCTCCGTTAAAACTGTCAGAACTGTATGAAAGCTCAAGTTAGTTCAGTGGTCATTTCTCTCCTTGATAGTAGACCATCGGAACGCACTAACTCACGAAATCTAACAACCAACTAGGCCTATATATCATCCATCTTTGATATGGATGGAGGTTTCAATTCAGGTGATACGTACCTCTAACACCCTTCATATTAAACAAAACATAATAAAATTTAGTAAAACATGTCTTCAAAATCATTATTAGAGTCTATTATTATTATTATTATTATTATTATTATTATTATTATTATTATTATTATTATAGCCTAAATTCAGTGTATTCCTCTTTCACAAAAGTATGCTAGGACTGTGCTTGCGAATAATAAGATAAAATGAAAAACAAAATCTAAAAAAATAAATCTAAAACCAACAAACGAATTTACACCCTAATTGCAGGGCCTACTACTTAATATATTAAAATGTCTTGAACATAGCACATGTAAATTTAACAGTACCATCCAGACAACAATTCGGAATGTTACTATCAAAGGATTAAAATTTGAAGTGTCTTAGAAGTCGATTTGATAGTTTTGACATAAAATTCGTTGTTCCGATTTCACGTTAATTTTCATGAAAACAAAATCCGCCAGTAGACCTCATGTATGACGTAATTATTCACAGAAAAAATTGTGCACTCTGTCTGGGATAGAATACGTCATACAGTTTCGGGAATGAAACTACAATATTGTGTTCGTTTTGATTATTCTTTTATATATATATATATATATATATATATATATTTTCGGTTTACAAATGTAGAGTATTGATCTGTGATAAGAGAAGTAATTAATGAAGGAGATGCAATATACTTTCTCTTCATATGAAACGACATAATATGATTATATTATAATCCCAGCTCACAACAAATTTTTCACTGTGGTTCACCCAAATTGTATCGTACGTGTCTATTACCACTTTAATATTGCAGAATTCGCAATTGCAAATCGATGATCGCACATATCTGTAGCTGCTGTCGATGCCGAGATATTATTGAGGAAGGCTGCGCTGCAAAGCTGATTTTATACTTCACACCGGCGCTCTCATTCCCCTAATTAGAGAAGGGGCGTGATCACACAAGTTACATTGATTCATGACTAAAGATAGGAATTTACTCACAGAGACTACAAGGTTAGCTATGCATAGAGTGTTCGTTGTACGCACGAGAAACATATCCCCATTCAATTGCTGCTATGCAAGAGGCATTTCAGTTGTAACTTGGCCATGCCTCAGGCTTCACTTCGTGAATGACGTAACGACAGTAAGTACAGCTAACCTAATATCCTCATGTTGTGGTATAAATTCGTACCTTAATTCATGGCTTAACTACTAATAACATTAGCATTCGACTGTGACTCATAATGCTGTTACAATAGGACAGTGGTCGGCAAAGAGTACGTCATAAAAAATGCAGCCTGCAAAACACAGCAAATGGGAAGGTAGGAGGTGGAGGATACCCAGACTGCTTAAGGGCACCCATGAGTGAAATTGCGAAATTATAAACTATGAAAGCTAGATTTTTCAAATTTGTATCGTAGGTGTAGGGTCTATACCAATATTATATCTAAAGAACTTACAAATATTTGTCCTTGTAGTTTTCATGGTTCACAAGTTATGGGCAAGTTTATATTTTTGAGGAGCGAGTTACTCAAAAAGTCCCTTGCGTAACAATTTTCTTTTTTTCAGTCTCATAATTTATGAATAGACTCACCACACATATATTTCTTTAAACAGCCCTGGGTTGCAATGTCGATTCGTTAGATAAGCTCCTAGAATTTTGTAAATATTGTATAAATTCTTTCTTAAAAATTATATTGCAATTGTATTCACCATAAAACTCAGAGCTATTTTTATTCACTGTATCTCTGTGAACTTAAATACCAGTTTGAACTATCACAAAATCTGCTTCGCAAGGAGCATTTTATAGGAATGAAAATGCTGAATATTTAAAATGCAATGACAGATTTGAATATATTGCACATATTAAAATTCTCCTGGTTCACCAGTGAACCTATGGGAACATCCAACAATCAAAGTAGCGGGCGGGGTATATAGAAACAGAAGTCAATGAAAATGCAAATACATGCGAATTATTCAGAATAGTGCAAAACTGAGCGTGTTGCAGCTGGAATTTGAAGCACACGGGATTTTCAAAATTGATGTATGAACTTTTAAAATGGCGGTACCATACCGGTGATGCTGCTTTTTTAATAGAGGGAGTTATGTAGTATTTTATGTTAAAAAACAAAATTGTGATTTTTGAGGGATTTCGTTGTGAGTCCGAAATGTCAGCCACTGCAGTAGGCATTAGAAATTTTATCATTTTCTTTTTGTTTTGTCGGAATGAGTGCCTATACTCGGTACGGGGAAAAACGTAGGCTATTCTATCAAAGAAATGGAGCAGTAGCCTTTCTACTTTTCTTCGAGGATAAAATAATATTTCTTTTAGGACGATTTGAGATTTTCACAGTGTTGTGCGAGGTGCGAGATTTTATAATTGTTACACCACGTGTCAGATGAGGAACAGGTCCAGTCCTCAAATGTATGTGCATTAGATACAGTAATGTAAGATTTTCACACAGTGTTGGCAATTTACACCAAGAATTTTTTTTTTTCGAGGTTACTTTAAATACCGAAGACATTGTGAACTCACGTGACTCTAGGTCAGAGACTCTAGGATTTGACCTACGACAATACAGGATATTGCATTGACTACAGTAAAAATTCTATGCCTTAGGTTCCCACGGAACGTTTAAGATGCGCGTCTTAACCATTGTCTACACTTCCGGAAATAATAGGCTATATATAGCATATATCCTGGTGACAAAATGCCTAGACTTGAAGTACAGTTGACACCTAAAACTGATCTGTTTCGTTATTATATCATTCATTTTTATTTATCTGCGAGTTAAATATTGATCAGATACAATTTGTCATCGAAATTCTTTTTGAGACTCCTAAAACAATCGGGATGCAATACACACGTTTCATAGAACTTATATAATCTACTCTTCTAGGAGAGTCATAGGTTTAGCAAACACGCAAGAAGGATAGACTCACGCATTCTTCTATTTTGTAATAGTTTAGTCTATCAATGTTCCAGTCGGTCTATTACACGACGCTGTTTCTCGTACTTGTTCAAATTCTGCTGTTTACTTCAATTTTTCTTTTACATTAAAAATTGCTATGGAATGGATGCTATATTTTTGTTTTTATTAAGATAATAATATTATAATAATAATAATAATAATACTTACTTCCTGGCTTTTAAGGAACCCGGAGGTTCATTGCCGCCCTCACATAAGCCCGCCATTGGTCCCTATCTTGAGCAAGATTCATCCAGTCCCTATCATCATATCCCACCTCCCTCAAATCCATTTTAATATTATCTTCCCATCTACGTCTCGGCCTCCCCAAAGGTCTTTTCCCCTCTGGCCTCCCAACTAACACTCTATATGCATTTCTGGATTCGCCCATGCGTGCTACATGCCCTGCCCATCTCAAACGTCTGGATTTAATGTTCCTAATTATGTCAGGTGAAGGATACAATGCGTGCAGCTCTGCGTTGTGTAACTTTCTCCTGTAACTTCATCCCTCTTAGCCCCAAATATTTTCCTAAGAATCTTATTCTCAAAAACCCTCAATCTCTGTTCCTCTCTCAAAGTGAGAGTCCAAGTTTCACAACCATACAGAACAACCGGTAATAAAACTGTTTTATAAATTCTAACTTTCAGATTTTTTGACAGCAGACTAGATGACAAAAGCTTCTTAACCGAAAAATAACAGGCATTTCCCATATTTATTCTGCGTTTAATTTCCTCCCGAGTGTCATTTACATTTGTTACTGTTGCTCCAAGATATTTGAATTTTTCCACCTCTTCGAAGGATAAATCTCCAACTTTTATAGTTCCATTTCCTACAATATTCTGATCACGAGACATAATCATATACTTCGTCTTTTCGGAATTTACTTCCAACCGAATCTCTTTACTTGCTTCAAATAGAATTTCCGCGTTTTCCCTAATCGTTTGTGGATTTTCTCCTAACATATTCACATCATCCGCATAGACAAGAAGCTGATGTAACCCGTTCAATTCCAAACCCTCTGTGTTATCCTGAACTTTCCTAATGGCATATTCTAGAGCGAAGTTAAAAAGTAAAGGTGATAGTGCATCTCCCTGCTTTAGCCCGCAGTGAATTGGAAAAGCATCAGATAGAAACTGGCCTATACGGACTCTGCTGTAAGTTTCACTAAGACACATTTTAATTAATCGAACTAGTTTCTTGGTAATACCAAATTCAATAGGAATGTTAAGTTATATAAAACCTCTCTTAACGGAGTCATATGCCTTTTTGAAATCTATGAATAACTGATGTACTGTACCCTTATACTCCCATTTTTTCTCCAATATCTGTCGAATACAAAAAATCTGATCAATAGTCGATCTATTACGCCTGAAACCACACTGATGATCCCCAATAATTTCATCTACATATGGAGTTAATCTTCTCAAAAGGATATTCGACAAAATTTTGTACGACGTCAACAAAAGTGATATTCCTCGAAAGTTACTATAGTTAGTGTTGTCCCCCTTCTTAAAAATAGGTACGATTATGGACTCCTTCCGTTGTTCTGATGCAATATCCTTTTCCCAAATTGCAAGTACAGGGACATGATTTTATTTTTACTAACATTTTTAATATTAACCTGGCTATACCTCTCGATTAATGATTGAGACCCGGAAACACAGTTTGCTACCTCCTTCCACGACTGGAGTTCGATGGTACTGGCGTAAAATACAAACAAATTACTTCACTAGGTATAAGAGGGAAGAAAAGTAGTTCATCCATTTACGTAAAGTAGGAAATATCGCGATTTTGAGTTTGATAATTTTCATTAGGTTTTGTTTAATCAAAATGCAGTACAGTGTTAACAATAAGTGTTTTTACTCACGAACTGAGTTATCCATGCGAACGTATTCATTATGCAGCGTATATTATACTGTCTACAGCACATTAGCATACAATATAGAGAATGAAGTTAAATTGAAAAATAATCATAATATGGATATTTAAACACATTTTTGAAAATAGTGGCCGTTCATTTCGATTCAGGGTTCAGTTCTTTTGTGCCTATTATCGCACTATAGACTATTGCATCTAATTCCAATTACCAGTTTCGTCCTTCATAATTAGCAGGGAAAGGATTTATATGTAAATACATATTTACTTATAAAGCTAATATAATTTATATTTTGCATTATCTTTATGTTTCACAATGTGTAGGGTTGAAAAATCCTACTTTTATTTTCCATATTTTTCCATATTTTAGAGTTTAGTACATATTTTCGTTAATTTCCATATATTTTCCATATTTCATATAAAACAGTCCATATTATATTAGGTTTAACAATAAAACAAAACAAAATTCCATTAACTTTTAAAAATACATTTCAACAATAGAGATTTAAACACATGTTCAGTAATCCCTTTAACATCAGAGTTATTTGAAAATTAGCAGTCCTATCAACAATGGGAAAGTAAGTTACAAAACTGTATTAATTTAATTTAAAATTTTTAACAGACTTCAGTTGTGCAGCTCAACAGTTAAATGCCAGTCAGAGTACACATAGGTTCAGTTTTGTAAATCATACTATAAAGACGGTAAATATGCCAAAAGTACGTCATTCAGTCAATTTAAAATCAAAACTAACAAGTTACATTTCAGAATTTAAAGAAGATGGTTTATCAACTGACAATAAAATATTATTTTGTAATTTGTGTCAGTGTGCAGTATCATCTACACAAAAGTTCCTGGTGCAACAACACATTACAACTAGTAAACATCAGGCCAACAAACAACTAAATTCCAAGCAGAGACAATTGTTTTTAACACAACCAACAACATCGAATGTAAGATCTGAGTTTAACATCGACCTGTGCCGTTCTCTCATCTCTGCTGATATTCCTCTCTACAAACTAAAGAATAAGGTCTTCAGGGAATTCCTTGAAAAATATACTCAACATACAATCCCGGATGAGTTAACACTTAGGAAGACGTATGCTCCATCCATCTACGATGAGACAATACAGAAGATAAGAGATGAAATTAAAGATAGTTCAATTTGGGTTTCCATTGATGAGACTCCCGACAAAGAAGGTAGACTTGTTGGTAATGTAGTTATCGGTTTGTTAAGTGAACAATATTCTGAACGAATTCTTTTACATTGTGATGTTCTAGAAAAGTGCAATAACAAAACTATAGTTAAACTGTTCAACGAAGCTATGGGTATCCTGTGGCCAAAGGGTATTATGTACGATAATGTGTTATTCTTTATTAGCGATGCTGCCCCTTATATGGTCAAAGCTGGACAAGCATTATCTGTTGTATATCCTAAATTGACTCATTTTACTTGTGTGGCGCATGCATTTCATCGTGTGGCAGAAGTGGTCAGAGACAATTTCCCTAAAGTAGATTTGTTGATTTCATCAGTGAAAAAAGTATTTCTCAAAGCTCCCAGTAGAGTTAACGTGTTGAAAGAAATGTACCCTGAAATTCCATTGCCACCAAAGCCAATTTTAACTAGATGGGGTACATGGCTAGAAGCAGTTGAATATTATGCCGAACATATAGACTCTATTAACAATGTTCTCCTTGCATTGGACTCTGAAGATGCAGTCTCAATTGATACTGCGAAAACAGTTACCTGTGACATAAGTGTGAAGAATGACTTAGCTCACATTCAGCATACATTTTCATGCATCATAAAAACGCTCAAAAGTCTCCAAAATAGGCACCTTTCACTATCTGAAAGTTTTGAAATTATAAATAGTACTGTGGAACAACTGAATCGTGGTAGAGGTAAAGTTGCAGATGCAGTAAGAGCTAAGGTGGACACTGTACTTTCAAAAAACCCTGGATATGAAGAACTACAAAAGGTTGTTGCTGTGATGAGTGGTGAATCAACAGTGAAGATTAACTTGGACTTATCCCCAGCAGACATTGTGAAATTGAATTATGTACCAGTTACTTCTTGTGACGTCGAACGCTCTTTTAGTCAGTATAAATCTATCCTCAGAGACAATAGAAGAAGATTCACTTTTCAGCACTTGAAAGAAATGTTTGTAACCTATTGTTATGGTAACAGACAATAAAAATTGTGTTTTGTTGAAACTACATTGGAAGATAAGGTACGTCCATTATATTTTTTGTTTAGTTTGATTAAAATGTACCAATATTTAACGTACATAGTCATTTTTTTATAATTTTAAGTCCATATTTAATTCCATATTTTGGTAAAAATCCATATTTAATTCCATATTTTGGTAAAAATAACTACATATATATTTACATATTTCATATATTTTTAGTCCATATAAATCCGTTCCCTGATAATTAGTAACTCATGTTGAAATAATTCTGTACCTACTCTATAAAAGAGTACCTTACGCTGTAAATTCAGTCTTCATTTCTGCCCGACCCGCACAGATAAAATTACTCAGACATGCTATCTACTGTCCGTCCAAGTGGTTATGTCGCAGGATCGTAGAAAGGGGGGGAATCACGTGATATTTAATTACTTAACGAGGCCCTTTTATTTAAGTTATTTTAAACAGTTGCATAATATTACGTATACGTCCAATTAATTCCTAACAGAAATTAATGTTTTCAGAAAAGAGCTAAGAAAGCCCAGCCACTAGTCTTTACAGTGGAGCGAGCAGAACCAGGTGGGGGAAATCGGGATGCGACGTAGGCAAACGGACGACAATACCTGTGCGAAAATATGATTCAATATCGGAAGTTTTCGTCACTGGAAAACGCGAACATATTTCTGAAACGTACTATACTCACTAACTCAGTACTGCGACCTTGGTTCTATGCGGAGGACAGTTGGGACTTCGTTAGTAGAAGGGGTGGGAGTGAAGTACATTCAAAAACTCAGGTACAATAAAAGTTGAAGTAAAAATAAAATGATGTCCCTGTACAAATTTATAAATTTCACTAGATAATACGCTTCCACCCTCTTGTATTAATTCTGCTGGAATTTGATCAATACCTGGAGACTTGTACTTTTTCAGATTTTCTATCGCAATTTCGACTTCAGAAAGTATGGGTTCCGGTATAAATGGCTCAGCAGTTTGTATTTGAATTTCGTCCCGATCATTTCTACTTGGCCTGTGTATATTTAGTAGCTGTCCAAAATAATTTTTCTATCTGTTAAGGATTGAATGTAAAAAAATGTAAAAAAAATGTAAAAAAATGTAAAAAAATTGTACAAAATTGTAAAAATTGTAGAAAATTACAAAATTGTAAAACTATAAAAATTTGTAAAAATTGTAATTGTAATATTGTAAAATGTTGACATGTTCCACATCTTAAAGCTTCATTGCTCATGTAAGATCTATGGAATAAAATAAATGAATGAATGAATGAATGAATGAATGAGAGTCTGCAAGCAAGTCATCATTCTCATCCTTGATTACGTTTACCCTTGCGTGATAAATAATAGTAATAATAATAATAATAATAATAATAATAATAATAATAATAATAATTGCTGGCCACCAGCGTAGCCCGGGCAGTAGTGTGTGTGCCTGCTAATCTGAATTTGCACTATGACGTGGGTTCGATTCCCTCTTGTGCTGATTATTTGGTTGGGTTTTCCGAGGTTTTTCCCAACCGAAAGCGAATGTCAGGTAATCTATGACGAATACTAGGCTTCATCTCGGCAAATACCATCTCGCTATCACCAATTCTATCGACGCTAGATAACCAAGTGAAAAATAGTAATTGTTTATTATAGTGGCAAAGCAATTACTGAAAACAATCTGTACCCAGATTTTAGCTAGCTTTTATGGTTTAAGAGTTTTGGTGCAATTTGTTAATAAAGCTTTGCACATATTAATACGTATAATTTAACGGAGATTCGGAAAATGTAAATTTTAATATAATAATAATAATAATAATAATAATAATAATAGTAATAATAATAATCCGTGGCGCTACAGCCCGTGAAGGGCATAGACCGACCAGCCGGCTGCTAGCCTCACGCTCACAAGCCGAAGCAGAAGTGGACGATCATCCAACCAGAATGGAGATATCGTGTGGTTAGCACGATGATCCCCCCAATCGTTATAGCTGGCATTCGCACTCGGATTTTGCTACCTATCGTAGCTCTCCAAGTGCATCACGATGCTGGGTGGACACCGATCCTATACACTGGCCGAAATTTCATGAGAAAATTTCTTCTCCCATGAGGACTCGAACCAGTGCGCATTCCGTAACGCGAGTCCTAACCAGGATGCCTTAGACCACGACGCCACGGCGTGGGAAAAATTTTAATATAGGGTGCCATTAAAAAAATAAAAGTTTACTTTCACATTCTGTATACGTGAATAACTAACTATTTTGGAACACTGGTATCATATTGTATGGTTTATCTCCAACAGGTTTTGTATAAAACTTTTTTTTTTGTAAAACTAAAATTTAAGAAGTTATTAGCAATATTCCGTACTTATTGTTCCCTTTGTATATTATACCTATAGATGTATATATATATATATATATATATATATATATATATATATAGATTTTTTAACATTTGAAAATGAAGCTTCTTCTTCTGTTGTCTAAACTATGTTTATAACGTGGAAAACGTCGCTCCACACCACATGATGTTATGGAACGAACAGAAAATATTGTAGGTCATGTTCTGAGTGTTTTATGAGACTCTAGCAAAGAATTTCTTATAATCATGGTAGCATAATCAGGATTTGTCTCAAGAACGGTTTTTCTGTGATAGCCCAGGAGCTGCTCTAACAGTTTTTTCTAATAAAGTTCCTCTACAAGTCGCAGAACATCAGGCGTTTGAATATTTGTCGTTTCTAAACTCTTAATTGTTTTTGCCACATCTGCAAATTTGTTTTTAATGAATAACACATTTTCATATAGTTTTATATACACAAACGATTGTGCATTTCTTATGGCAGAGCTATCTTCAGTATTAGTGCTGCTTTAACGATTATAATTCGCAAATTTACAATAGAATTGTATCTATTAAATTTCTCCAATAATGTATACAATATGTCAGCAAGTGATATTTCTAACATTATTGAAGTTCACGTAGCCGTAGAATAAACACAGAATGACTACAAAGCAATGTTAACCTGTCCGTACTGCTTTCGTACCAGAGACTGTACGACTTCACGCATAACTATCCGCGTCGTAGGTAACTTGATTTCTTCTTCAGTGGATACATGCCCTTGCTCTAATTATGAATTACACTGGAGCACTGTTGACAAATCAGCCGAGTTTATGAATTCATTCGTTTCTAATTCTATCATCGATACTGACAAATTGTTTGATGAGGTCGTGTTCGTGAATCTTGTACTTATACATTTTAAATGAGGAGAAAGTTAAAGGAAAAGAAAATACTCGAACACAGAATTGAAAGATGTGAATCTGTATGTTGAAGTTTTGAAAAGTAAAACGAAATGTAACAATTTTGAGAAAGTTTTATAATTTGTATACTGTCTCTCGGGAACTTCCGCACCGAAAAAGAGAATGTTTTCTTTTAATAATAATTGTTTGAACACCTGAAATAAATATACTCCAAATCGAAAGGAATAGACTCCTGTAAATAAGGTAAAAACATTGCTTCAGATTAAAGATACTTTTCATGTGTAGATTTCTGACTTCATCAAAGAAAACACTTTCTAAGGCAAGCAGGCCTACATTCTTCCCAGAAGTATGAGAATAATAATTGATGAATGACATAATTGGTACTATACGTATATGTTTAAATTAAATTAGCCTCCCAGTTTGTAACTATCAAGATATTAGTGTTGTGAGAGTATAATTTTATTATGATATTTGTTTCGCTTCGTAATTTTTTGTATTTTGGTACAGTGTAGTAGATAATCTTTTTTAATAGAAATAATATCAACAATTTTTTTTCGTATTTTTGTATCCAGAATATGGCACCCTAGATATAAACATTGCAAGACAGTACGTGTTTTCTGGTGAGAATATCACAATACCGACTTGCTTACATTATGCGGTATTGTGAAAGAAATGCATAGCCGTTACCTTACCAACAGTAGTGTGTTATGGACTCGATTTGGTAAGCGAAGATGAACATTTCACTAATCCCCTTGATGTCCTCTCCTCGTGGACTCTGCTTTTAGATCATACAATGGCGAGAAATAAACAAAGATACGGAGAATATAATTATTTCGTGTACAGGAAAATGAAATTTTGAAGAAAGATAACTTTATTTTGCTCTACTTACATAGACTGTAGTTATTTAGTTTCACAGATTAATTGGTTTAGATATGTTTCAGCCCTAACATTTTTGTGTGAAGTAATTCTGAGTTGTAAACTTGATTGCATAAATAATCATTTATGTAAAATATAAAAGTGTTTCTTTTTCTTTTTTACTTTTTCCCGTAAATACTAAGAATACTGTACTTTTAAAATACATTCATGTAGATATTTTTATATACTTTTCGCTGAAGAAATGTTTAGTTGGATGCATAGTACGTACAGATACCGGGATCAATCTGTGTACTTGGCAGGGGGGCTTTCGAAGAGGGGCTGCGGAGCTGCAGCACCCCCAGACATTTGTGGATCTTGTCTTGTTTTATGTAGTGAAAAACATTCATTATACTGTCTCTATTAGCGGGTCGATTTTAAAAAAATCGCTCTCAATGATATGCACGCAATCGTTAGTGAAGTCACTTCCTCCCCTGGTGCTGCCAGAGCGAAACCAGAGACAAGGACTATAGGGTGAAGCCACTTCCTCCCCTGGAGCTGCCAGTGTCGTCTCGGATGCTTTGCGCGTTAGTTTTACCCCTCCTCCCTGCTTCCCCCTTGCCGTGAATCCAGAGTTTCCAGGCGCTGCAAAATTTGCAGCAGTTTGTCAGTAGCGCGCAGTTTTAAATACATTTTCTTTAATGTTGTGAGTATAACAAGTGCAACAATTTTTATACATATAAGTGCAACAATGTTTAAATCTGTACAATATTTACAGTCTATTCAGTTCAGTACCTTAACAATTCAGGAGAAATGTGAAATTAAGTGCCCATCAGTTGAATCTCATAATGGAAAGAGCCGCTAAACAAAATACAAAGGCTCGCATATTTTTTGCTAATTTATCCAGTATCCCTGCTTTCTTCTCTCGATCTCCACACAGTCTGTATTAGATTAATGTGTTTCAAAGATAATTCCATCAGCTGGAGCAACAAGATGGAGTTTTACAATAAGAACAGTAAATGTTGTTTATGAGAAGAAGGAGCCATTGCTAGAATGTTTTCAAACCATAATGGAATCTGAAACATCTAACATCACAATAAATGAGGCAAGCGCTCTGGTGCGTACTCTTGAATATCCTGAATTCAATTACTGGCTCAGTTATTTTTTTTCATTTATTGATGTATCATGTATACATGTTATACAACCAACTACAACATCGCCAGTTAGATATTTCTAAGGTTCAAATCTGCATATAAAAAATTAAATTATGGCTTATTTAACGACACTCGCAACTGCAGGGGTTATATCAGCGTCGCCGGTATGCCGGAATTTTGTCCTGCAGGATTCTTTTAAATGCCAGTAAATCTACTGACATGAGCCTGTCTCATTTAAACACAACTTACAGGATAAGGCGCTTGGAACTAATCTTTAAATAAAGTAAGTTGCTTGGTTTATTTTTGTATGCAGCCCCCCTTAATTCAATACCCATGAGCCGCCACTGGTACTTGGCATACGTCACAGCTACGTAATACCTTCTCGTTAGCCACATCCGTACCCGCCATAGCAGGATTATCTGAACTGAAAACGTTGGTCGTGAGTAAGTTTATGTTACATGTTGGTCGGTCCCGGTTGAAGGCAATGTTTGTTTTCAGAACATTACCTGCTTGCAGCCCCCTTGCCTCACTCCACCTCCTCAGCTAACGGTTGTGCAACGATCGCCAAGCGCAAAGATTGGTTCCAGCATCTATAAATAACAATTAAGTTCAGTGACTGTTACTTCACTGAAGGCGTATTGTTATCTATACAGTTTCATTTGACGCCCTTTTTAAAATAGAGTAAAATGTGACAAAATTTCAGCTTACTAAATCGTCATCTCGTTTTGTTGATTTTTCATTGTCCATTAATTGTAGACGATGATAGAATGGTTATATTTTTTATGCATTTTATTGGTTAAATTGACTTATAGATACGAAATTTGAGCAATAAATAGGTATAAAAGCTTAGGAGAAATCGCTGTGCAGAAGCATACGGATAGCACATAAAAAAACCTTTTTTTTCGTGTCAGACGTGCTGAAAGCTTGTAGGCCTCTTTTGAAGGACATCTTGAAATCGGTCTTTTGCAGTATCTAAGGGCCCTATTCATAGACATTCTTAGCGCGGGCTTTCGGTGGATGATCAGCGAACTAACGTTTTTCGTATTCATAAACCAGTGTTAGCGATATGATATGATATGAATCCTGTTTAGCACGCACGTAGCGCGGGCTAGCGAAATGTCTATGAATAGCACCCGTAATGTTTTGTGGCTTACCAGGTTACTCGTACACGAAACGGGACCTGGCTGTCAGGGGCTGATGCAGGATGGTCCACCTGACAGCGTCGGTTTGACGAATGCCGACCAGGCTACCTGTCGGACTTCCCTCGTATATATGTAAGAGGGCGCACAGTGCACAAGCGTACTTACTGTAAGTGTACGGACCCGTCTCGGGTTTAGCCCTCATGAATCCAGCCTGCCAATAACCTACTTTTTCTAGAGATTTCGTTACAGTGAAAAAGTTAAGAGGAAGGTACAACAAGGAGGCATTACCATTCAGACTGGAAAGAGTGGTTACTCGTATCTCTTTAGCTTCTACAATCGCGTGTTGCTCAATTGCAACATGTGTTCGTAACAGTTTCGTTTTAGTTGGCTCTACACCCATCAAGGTTAAATATTTCAGTTGTTTTTTTATATCTCTTGTTTTTCCTTGTGGGTCTGTAACCTGCAGCACTGCATACAATTTTCATTTGTTTTTCTATTTTCCATTGTTCAAGTTACTTAAACCACTTTTTCATTGCCGTAAAACATTTAACTTAAAGTGACACCGTCTAATTACGAACATCTGTTAAAGACGACCTTCAAGAGAAATGAAAAATTGCAGTGGCTCCTTTGTCGTAAGAATTTGTAGAACAAACTACGTAATAGTGGTAGTGAACTTGACTTCAAAGCTACGGTTGGACAGATTTTTAACTACGTAATCTTCAATTCTTGCTTTCCGTACAAAACGTATGCAACTAAAATGACAGAAAATAAGTCATCCTCACCAAAAGAATTATATGCTGTTGAATGTTTCCCGAAAACTATTACTCACTGCGAGTAGTGAAATTAATAATTCAGAGTAATGCCCAAATGTAATGTCATGTGACTGTTAGTATTAATCACGAAGAATGACTGACACTAACAGCTTGTTTTGTTTTCAGGTATGAATTGCAGTTGCTGTTGGCCTCAGCGAGACGGGGAAACAAAACCACTTGAAACGTGAATATATGGAGTCTATATTTTGCTTTGTGTGTGTATGTGAGATACAGAGTACGTGAGTGTGTAAGTGATAAGTAATCTATGATAATTATTTCTGCACTTGATTTAACTTGATATTGTTTGCCATTCCTGTGTAGACCGTGTATGTATGTGCGTGTGTGTGTGTATGTGTATGTGTGTGTGTGTGTGTGTGTGAGAGAGAGAGAGAGAGAGAGAGAGAGAAAGAGTGAGTGAGTGAGAGAAAAATCAGCGATTATTGAATGCCATACTGTAGACCTGCTTACGAATAATCATGCTTTAAAATCAATTGCAAAGATTTACCCTATTGTTATTTTTTCCATGATGCGTTTAGGCACAGAAATCCTAGACATTTGATCCTGGGTTTGCGGTACTGTGCAGTAGTCGAATCAGGGACATTAGCGGCGGAGAAAAAAGCGCCCAGTCTGGATTATGTGACCTTTAAAGTGGTGGTTATGGAAATATAACTTTCACAACTGAAACATGTAACGTGAACGTAAACAATAAAAGTATAATGGCCAACAACAGAGAAAAAATAAATATTGACTAATATTGTGATAATTAGCTTCCATCTGCAGCTAAGTTCATCATAGAACTGAACTCAGTCGGAGGGTAACGACAAGCTGAGTTCTTCAGTTCGTGCGAATGCTGAACAACCTGCGACTGGGGGCTGAAGAAGGTGGACTGAGATACAACCGTGGGGTTTTAGGATTGGATGCCATTAAAAGAAGGCGAATGTATACGTCTGTGTTAATGAAACCAAAAAAAAATAATAATAATCGACACATAGAGATACCGTGAGATAAGAACATTCTGAAATGTTTGAGGAACCTAGCTCACATACAAAAGCTGGAGTAGAAAATAAAAAAAAGAAATTGCAGCCTGTATTATGAGTTATGACAAGGACCGACGGAAATGGGCGATTTTGTCTTGATCCGGCTCGACACTGGGCGCTTTTTTTCCCCGGTTGACGAGGGAACCTCCGAAAATGGAACTCGTAGTGAAGAATGTAACTTATTCCAGTTTGAAGATCTACTAAAGACATATTCATTCCCAAAAAACTAGCTGCCCATGCCGGGGGTTGCAGTACTGGAAAAAAGAGGACGAGCTGAACGCATATTGTAGTTGTAATTCCCTGGTAGAGGGGAAGAGAAGGCCTGATGGCCTTATCTCTACCAGGTTAAATAAATAAATAAATAAATAAATAAATAGGCAGACTGCTTTCGAGAAGAAATCAGACAAATGCTTGATAGGCACATTGTTAACCGTTCTCAAACCAAATTCCAGAAGGAGATGCATACTCATCTTGTATTGAGATCAAAAGAAGCCGATATGTAGGCCTAATACATGTTAGCCTATCCTGTTTTTCACGTTTCGTTTCTTTTTCTTAAAATCTTATAGCATTACAGTGGTTATCTTCACCAATCATTGAAGACTCAATCACAAAATTATAAATTCATCTAAATGACATAACTGATACTGTAATAGTACAAAACAATAAGAATTATATCATAACATTCGAAAATTGTATTAATTTGACAAATCAAAATCTATTATATGTATGATAATGCTTAACATATATGTAATATTGCCTTTAAAATGTAAAATATAGGTAGTTAACCTAAAATACATCTTAATTTAAGATTAAAAATTTTTCAATTAATCGATTTAAACACGTTTAAAAAATTTAAAATTCCTATAATTAAAATTGATTTCTATTTAGGCTATAATTTCATCATTTGCTTCTTCCATAATTCTCTTATGTTTCCAGTCTTCTTCCTTCATGCTTCTCTTTTTCATGCTGTTTACAGCTTCTTCAGTCTTGTGTGTCTGGGTCATTTTCTCTTGTTTCTCCCTTCCGGCATCAGTCCAATATCTTCGTTATCCTATGCTCTGCCATTCTTTTATCATGACGTACCAAGTCAATCATCTGCGTACCATCTCTTCTAACACATAATATCTCTTATGACTTTCTTTATCACTTTTTCTGTGTATGAAATTATTCCTTATCTAACACATTTTTATTAATATATGGTGACACTCCCGTGCATGGAATCAATATGACGCAGGCCCTTCATCTAACACATTGCAGGACATCACATTAACAAGGGATAATCGTCAATGCCATGGGCGGGATTTCAACCCACAACCGTGTCTTGCACGCAGCGTTGAAGCTTCCCATTAGCTGTTGCGGCCACCGTGACCGACCAAGAACTTACATGATATTTGAAATTGAACTTACAGTTGTTGACTCTTTAATTTATATATTTAAAGAAAAACCTTCTTTGAGCGTGTTTCACCTTGAAGTTCTCAACAGTTGATAAGATGCTTACGATAAGGTCTTTTGGACGACCCATTTCCGTACATTTCTACGAAAGTTTTTTCAAGAATCTCCCGCTTTTTTTTGACCGTGAGAAAATATTATGGTCACGTGTTTTTTGTACACAAAATGGTGCCAATTTTATTACAGCCTGCTTGTGAAAGAGTGGGCGATAAAATTCAGCTGATAAGATGTTTTCTTGTAGAGGTTATCGCAGAGGGTTAAGTGAAGTGTAGGACATGCACTAACCGAGAAGGTTATTTGCTGATAAAACGTTCAATTAGCTTACAATTTTCCCGAATCTGGAATGAATTTGTTATATACCACTGTTGTTGACCCGTTTTTGTGTAATGCCTCAAATCATAGAATGTTTCAGAGACCTAAACTGACAGTGTGATAAATTCCATTCATTCCATGGGACCAACTATATTTAATACTTGAACGGTATGTAGCATTAATTGAATTTGTGATATTGATATTTGGCGAGGTAAGGCCGATTCGCCATGGGATTACCTGTCATTCACCTTACTGCTGTAGAGGACCTAGGAAAAACTGAATCATTGCATCAGGACAAGTGGTATTCGAACTCACAACCACACAACACGTGTCCCACTTTTACTTGTAGCCCAAACCGCTGGCCGAACACTATAGACTAAAGCGGGATTTTATTATGTTTTATGATATGGGCTGGTATGGCCAACAAAGAAGAAATTTAGTGGCTTATAGGAGAAAAATCATCACAGATATAATAAATTAAGATAACTTATTTATTACTTTCGTAAAATAAAAACTTTACATATTCAACAAAGTCATTGATTCCTTGCTCTGCCGATATTTTCGTTATATTATTTATTGCATTAGCCTATTTCCACTTTTCAGTACTTGTCTGTTCCTAGATGCCATTGGTAACGACCCCTCCAATCCTCTTCTCCGGAAATACTCTATGCAAGTTGTCCCAGGCTTCCTCTAGCAATGATCATCATAAGATTCTTTGAAGCTGCCTGGTCATGTATATCCATCTTAGCTCGAATAGGCTATATCAATTTGTTAGATGGTTCATTCTTGTTTTCCTTAAACTCCGCCTGAAATAATCAATTTGAACATACTCTACTTGTATTTCTGCTGGTCATCCAGATTCCAAAATTCACTTTCATAAGTTAGACATTTACGAAGGTTCATAATTATTTAAAAGAATTTATGAAAACTGCGTGGTTTTAGATTGATGGAGACGAGACATGGCATGTGAGCAGCGCGAGAGGGGAAAGGAAGGACGATCAGAAAGTTTGGCGCGTGAGGGGTGGTGGTCATTGATACTACACGAATCTATCTACCGAGGAAGTTCAGCTGAAACGAAAACCTTACCTTCCACCTACATGCCCATCGGTGATATATATTACGTTTTCATGGAGTATTCAGATCGATCTGAATACACTTACCGTATTGAAAACGAGGATTCAGTTCAATCTGAGTCTCAAGGTCGAGACACCTAAAAAGTGGGATCGGATCGTAATCAGTTCGAATTGAATTCCATAAAAACGGGTATCGTATTCAATTTGATCTCAATACGCTAAGTGCGTGATCAGTTGTCATTTGTTTGATGTGTCAGCTCTTTTACCAACAGCGAGGGAAATATGTATGTTGAAAAAGTGTGTTGTAAAACATAATATTTCGTGTTTTCCTAAAAGTCAATATTACCATTCTTCATTAACAGCCAGAAAATTAAATTTTCATGCGTCTCATTTGGAAAACACAACATTGTTTATAGCTAATGCCTACAGAGTGACCAACACGCTAATATGTCGATGAAATGTTAACCAACTTTCGAAACTTCAGCTTCCGTACTCATATCGTTTTCAATACGTATCGAAAATTGCATGAAAACAGGGATCGTATTCAGATCGAACTGAATACTCCATGAAAACGTAGTGTCACGGCTCGCAGGACAGATCTTGCCTCTACTTTGTTGTATAGGCTTAATCTTAATAGAGAGGCGAGGAAATGACCTGTAATTCTCATATGTTTCTTTATCGCTCTTTTTCTTATTTCTTAGCTTGGTGTTTGGAACAAACCTTAATTGAAGTCCACTTTTTCTGGACAAAATACTACATGAAAACGCTGTGGGATCCCTTGACGTTTGGTTACTATGTCGCCAGTCTCAAACTGCGATAGCATTATATTAATTGTCAAACATCATGCCCGGGATGCATTCGAACTGAACCGACATCGACGTTGTGTATTAAGCCTTGATTTTTCTGAACCGACGCATGCGACGTGCGAGGCCCGCCTCACATAAATTCGGACTACAGGAGAGATAGTGAGTGGTTTCTGTAACTGCGAGATGCAAGATCTGCGCACTCACTATCTATCATGTAGTCCGGATTTCTCGCACGTCGCATGCGTCGGTTCAGAAAAACCAAGACTTTACTCGACCAAGGCGAGTAGAGCCGCGGGCGTAATGTGAACTATCGCGATGCGGTATTACGAACGCCACTGCTCCGGCTGCAGGACTTCACTGGCCTTGGTCGAGTAATATATTACAACCGGCACAGAACTTTTTCACGTCTCAAATCTACGACAGAGCAGCCCATACTGCTAATTATGTACTTTGTTTCCGAAGAATTTTGCCGTTTCCTGGTCGAGTTCTAATCCGCAAAAGTTGAACCTAGTTTATCAATAAAAATCCGTGGAGCGGCATTCCTTGGAGGACTAAGGCCGATTGGTGGTCTCACTTCCACATGCCTCAGCAGATGTGAACGACTATCCAACTAGTACGAGGTAACATGTCAACACGATAATTCACCCTCCCCTCCCCCGCCGCGCAGCCGTTATAGATGGCTAACGAAATCAAATTTCGCCACTCACTGTAGCTCCCCGAATTTATCGCAATGCTGAGTGGACACTGGTCCCATATATTGACCGAAATTTCATGAGAAAATTCCCTCTCACATGAGGTCTCGAATCAGCGCACATTCCGTGTCGCTACTTCAAGGCATGACGCCTTACACCACGCTGATACGGCGCAGGGCCTAGTAAGATTATATCGAAGGAGACAGGAAAGACTTTAACGATGCTGTATCAACTGTGCGATTATCTGTCGTCGGTGAAATTAGTGACTTTTGGTGGAATGAGTCTAAAATTTGCCTAGCGGTTACCTGATACTTCACAGGAGAGGAAAACCTAAGGCTGGTATTACACTATCAAAGTTCTTTGACAAAGAATATGATAAAATATTTTGTGCGAGATCGTGCTATTTGCTTGCTTTCCGCACAAAACCAATACGCGGTAAGTGTGAAATACCACATTCAGTATTCCCAACGTAACACACATAACAATTTCCCTCTTCTTACCGCTTAAGCGCCATATTCATTTTACTGCTTTAGGCTTTTAACATATTATTTTTAGAGACGTTTAACATAGTAATAATTATAAATTGGAAACTTACCACTGCAATTTCACCTAAATTGCACTGTTAATTATTGTTTTTAAATATTTGCAAAAATTAAGTAAACTCTACAACACCACAAAAGTTACTGCATTTGTAATGCAAGTAACATTAAGGAAGCCGTGAAAAAATCAACAAGATTCCAGATGCCGATGTTATTACTGCAATATGTTATATAAATAATATTGTTAAAATATTAAAATGAAAAATAAATCATTACATAACCTTACCGTTTGTTTTAAGTTCGCATTTATAGACTGGGGAAAAAAAAAAGACAGACGTATATCACGGCCTGCTGGAATATAGTAAACACAGCAAACATTTTATAGCAACAATTTGAAGATAGATATTTTTGTTTTTAAAAGTTGCCGTCATTGAACAGAAACCAAGATGGAGATTTCATTGCAACTAATTAGAAATTCCTCTTTCAGGTATGTAATAAACGATCTTCGCACAAAATAATGTACGATACACGAGCGGTATGTTTGTTTTCATGTTCTCGGAAATTAAAAAATCTCAACTACGTTTCGCTTTTTCAATCTTTTCCTCGAACATGAAAACGTCAACATACCGCTCTTGTAACGCATATTGCTATTATCAAAGATCTTTGATAAAAGATACGATTTGGGGTATATTACACTACATAAAATCTTTTATAAAATATTTTATCTAAGATAACCTAAACTTGGAACAAAAGCTCACCTAACACTTGTTCCACAACAATTAACTTAACACGTGTTCTAAGGCTTTGTTAATGCTAATATTTACGCGTTAAGTTTTTGATTTGTTGATACTAATATTTACGCGTTAAGTTTATGATTTGTTGATACTAATATTTACGCGTTAAGTTTATGATTTGTTGATACTAATATTTACGCGTTAAGTTTATGATTTGTTAAAACTAATATTTACGCGTTAAGTTTATGATTTGTTGATACTAATATTTACGCGTTAAGTTTATAACACCATGAATGAATAACAGTACTATGCTTGTTTAGCTACAGTTAGTTCGATTATTACATAAGCATTGATTGAAAAAGTAACAGAAAAAGAAACGCCTGTGGGTTAAACCGTAGATTGCAAAACGTGATAAGAGAGGTATCCATTAGAACTTACTGAAAGAGCTACAATGCGAGGACTTGAAAATTTATACAAATTATTATAAAATATTAATATTATATGATATTAATATTATATTATACAAATTATTTATTTACAACATTTAATTTTTTCACACTCCGATATCAGAATTTTTGTGGTGGTAACAGTCCAATTATATTTGCGTTCCGCCATATTTGTTTCAAGGTATAGAAATCTTTTATCAAAGATAACAAGATGCACTTACATTTTATAAAAGATATTTTATCAAAGAAACCTTTATAAAAGAAAAGCCATTACACTGTCATATATTTTATAAAAGATCTTTGTGAAAGAACTTTGATAGTGTAATAGCAGCCTAAGAAAAGAGTATAGTAGATAACAAGTCCAAGTGGGATTCAAACTCACGCCCGAATGCAGCCTCAGGGTATGAGTCCCGCTCCTTATCCGCTAACGGTCTTACTAGTAAAAACTCCTATACAGACGTTTAACTGTCTTATACTTTCACAATGAATAGTCGTGTGTAAATTCCTTACTAATAATCACTGCATACGTCGTGTATAACAGTACAACAGAGTTTCGTCATTACTTCATTACGAAGGTAATAGGATAGCTGAGAATTGCATCAGATAGCGCGCGCGCTAAGTATCGATAGTACAACTGGGCCTGATCGATTACTATGCTATATTTTGGTGAAAGAGTACAAGCTATGGCAATATTATTTTAATTATTCTGTGCTCTTTGGTTTGTTCTTCTGTGGTTACAAGGCAACCAAGTTCCTAAAATGACAATCGATACGAACAGCTGTTAGAGGGGCGGCCATTTTTTCTCTATATACAACGCTTAAACAAGGGGTTTCGTGTATATAACTACTGCAAAGCAATTCCCATATATAATTACAGTTGTTTATACATCCATCGCTTATGCATGGTTTATTAGTAACGTCTTCTGTTCCAACTCTACATAAGTCTCGTATAAAAGACTATATACGGTTTATTAGTAAGACCGTACGACCTCAGTAGTGGCCTGAAAAGATAAACCTTTAAAATGTTTAAATTTGACGAGTGTGTAACACGAAATGACTTGGGATACCTGTAAACTGCTGTGTTTTTTTTTCAATTCAAATAAAAAAAACTGATACAAATATTCGCGGTGGTGGTGACGGTGATCGTGATCTTTGTGGTGGAAGTGTTTGTGCTTAACAGTTTCAACAGCAGTGAGATCAGTGTGTGTGGCTACAGACCAAATTGATTCGGATTCGATTGAAGCATTATTTCCCCCGTTATCTGGAACCCAGCTTGGATGTGTATACTCGTACTTTTCTTCTTGTGTTTTTTTATGCTTTGCATTGTAGCAGCAGCAGCAGGAGTAGTAGTAATTTGCCTGGCAGAGTTAAGGCCATAAGGCCTTCTCTTTCACTTAACCAGGTTTCAGTAATATGCATGAATTACAAAACTATGTGATAGAATACAAAACAACACAAAATAAGATACCTTAGAGATTACATAAATATAGTAGAAAATGACAAATAGTCAAGATCAGTTATATAACATAAGGGGAATATATACAATTTATAAGACATAAACTGCTCGAGATGAATTCGACGATTAATTCACTTGAGATAGAATATACAGTTAATATAGCTACTAATAGGAGAATACATGTGGGTTACTAGACATAAAAATTTGAGTAGGAAAATCCTACTAAATAGCATACAGATACAAACGATTAAGATATATATCAAGATAATAAAAAAGGGGGGGGGGAAAGGAAGAGAGAGGAGAAAAAAATAATTTTATCATTTAAGACTATTTAGAAACTTCCGCAAGAGTCTGGTTCTGTTCAATAAAAACATTTCTAAGTAGAGTGTATTTAAAAGGTTTTAGACTCCGACTACTGATTTCCTGTGACAAGGAATTCCAAGAATGGGCTGTGTGTATTGTGAAGGAAGCAGAATAGAGAGATGTTTGATGATATGGTATTGATAGAACAAGTTTATGCTATGTATCACGGTTGTGGTGGGATGCTAGAAGTGTGAAGCAAGGAACTGCAGTAGGTAAATAGGTGTGGAATTATTTAGACTCTGATATAACGAACAGAGTGAATGAACTGAACGTCTCTCTCGCAAACGAAGCCAAGATAATTGGAAGAAATACTCGGGAGATATGATCATAGCGATGGCTGTTAAATTAAAAATGAAACGAACAAACATTATGATCACGCTGAAGCTTCAATGACACTTCAACACTAAGATCACTATACAAAACGTCGCAATAGTCAAAGTAACCATTGAATCCAGAAACTTATCAATGACAGGGGAAGACTATGATTAAGAGAATTAAGAGAAGAAATTATTTTGGCAGCTATTAAAGAAACTGTATTTACTCATATAGTAAAAGCAAAATTGAGTAACCTCGGAGACGAGTGTTACCAACATTCATTCTGCTATAAGGACAGGTTTGTCTTGAGTGATGGGTTTCGCAAATACTAATTAAACCACATACACTTTTAACCGCTATTAAATGGAAGTTAATTCCTTGTGGATATTATATTTATTATGTTTTAAATTGCTCTACATCAATTTTGTATTTGGATTTTTCGAAAGAATTAAAAAGAAAATACATTGAGTTGTTTTAGATCGTTCTGAAGATACCGGCCGTGCCATTTCTTGTGTCTTTTTCTTGAGAATAGCAGTCGAATTATACGTCGGTAGAAACGCCGGAAGATATGTGCAGGTGCGGCTGTAAAGATGGTGGAGAAATCTAATGTTAGAAAGAAATTGTGTACTTTAGCACAAAACGACACGTTGGCCAATTGCAACAGAGAGCGAAAACGGCTCTTACCCACACACAGCAAACATATTACGTAAGCATTTTTTTTTTTTCGTAGGTTATGCTGTTGTCTTAGCTTACGCTTACATAATTCACGAAGGCAGTGTTAAAAGAGGGCTTGAAATATTTACATTGCACCGCTGTTTTTGCCTTTTGTTTTCTTTGCAAACTACTTGGAGGTATCTACACTTCATTTCTACGCGTTGGCTTTCAGTACACCGGCGCTGCAATAACAATTAAATTTTTCGCGGACCGAGACTTCTGACTGAATGGGATACTTTGTTATCCTGAAAAGGAGGGTGAACCTTAGCGCTACGTCCATCTGAGAACTGACCCACAACCAGGTGCATTCTTAACCCACACTAGCTGCCTAAACGAAGGTTCGCTGAGTATCCAGGTTTCGAGCAAGCAACCGCACTCGTTCCTTGACCAGCTCCCTCCGTGTGTCGTCAGCCGACGAGCGGCAATGCTATGGAATTATATACGAGTAGTAATGGAGATCTGACCGAATGATGTTGATGACAAGTGGGGAAACTGAAGAACCCCGAGAAAATCCCGTTGCGATCTTGTTCGCTACACGTACCACTATCAAGCATGACTGGGATTCGAACCCGGACCGACTTCGTGACAGGCCGCTGAGTCACCGCATGAACCTCAATAAACAGGATAGTATACGTTTTGCTTTGTGTATTATGTGGTCCGAGATTTTACAAGTTTAGGTGATCAGTGAAATCTGGACATTACAGAGAAGTGCAAATCTGACTTTCAGGTAGAAGCTCCCCGTGAAGCAGGCTTGAATAATTTCAAGAAAAAATTGTTCCGGGGCCGGCTATCGATCCCGGAACTCTTCGCTTAGCGGACGAATGCTCTACCGACTGAGCTACCCCAGGAACCATACACGACACTGTCACAATTCTTCCCTTTATATCCACACAACTCAAATGGGATGACAAGACGCCCGAAGCGAAGGGTCCCGGGATCGATACCCGGCCCGGAACAATTTTTCCTTTGAAATTATTAATTACAGAGAGGCTCTGATTGAGATTATGGCTGATATGCAGGCCTACATCTGTTATCAGGCAGTACATCTCACTTGACGATATGTGTCAGAGGAAGAACAAATTCTTTGTATGCATCTGAAGTCTGATTAGTGTAATATGTAGCATAATCGGCGGTGTATGCATGCAGGGGGAAAGGAACTGGCTACCCTACTCCGTTATCTCCCGGCTAACTTGTCCCATGACCATGAGTGATGCCTTATTGGTGTCACTTAGGTTCTAAAAATCTTACTTTAGGTACTAAAATGGACTCTATTCCAACGCAAAATAGGTTTTAATATTAGAAAATAGATTTTAAAAATTCTGTTTATGTTCATAAATTATCCACAATAATCTCACTAGAGGTTTAGATTTCTCTAGGGAAAATCAGAACTCGAATGGAATTTAACTGACTGTTAACACGATTAGAAGAAAATATATAAAGATTAGAAAAAATAAAGTACTCTAATACAATAAAATATTAATTGACTTACTAAATACTAAATCGTCTTGAAAATGTATTATTGTACCTTCTCATCATTACAAATATTCCACTAGATGGCAGTAGTGTGTTATGATGAGCTGTTCTCTTGTTACCAGTTGTGCCAACTATACAGTTTTTATTGAACTTTATGGACGATTACTAATCAAGAAAGCTTTGTTGATTCGGTTTCATTTTTATTATAACAGTTTTATTCCACTTCAATTATCAATATGTATTAAACAGTCTCTGAGACGCGACTATCCATAATCTCATATAGCAGAAGCTATAACATAACCCATATAATATAAACAAGATTCATTCATTCATAATGTTCTGCCCCAAGGACATCTTTCACAGCAAACCCAGCATTCTCCAGTATTTACTGTTTTCTGCCTTCCTCTTTGTCTCCTCATGTGATCCATATACGGTATCTTAATGTCGTCTATCATCTGATATCTTCTTTTGCACCGATCTCTTCTCCCGTTCACCATTCCTTCCAGTGCATCCTTCAGAAGGCAGTTTCTTCTCAACCAGTAACCCAGCCAATTCCTTTTCCTCTTTCTGATCAGTTCAGCATAATTCTTTCCTCATTCACTCTTTCCAGCACAGCTTCATTTCTTATTCTGTCCCTCCACTTCACATGCTCCATTCTTGTCCATATCCACATTTCAAATGCTTCTAGTCGCTTCTCTTCACTTCGTCGTAATGTCCATGTTTCTGCACCATACAATATACACTACAAACAAAACACTTCACTAGTCTCTCCCTTAGTATAAACAAGATAGGCTAGATGCTAGAACAGTTTTAATTAAGGATCATGAAATAAACATGAATTATTTTAAAATTATTGAAAGTAGAATGTTGGAAAACAAAGAAACAAATGCTAGGGAGGTGATAAAAATGCTATAGAAGTAGTCTAATAAAATGTGTAGGATAAGCAGCCATGATTGGCTGAAACACGTCGTTTCGTACCGTTTTATTGGTCAAAAGTAGTATGTCATAGTAAAAGTGTAATAGTCCATTAAAATAAAATAATGTGAGATGTAATACAGAAAAGTATAAGCAGCAGAAGGAAGGTACGAATTTTACTTGTAATGATAAATACATCAACATATCGTATATCGGCTAAAGAAGTAAATATGAAAAAGGATCAGTTTTACTTTATTTTCCATTAGTACTTTAACGACAATCAACTGCAGACATTATTCGGCTTCGAAATTCAACGTGGGCGAGAAATGAGGAATTTTACCTAGAGTCCACCATCAGGAACAGAATTTCTTTACGTGGCATAAATCTGTGACATGGGACTCACAGTTTTACTTTCATTCCGGAGGAAACCATGCTAAGGATTAAATTCGATCGCCTTCGACCTGGTTTGAACCGGCGGAAGTCGGATTCAACGTCCAGCATGGTAACTCGTGGATCACAGACTCGAAACTTGTGCTGCGATACTATTCCACTCCAATTAGAACATGGCGAGCTTTAGTCAGCAGGAAAAGAAATATGGTGACAGAAAGTATCTTTAAGCGCAATTATGTTCACTATTAAGGTATAAATGAAAACTTTTGCATCAAGAAACCAACAGAATTAATAGCGAACCAGAGAGTAATTTCTAAGCATTTTATATGTAAAGCAACATTTCATAAAACGAGAAATTAAAAAAGAAGAAAAAAACCATTGCCATTGTAATGTTGTAGATACAACTTGTAATTGTGGCGGGATATTTGTAGTGTCCTGGAAATAAATGACGAACCGGTAAGGGCTATGACCTTAGGCGCGGACTGATACAAAAATTGTCATGTTGCGAGATTTCGTTCTGAAGCTGTATAAGAGTGGCTTAAGACCTATACGAGACGAAACTTTGCTTTCAAGTGCTTTTATTACAGATTCTATTGGATCTGTAAGATTAGAATCTGTTTCACAACATTCCTTTATGCAGACTTACAAGGCGCCATCCAATGACCTTGTACAGACATACAGAACTTCACGTTGACTCTTCCATACGAAGTTAAATTCTCCGTGGCCATGCATTTCAATCAAAGACAAGCCACTTTCAGCTTTTACGCTGCAATTACGTACACAAAGGAGACGAGAGGAGGAAATAAAAGAACTTGGAGATTAAATTTAATGAGACTTTAAAAAGAAAGGCTAAATTCGCGGACCACGGTTTAGGAACTAGCATACTACATCGAGATGTCTACTGACGTCGAGTTCTTAGCGAGAATTGCATCATTACGGAAAAAGAGTAAAAGAACTTCAAGGCGAGGTGACGTCATCAACTAACCAGAATGCGTTCTGTCGTAAATCAGAGACAGTTCTCAAGCACTCACATTGTAATGGGGACAGTCCGTGATCCAACCCTGAACCGCTGCAGTTCACTTGCCACAGCCAGTCGGTTAGCGATGCAATGAACTAATGACGGGACATCGAAATGCATATGCTGAATAAAAAAACGTTAAGTAAATTATTATTATTATTATTATTATTATTATTATTATTAGTGTTATTAAATTATTATTGTAATTATACTTTATTCAATCCCAATATAAATCAGTCGGCTAAGGCGCTTGCCAACGGACGATGTTGTTTTGCTTTCGGGCGCGAGTTCGAATCCCGCTTGGGCTCATTACCTGGTTGGGTTTTTCCGAGGTTTCCCCAATCGTAAGGCGAATGTCGGATAATCTCGGCCTTATCTCGCCAAATACCATCTCTCTATCATCAATTCTATCGACGATAAGAATAACCTAGTACCTGATACAGCGCCGTTAAATAACAAACTAAAAAAATATAAACAGATTGTTAAATCGATCAAAATCGTTTATATACTAGATTCTTTATGATACGTGCGATATAAAGGTAACTATTCAATGCAGAAACGATGACGTAGTACACAAAAATCTTGTTAAAAAAAGACACATTAATGGTTACAATTTATTATAAGTCACATTGATACATACCTAAATATTAAAAGTAACATAATTTGTAACATACGTACTAATAATTACCGTACTAGGCATATGTCACTTTCTCAAAGTCAAAATGAAAATTATTAATTGTCATATTGTGTTCGAGTACTTATTTTAAAAATAATTTATTGTGGAATGTCATCCATCGGTTTAGACATCCATTTTCGACGCTTATATATACAGGGTTGTTTCCGATCTCTGATAACGAATTTGAATGACATCAGGAATCACACCGACAGCTGAATTGCGGCGAGAGGTGACAGACCAGTAGTGAGTGATTTCATAATCAGAGTGCACGGTGTATCACAGTAGCAGTGCCCAAGAAAATCGAGCCTTTTGGGATGGATACATAACAATTAACAACTGTTTCCGATGCCAAATACAGTTACGTGAAAATCATAGGAGCCTGCAAAAAAACGTGGTTTCGTTATTTCCAAGAAAGCCATCTTGTGTGTACGTAATAAGACTGGCAAAGCTCGGATGGGATTAATTCCAGAGTGGAAAAAGCAAGCAAATCCACCCCCCGTCACAAGTCGTCGTACCCCAAGAGATGATATAAATTAATTCCATTCGAGCTTTACCAGTCTTATTAAAAGTACACAGAAGATGCCTTCCTTGGAAATAACGAAACCTCGTTTATTGCAGGATTCTTTTATTTTCACTTAACTGTATTTGGCATGGAAAGGGTCGTAATGTACCTCTCCTAAAAAGGCTCGATTTTCTTGGAAATTTCTGTTGTGAGTCGCCGTGCACTCTGACTATGAGATCACTCACTACTGGTCTGTCACCTTGCGCCACAGTTCAGCTGTCGTGTGACTCCTGACGTACATGTCATTCAAATTCGTTATCAGAGATCGGAAACAACTCTGTACAAGTGAAGGAAACAAACAACGGCTCCGAAAAAAAAAAACAATGATGCCATCACATGAAACAGAAGCACACTCGAAAATTCAAGTCATTTTGTAATTTATTCCCAATTTATAATGCTAGGATTGCATAAAACATTGTATCCAAGTCGTGTACAGTCTTACTTAAGACACTTATGAAAATTACTAGTGCCATAATTCCCAAGATTATTATTTTACTAACTTATATAAATAACTATTATTTCGCCTATATCAAGAGGACTATAATTTCAATAACTACAGATTACACCATGTGCTTAAGATTTCTGGACATGCAGTTTGAAGTTTAAGTACTCACATAAACATTTAGAAGTAATTTTATACAAAACAAATTGTTTCAGATTAGACATTTTTAATTTGTTGCGAATTCACAACGCAAGCAACAGAACCAGTTAACTACGAGTAGCATGGCAGTTTTCAGGGACAGAGCTGTATCATTTATTTATTTATAAACAATATATCTACATGGTGGAAATTAAATAATTCTGCAGATTTTCAGAGCGAATATCTTACGTTGTATTTAACAAATAGTTTAATACTATATTGGTGGAAAGTTCATAGTTTTTTTTTTTCAGATTTTTTTTTTTTTCTCAAATGGTTAACACTCTCGTATTCGGTAACTATTGCGAGTAAGATCGTGTTTTTATTCATATCGATAGAAAATCTAATAAAGGATCATTTTATCCCTCTGGCGTATTTCAACTGCGTGGACGGTTTTCGTGTAAATTTAATTTAAAAACCACTGATTTCAAGCCACTGAACGATACGAGCTGATTGTAACGTCATAACCGGAGAAGGAGGTGGGATTAGTTCACCTAGGGAGACAGATCTGAGTTCGTTGAACTCTTACATTTGTATTACGGAAAGAGAGAAGAGTTGTTAGCGGCGATGTTGCCAGATTACTGAAACTTAATTTTCTAATTAATCATGCATTTAATCACAAAACGTAATATATGTTTCTATTCATTAAAGTGTATCCTATTGTCCTTTTCAAGTTGCAGGATTATTTCACTTTCACACTCTATATTTGAATCAGTTCTATTGGGTACTTGCCATTAAAAATAAGAGAACCGTACCCACAGGCGTAGCTTGGTTTTTACTGATGTCGACTAGTGGTCCGAAGCTGCGCTCGATTTCGAGTAAATATCTAGTTAGTTTTTTTTTCGAGGTTTCCTCCGACTTTAAGGCGACTGTCAGGTAATCCTATGGCGAATCATCTCTCCAATGCCATCTCGAATTCGCCAATTTCAACAATACTTTATAACCGTCTAGTTAGTACAGCGTCATTAAATAGTATTAGTAGATTTCGGAGTATTAAAAGAAAGACTATCAATAGCAAAACCAGTAGAACAACAAATTAAGATAATTATTTCAATGAAAGACGAGAAGCAAGTCATACACTTATGAATGAAAAGTGAGATTACTTCAAGGAAAACTGTATGAGGTAGAAACAAATAGTAAGAATAAAAACAATTCGAGTTTTTATACAGGGTGTTTCAAAAATACGGGGCATAATTTCAGGTATTTCCCACATGTAGACAATCAAAATAGTTCATTACAACGTGTGTCCGGAAATCCTTTATTTCCGAGTTATGGCCTTCACAGCATTGAAATTCACCGGAACGTTTTTCTTTCCGCAGGTCGTTGCCGTCAAAGGAGACATTAAGAGGGCACTCTGACATTTCATTCCGAGGCGAAGGTTACATTCAGTGTTGTGTAGGCGTTAGACTGTGCGACATGTATTCAAATTAAGAGCTGGCAGAGATACACTTTATGTGCGGTAAGGCGGACGGCAATGCTGCGCTGGCTCGTCGTTTGTACCAGGAGAGGTACCCACAGCGACAATGTCCAGATCGGAAGACATTTGTACGTCTCCATTATCGTCTGTGCGAGTATGGAAAATTTAACTCCTGGTTTGGGAAGGGGACGACCAAGATCTACAACTCCAGAAGTACAGGAGGAGATTCTGGAGGCTGTGAACGTGACTCCTTCTATCAGCACATGAAGGGTAGCGTTGCAAGTCTATGTTCCTCATACGACTGTCTGGAGATTGTTGAAAGAGTATCAATTGTATCCTTATCATTTGCAAGTGTACAGGCCCTGTCACCAGCAGATTACCCTGCACGAGTTAGGTTCTGTCAGTGGTTCTTGCAGCAGTGTGGTGTAAATCCGAACTTTCCTGCCTTAGTATTATTTACAGATGAAGCACAGTTCACACGAGATGGCATAACAAATTTCCACAATCAGCATGTAGGCCTATGGGCGTATGAAAACCCACGTGCAACTGTTCCATCTCATCACCAGGTGCGGTTCTCCCTCAACATGTGGGCCGGTATCATTGGTGATCGATTAGTTGGACCCCATGTACTTGTAAACAGACTTACGGGGCAGGCGTACACAAACTTCCTGGAAAACACCATACCTCATGTTTTAGAAGACACTCACTCCACTGATCAATCGTCAACACATTCACTTCTTGCATGATGGCGCTCCTGCACACTTCAGTCGTACGGCTCGCCGGTACTTGGATCGAAGGTTTCCTGATCGATGGATAGGTAGAGGTGGCCCAATTGCTTGGCCTCCACGCTCACCTGATCTGAACCCTCTCGATTTCTACTTGTGGGGCCATTTAAAATCATTGGTTTATTCGTCTCCGGTGCCTGATTTGGAATCCCTTCGGAATCGAATTGTGGCATGTTCTGAGGACATACGCAATACTCCTGGAGTTTGGGGTCGTGTTCGCAGGTCAATGAGACATCGATGTGAGGTCTGTATTCAAGCAGGAGGTGGACATTTTGAACATCTTCTGTAATGACAACGACCTGCAGAAAGAAAAATGTTCGGTGAATTTCAATGTTATGAAGGCCATAACTCGGAAATGAAGCATTTCCGGACACATGTTGTAATGAACTATTTTGATTGTCTACATGTGGGAAATACATACCTGAAATTATGCCCCGTATTTTTTAAACACCCAGTATAAGGGTATAAAGAAATTTAAGGACGGATATCAGGCAGGGGTAAACGTGATCAATTACATAAAATACATTTCTTCACAATTCAACGCACCGAATTACAAGGTACATTCGCAATGTAGGCCTATCAAAAGAAAACTTTTTTCAAGAAACGGTTTGAAATATTGCTGAAAGGGTTGTTGGAATGTACCAACATTACTATACACGAATCTCGATGAAATTATTTTGTATGTTTTATGTCTGATTTGACATAAGGCCAGTTTTTACTATATAATTAAATATTTTCCATAGACCTATACCTTTTGCTATTACACTGCTTCTGAAAGAATCGAGTTCTATCTGTTTTTATACTTTTTTTAACAATTTGCAAAATTCAATTTTTTTTATATATAAGAAAATATTCATTTCCGAGCTTCTCTATAAGTTCGTTCTGAAGGGAACACTTGGTGCTCTTGATTTTCGACATGTTTCTCAGTACTGTGAATTATAAAACAGCGAATTTAAAAATAACACAAATATGCATGTAGAAATAATCAAACAAATAAATGAAAATAAATAAAATATACTTGTTTATTCGCAGGATCACAAGTACGTGCGGTGATTTCAATGACACACGCCAAGCTGAATGAGAGAGGCGATAATGTCATTTCTTACGAAACCAACTGTACTCTCACAGTGCCATCCCCCACCCTACGGGTCATAACGTCATGTATACTCCGTACGTTCCAAACTTCAGTCTCGCCAGTCGGTGACTCTAGGCCGCTGTCTGCTCATAATTAGACTCGGATTTTAGGTAAAAACCCATTTTGTTTTTCAAGTAATACGTAAAAATAAATTCGTGTATACATAATTTATGGAAATATATGATTGAAATTGGTGGTTGTATAACACACACACACACTACATACGTAATTAAGTACGTATATACATATACATACAGTCGTCTTGATTTATTGAAGTCGGTTATAGTGAACTTCATTGGTCCCGTGGTCAACTGCAACGACCTCTGCTGCGAACTCGTAAGGCAAATGGAAAGGGATGTGTTGAGCTGAAGGACAGCAGGTGACTATCTGTGATGTATTTGTCAGTTTAAGGGGTTAGGTACAGCTTACAGCAGTACAATTTTTGGAAATGCTCATTTTTCCCTCCATTACTGTATCTTGTACAATAATGAAAATTGGTATATGTAAAATACTGTTCTTCTGTTATATAAAAAATGCTTTTACGATTTAAAAAAATTATGTATATATATATGTATATATATTTTTTTTTTTTCAAAATTCAAAATGTTGGCAGTTCACTGTGCAGTGACGAAGCGTTTCCCTCATAACTCATAAACTTGTTAATTTTTTCATGTTCTCTCTCTCTTATTTTATTGCTGAAACTCATGTTTACAATATAATGCTCTTTCAACTACATTCCTTAATAAATAATTTTTTTTTTTAGTTTATGTTTGAGGAAAATACTGATATTTGGCCTTTTTTAAGTGAATTTATTTTTTTTATCAGACAATCTATGAAAGATAGAGAAGTGATCTTGCATCATATTGTAGATATGACATGCATAAATACATACAAAAATTTAATCACAGGATGTTGGATAATTTTTAAGTTATGTGGGAAACGCTTCATCACTGCACAGTGAACTGAATTTAAAAAAATGTAAATATGTTTTTAATCGTAAAAATATTTTTTTTTCATATACAGGACAGTGTTTTACACCTACTAATTTTCATTATTGTACAAGATACAGTAATGCAGGAAAAAATGTTGAATATTTCCAAAATTTTACTGCTATAAGGTGTACCTAACCCCTTAAATAAACTAGTACTAGTGATATAGTAGTATAGTAGTGTTAGTAAGTAGTAGTGGTAGTGATAGTAGTTCAACAAAACATAAAAAAATTAAACATACAAAAAAATAAAGAAGAAAGATGTAAAAAGAATGAACAGAAAACAGAAAAAAAAGAGTTATTTGAATTGTCCGCAACTCTGTGACGCCGACGGTTGTGAACTCGTGAAAGCAGCTTTCAGAACAGGGTGTGTATGGTCCAGAATTAGAGATTGCCGAGGGAATGACCAACACGTAAAGGATTTTATTACAATTAGACCGTACAGCGTGGTCTGCCAGCCTAAATCCTTTCTCCTAAATGAAAGGATTAAACACTGAATAAGGATTAGCCCCTAATGTGAGAAATCAAGCTCTTTCTGCACCTGAACAAAACTTTGAACCAGTCGTAGAAACATGTCAAGCGTTTCAGACTACATTGTGATCAGTTAGAATGTTAGATCTATGTCTAGATTGTTGGCTGCATCTGCCGCCATATACATTCGTGTATATGACTGATAAAAAAAGGACTAAAACGTGCAACACATACTGTTATATGAAAACTGTATTTATGTTGTCGGGAACAAGCAGCATATGACAGTTTGAGTGCCACTGCCATATTGTATACTTAAAAAGTGTCATGCAGGGAATCAAGTAGTTTTTTTTGTTGCACTGCTTTCCAGGGTTATAATACATTAAATGTTTATCTAAATCTACTCTAAAAGCTTTATATTGTTGTTATGTTGAACGCTTTGTCATAAGCAGGGCCCGGATAGTTATGTATTAAAAATCAGTTATATATATATATATATATATATATATATATATATATATATATATATATATATATCTAAAGATCTTGAAATATGTAATAAAACAATAAAATACTAAGACATTTTTTATTAACGCGCGCTTTTCAATATCAAAGAAACGGCCGCCGACGGGACAGCTAAGTTGACCTCTCTAATTGAGGGGTGCTCTGCAGTAACTGCAATACACATACCTCGATATAATCGCCACCACTATAAATACAAAGCAAATGCACTTATCTTGGTGTTCCATCACATAGGTGATGAGTATGAAATGTCTTACTGTTTATGCACAGCTTTTAATATGACTATGTCGCAGTTTAGTTACGTAGACAGTAGAGGGCTCTATATAGCGTCGGTGCAGACGTTCAGATTTATCGATATGCTCCATTCCATAATATTCAACTCTTAAATTATTTTATGTTCGTGTTTTACATTTTAACCCATATTACATTTAGCAACCTTAGAAAGAATCTGCACTGTTCTCATGGATATGAAATAACAAGGCAAGTTGTATCGTAAGAGTGCAATAACAAGGCAAGTTGTATCTTATGATTGCAATAACAAGGCAAGTTGTATCTTATGACTGCAATAACAAGGCAAGCTGTATCTTATGACGCAATAACAAGACGTTGTATCTTATGTCTGCATTAACAAGGCAAGTTGTATAGTAAGAGTGCAATAACAAGGCAAATTGGTATTGTAAGATTGCAATAACAACGTAAGTTGTATCTTATGACTGCAATAACAAGGCAAGTTGTATCTTATGATTGCAATAACAAGGTAAGTTGTATCTTATGACTGCAATAACAAGGCAAGTTGTACCTTATGACTGCAATAACAAGGCAAGTTGTATCTTATGACTGCAATAACAAGGCAAGTTGTATCTTATGACTGCAATAACAAGGCAAGTTGTATCTTATGATTGCAATAACAAGGTAAGTTGTATCTTATGACTGCAATAACAAGGCAAGTTGTATCTTATGACTGCAATAACAAGGTAAGTTGTATCTTATGACTTCAATAACAGGCAAGTTGTATCTTATGACTGCAATAACAAGGCAAGTTGTATCTTATGACTGCAATAACAAGGTAAGTTGTATCTTATGACTGCAATAACAATGCAAGTTGTATCTTATGGCTGCAATAACAAGGCAAGTTGTATCTTATGACTGCAATAACAAGGCAAGTTGTATCCTAAGAGTGCAATAACAAGGCAAGTTGTATCTTATGATTGCAATAACAAGGTAAGTTGTATCTTATGACTGCAATAACAAGGTAAGTTGTATCTTATGACTGCAATAACAAGGCAAGTTGTATCTTATGATTGCAATAACAAGGCAAGTTGTATCTTATGACTGCAATAACAAGGCAAGTTGTATCTTATGACTGCAATAACAAGGCAAGTTGTATCTTATGACTGCAATAACAAGGCTAGTTGTATCTTATGATTGCAATAACAAGGTAAGTTGTATCTTATGACTGCAATAACAAGGCAAGTTGTATCTTATGACTGCAATAACAAGGTAAGTTGTATCTTATGACTGCAATAACAAGGCAAGTTGTATCTTATGACTGCAATAACAAGGCAAGTTCTATCTTATGATTGCAATAACAAGGTAAGTTCTATCTTATGACTGCAATAACAAGGCAAGTTGTATCTTATGACTGCAATAACAAGGCAAGTTTTATCTTAGGACTGCAATAAGAAGGCAAGTTGTATCTTATGATTGCAATAACAAGGCAAGTTGTATCTTATGATTGCAATAACAAGGCAAGTTGTATCTTATGACTGCAATAACAAGGCAAGTTGTATCCTAAGAGTGCAATAACAAGGCAAGTTGTATCTTATGATTGCAATAACAAGGCAAGTTGTATCTTATGACTGCAATAACAAGGCAAGTTGTATCTTATGATTGCAATAACAAGGCAAGTTGTATCTTATGATTGCAATAACAAGGCAAGTTGTATCTTATGATTGCAATAACAAGGCAAGTTGTATCCTAAGAGTGCAATAACAAGGCAAGTTGTATCTTATGACTGCAATAACAAGGCAAGTTGTATCTTATGACTGCAATAACAAGGCAAGTTGTATCTTATGATTGCAATAACAAGGCAAGTTGTATCCTAAGAGTGCAATAACAAGGCAAGTTGTATCTTATGACTGCAATAACAAGGCAAGTTGTATCTTATGATTGCAATAACAAGGCAAGTTGTATCTTATGACTGCAATAACAAGGCAAGTTGTATCTTATGATTGCAATAACAAGGCAAGTTGTATCTTATGACTGCAATAACAAGGCAAGTTTTATCTTATGATTGCAATAACAAGGCAAGTTGTATCTTATGATTGCAATAACAAGGCAAGTTGTATCTTATGATTGCAATAACAAGGCAAGTTGTATCCTAAGAGTGCAATAACAAGGCAAGTTGTATCTTATGACTGCAATAACAAGGCAAGTTATATCTTATGACTGCAATAACAAGGCAAGTTGTATCTTATGATTGCAATAACAAGGCAAGTTGTATCTTATGATTGCAATAACAAGGCAAGTTGTATCTTATGACTGCAATAACAAGGCAAGTTGTATCGTAAGAGTGCAATAACAAGGCAAGTTATATCTTCGTATCTTATGTCTTCAATAACAAGGTAAGTCGAAGTACTTTACTTTAATATATCAAAATAACAAATTCAGTAACGAGATTTTTACTAATAATACATGAAACGTATACATATAAACTATCAATAATACTAATTCAAAAACTCAGATTTGCAAAGGCTTTTCTTTGTTAATGAAAACAGTGTTACCTTTACTTACTGGCAAAAACTCGCTTCTTACACATACATTGTTATTGCAGAGCACCCCTCAATTGTAGATTACGAGAAGAGTTGTCGCCGTATTCAGTAACTTTAGTTTCCCGCTAGACAGTCTAAGAAGAGACACTGAAATGGGAATGACAGTGGAAGCAGCTCAGAAAATATCTTTGTTCATTGTACATCTTATAGCACAGCATATTGTTGGTGTTTAGTCAACTGTCCGAATACAGATTGGAACCTCATTGATGTCAATATGGTATCACTCATGAGACAACTAAGCCAGGAGATAGTGGGGTAGGATTGGCCACTTCCATTTTCCCTCCTTTGCAAATATCGCTGACTCTAATGAACACAGAACAACTATGAACATGATGCGGAGCTAGACGTGGCGAAGCCTTTTTGTTTGTCCTCCTCCCACTCGCACAGCGTGCAGTATAAGACAGATCAGTTACTATCTTCCGTTTGAGGACCTAACATTCTGAAAGTGCTAAGTACCAAAAAAAAACTTTCTGAGTTATTGATTAAAATACACTGCGAAATGCATGTTGAGATACCTCCAACACCGACTCTTTGGGCACAACTGAGTCACCTGCATTTGAGCTACGACAAAAAAAAATAGTATGATATTCTCATATGGATGTTCCTCCCTTAGATTGAATAAAATGAAATTTGAGAAATTGGTACTTAGCACCTTTAGAAAGTTAGGTCTTTAATTGTTCTTCCTCTGAGATAATATATCAAGTGAGATGTACTGCCTGATATTAGGTGTACATATCAGCCAGATCCTCAATAAGAGGTCATATCATAGGATATGGCGATAATTGGACCACGGTTCATTTCAGAAGACCGTCATGTAACTAAATTACGAGATGGGAATTTATTCAAGGCGAGACTGTAGCTGCGACCAGAACAGATTTCGTAGTTCAGGGAGTTGCGCTGGATGAGTATTTTAATTTTAAATACTAGTAAAATGTCCCCCTCTCGAGCTTCAACTCTATTCCTACCAAAATTGTTATCCATGACGCCATGACGGAATGCAAATATCATCAGTTACTCGTTACTTTAAATTGTGACAGGCAACATACGAGCAAAGTGTCTGTGCGACTGGTGGACAAGACAAACATTTATTGAACCCCATTTTTTGAAGTTTTGTTTTCATTCCCTTTTTGAATAGGGTCATGAGCTGTCTCTCGTTTGACATAACCGACTTGTAATCATTGAAATCAGATTAGTGGCTTCAGCAAGTAAGGGCTAATAAAAAAATCTGCAGAATTGAATGTAACGCTTAATTTCGCATGCTCTCATTTCAGCATCAGAAAGGGGTTGAATACAGTTCGCTTCCATTTGTAACAAAAGAATGAGACCACCATTTTGTTGTTTCAAAAAGTCGTATTGTGGCCACTCCTCTATGGAAAATGTTATTTGAATGGACTCATATTGTCAACAGTTGTAGTAATGTTAGTGATATTTTTGCATGTCCCCATGTTTCATTAGGCTACATTTTTTTTTCAGTTATTCTACAGTTATCGATTTAGGACATTGTTTGCAATGCGTTTGTTGAGTAGGAGAGACCATTGGGCATCCCGCAGTGGATTATTTGAAAACAGTCGTAATATATTAGTCGGTGGGATATTGGCAGCTGGCTGGGGGGGCGCGGGTTCGAGTGAAGATGAGATGTTTTTTAATATTTTCATAATTTCCAGATGATTCTGCAGCCTATTCAGTTTCCTTTTAAATAACTGACCATTCATTCATCATAGTTTTCTGCCCAAAGACAAGTCTTTCACTGCAAACCTAGGATTCCCCAATCGTCCCTATTTCCAGACCATTTCTTCAAGTCCACCCTTCAGTAGGCAGTGTCTATAGTAATTCTTTTTTCCTGGGATCAAAGAGGCGAGAGCGTGATGATTGATGATCCTCTAGCGCTGAGTCACAGGCACGGCCGTCATAACTGTCACTGTGATAACAGGTAATTTAATGGATTACAGGTAATTAAAGAGTAGTTTGATTGAAACACTCTTTCCTTAAACACATCCAAAACAACTGTTGTTCCGTTTTCACTAAGGTCCAGTGGTCTTAAATCTCAGAAGTTAAGCATCCAGGCTTACGATCGACCAGCATTTACAATGGAATAAACATATGACTTACTTATGCAATAGATTACGTAAAACAATTTATATCTTTGTTATACTTCGGTCATACTTACCAGTTAATATTTTACGTCTAATATATTTTGCTTTATTTCAATCCATTCTCCAGTAAGGAATTTTAGGGTGGAGAAATGTTTGTAATTCTAATCTGACTCCACTATTACTTATTCAGAAAATAATAATTAAAATATGCCTTAATAAACCAATTGATTACTCATCCAAGTTTTTGTTCACTGATTTTAATGTTTTGAAAATACAAATTTATTATATTGCCTTATTAGACTTTATACATAAAAATCGCAGTAAATTCAAATTGTATCATCATAAATATGGAACTAAAAGATACGATTTTATACAACTAGAGGAACCAAAGTGTTTCACAAGCACAGCTCTTAGCAATGGTACCTATGTTTGGTCCAAGGTTATATAAGTTAATAAAATAGTTGAAAAATACCCAAATTTGAAAAATTTTAGTATCAGAAATTTCAAAAATAGCGTTAGGAATTTAATTGTTGAAGTATATATATATATATATATATATATATATTGATTATTACATTTTTTAAAGTTAATTTATTCCTATAATTTTCTTTCCTTGACCCACTTTGTGTCAAATAATTATCTTTGTGTTAAGTGTGTGTTAGATAACTCCCTGAGCACAAGTTTTTACTCCTTCAGGGAAGAATTAAGACTATATTTTTGTACATGCTATTTTACTAACAATAAAAATTAATAATAATAATAATAATAATAATAATAATAATAATAATAATAATAATAATAATAAATTAATATTAAAGCAGACTGATTTACATGGGGCGCCAGTATAATGGTACAAATATTACGTTTCTTTGACGTTTCTATGGATGTATTATGCCAGAAAGGTGGCGAATCAACAAAACTGCAAGTTTGTATTTGAGCCATATAAATACGGAATGATTTTTCTATCCTTGTCTACATAATAAGGCACTTTGATTCTTTCTGAGATCAATTGTAATCATCAAACAATTGTTTTCAAATGTAAATAGTTTCCGTTAAAATATTTCAGTAACTCTGAATTTGTTGATACGCCCTTCTAGTCGATATGTTAAGGAAAACTGCCAAAATAAATAACCTGCAAGAAAGAAAATGTACTAGAGAGACTGTATAAAAGGTGGTGTGATGGTCATGTGATGCAGAATAGATTACTGGTCACGTTAAGAAGAAAGAGTAAAATGATTGTGGGATGTTTTCTTTGAAAACTTTTGTTTGTGTTTTACCTGTTATTTCATTCCACAATTGCTCCATTATCGCCCCATAAATCCTCTAGCAAAAAAATGTTTCACCAAACAAGTGAAGGCGCAAGTACGAGCCGACGAAGAGTACAGCGATATCGAATTTTGAACTCCGTCACTCCCTGTTCAGCAATTGGCCCCAAGCACCCATTGTCTACAATGCGGGGTCCATTCCGAACGTGACGAAGAGTTCTCTTAACCCTTCAACGATATCGAGGCCGCAGCCGGCAACTTGGCTAAGCTAACATGACTTCCTTTATGAGCCCCCTGGCCTCTGGATGCTAAAGTGCGGTTGTCTGTCGCCGACGCAGTTTTACAGCGTTTGGATTTACTCATGCGATTCAAATACTGAATGCATATAACATCCAATTTAAATTAAGTCCATGTACGTATATGAAGGGAATGTTTTTTTCTACAATGTAAGGGGACGTTAATCGAATTGGTCCAGAAATTCGAACAATAAGGGTGATTTAAACACAGGGAGGACTGCTCGATAATGAAATGGGATTGTAGAAAGAGGGAGGAATCGTGGTGGAAGAATCCATTAAAAACTCGAGGGAAGGGATGGGAATAAAAAAGAAGTAGGGGAAATTAAAGCTAGGGGGACGTACAGTAGAACTGGTTATCGTTGTTGCAATCTTAATTTCTTTTACTTTCATGGGGCAGAGTGCCGAGCACCGAATGGGTGAAGTACAGATTTATTTCAAGTTTAAACAAGTTGAAACTACTTTTAAAATGACCTCACTGTTTCAATAAATTGTGACACATTATGTTGTGTGTTTAACAGTAATGAAACGCGACTACTGGCGCGTCTGCAGCTGTACTTTGGCGCGGGTTCGATACCCTTTTTGCTGATAGCTGGTTGGGGATTTTCCTCAATTGTAAGGCAAACTTTAGGTAATCACATGGTGAATTCTTAGTCTGATCTACCCCAAATACCATCACGTTATCACCAATTCCATCGGCACTAAATAACCAGTAATTGATGCAGCGTCGTTAAATAACCTAGTAAAAAAGTGAAAAATTGTTTAATTTATATTATTATGAAAATAATTGGCCATGATATTTTTTTCCGTATTCCCTCCCTTCGCAACATTTACATTCATTCGTAGAGATCCATTTATAATTTGAGTTTGAGTGTAGCACACATCCTTGTAGTAGGCCAAAGTTATCAAGTCACGTTCTCTTTCATAATATTAATCAAATAACCACTTCTTATGGCGAAACAGGGTTTGATCGCTAATTGAAAGTAGTTTCTGTAATTCTAATGCAAGGGTTGGTACAGTATTCACCCTTAAATTCACAATCTATCTTATAGGATGCAACAGGTTAATAGGCTATATGCTATAATTTTAATAAAACAATAGAAAAAAATGGTAGGAAAATTAAATTTAACCGAAATTTCACAATACTATCAAATACCTTACTATAATAATACCGGACAGCTGTATACTAGCAGCATTGACGTGAGTGCGAAATATCGCGGACCTGACATCTAGCGGAGCGGCGTGGAATTACGTCCACAAATACAAATATTAACATAGCGGGAATCGGACTGCTGTTTAAAACGTGAGGTACTGATGTGGAATAATATACGAGACACTTAAGAAATGTTGAATAGTATTAATGTAACATTAATTCTGACATTAAGAATGAATTTACAATAACGCTTTATATACCCATTCCTGACAACTGCAAAGTTAAAATTGGTAGTACTGTAATCTGATGCTTGTAATAATTAGTAAAGGCTTGTGAACAACAATAAAACGTAATTTGCTAAAACCTTAAAATTTGCAATATATTTTAACTTCTATGCATTTATTAGGTCTAAATAAAAAAGCTAATTTTTATTGTTCTATCAACGCAGAGACGAAGGCATGAGGCCTACTAAAGAATTTTGTTGACTCACGTTTTATGATCCCACGGAAATCAAAAGTACGATTTGGAGCAGTTTGTGATGCTGTAATTGTAGCACTTATAAACAGGACTAGACATCCTGACACTTTAACACATATACATTGCAGTGGATTACAGCTTGTTTCGCGGGTTTCACCACACACCGGTCACCTAGGTAGCAGCACCAGCGTCGTTCGGTCGCAGAACTGCTAGCTGTCCGTTGTTATTATTATAGTAAGTTATTTGCTGAAAGTGCATTCATAAGTTTCATCCTTTCAATTTTTACCACAAATATCCGAAATCTCGCACTTTCAAATTCATTGTTATACCTGTCTATACGTACCGTAATATTTACAAGAGTGCAAAAAGGCAGTCCGTATTTATAAACAAAAACTGCATGCCCTGTGTACGAAATTGACTCCTCAAGTGTTGGTGTCATGGGAACGTGTGCAGAGTTTCCTGCTGCTTTCTCTGTCGATGATAAAAATATTACTATGAGTTACAGTATTTGAAAAAACCGAGCTTTGGCAAGGAAACAGAGTAGCCCAACTCTAGCGAATCTTCCCAACGTCGTCCTCTTGCGCAACAAATGCCATATGGATTCGGAAGGATTTGAATCCGAGTCTCCAGTGTCGGGAGAGAGGGGGAGGCAGAATTTAAATACGTTTCATTTGTTACTGTGTATTTTAAGTGTTGTTAATTGATTACTGGATATGCAGCAAGCTTTCTGACTTGAATATACAGTATATATTTCTTAGCACGTCAGAAATTTGTTGACGTAAACGTTCATTGTTTTTTGCGTTGTTGCGTGTTTTCACTGACATGGTAAGTAAAAACTTGTCCCTGGATATCTGTTCTTATCTCAGCCTTAAGCTATATTTAGTACTGTTACATAACTATGGAGTATAGTTTTCCATCTTTTGCTTGCAGTGCATTTTGGACAAACTACATTCCAATGGGTGAAACAAATGATAAGGGATCGCGGGTTCGATGTCAGTATCAAGGAATATTTTTGTTCCTTTTTACAAAATTCCACTATAAAGGTATTTGCTCACTCGGAACTCTGTCCTAGAAGCAAGGGCGTATTACTTACCGTGTATACTGTGCATCAATTTATCGGGCCATTTGCCTTCTAACGTATAGGGCCTATAACCCATTTATGCCCAAGTTAATTTTTTTTGTAGTTTTGAAAAATATTCTAATATTGTAATCATAAGACTTAATAACTAAAGAGAAAATTACTCAAAACAAATTTCACTTAGCCAATTTCAAGAAAACAACCGTCCCAGAAATGGGGCATGAGCATGGGTATGATATTTTTTTTTTGTAAAAAAAATTCTGTAGAATCTTTTTCAAGTAGGCCTATTATAGCTCCTGTATAAGAAAATTATAAACAGTTCTACATTACAAACAAACATGGGCCTTTTGAGCCATTCACTTGCTTATTATTTTACACATAGTTCAGATAATAGTCATAGTTTGCAACTTAGGTATGGAATTTTTCAAAGCAATGTATGTGACAGCCTACATTACATTTCCTACACTTTCTGAAAATATTCTTATGACACTCTGCACATCTTACTTGAGTTTCACTTCTTTCAATCACGTGATTACAACCATCGAGACATCCACACCTGTGGAGTAACGGCTAGCGCATCTGGCCGCGAAACCAGGTGGCCCGGGTTCGATTCTCGGTCGGGACAAGTTACCTGGTTGAGGTTTTTTTTCGGGGTTTTCCCTCAACCCAATATGAGCACATGCTGGGTAACTTTCGGTGCAGGACCCCGGACCCATTTCACCGGCATTATTACCTTCATCCCATTCAGACTCTAAATAACCTAAGATGTTGATAAAGCGTCGTAAAATAACCTACTTAAAAAACCATCGAGGCGGGAGTCATCAGGAACCCGTCGTTTTCCAGTGAGTGGTGAGCGACCAAGACGTAATCTAGTCTCGGGATGTTGAGTTAGATATGTTTGTACAATGCATCGCGTGGACAGAAGATCCATACCATCCTCTTTACCCTTTAGTGTTAGACGATACAGTGGTCAAGCATTGTTCATGGTGGAGTTGAAATCGAAAGCAATGAGAGGCCAATACCATTTCTGCTTCGAATATTGATTCTGTAAGATGATATATTTTGGTCCATCCTGTCTACTCCGCCCATAGTTCACAATACAGGCAGACTGTGAAATTGTGATCTTCTTTTTCTGGACTGCACTCAAACGTCTTGCTTATCCCAGGGATTCTGTGCCTGTGCTCGTGGATGCAACGGTTACGATACTATTATCGTGGTAACACAGCAGAGTGATTCCTGATATATCGTCTGTCACTTGGTCATGTGGACCACGTGGAAGTTTTTTCATGGCCTCTCTAGTTTTCAGCAGAGCTTTTGCTGTGCGATTTGCCCTTATAGTACCAGTTGCATCATGATCAATCTATTTCAGTTTTCTGAAAAGTGACAATGAAATGAAGAAATTATCCATATAATAAGAAATAAGTTTATTCTTCTGGAAATTCAGCAAGAAAGTCCATCACAACAGACCCACCCACACCGAGTTCAGGAATTATCTTACCAGTAGAAGCCCCTTGGTACGATTCAGATGGAATGATATGATATGATATGATATGATATGATATGATATGATATGATATGATATGATATGATATGATATGATATGATATGATACGATACGATACGATATTATATTATATATATATATATATATATATATATATATATATATATATTTCTTCACAGCACTTCTTTACATGTAATGGTGTACCTCACATTTCTGTATCCGGTGCCACCATTAACATATTATTACAATAACACATTATTTGCAGTACACGTCTACACACATACTCCCAATTACACTATGTACCTTTTATATTACTTGGTCATCTCCCCTTCAGTATTTCCTTACATTTCATTTGCTATTCTCTATTTGTTCATTAATCCTAATATATCTAATATTACAGTATATACTCCTTTCACACCCCCCTTTTCCTCTAACTACTATTCACTAAAATCTCAATTTCAATTTTTCTCTATAAATTATCATATTGAATTATTTGTCCTATTTGTTCTTTGACCTTTTATTCAATTACTGTTCCATCATTCAAATGTTAGCACTAATTTTATGCTGACACTTGTTCATTTCTCTAAACCCTTTCTCACTATTTTCACTCATTCCTATTTACTCTCACTTTCACTTTCACACTATTCTGCTTACACCTAATCCATAGCTCTCTGTAGCGTAGTGGTAAGATGAGTGATTCAGATGGAATGAGATAATCAAGACGTGTACACAAGCGCCATGTCTTATAACCAAATCTTATGAGTTTACGTTGAATGTGTTGTTTCGTGCTGTGACGCCCAAAATAATATGGTATCATTGCTTCATCGACGCTGAGATTGGTTTCTCCTGGAAAAACTACAACCAGCGCTCATTTATAAGCGACCACAGTGGCCTGTTTCACTTTAGCAAATTTATCATTTTGTCTATTTTCCCCATTATCACATACATAGAAATATCGTAAAATTTCTTCAAAACGGTTATCTCAAGAGGGTTAATAAATGTATCAGCATCCGGGATGTTATCTTCCTCCATAATAGCAATAATTTCGTCTGCAATGAGTCTGGAAGGAGACAATAACACTTATGTATACCAGAAAAAATCCCTACCCGACCGTGCCCAGTGCCCCACTTCTGGGGTGGTATAATATAACATGTAATAGAAAGAAAATAGAAGTAGACTGAAATAATATTATGATGAATGCATATTCGACTTACATTATTTGGCAAGTTTTTATTATAACATTTAATCACATAGTCAATAACTGTATTACTCGACCAAAGACGTTGTAGTTATATATCTAGACACACAATTGGCGCTGGTGTCGTGTACAAATTTGAAATCTCTCGCGCAGGTTCGCGCGACGCCATGTTTTGGGAGCACGATTGATTGTTTCTATAAAGCATTCGGAGTTTAGAAAATACCATTGAGTATATAGACGTTTTCTTAGTGGATTTCCTCCTTCACTGTAATATAACTAAACTTATTTACGTATTTTCTAACGTATAATATAAAATAACAGAAGTAAATCTAAGTATTGTAACTAAGCATTATTTTAAATATAAACGCCTTATATTGCTCATAAATAGACTCGTTAGTTTATTTCTGTTTCCTATGACCGAATACATGGAATATTTTTAATTGTGGTTTTTTATATACGTTACAAAATACGTAAATAATTTATTTCAATTATATTACAAAGGGAGGGATGTCCCCTAAAAATGTCTATATACCCAATGGTATTTTCCAAACACCTAACGCGCTGTAATAATAATCCTCAGTGTTTTGAGAATCAGAGGCGATATGACTCTTCTACTGCAGACATTGATTGCAATTCCCTTATTCTTACATCATTCTCAATGACACAATATTGTCAAAATGTGATTGTATTCATTGCTGGCTTAGTTGTTAAATCATTAATAAAAATATGGTGTAATAAATCTAAAGACTCAATTTATGGTACGTAGCCTAACAGCAGTAAACAGAATCTCTTTTATTTTTTTTAACGGAAGAGTAATGGGAGTCTTGTCATACCATCATCTGAGATTATAGAAATATGCCGCTTAAGTGAAAGAGCGATTATACAGATGTTGACAGTTCAATGGCATATTACCACCCACTCTTACATCGTGTGAAAAAATGTGCTCTAGAAGTAGAACACTTGTACAATCTTTCTACACTTACAGGAACATATTTTAGAAAATGGATCCCACATTCCTCCCGAGAATCATATTTTAAACTTGTTAAACTGACCATAAAAGTACATAAAGATCTACTGACGTAGATCAGTGAACTAAGGACTGTCGGTCCGGAGTCGCGCTCGGTCGCGGGTTCGATTCCCGCTGATTTCCTGGTTGGGTTTTTTCTTATATCCCCAACCGTAAGGTGAATGTCAGGTAATCTATGGCGGATCCTTAGCCTAGTCTCCCCAAATATCATCTCGCTATCATCAATACCATCGATGCTAAATAGTATAGTAGTTGATACAGCGTCATTAAATAATCAAATAAAAGAAAGTATTACATAAAGAGCAGATGTTAGCACACAGCTGAAGGTTACCAGTACAACACGACCTTACATAAAAATGTTGTACAACAATATTTAATGGAGTCAATAATAGTAATAATAATAATAATAATAATAATAATAATAATAATAATAATAATAGTAAATCCATAGGCAAGATGTTCTGTACACTAGGCCTGAGTTCTCTTATATGACTAATTGACTAATTCATGCATGTGACGTTTATTTCATTCTACAGCTGTGATAATAAGCCTACTTATATTTCTAACTAAAACATTAGGTACGTGTTTCTATTTTACAGGTGTAGGCCTATATCATGTGATATGGAAGCGAATAAATAATAATTGTTCATTTCTCGTCCATATCAAAACAAAAGTGTTTACAATGTAGGCCTAATGTAACGTCTTGCACAGGTAGTGTTTTGTTAATAATAGTTAATGCTAATAATTTTCTTTTCATCTGAACTATTACTACAATATGCATTTGTATTTCTGTTCGCTCTATATGTTGTCAAATAACTATACAACATCTTTAGTTACGGTATCAAATTGTTACAGTTTTCTTTCGTTTCATGCCAAACTAACAGTAACTAAGCTTGATTATGTCTTTAACGTGGTCGCTTTAAATGTTAATAAGATTTTTTTTCATTTATCCATTCAGATTGATTTATAAGAGACACCAAACATATATATTAAACATTCAGGATTGTATAGTACAGCCGTCTGCTAGCCGGTGCTTCTCCCAAAGCATGGCGGCGGACGCAAGCTTCAATTTGTCCCTACTCTAAACTTCTGCGCAGCCTCGGCTTTAGGTGCTCGTACTCGACCGAGGCCAGTGGAGTCCTGCTGCTCCTGCGTTCGTATAACTTCATCGCTATACGTTACATTAGTGATGGGCGAAGTTGTTCTTTTCCCGGAACAGTTCCGACGGTTCCGGTTCCGAAAAAATACTATGTTCCAAATAACAGTTCCGAAATAACAGTCACCAGTGGTGATGAGTCGGAGTCGTTGAGTCGTTCAAACGAACGGTACAGTACCCTCCCTCTTCACCATAGACAAATAACACCATGCAACTCACACTGGAGCACTCATAGGCATGACATAGTACACATTCTTATGTATAGATGGCACTGCAATGCACATTCGAATCGATTTTGGAAAATTGCTGTGCATGCGGACAGAACTCAAAAGCTTAATGTTAGTAATTACACAGCTGTTGACTACAAGGATAGAATACAACACTTTGTTTTCGTACATAAAGTTATAAAGACATGGTAGCCAACTAAAAAAAAATAATATAACATTTAAAACATATGGTATGTAATTTCTGTTCTCTCTATTACATAATAAAAAAAACAAATCATTAATTTTTATTTTTACTTTTCTTAATGCACAGTTATAATAATAATAATAATAATAATAATAATAATAATAATAATAATAATAAATATTACAATTTCATAAATAAAAAAGATATATATTGGCAGTACTGAAACCTGGAAACCCCGCAGTGGGTTAGTAAAATGTTGGAATCGCATCTTTACCAAAGTGTAATTTAAACTTCGCATTAAACCTCGCTCTCCAAATCAGTACTTATATGGGTAGTTTCCAACAAATAATGCTACAACATTTTTGTCGTTCTTTGATAACAGAGAAGATAGCACAAAAACTTGTGCTTGTCAGACTTAACCTCAACAAACGACATACAGACATTGTAACTAAACCACTCATTACCATTTACGACTTTAACCTTTGTATAGAATCAGCTGATCAATGAAATAATAATAGTATGCGTACTTTATGACTTTGTAGAATGTTTATAAAACAGAATTAGTCAACTAATGGTGAAATAAACCATAAAGCGGGAATGAATATTACAGATTATTAAATACTATAGCATTACAGATGATTGGCCAGTCTTACAAATGTTGATATTAAAGTTCGCGCCACCGCAAGGATTTCAATTTCCATGCGTCCCCCTCCAACCACGTGAGAGTTTCAAGTACCAACTTCATCCAACGAAGTTCCAAGTACAACATAAAGAACAACGAGAACAGTGTAACTGCAGCTGTCATTGGTTCATCGGAACAAGCTCCGACGTTCCGACTGTTATCTCGGAGTCGGAACATACCTTGTGCAACGCGGTACTGCGAGCCCGCAACAGCTGGGCAAGTGAGCAGCTCGGAGTCGGAACACTGTTATTTCGGAACAGGAAGTTCCGACCTACTGTTCATTTTTGCAACAGTTCCGAGGGAGTCGGAACATATCTTGTGCAACGCGGTACTGCGAGCCCGTAACAGCTGGGCAAGTGAGCAGCTCGGAGTCGGAACACTGTTATTTCGGAACAGGAGGTTCCGACCTACTGTTCATTTTTGCAACAGTTCCGAGACCGGAACAGTTCCAAAATAACTGTTGTGTTATTTTTTACCCATCTCTACGTTACATTACACCCGCGGCTCCACTCGCCTAGGTCGAGTTATACCGAAGAAATTGCAGTACTTACACATCCCTTCACGTTTCCACTTCAGTATAACATCACTAGTAGTGGACCTAGGGATGCTTAGGAGAGTGGAAATCTCGCGCACAGACTTCTTACACAAGTACCAACTAAGCAGCTGACCATATTGAAAGTCCGTGAGTTCCTCAGACCGTCCCATTCTGCCATCTCGCGCTGCCTGCTGACAGCTGTCTGATGTCTACTAGAGTTGGGTCGATTCGTGAACGAATCGTTCATTCGAACGACTAATAATAAAGAATCGTACGAATCGATTCGTGGTAATGACGAATCGTCGTTCAAAAGAATCGTAACGAATCGTCGTTCAATAGAATAGTAGCGAATTGACATGGTATCGTAACCTACGATTCTATTTACCTGTTTGATGTAACCTGTCAGCGGACATTTCCGAACCGTGCCGAATGCTCCCGAGCGAGAGTGAAATCAAAATACTGCATTTGTTGTGTGAAAAATAATGAACACGAACCTGAAATTTGCATAGTTAAATAGAGATGTAATGCAACAAATGTACTTCATAATAAGGTTCAGTTGATAAATTATAATTTAGAAACATTATCTTGGATAATTTTGTAGACTAATGGAGGTCATGCTGAATGGTTCCAGCCAATGAGAAAGAGACAATCCAATGCCTCGCCTCTTATGCCATCTATGAGAGAGATGTAGAACGTTTTTGTTCTACGCGTGGTTTGCAAAGGAAAGTGTCCTCTAAGTCGTTCGTTGACGAATCATTGGAATCGCAGAGTAGGAAGAATCGTGAACTCGTTGACGATTCAAAAGAATAGTTGGAATCGCAGACTGAGAAGAATCGTGAACGAATCGTTAGAATCGATTCGTAATGTATGATTGAATCGTTGGAATCGACTTCTGAAAAAGAATCGTGTTGCCCAACTCTTATGTCTACTGACTACTGTGTCTCCGTTTGTGATAAAACACGTTTTGCGGAGTGTCCGTATACTTTTGATCACATACAGTACAGCGTCTGTTTAGGCACAGTGAAAACGTAAACAAAGTGCAGGTAACGTGTGGGGGGGAAGACGATAAATACGAGGGATGCACAAGGTTTTAATTACATTTGTGACGGAGCCTTAATTGAAATTATATTTTCCAAAAACACACAAAACAAAAAAACACAAAATGCATAACGTTATCATATACCCATTTTAACAAACAAGCAATTGTAGCGTTGAAGTAATTCAGTATAACAAATTAAATTTTGCTTTTTATATAATGTTGCTTTCAAGCAGCATTTTTTTACGGCTATGAATTTCATTCTCTCTGTATGACTAACATAATATCACCGTCTTTTGTACTGTACCTGAATAAATTGAACTTTGAGAAGAGATTATTATGTCTAGGAAATAGTGTTGTCACTTCAGACAAATATATTGTACTTTTGTAAGTCGGCCACAGAAGACGGTGATATTATGTTAGTCATACAGAAAATGAAATTCATGACCGTAAAAACGTTTGATTTGTTATATTGAATTATTTCAACGTTACAAATTGCTTGCTTGTTAAAATGTGTATATGATAACGTTATGCAATTTGTGTGTGTGTGTTTTTTTTTTTTTTTTTTTTTTTTTTTTTTTTTTTTTTTTTTTTTTTTTTTTGGAAAATATAATTTCAATTAATACTCCGCCATAAATGTTGTAACTAAAACCTTATGCATCCCTCGTGTTTATCGTACGGCTCGTCCTCCCTCCACACGTTACCTGCACTTTGTTTACGTTTTGACTGTGCCTAAACGAGACGCTCTATTGTAGTTTATGTAGACCTATACGTGTAGATTTCGTTCTAGCGCTTAACTGGTTTCGTTCTAGCGCTTAACTGGTTTCGTTCCAGCGCTTAACTATGTCCCAATTTCTTTTTCCGTTTTTTAACGCTGAATGCGGAAAAGAATACTTGAATGTGGCATGCATGACATATTCTGATGCAGTGTACCATAATTAGATTGTAAGCCAAATTTTTCGTAATTTCCTAATTTCTTTTGTGGTGTATTTCTGTTCGTCTCATAAACCTCAGTTCTGCATGTACACTCGAGCTGTAGGCCGTATTGCTGTTGATCAAGGAATCTATGATCTTGGTGGAAGATCATTCTTCACTTGTTGGCCTGGAGTTTTATAGGTTAGAAACTGTTAACAGTGTTTGAAGATACCTTGCAGTCCAAGTTATAAGTTCAGGCACATTAATTAGACGCTGTCTACATCTTAAATTACGAAACCGCATATTATGTAGTCGGCCTTTGGTGGAGAGCCAGTCGCAGCGGAGTCAGCGTACTGTTTATCACTAGAGACAGGTCTGATTCCCGAGTTATCCTGCGATTTCTAGTACTAGAAAAAATTGCTGTGGCAGGTTCTTTTCGAGTTCTTCGGTTTACTGTTTCATAATTATTACCACTTTTGTTTTGACATGAAACAGAGGTACCAACTATACCGGATTTTCCATAATTATTACGGATTTCCACCTGTACTGTTACGGCATTACGATCAAAGAGAAAATTATTAGGGAAAAGCAAAATTATCACGCCAAACATATATAGCCTATATTTCTTCCAAAATAGGGGGAAAAAGATGTGTGAAGGAATTTCGAATTGAGGATGAATTTCTTAAGTATGCAAAACTTGTAGATATTTCAAATAGGAAAAATGTTCCATCTTCATCCCTTGAATATTTTATTTATAAATTCCCAAATTTGGTTAATGAAAGTAAAGATGACAAACTTGAAGAGGAATTTGCAGCTTACCAATGCGATACTTTTCCTAAATACGTTATAAATGGATCTAGAATAGATGATGATGATGATGATAATAATAATAATAATAATAATAATAATAATAATAATAATAATAATGCTTTATAGCCACCGGCGTAGCTCTGTCGGCTAAGGCACTTGCCTGCCGATCCGGAGTTGTGTTCGGGCGCGGGTTCGATTCCCGCTTGAGCTGATTACTTGGTTGGGTTGTTTTCGAGGTTTTCCCCAAACGTAAGGCATATGTCAGGTAATCTATGTCGAATTCTCGGCCTCATCTCGCCAAATCACAAATCCCATCGACGCAAAATAACCTCGTAGTTGATACAGCGTCGTTAAATAACCAACTAACAAAATAATAATAATAATAATAATAATAATAATAATTTATTGCCAGAACAAAGATACATATTGTTTTTTTTAATATAAAACACTCTAGCGCTCCCAGAAAAAGTAAGTTACATACATAGTCTACTCGTGCTCGGGGCATTCCACATAATGTTGAGACATTATATTAAATAAGAGTAAAATAAATAAATAAATAAAAATAAAAAAAAGGAAGCCTAAAAACACATATCACAATAATTGAAGTTTAAATTTTCTCTCTACACAGCATTTTTTAAATTTATTTTTGAAATAAGGAGCATTAGCAAATTGTATGTTTGGAATTTTAGCTATTATATTGTTATAAAGCCTTGGACCGAAGTTGCTACTGTGATTATCTATGCTACAGTTGTGGTACATTTAGGTTCTGTCAACCATAGGCCTATGTTGTCTGATCTTTTGGTTTTATATTTATGTGAATATAAATTAAATATATTTCGGTTTTTATGTACGAAATTCAATAATACATTATTACAAATTTGATGGATGTCATATACTTTAAATTCTGAATACAACAGTTCTGAAGGATAATCAAGAGGTTTATTAAGACATTTTTTGTAGCAGAATTATTGGCATGAGGGAGATACTATAAGCACTACCTCATCCTTTAATAACATTTTGTAATATAGCTGGTACTAACGCGAGGTAAGTCAATCGTTAAGTATGGACAGTCAAGTAATTTCGTAGGGTAACAAAACATTGAATAATTTTTCTTAATCTATTGCACAAAAAAAGAACATGTTTATTCCAACGTAAATATTGGTGGATTATTTATTATTCCGAGATACTTAACTTGAGGAGATTCATTTAGAATAGGACAGTTACAACTATTAGAAGAACATCTGGATGTATGAATTTTTAAACACAAGAGCGAATCAGGAGATTTCATACCAACAGATGTTATCGAAAATGGTACAACTGTAGTTTTAGAATGATTTAAGACAAGTAGGTTGGAATCAAACCAATTTTTAATCGATGTGATGTCATTATTTGCATTAAAGTAGGTAGACTACCATCCCAAGTTTTACCTGCAAAAATAGCAACCGTGTCATCCGCATAATACAACATTTTAGCAATGAATTTCTTTAAATGAATTGCCAATAAATCATTAATATTCATATATAGGCGCATACCTATTGGTAAAAATTGCAGATTCCAGAAATAAATATGGACAAATATAGTGTAAAACATAAAATAAGGTTATTTTTGCAGTACAAAGTGTACCTCAAGTGTTTTCAGTGTTGCAATAAAAATTCAGACTTAATTCAGACTTGGAATAACTTTTGATCCAGATCAAGATGTCTTCGTAAAAACAAGAATGCTTCTAGCAGAAATTTGTAGAAAAGCAGCTGCTATGGATGCAAAATATGCTACAAAGAATTTTTTCCGCAGAAGTGCAGATAACGTGTAATTATAATATGCCTTACACCTGTCTTTGCCAGAAGTAGGGGGCACGCGCACTGCGGAATTACTGATAGGTTGGCGCCTCTGTGTATTCATCTGATCATGTCTACAGACTTCACCGACACAGTCGTTGTCACAACTCCACATAAACCGTGGTTTTATTTTTCACACTATGTTGAGGGGTAATGATTTCCACAAACAAATCCAAACACAGAGTATTACCTAATCCTAATGTAGGAAATGTATGTATAACCGTACGTAGTATTGTAGGAGTAAATGGCGGTAACTGAACTGTTAAAAAAGAATGCTGCAACTCATGATGTTAATTAAGTATACGGAGTTGAAGAGAACATCTAGTCTAGCAGATATATCAGTACTGTAACTTATGCATGAGACTTCGATGTGAATTAACGAGTACTGGGAAGTTGTAGAGATATGCTAATGAATTAGCGAGTGCTTGCAAACAACCGCGTGGCGCGATTGTGCGGTATTTAAATTATTTTCAGAAATTATGATTTCGTACTATAGAAGATGTTCATCGAAGGTTTTTATCTCCCGTCGGAAAATAATAATGCAGACCCGTATTTTGGAGCAATTACGTAACTTACAGTTAGCCAATGGCGCACTTTACATTATGAATACATATATGTGGCGTATGCCTCAGACTGATGCCATCTGCATGCCAGTCACAGTACATCACGTCGGCACCGTTTTGGATAATGCTGTTGTAATGATAACGAAAATTAAACTGGAGAGTGACGGTGGAATGGTAAAGGGAAACTGGAGAATCCCAAGAAAACCTCTTAGGAATCTTAGTTTTGTTCACCATGAGACTTCGTCATCACTGGGATTCGCACCCGAGACTGCAGTCACCGTAATCCAGTATTCTGCCAACTGCCATCGACACTACATATTTCAGTTATAAGTAGGGGGCCGATGTTGATACTTAAAATGATCATTAAAATGCCCTTAAACTAATGGAAAAATTACATAAAATTAAAAGAAAATGACATTTAAATATTATTCAAAGTACTCGTACCAACTTCTTAAAAATTAGTCACCTTCTTTCAAGGCTTCCTTGCAAATCTCGGGGAGAGAAGGCAACTTCCTGGAATTTGGCTAAGAAAGGAAAAGGACATGCAAAAAAATGAGGGTTTAAGGGAAAACTATAGATTTTAATGAGGGTTTACAATGTGTTTCAATCGGTGGTGGTCGATGTCAGTGCCTTCATTCTCCGTCTCCTCTTCCTTCCGTTCTTCACTTTTGTTACCAGATCTTCCAGGTGGGGTAATGTGAATGACCAAAACAAATTGTGGGTGCATTCTTGCAATCTTTGTGTTAAAAATACTGTCCCTTCCCTTCCATGGGGACACAACGTCCTGTCCAGGACACGGTGAAAGTTTCTCCCCTTCCAAACGTAAGTTCTAAAGACACCCTAGTACCGAAGCAGCGGTCAAAGCCCTTACTTAAACTAAGCTGTTGTCAAACATTTTATATTATTTCCGTTGCGTGAGGTGAAGCCTTCAGTGGAATGAGGGATGGTTTTTACAGTTTGTTTCAAACTATAAAACTCAAACTTCACCATTGTTCACTTATTCAGTAGGTAATTAGTACTGACCTATTTGGTTAGAAAAAGATTTAACAGACTTATCGGGAAAGAAGAAAGTAAAATGCATTCCAAATGATCTAAGAAGTTCTTCGAAATATTAAAAATGACCAAAAAATGCCGAACAAAATATAGCAATGATCTATTAGTTCAAAAACGTCGAAAAATAAAAAAAAAATGCAATATAAGAAATTAATTTTTACGTAGATATTAACATAGAAAGGATTTATATATTAACAGGCATCGTCCTAATGTGCAAAATAAGAAGATGACTTTTCATCAACATCCGCCCCCTAGTTATAAGTCTATAGTTCGCTCCTGATCGAAGGAATACTGGCTGAATCTTCGTTCATCCTACAAATACTTCGTTATAGTCTTTCACTTTCATAAACAGTAGAACTCCTGCTAGTTATCCAAATCGTATGTTATGAAGAATTACAGTACACTGACGATTGGAGTTTCTAAGTTGTGATGGATGAATTGGCTAAGACAGGCCCAGTACATGAATTCTCGTGTCACATGCATACCACTATTAGCTGCTTCATCGTGTCAGCATTTCTGAATAGACTCTGCATTAGTCTTGCGAGTCCTGGTGATCTAGGGCCATATTCATAGACATTCTTAGCGCGGGCTTCCGGTGGATGATCAGCGAACTAATGTTTTTCGTATTCATAAACCAGTGTTAGCGATGTGATATGATATGAATCCTGTACAAGTAATCATTCGATAGCCGTGGCTAGTTTAGCACGCTCGTAGCGTGGGCTAGCGAAATGACTATGAATAGCACCCCTAGTGATTAGATCCGAGGTTTGCGGTTTCACATCTTGCCGAACGCGATAAAATTTTTAGCATGCCTTTCTTCAAAAGGAAAGGTAAGCTGGGTGTACGGTTTCGTAGATTACGGCCCCAGAAAAATTTCACGGGCCATTTCTTGCCCACGTCACTTTTTGGGAATAGCAAAATCGCCTATATTCGTGGATCGATCAAGTGCGCGTGTATTCGTGTCACTCTCTACTTGCAATCCATACTGTAGCCTGACTAGTGAAAACTGAGAATTTTTTTGCACATCGAAAACTCGGATTAAAATCTTTTCGACTCCATCCAACTACCCAGAGGCCACCGACATAGCTCAGTCAGCCGAGCTTGGGTTTTTCCGAGGTTTTTCCCAACATTAAGGCAAATGTGAGATAATCTATGGCGAATCCTCGGCCTCATTTCACCATCACCAATCCCATCGATGCTAAATAACCGACTATTACAGTGTCGTTAAATAACGAACTAAAAAAATATATCCAAAGTGCATAACAGGCGAGCCTACATTACATTCTTGATTATGATGATGATGATGATGACGATGATGATGATGATGATGATGATGATGATGATGATGATGATGATGGCGGTGGTAGTGGTGGAGAGTTGTTGGGATATTATAGGAGAACCGTAGTATCCGGAATAAATCCCTTTGTTGCCTGGATCACGAGCTTGCCCAACACAATTATAAATTCAGGATGGATCATCCTGGATTTGAACCTCACTCTATGGCTCATAAGCTCAGCGCTCTAGCAATCGTGAACAGACTTTAAGCGCACTAATTGACAGTCTTAGACGGACACACAACGGAAGTTCCATCACATGAGACCAGTATGATGCTGAACTTTATAGCAGCAATATCTAAATTACGTTGTATTTTGTCTTCACTTTTGAAATTTGGGCCCTTCGGTATGTTCCGCCATCATTCTTGTGAGAGTTTTCAGCCTTCAGAAATACGTGTATTATGGGGGATAAGCTCTATTAGTATGTTATTATAATTTTTGTTATTTTTAATTGGTGTTGGTTTTATAATAACTATCATTTTAAGTTTGTTAAAATTTTATTTATTTATTTATTATTATTATTTTTTTTTAGATTTTGATTTATTAGTATTTAATTACTCGTGTTACCGGATTATGATAATATAGAACAAACAAAAGTAAACGGGCATACACAGACATCCTTTATGATATGAGTATCCTCTTCTGAACTGGGAATCTTCACTCTGGTCCACTGGATTTCTTTCCTGATAGGCTACCATACAAGTCAAGGGAATGCACATACAGTACATAATTTATTTCTTCTCCTATTCCAGTCGTTTTCCGTAATTTCTATTTGAGGGAAGTAGCATAGGATGCTGTTTTGTAGCGAACGTAATCGCTTGTCACAGTGGTTTGTCGAATGGTAGTGGTTTCGCAGGGCGCCAAGAAGTCGGTGTGGCTTAGAACCGGTTCTCATCGTAATTACCTGGTGTTGGACAATACCCATCTCACACCTCACACGACCAGTTGCTCTATGGAATTTCTTCTGAATCTTTGTGAAGCAATTGCATTGTCAGTGTTTATGTACAATATTGTGTAAATTATATGTACTTACAGTATAACATGTTCAGTTCATATCTATGTTTGGATAAATCAATATACAGTATAAGGGACGGGTGAAAGAAGGATTTGTTGGTTTGTGTTAGTGATACAAAGTTACAAATTCATGAAAAACGACGAACCATTAAAGTTTGTAAGTTAGAAACAGAATGATATCTGGTAATTATTCAGAACAAATTATGCTCTGCGTTCCAATTATAATTTGTCCGCCGAGTTAGCTCTGTAGTAGCACGTCTGCCTCCAGACTAGCCGGCCGGGCTTCGATTCCCGGTGGAGTGAGAAATGTTCGTGTAAAATTTCTACCTCACGACTAGGAGAGATGGCCGTGCACAACTTCTAATCACTAGATTGTACACCAATATTCCTGGGTTAAATCGCAGTGTATATGAAGGGAAGACATGTTACTGTTGACAGTAATTCGTCCGTCGGACGGGGCGTTAAGACTGGCAGCCCCCTTGGTCCTATTCGACAAGAGTAGGCTATAGTGAGGATCACATAAGAACAGTTCCTAAACAACAAATATTACCGTCTTGTCAGTGTTGCCAACCGTTACTAGATATCACATGATCCTACGTACTAAATGACTTATTTACTTATTGTACTTTATGTTGGACTGTTATTCTAAATAATTAAATAATTTGTAACATATTTTCGTAGGCAAACTATACGGGAAAGAGATCAACATGTGAAGTATTTTGTCTGGCAATACGAAATTCATTGGTTTCACTAAACAATTGACTTACGAGACCTAACTTAAAAATGTATTTTGTTTGACCACATGAAATTATTAGTACTAACTCCGAAAACTTACCTGACTATAGTCTTGAATTATAACCACAACGCAACACATAAAATAACTAATATGTATTAATATTGATATTAGTTAATTATATTAGTATGTTCAAATTTCACTAGCTTCCAATAACCGGCTCAGAAATCTAGTACAATTTTAATTTCGTTGAACTCCAGTACCGACAAATATTGTCGATATTCGTCTCAGCTGCCAACATACCAGTTAAAAAAATCACTACCATTTATAGTATTTGTCAGTATCGAAATTCGAAACGAAGTTGGCAAAAGAAAATTCAACCTGCAAACGAGAAAATCACCACAATCCACTACCATATGTAGTAATGGGGGAAAAATGGTTAGGTTTCACCCTTAGGGTATGAAGTAAGCTGACTCGGACTATACTTGCCGACACCGAGTTTCTCTTCCCTTCCTTACCATCATCATCCCCACCCATTTCCTACACTATTCTTAGGCCTACACGAACACTTACTCATAACTCACCCTAATACACTACATAACTCTCCACAGATACACATCATGCATAGCGTGGATCTTGAAACTTTAAATTTGCTCTCCTGTAAAAACAGGTTTTTCCCTTGGACTCTTCATACCATATTTTATTACTTCAATTCGAGTATACAGTAGGCTAGACGTTTTTACTCAATCATTGGGTTTTTCGTAAATCACTTGTCAACTTCTTAGTAATTTTTTCTGTATCCAGTGTATGCTTGACAAATTCACGTATAAAATCAACCAAACGAAGGTTCAGATTCTTCAAATGATTTTTCTGATATTTTCTTCACACACACATTAGGTTCATCGAATTGCTTTCAGCTATTACTGGAAATGATTCTAGGCATCATCAGTTTAGCTCTCACTATAAGAGATTCAAGAGCTTTCAGTGTCAATGATCCTTCGTTATTTTACAGTTAGTAGCATTATTGTAAACAGATATTTTCATTACAAGCAGTAGAGTAATAGAAGCTTCCTTTTACCGATAATAGGAGTGGAGTGGGCGAGTTTACACGTCACCATTTCAAAATCATTTTCAAGGACACAGATACTAATAATAGATAGTACATATATATCTACTAGATATCATTGAAATTGTATTTTTCGTCTTTCATGAAAGCCTCTAACATACCGAGCTGTTTCTGGAGAACAGAATCTTTCTTTTCTATTTTTCAAGCTATACAAACAATATTTAGGCCGAGACGTAGATGGGAGGATAATATTAAAATGGATTTAAGGGAGGTGGGATATGATGATAGAGAGTGGATTAATCTTGCACAGGATAGGGACCGATGGCGGGTTTATGTGAGGGCGGCAATGAACCTGCGGGTTCCTTAAAAGCCATTTGTAAGTAAGTGAGTATACAAACAATATTTTGCTTGGAACTGCAATAAGGATAAGTGTATCGTTCGTGAAGTTCAGTTACTGAAATGTCTCATGTTTACTCTTCCAGAAAAATGTTACAACTTGTCTAATTCTGTATTGGATTAGGAGTCATTTTTAATTCAGTGTCTGTGAAATGCATTATGTAAAAGAAAGTAAGGGAGGTTTCCTCCAACTACCTCTGTCGATCAGTATTATTTTCGCATTGCTCTGTAACCGTCATAATGTCTCATTGTCTCTGAATAAGCTCTGTTTGTAGTATAAAAGTCTTAAAATGTACAAAAACGCTAACTCTTTATTCAGAGACATGATTACGTGCTATTTATATCCTACCTTGTTTTTTTACTTATTTTCATCTTCGCGCTTGAATTTTGAAATTAATATGTTTTGTTCTATACATTTAAAAGAAGATACGGGGGAACTTGTAATATTAAAAAATACAAGCTGATGCACTCAAACTTTTCCCAGATGGGACGCTATAATTTCCTCTAAAAAGTTTCCTTCTTTCTACAGCAGCAGATATATTGGACGTCTACGAAAGCCACATCCTAAGAAAGTTTCCTGGAAAGCCGGAGCAAGATGACAGTATTATATTTCCCTTCAGCGCAGCGTACAACTATCGGCATCACAAGGATATTCCATGAACTTGAGGGAGTGGTATAGCCTACTTTCCTCTGCGGAAACGAACAGTGTAGTGAAATGACAGAAACTTCAGAAACAAATATTGACCTCTATACTATTATATTTGAATAATATTAGCTTAATAATAATAATAATAATAATAATAATAATAATAATAATAATAATAATAATAATAATAATATGAGATGATAAACATTAAGATACATGGATCGTAGCGGAAACTAAGAGGAAGGCGGAAATTAGAGAAAATTGGAGAATGCTGGTTTTGCAGTGAAAGACCTGCTCTTGGGCAGAACACTAAATGAATAATAATAATAATAATAATAATAATAATAATAATAATAATGTCCACACCTGTGGAGTAACGGTTAACGGGTCTGGCCGCGAAACCAGGTGGCCTGGGTTCGATTCCCGGTCGGGACAAGTTATCTGGTTGAGGTTTTTCCGGGGTTTTCCCTCAACCCAATATGAGCAAATGCTGGGTAACTTTCGGTGCTGGATTCCGGACTCATTTCACCTTCATTATCACCTTCATCTCATTCAGACGCTAAATAACCAAAGATGTTGATCGTCGTAAAATAACCTACTAAAATAATAATAATAATAATAATAATAATAATAATAATAATAATAATAATAATAATAATAATAATGTCTTTGTGTTAAGATTGTTTATAGTCAACTGTCCAGAGACAAATTGGAACCTCATAAGTAGAGTCCTGCGTTTGGTTACCTAAAGCCTCCAAGCTACCTACAACAGCGCAGGTATTAAGAGTCGTGCACGACCAGTTACGGAAAATGGAAATCATTTGTTGCTATTGAACGCCTGGCACTGTAGTCAGTATGCAAAGCTCTTCAGTCTCGCGGAGTGTCTCAGTGTTCAGTTTAACGAATATTCGAGTTGTTTCTCACTCTTTGTGGATGGACGGCAAAGGCAGACCACATTGAGGAATGCAGGATTTCCAGAGCCCATGCAAGGACGCGATTATCATCGTGTAGGCCCAACATTTAATTGATAATTCTTCTCCCACATTTAATCAATCAATCATACACCGATTCATCGACACATTGATTGATTCATTCATTCATTGATTGTTTCATTCATCCATCGGGTATCAACAACAGGCATCGTAAAAGTAAAAGCATTAGAGCCTGAGAGTACTTAAATTTCCATACATTTGTAACGATATCCTCTTGGGTTCCTATTTTCAGTCCACTGATCTTCACTGAGCTAGGGCGTTCCACAAAATATCAGATTCGTTAACTATGACGACAGGGTAGACTGGAATCTTAATGCATTTTACTGCTGTTCAGGAGTAGAGAAATTCCGGGCAGCATGTAGCCATAGAGAATAAAAATGTTTAATGTTTATCGAGTTCAGAATTTTTTAAGACTTGAATTTCTTTTATGTGACTACGACTAATACATAATGTTCGGTTGTAGGAAGAAATTCGAATGTGCTTTTTGGATTAATATTGTTACATTTGTTGCGCAGCTCAAGATTTTGTCATTACATAGCTTCTGTGAAGAGCACAGAGCGTCTTTGAGAGCGTGTGTTTGCATTGTATAGATATTTAATATTGTTTAATATGTTTCAGTGAATGCAACTTTATATGTTAGTTCGAAAGGTTTCCTCATTGCATTCATTCATTCATTCATTCATTCATCCATAGTGTTCTGCCCAAGGGCAGATCTTTCACTGCAAACCCAGCATTCTCCAGTCTTTCCTATTTTATGCCTTCCTCTTTGTCTTCTCATATGATTCATATAATATCTTAATGTCGTCCATCGTCTGATATCTTCTGCCCCGAACTCTTTTCCCGTTCACCATTTCTTCCAGTGCATCCTTCAGAAGGCAGTCTCATCGAATGACCCAGCCAATTCCTTTTTCTCTTTGTGAACAGTTTCAGCATCATTCTTTCTTCACCCACTCTTTCCAACACATCTTCATTACTTATTCTGTCTGTCTATTTCATACGTTCCATCCTTCTCCATATCCATATTTCAAATGCTTCTAGTCGTTTCTCTTCACTTTGTCGTTATGTCCATGTTTCTGTCCCATACAATGATACACTCCACACAAAGCACTTTACTAGTCTCTTCCTTAGTTCTTTCTCCAGAGGTCCGCAGAAAATGCTTCTTTTTTATATTAAAAGCTTCCTTTGCCATTACTATCCTCCTTTTGACTTCTTGGCAGCAGCTCATGTTACTATTTATAGTACGAGTATACTCCAAGTATTTGAAGCTGTCCACTTGCTCTACTGCCTCATTTAGAATTCGGAAGTTTACCTTCTTTACTTTTCTTCCTATGACTATGGTCTTCCTCTTGTTGGCATTTATCTTCATTCCATACTGCTCACAGCTGTCATTTAGCTCTAGTAACATATCCCTTAGTATCATCCCCTCTTCTGCTAATAACACCATATCATCAGTAAATCTAATAGGTACACTTTATTCTTCTTCCTCCCATTATCACTCCTCCCATGTTCTGAAAACAGTTCTTCACTAACTCCTCCAAGTAGATGTTGAACAGTGTAGGTGATGAAGGGTATTCTTGTCGTATTCCTCTCCCTATTTCACTTCCTTCTGATATTTTTTCTCCTAGCCTGACTTTGACTCGTTGTTTCATATAAAGGTTACTGAACAGCATCCTTTCTTTCCAATCCACGCTAATTTTCTTCAGGATCCCCTTCAGTTCATTGCATGTGTGGACATAATGTGCTGGCTTTCGAAAATAGAGGCGCTGGCTCCTGAAAATATTTGGTTTTGTCTAGCCGTGGTAAAAAAAATATTTTATTGCTTATAAGCTGCCTTTAAATAAATACTTCGTTATTATTGTTATTAAATTCAAGTAGTATTTTGTTCATGAGTACTATTCCTGTTATTCACCGACTTATACACACAGGTACACGAATAAACAGAGGTAAACACAGTACGGAGCGTTCGGGGAGGAGACCGCAGCATGAACTGTTCACTCGCAAGTTGCTCTCCGAACCAAAGGTATGCTCGACGTACAGTTTCCCTGGAAAAGAATGAGACGATTGAATATTCCTAAGTCTCAGATGTAAGACACTGCGCATGATCGGAGGCCAGAGCACTGATACACAAGATAACGAATATTGAGTTACTTAAATGCAGGCTATTTGGTTTGTTACTAGCATCGTTCCGAAATTCACTTCAAAAACTGCAAAAAATATGATAATATTACGTAAATGAAAGATAAATATATACGTAAATCGTGTAGCTAAGTCGACAATGGACCTTCATGACTAGATCGACACTCCGCACAGAAAGGAAAGCTTTCGTGTCGTTTCAATAGCTCAGACGCTAAGACTTCTGCAGGTTGTGTAGAAGAGAGCGAGTTCGATTCTTTGTCTACATCAACGATTTTTTTTGTCTAAATAACGTTGAAATAGAGTTTTACAAAGTCCTGAGATTAAGTGTTAATTATCACAGACAATACAAAATTACAAGTTATAATATTATAAACTTTAATCTAATGAATGCATTTATATACATACATATATACAATGTAAATGCATATATGTATAAATTAAAAAATACAATTAAAATGAAATTAAAAAATATTCCTAAGCCACACAGACAAACTTTTACAAAGGTTTAGAGTCCTTAGGCTATATCATTTGCTGAGTAATTATTACAATATTTTATTAGTAGCTTTCCCATATGTGTAAGAAATGCACTCGCACAAAACATTTTTTGTTAAACGTGTGGCTTTGGATTATTTCATTCTCACCCCTTCAGTTGATTTTAACTATTTTACCTACGTGTTTCCAATAGTGTTTAATTTAATGTTCATTGAATTTTATTCATGTTATGATTGAATGATAAAGCACTATTGCAGTTATTGACTAATTACATATTAATACTAATTATTAAATGCATCTGTTAAGTAACCAATTGCAGTATCTTTTGCAAAATCTTTAATGTTTAAGTTGTCAATAATATTTCTGTACTATATACTATATGACGTTAAAAGAATTTGCAATAGATTTGGGATCCTTTACTTTATAATCACTAGTTTTAATGAATAAATATTTTCTTTCTTAAGATAGTTACAAGTTTAACTTTAATAATATTCCGAATAGCTTTAATTGCATTAGCTGAATTTTGTACTTTTCTATTCAAATGTATTCTATTTCCCTCTTTCATAATTTTTGATAAATTACACTGTACTTGTAGTATTTAAGAACATGAGGATCATTACATTGCAACTCATTACGTATAGATTCTTCTTTTTAATACATGAGATTTTGAAGTCCCTGCGTTATCTACATTTTTTACTTTTGAATTTTTTCACAACATTGAGTGGAGAACATCCACTGAAGTGATTCTGATATTAAGTGAAAAATACAATACATTTACTCTTAATATCAGTAGTACCAGTATCATATACGTTTTTCCAAGATTCATTTTGTAGACATAAATGTAAATAATCACTAGATACAGCATTTACGACCCTTTTTTAGTTTTTAAATTAATATTTTGAAATTGTTCAGTGACATTGGAAACACTTAGGATTTGTTTATCATGTTCAGACAAGCCATTGATTATAGATTCTGTCGAATAGAAATTCAGTCTAATTCTGTGTACAAAACTTTTATGAATGGCTGTGCTACTTCAGCTTGTATGCTGGTGGGAAAATTACGCTACGACTAAGGTTGTCAGTTTCAAGAAGTGAATTTAATTTACTTTAATGGTAAAGTTCCGAGAGATAATCGATGTTTATGTCACTACAGAATAGCCACCTATGCCCACCGACGCCCTCGAAATCGAGACGAATTGTGGAATCAAATTGTTGACACCTGGAAAGATCTCGCCGGAGATCAGAACTATTCCACAATCTCGTGACATCCATGCCGGATTGACTTAGAGCTGTAATAGAAGCTGATAGCATGTGGACAAGATTTTAAGTTAACAGGTCTGTTTTTGTTTCTTATGATTATTGTTTCAGGAAGAATACTTTTAACTTCCAAGTAAGATTTTTTACGAGGTTCAGCCCACTTGTAAGACCCAGAAATTTGGCATAAATTATTCCATATTTTTCGACAAATTAGACAGTCGAGGAACTCTGAAGAAATTAATAACACCTCAATAAAAAAAAGTTTTACCTGGGATCGAACACGAGACGTTTTGGTTATATAGTGCAACCGACACGCTACTATATCTGCTATCGAGAGAAAACAGTGACAGCAGCAGTCCAGAATGTAGATCCTATAGCAGGCATTTGCCATTCGGTACAGAGAAGCAATGATATTTTGTGACTCGAGCTATGTTGTGAAATCGTGGCCTTAAATGGCTATCTTATTCGTGATCCTTATTCTGGTCCTTGTCCTTGTTGTGGTCCTTGTAACAATTCTTGTTGTATATGTCATGGTACTTATTGTTACGTCGATATCGAGTGAACCGCGCTGTAGAACTTTAACTTCCGACGACCAAGAGTCGTCTCATTCCTTTTAGGGGTAACTGTACATCTAACTTGTATTCAAAGTAACCAAACATAGGACTCTACTCATAAGTAGACATCGGATTTATATGAAAATGCATATTTAGTTTGTTTTTACTTGTGACATGGAATTTACTTTTGCAATATGTTCCATGTTCTTCTGTTTTTATATGTGAAGTTGTATAATGCGTATAATTACATATTTCCGATGTTGCTGCATATTTCGCCATTTTCTATGCATCGAGCATATAATACATGTATTTTTTAATTTTTCATTTTAAAATTAATATTTAAACACATTAGTGACAAGATAATAAAGTCCTTACTATGGCGGCATTCATAAGGAATCTCTCCAAGTGCTACTGACAAAATCACGTGATGTTACTGGGGATGTTACCTATTTATAGTTGAAAGCAGAAGTATTTGCGAGCCCCATCCAGAGTTAATGCTTACAAAGGAAAATTTACAGACCTCCCATTACCCCCAGAACCAATACTTACCGGATGGAGTACGTGAATTGAAGCTGCTCTCTCTATTCAGATAATTTCATTGCAGTTAAAGATTTGTTGGTGCGCTAAATGCAACTGAAGCTTTGTCAATTCAACGTTCACAGAATATTTTGCAAAGGGATTTTTCTGTAATCAAGGCACATTTCAAAGTTATAGCTGAAGCCACAAATAAATGAAAACTCGAAAAAATGTGGTTTGTCTTTACATGAGTCTTCATCAATCCTCAAGGAGGTTCGGATTAAACTTCAAAATGCTCCTTTAAAGTATGCAGAAAAAATAAGTGGTAAATTGTGCGCTGTTTTAGAGAGAAATCCTGACATTAAAGTTTTATGTTTTGTGGATAAATATCTTCAAGGCGAAAACATTGTGCTTCCAGAAGAAATTTCCCCAGAGCTAGTAAGTGCTTTGAAATTTTGCTCAGTAACACCTGTAGACCTGGAAAGATCCTTCTCAGCATACAAACTTGTGTTAAGTGATAAACGTCATAAACTTATCCCTAAGTATTTGGAGAAAATCATTGTGTACTGCAAATCAAATTACAACGACCAGAATGATGTCTAAGGAAGACTGTACATTAGAAGTACCAAAATGCATAAGGCTAAAATTAAAATTTTTAGTGCATGTTTAGTGGATATTTTCGAAATGATAGAGCATATTTTAAAGATTTTGACAGCATAAATGCAGGCATATTTTAGATAGCCTATTTTTAGTGCATATAAATCCGATATCTACTCATAAGTGACACCAGTAAGGCATCATCGCTCATGAGCTAGGAGATAATGGGGTAGGGTGATTATGAGTCATTATCACGTCTACTGTTAGCAGTCACTTTGCAGTCACCATGACGCAAGGCATCATTGCGCTTGAGCCAGGAGATAAAGGGGTAGGATGATTATGAGTTATTATCATATCTACTGTTAGCGGGTCCGTCATTTTGCAGTCACCATGACGCAAGACATCATCGCTCATGAGCCAGGAGATAATGGGGTAGGGTGATTATGAGTCATTATCACGTCTACTGTTAGCGGGTGCGTCATTTTGCACTACCATGGCGTAAGGCCATCACTTACGATACAGTAATGCCAAACTGAAAACAAAGAAGAGATATAACTAATCCCCTTTATGATTGAAGTAATTTTTTGCGTTCATGCCAGGAAGTTTTCCTCGCTGGTCATCGGATCTGAGGTTCGCTTTCTTGGAAAGCTGAGTAAAGCTGATAGTCTGGTGTCAACAGTGGAGAAGAATTTAGTTTAATCCTAATGTAAGCATTTAGAAAGCTAACCGCGTGGTTTAGAGGTTAGAGAGCGGGATTCGTTCTCCGAAGTATTGCTCGGACTTGGGTTCGAATCCCACTTGTAAGACAAATATTAAATAATCATACTGCAAATCTTCGGACTCATTTTACCAAGACACCATCTTGCCATCACTAATTCCATCGAGGGTGGGTAACCGCATAGTTGATACAGGGTCGTTAATAACCGATTAAAGAAAAATATGAAAACTGGGAACCTGATATTTTCTTCTTAAAAGTGTTCAGCTCATTCATTGCTTACCGTGGTGTATAGGACATTATCATCCATCTTTTGACTTCACACTAATGTCCTGCAGTATTCGAACATGAGAGAGGCAACTAAGATATTACAAAATTCGTAGTTTTCCATATGAAAAACTAATCGCAAGATATGTCGTAAAATCCTTAAGTGCTTAGAACATGAAGGGATGGGAGTGGAGGACAGCGAATATTTTCATAATAAGGCCGAACAAACATGACAGGCCGCCTTCTGTAGAGCGAACATCGACGAATACGAACTTCACCATACTGGACAAACTTGAATCGAACATACCGCCAATAATACACGACGCTAGTGTACATTCATGGAAAGGTAATAGCCGTTTGATTTTCTCGGAAACAAAATTGAGCCGTACATTTGTCATATTTTCGTATGGATTTTCATTATGTATTTACTGCTTGATTTTACGCTCGACGAGATTTTAAATTTGATGAAATGACTTGTGCTATTAAAGCCCATCGCTATAGAACAATAATATAGGCCTACAAGGTGTAAACTATGTAAACTTCAAGAAATACTGATAATAGAGCATACATAATTGAAGAAAAAAGTCATATATCAGTCTAACTTTTTAAAAATGAGAATAGACAGTCATTATTTACTTTGCCCGATACGTATGCTGACGCAGTCGTTTGTTACTCTGTCTTTCTGTTGTGTATTGGTATGTGTTGGGCGAAGGTCATTGGCAATGGCATTTACGTTCAGTCGAAATGTAAATAAATATTAGACTGATATCAGCCTTAAAAACGTAGTATTTTACAAATAAAAATTGAATTATAAAAAAGTAATTAAATTTCACTAGATATTTTTCTCAGTTACATCAGCTTCTTGTCTATGCGGATGGCGTGAATATGTTAGAAAATTCACAAACGATTAGGGAAAACACGGAAATTTTGCTTGAAGCAAGTAAAGCGATACGTTTGGAAGTAAACTCCGAAAACACAAAGTATGTGATTATGTCTCGTGACCAGAATATTGTACGAAATGGAAATATAAAAATTGGATATCCTTTGAAGAGGTGGAAAAATTCAAATATCTTGGAGCAACAGTAAAAATATAAATGACACTGGAGAGGAAATTAAACGCAGAATAAATATGGGAAATGCCTGTTATTATTTGGTTGAGAAGCTTTTGTCATATAGTCTACTGTCAAAAAATCTGAAAGTTAGAATATATAAAAACAGTATATTAACAGTTGTTTTATATGGTTGTGAAACTTAGACTTTCACTATGAGAGAAGAACAAAGATTAAGAGTGTTTGAGAATAAGATTCTTAGGAAAATATTTGGGGCTAAGAGGGATGAAGTTACAGGAGAATGGAGAAAGTTACACAACGCAGAACTATACACATTGTATTCTTCACCTGACATAAATAGGAACATTAAATCCAGACGTTCGAGATGGGCAGGGCATGTAGCACGTATGGACGAATCCAGAAATGCATATAGTGTTAATTGGGATGCCGGAGGGGAAAAAGACCTTTGAGGAGGCCGAGACGTAGATGGGAAGATAACATTAAAATGGATTTGAGGGAGTTGGAATATGATGATAGAGATTGGATTAATCTTGCACAGGATAGGGACCGATGGCGGGCTTATGTGAGGGCGGCAATGAACCTGCGGGTTCCTTAAAAGCCATTTGTAAGTAACACATTTTTCTCAATAGACAGATTTATTATTATTATTATTATTATTATTATTATTATTATTATTATTATTATTATTATTAAACTCCAACGTTTTAAATATTTTGTCCGTATTCCCGTAGTTTCTTCTTATACTCTGTATACTGAGGATATAAAGAAATTGTCTTTACGTAATATTCTTCCGTATACTAGATGAATGAAAACTTCAGAATCCTCAGATCTGCCCTGAATGTCTGCCTGGCGCTTTCCAGTTCCTTGTTCTGTTGTTTATCTGTTGTGCAATGGCTTTCCGCTTATTCGGTGAATCAGTATTGCGACTGATAGCAGACCGCATTCTACAGAACATTACTGTCCTTTGTGGTGTCAACTTCCTATTTAATACAATGACCTAGCCAGTTATTATTAATGTTGCGGATATTTGTGGTTTCGTTTTAATGTCACGAGATGACTAGTCTCTGTTCTCAGAACACCAAGTTCATTTGTCACGTGGTTGCTCTTACGAGCTGTTAGAAAACAGTCACCACTGTTCAATCTTGATTACGTGAGCACAGTTGCATTTGGTTCTGCAGCTAATATGCTAAGAAAACCATTGGAAATATTGTTTTGTTTTCTATTTATTCACAAACTACATGTCCATTAATCTTCAACGATAAATTGATATTTAACTTTTTCTCCATGGAGGGTGAAGACATACTCGTACGTGGTCCATACATCTATTAATATTAATATTCCTATTCAGATGATCTTTCAGTAGGTGTTCAGTACGATCCCTGGCAATTTTTTTTAATATTCTCATAGGAAGCGAATGCAGAAGATGACTCATATTTTACATTAGAGCAAGTCAAGACCTTCCCCCTGTGGCAGGCTCATAGATAGAACAGTATTGACCGATGCACTGAATCTTTGAATGGTGCTTAATCATGAAATAGTGCAGTAATGAAAGGATAAGCGGGAGTGCCTCAATAAAACTTCTCCAAACACCATGATGTGGGCTTGCCGGAATTAGAATTGGTTCCGCCGGCGTTGCAAAGATGTCGTTCGTAAATACGGTAAACAACGGCATTTGGTTCGAAACACGATAACCACGAGATCTTATAAGTTTAGTAGCGTGCAAAAGATCTCTTTGGGGGAACTCTCCTCCGAATACTTCGGTTTTGTCTGTTTGCAGTAGCTACTGCACATTCACTACCGCACATCTGTAATGAAAGAGAAAATGAATGTTAGAAATAAAATAAATTGACTTTTTAGTCTGTAATTTAAAACTTAACGAAATCAATGGAACTGCTTCTTGCAGACTAGTAGGATATACATACAGTATCTTTACGTACAGTATCTTTGATCAATACAGTATCTTTACGTACAGTATCTTTGATCAATACAGTATCTTTACGTACAATATCTTTGATCAATACAGTATCTTTACCTACAGTATCTTTGATCAATATAGTATCTTTACCTACAGTATCCTTGATCAATATAGTATCTTTACCTACAGTATCTTTGATCAATGCAGTATCTTTACGTACAGTATCTTTGATCAAAGTAAAGTTACGAGTTTTTGCGCATTAATACTTGTGACTCCAAAGTAGGTTATAGCTTTCGCCATGGTCAGAAACTAATTTCTGCTTTATTGGACACCTGTGAAGATCAGTATGAACTAAACGTGAGTCAGATATGAATTCAGCAAACGAAAATAGTCCATACCTTTATAACGATATCCTCCTGAGTTTCTATTGTCAGTCCACTGACCTTCCACTAAATAACAGATCGTTAACTATTATGACAGGTAGACTGGTGTGAACTACGCTTTGCTTTCATCTTGTTAATGATGGCACATTTGTTGACGTCTGGTCAGCCCATATCGTGCACAAGAACTTTTAACATTACCCTAGAGCAGTGATGTCAAAGCAAGCGCAGTTTTCTGACCTTGTCGTCGTGCGCGGCCATCAAGCGCTAGGTATGGAAGGGGGAAGGATTATGTATATGAATAAGGAGTCTGTTGGATTAAGAAAACAGTGGTGTGCAAACTTCAAACTGAACGTGAAATTTTATGTCGTTATTTTTGTATGGCTTCTTTCTGTTTGATATTATCTGTAAAACAACAGTACTAACATCAATTTCTTAATATTGCTGTTGTGTTTTAAACGTTAATAACATTATAAAGAGTTAAGAAGGACTATTCACATAAATTCCATAGTAATATAACTATACTGTACTAAGTGAGAGAAAAACATCATTCATAAAGAAAGTGATATCCCAAAGAAAGAGACTGAGTATGACATGAAATGTTGGAATTGATGTTGATGGTATCTTTAGACTTATAAAAGTAATTAATAAACTAATCAAAACAGTATTATAGTACAAAGCAAAGTTACCTATGTATATGTTTTAACTGTAACCCTATATCATATATAAAACAGATCGCTCAAGCTTATGTTAAATTTGGACGCAACTGGAAAATAACGGACGCTATGCGTCGCTAGTGTCGAGAATGAGCTTGCGATAACAAACACTAGATGGCAGAGTACCTGAAAAGTACATAGAGTAATACGACTGTGGGAAGACTTTTTTACGTGATGCCACCTCCAAATTTCTTTCTCATTGTAAAGTGAGGTTATGTTACAATAAGACTTTGATGTGTCGCTAAATTGTAGCATACAGAAGCTTGTTTTACCCAAATTCATCAACACACATAGATGACATTTTGGTACATGGCTGATATAATGTTGTTTGCGTTCAATATATAAATCTGTCATCATTTGATGTACGATAACTAATTGTTTTTAATTTTCAGTATACAATACCTCCCTAGCAACAACTATCACAAAATACTAAAAAGAGCAGATTTGTCTGCGTTTGTTGAATGCACATCATGATGCTCACGAAAAGGCACTAATTTATTTTGTGTGACCAAGATTACAATTTTTGAATATGAAGGAAAAGCAGGTATCCCTCTTCTGAAATTTATCCGAAAGGGGAAGAATTACAACTCCCTCCCCCTACACGTTTTCATTTTACAGGTGTATTATATGATGCGATATTGAAGCAGATAAATAATAACTGTACATTTCTCGTCCACATTAAATTCAACGTGTTCATAACGTAGACCTGATATATTGCTTCATGTAGGCTACACAGCTGGCAGTGTTCTTTTTACAAATAAGCGGTCGTACTAATCATTTTCTTTTCATCTGAACTATTGCTAGAATATGCGTTTGTGTTTTTATTTGCTCTGTATGTTGTTAAATAACTACTGAACATCGTCTTTGTTTAACAAATTGTTCTAGTATTCGTTTCATATCAGTCTTACGGTATTGAATTATGTCCATAACGTGGGCGAGATATTATCAGGCTGGAAAATTCGCTCTGAATGCATTTTTTTTACACAATTTTCTAATTTTCAACAGATTTAAGATACCCTGTGCGGTTTCTCTGCCAATGCAGAGTTAATTGCAATATACGGTAATTCTGTTATTTTCCTGACACTTTTATATCCGTTCTCATAAACGTACTGATTTAGATTCTTTACCCTACTGTAGGTATTTTGCTCTCTACAAATCATCGTTAGTCAAATGAAATAGCCTATAATAGTTGTTTGTAACAAATTAGTAGACAACCTCAATCCCTCCTGACCGCCTCCCTTACGAATTTCTTTCTCGCTTTAATCAAATTTACTTTATACTGGTCCTTAAATTACTGAAACTAGTGCTGAGGTAGTTACGGTGATTTCTGAAGTGAAAATAGTTCAATTTATAAGGGTGAAATCAAAAATAATTTTTGTAGCCTTTCCTTGTCCTTAATTGGAAATTTGAGTAACTTCATATGACGACAATATTTCTTCCTTCTTCTGCAGTTAACATAATCGCAGATGGACATTTCTAAATGAAGTTTGTTACACAGAAACCTTTGAGACAATATTGACACTTGAAATTCTTTATATAGTTCATCTATAAGAGTTAAACTAGCGCTGAGGTAGTTTCCTTCATACTCCGCTTATTCACCTTGCATACATGAGTCTGTAAACAGGTTAGGTTTGGTCAGTGCTGTCATGGTAATTTTTTTCTTGGCCATACACCCCACCCCTTGTTTTCTCCCTTGAAATATATTTTACTCTCCTCTCTCTATCTCTCCAATTGCCATTTAATTATTTTTTTTTTAATATTAAAGAAGAAGTAAATAAATTGTTTTGCTTTACAATTTAATTGTACAAGTTTGATTTAAAGAATACACCATGTAGCACCACCATAGATGCACACTTGTCTCGATGAATCTTGGAGTGTATATTTGCAGCACTTCTTGTTTTTCAACCATTATTTTATATAATTCTGGATTCCAGTGCTGAAGAGGTGGATAATTTTTGTTTATGAACATCAAACAAAATAGGTACAGTAGGAACAGGAAGAGATGATCTAAGATCTGTATAGATCTCCACGTACAAAACTTAGGCACCATATGCCGTATGGCTCCTTACAGACAAAATTTTCATTTCCCCATATGATTAATTAAAAAAAAATTGTAGGTTCCATACGATATATGGCCTCATGTGGCCTCCATGACAGCACTGGGGTCAGTTAGTTTAGGCACTTTTACACCTTGCATATACAATCAACTGCATCTCCACAAAAAAAATTCCTTATAAATTGAACGGTTTTCACTTCAGAAATCACAGGAACCGCTTCACCCAGGTAAGTAGTTAGCAGTTAATCATTTCAAAGCTCTTGTTATATTATGAAATAGCATCACACAATGCTGCCAAAATAAATGTTCCCAGTGTTAAAATTACAGAGTGTAAATTTCGCTTAGGACAGTTTTTGCTCTGGAAAATTAAAGGAAACAAACAGTATATCAAACCAGCAGCTGAGACACAAAGCACCTGAAATTCGAAAGTGGTTAAAAATTTTTATATTTCGTTCTTTCTTATTTACCAGCAACAGAAGTACCGGTATCAGATTTTTTGCAGAGCTAATATCAGAGGCCCCTCCTATTAGAGAATGTTTTGAATATTATTATATTCTGGAAAACTACATTGGCACATCAACCTCCCCTCCCCCCGCCTGAATTCTGGGCTGAAGCACGAAAATTTCGAAATGTACAAACTACAGATGCGGCAGAATATTACCACAATGGTCTTCAGCAAGAATTTTGTAAGACATATCCAAATATCTTCATGGTCATTACTTACTTACTTACTTACAAATGGCTTTTAAGGAACCCGAAGGTTCATTGCCGCCCTCACATAAGCCCGCCATCGGTCCCTATCCTGTGCAAGATTAATCCAGTCTCTATCATCATACCCCACCTCCCTCAAATCCATTTTATCTTCATGTTCATTATATGTATTAAAATAAAACATATATTACATGTGAAGTACCTACTAAAAATGAGAGAAATAGAAATGGGAAGGACAATAAAAAAAGTGGAATGGACAAACACTAAGAAATTATTCATCTTGAATCAGTATGAACAATAGGATACTTTTTTTTGGTGCTAGTGGTATAGAATATGAAATTAAGTTGCATCAATAAGTTTTTCGAGTTTAGCATTACTTTAAGTATTTATTGTCCCCTGTTGGAAAGATGGAATTACTTTGTTTGAAACTTGATGAAATTTTATTGTACCTTAACTCAATTTATTAAGGTAAAATAAAATTCAAAATAATAACTGCAGGCCATTTTAAAATAAATCTGTTGGATGTAAATTATTTCTTAATTTATTAGGACCATAAAGGTATTGTTACAAGCGATAGATTGAATCATTTTTATCTTAATAATTTAATGTAGGATGATTATTTCGGGAATTGTTATGCTCTAAATTGTGAGGATATTTTAATACTTTTTTAAAATATAAATTTGGAATATGTTTCCAGTTAGTAAAGAGTAATTCAGAGAGACAGAGGTCTCAAGCATATTTAATGACACATGCCAGAATTATTAAATATGAAAAAAAGAGTTCTTGCACTAACATACTGTTTATAAAGTAACCAAATCTTAAGAAATACAGTATATGTACTGGTATTCTATATAAAGGCATAGGAGTGAATATAAATCTGTTTTAAGGAATTCCTATTTAATATTCCTGCTATAGGAACATGACAAAATAAATACAACGCAGCATGGAAGCTAATTCAACTCTTATCGAGTATTGTTGATGAGATGTGTTATGAAGGTAGACCGAATCATTCAATATAAATGTATAAATAGGACGAATAATAATAGATTAATTTCAATGTATGTAGTATCAAAACTGAAAGCGGTAACTAGTCTATGAATGATGTCTTAACAAGTATAAATAAAATGGACTCTTGACAATAGACACACATTTGGCTTCAATAATAACTAGGACTTCAAGGAATTTATGGTAGCTCACCTGTCAGGCAAAACTCTGAATAGTCTGCATTGTCGAACTATAGAAGCGCGATTAAAAAGTATTTTTTTCCCCACCCATTACATATGATTGCTTTTTTCAAGTCCCGGTAATAACATTATTAAATTAATTATCCCACATATTTGGGTGGTGCCTTTCTTTGTTTCTGACATAATTTATGAGAGTTTCTCTTTTACACTTCAATAGAGAAATACAACTTTCAGTGGACAATGAACGTGTAACTCTAATGGAACTCTAAGAACCACAGCATTAATGTTTTCTTCTTTTCTTTCATGCCCTTTAGTTTTTGTTGCAGATAACATCATGCTATTGGATAATTATACATGCACCTTTCTAATAAAATTGGCATATATTTCACTGGTCTCAGAAGTAAAATTAAATGTATAATAGCTTCTCGGTGCAAAATATTTACTGAAAATTATTGTAGGATTTGAATAGAAATGCCACTTCTCAGGCAAGGTTATTCGTGGATGACTGTATAATATATAGAAAAAATTAGTGATAAATCTTGTATCACCGCCTTGCAAAACTAGCTTGACGTTATTGAAAACTGGACTACAACAAATAAAATTAAAATCAATGTGAGCAAAAGTAAATCAATATGTATCCTTCTGTAAAACACAAAATTAAATTCGTCTCATATACCAATTAAATGGATCACCAGTGCCACAAGTAAACACTTAGGTACTGTATATATTTTAGTAACAAACTGGTTGAAATAAGTCACTAATATTACAAGGATAGCCTGAAAACACTACATTTCTTTATGCGTATTCTTAAGAAAGCTAACTGAAAGTCAAAAGAATTAATGTACATAACCCATGTTCGGTCCACTGCTGTGGAGTAATGGTAGGCACATCTGACTGTGAAATGAGTGGGCCCGGGTTCAAATCCTGAATGGGGCAAGTTACCTGGTTGAGGTTTTTTCCGAGGTTTTCCCCAATTGTAAGGCGAATGTCATGTAATCTATGGCGAATCCTCAACCTCATCTCGCCAAATATCATTTCACTATCACCAATCCCATCGAGGCTAAATAACCTAGTAGTTGATACAACATCGTTAAATAATCAATTTAAAAAAAAGACGTCAGATAAGCAGAGGAAGTTACAAAAGCTTGTGGTGGTGAATTTAAAGTTTCCGTGATGTTCAAGAAAGGAAGGTACTACACATGGGAGGAAAAATAGATAGCCTATATTGGTATATTCAGCACATGATATTACACAGGAGATATCACCACATATGGTTGTAAATAACCAAGAACATTTTAAATCTGAATGTGTATTTTAGTGTAATCAAGTGTTGCTTTGTATAATAAGAACTGTAGGCACTGTGTATAAATCTCGATATGCATCTGAAAAAAATAGTAATCAACTTGGCAGAAATGTTCGTGTGTCACAATATAATTCGTAATATTTTATTTGTTAATGGCACTGTTATTTTGATTAAAGTATGTCAGCAGTTACATGTACTACACAAGTGTCTTAATTCTTTGGAAAACAACTATTTATGTCATTTGGAACAATAATATGAACATTTTCCATTTTGGTAATAAATTAAGTGGCAAGAAAATGTTCGTCACACCATATAATATTTCATATTTTTTACACGATTAATTATTCCTTTTCATTAAGATTTTCTGTTTATATTTTGGAATGCTTACGTTAAAAGACAGTGATGTCTCTTTCATAAACTCTTAAGTATTTAATTAAATATCCTGTGAAGATCATAGTTACTTCGAAAATGTTATGTGTGTCACTATGGAATGACCCATCAGTATTGTTAGTATTGTTACAAATTACAAAACCTGAAACTGTTAAAATGGGATCAGGAGTAGTGACAAAAAAATGTAATGTTTTAGGCCTACATCAACATGACTATTTTAATCCAGTGTCTAATAGTTTTTAAGATTTGAAGGCCTTTTGAGGTAAACAGTATTGAAAATGTGAGGGAAGGGGTATTTCTTGGTAATGGATTAGGCCTGTATATTTTATATTATTAACTATATATTGTTAAAGTACCTAGTAAATATCGTAATATGTATATTATATAATACTGTAAACGAGACATCACAGGCTGCAAACTAGATTATTCTTGTTTTTGTATAATTATACGAACATGTATGAAATAAACAAGACTACTATTGCTTAGGTTAGGATAGTATTACTTATATATTGTAATCAGGCTATATGCACAAATTTTCCAATATACTACTATCATAACTAAATAGGTAATGTTAACATTAATTTTCATACGTTTTTGTGGTGCAAGTTAAAATAATTCAAAGTAAAGTATAACGAAACTCCGACAACATTATAATTATGAACGTCAAATTCTCTTATTTTATTTATTTTTCAGTGTTTGGTCCCTTATTTCCCATTATTCTTTGGATTTATCTTAGTAAAATATCAATTAACGGATAAATTATGTTATACACTCAGTTGATAATATAAATAATATTCACGACAAATATATAAAAACAGAAGAGATAACGAATCATAATTTAGCCGACCGATAACTTTATAACATGGTCTACATATTCTATATAGGTACATTGGCTTTGCGCCGAGAGATTGTATTGCATTCTATTCAATACAAAGGCGTACTTTATCTTATCTCTTCGCTTCGCCCACGTGACAACTATATTTAGCTCCCTCGTTCCGAACTTGCCGAGGTCATATAGGCCAATAATATTTATCCATGGTCATCAGTTGTCGACAGTACATACGAGATAATCTCGTAAGCAGGAAATAATCGATTTAGACCGACCAGACCGGTTCAGAGTTCGTGTCTCGTGATGGTGTTGGTCGTTGTGCCATCTGTTGACGATTATTGAACTACATCAAGCCGGCCTCGACTGCAAACCCTAAAGCCTATATAAAAGAGCTATCTGTTAGTATATATGATCTAGGCTGTAACTAATATTACGTAATAAAACTCTTATAGCATTATGCTTTTAAGGTGATATCGGTGCGCAAATTCCTATCATCAGAATATTACATTTATTTTCTTGAAATCTGCTGAAGCTATAGATCTGACGTTTTTACAACACATGGGCACATCTTTTGTTTATGATGTAATAGTAGTTGCTTTGTTAATTCATTTCCTTATAAACATTTTCCACGCGAATATTTTCAAAATGTTCAATACACTGTCTTCAGTAATACGTATTTACGATATATTAGATTTACGAAAATATTGTTTCATTGCCTGTAAGACTACTAAATAAACATTTCTGAAAATTTCACTTTCCTGTCAAAAAGTTGACAAAATATTCCTTTTGAATAAAAGAGCAAACTTGTGAAAAATGAACATTCTTATAATGCACTTATATTTACCAGACAAATCTAAAAATTAACACGGATAAAGTTTTAATAAGTTCTCTTCCCTTTATCCATTAAATCAGTGCTGGCCATCTCTGTATATAGCTCGACCAAGCGACATATATCTCTTTCGTCTGTCTCTTTCCTTTTCGTTGTAAAGCGCTCAGGTTCTTCTGAACTCTAAAGCGCGCGCTCGCGCCTATGGGCATCTTTTGACATGACTGCTCTAGAGTCTAGACCAATGAGATATGACTAATCTATCACGCACACTAGCTGACTACGTTGAAATTCGCTGAGTATCCAGGTTTTTAGCAGGGAACCTCACCGTCACTAGACCAGCCTCCTCTGTCCGTCGCCAGTCGGCAATCGGGGAATGCTACGGAATGACGTTGATGCCTAATCCGAGGGAACGGGAGAAACCCGAGAAACCCCCTAACTACGACTTTGTTCGCTACAAACGTCATTACGTGACAGGCTAAGGATCTAAACCAGTGGAGGCAGGACCTCCTATATTACCGGACCTGACACTGTAAGCGGAAGTAAACAAACATGGTGGACAACTGAGTGGTTAACGCAACTGTGAAAGTATACGTACTTCATGTGATGTTTATTGTGTTTCTTGTATCATTTGCCTCTAGTATAATTGTTGAAGGATTTATAAGTTAGTACGTAATAATAGAATTGTGACATTATAATTAATATAAATTGTTTTCGTAAAGAACAAAGCTTGGAAGTGTTGTTATGTCGTTACCAGACTTAACCTTAAAATGCCTTGCACGTGTAGTGTCCCAGGTTGCAAATCGAATTACGATAAAGAAAGTCCGTTTGTATATGTATTTTTGTTTCCAAAAGATAAAGATTTAAGGGATAAGTGGACAAGAAGCATTCATTGTGAACATTTTACCCCAACAAACAACTCAGTGTTTTTCATAAAACATTTTGATTCTGATTTCGTTATCAGAGAAGATAAATTTCCATGTGCGGACGGTTCGTTTATAACTGTGTCTTGAATAAGTTTGATGGTGCATTAGAACATCTACAGAAGTTGAAATTGACAGAAGTACACAGGAAATTCTAATCTACATTGGTGGCTATGTTTCTCATAGTGTACTTAACTCGTTAGGAACGAATACAGAAAAGTGTGTATCATGTGTGTCAACTTTGTCTACAGCCAGGGACTTGATAATTGAAAACAATACAACATTTTCTTATTTTAATGCCTTAAACCGTGGTCTGAAATGCCCTTCCGATTTTGTTGTTAGTTTGTGTACACTTGTATATAAACTATTTAACATTTTACGAAACGAAAAATCTTAAAATGACGGTAATTGTGAATTACAGGAACGCCACTTATTACCTTTTTAAAATAGCTGATATAAACTATAAAACGAAAGTATTCAAACAAAAAAATCGTGTTAGAAGATTGAATTTGTGTATTTTTGGTCCAGGAGCATCCGCTTTTTGGTGCAAAGATAATTCGTTTGGCATGTTTCTTAATTGAAATTATGAAATGGCGTTCTTGTGCTTCACATTTAATAAAATGACTTCTTACAGTTGAACTGTCAGAGGAAGCTTGTCATCAGTTTAGCAATGGCTTTCTTTGAATTAAATACCTCAGAGTTTGATGTAATGTGTAAATGTGAAATGAATTTAAGTGAAGTGCAGCAAGTATTGGCCAACATATTTATTAATTATTACTGCAAGGTTCAAAATGAAAAGCATACATTGAAAGACAAAAATAAAACCCATCGAAAGTGTTCCAAGTTCAAAAAATAGGCTGCTGTGCTCTCCAAGCTGTGAATTCCTCTTCCTTTTTAGTTGTACAGCCTATCTAATCCCTTGTGTATATATAAGTGGATATTACAGTGATAAGCTATAGTGAATAGTGTCATTTCATTCTGAATCAACATCAGTGGATATAGTGAGAAACTACAGTAAATAGTGTCATTTCATTCTGAATCAACATCAGTGAATATAGTGAGAAACATCAGTGGATATAGTGAGAAACTACAGTGAATAGTGTCATTTCATTCTGAATCAACATCAGTGGATATAGTGAGAAACTACAGTGAATAGTGTCATTTCATTCTGAATCAGCATCAGTGGATACAATGAGAAATTACAGTGAATAGTGTCATTTCATTCTGAATCAGCATGAGTGAATAGTGAGAAACTACAGTGAATAGTGTCATTTCATTCTGAATCAGCATCAGTGAATACAGTGAGAAACTACAGTGAATAGTGTCATTTCATTCTGAATCAGCATCAGTGGATACAGTGAGAAATTACAGTGAATAGTGCCATTTCATTCTGAATCAGTATCAGTGGATAAAGTGGGAAACTACAGTGAATAGTGCCATTTCATTCTGAATCAGCATCAGTGGATACAGTGAGAAATTACAGTGAATAGTGCCATTTCATTCTGAATCAGTATCAGTGGATAAAGTGGGAAACTACAGTGAATACTGCCATTTCATTCTGAATCAGCATCAGTGGATACAGTGAGAAATTATAGTGAATAGTGCCATTTCATTCTGAATCAGCATCAGTGGGCACAGTGTTAAACTGTACGCAGTGAATAGCTAGCTTCATTTTCAACCAATCTCAGTGAATACAGTGACAAAGTTTAGTGACTAGGAAGACAGAACTCCATATTATATAATTTCCAGTTGCTGATGAAATCGATTTGTATAATCCAGGTAAGATTTCCTAAATCCTGAAGTAGCAGCTATTCAGTATTATATTACTGCCTTCTATTTCCTCACAAATCTGAATTTTACAAGAGTTAATTGGTCAATTGCCAATATTCATATATAAAAACATATAGGCCTAGGCTGCAATCTACGAAAGCCCTCTTCTGGCCGCCATTTTGGATGCCAGTGTCAGGTCCGGTAATATAGGAGGTCCTGGTGGAGGCAAAAGTTATCTCGGGTGTCAGAGGCAGCAGGCGGCTGCAGCAGACGAAAAACAATTATGAGCACTATGCGTAGTTCAGACTTCTGTATTTCAATGTTTGACATTCTTCTAGAGCAGTTTTCCAGTAGATTTCTTGATTTTGACAACATGAGGCCGCATCTTACTCTGTTCAACAACCCAATGAAATGCGATATTGGAGAACAAGAAGAGAAGGTCGAGCTAGAACTGTGCGATCTTCAAGGTGACCCTTTCGTCCAGGCAAGAAATGAAACGGGAATGGAGTTCTGGAAACTGGTTCCGAGTGAAAAATATCCGAAACTGAGTGACTTTTCACGAAAATTGCTTCTGTGTGTGTGCGTGCGTCATTCTCATCGTTCACAGTAGTTTCATGTGTGTAAAATGACGGCTATTGTGTCAACAATAACATATTTGCCTTTTCAACTCAACTTTTTTTTATCATGAAATACTATGTGTATAATACTGTAACAATGTAACTTGACACATTATTTTAAAATATTTGTTCACTGCTGATTTTCTGAATTATTAATTATTGTGTACTCAAGTACTGTAATAATAACTAATGTAAACTGTAAATGTGTTGAACTGTAGATGTTTCATACACAATATATGCGGCCCTCAAAATCTCATAATATTTAGCTGTGGGCCCCGAAGGTTAAGAAGTTGTCCATCACTGATCTAAACCATTCAGTTATTGCAGGGACAACTTTGTAGATATGCAATAAGAAAACCTTTGAGTATTAAACATGCACTAACCCTGTGTTTTCACCTCATCATTGCTTTTAATCGTTCGACCATAATTTTATCCTCTCTGTAATTAATTAAATAGCCTATCTTACCACCAGTATGACAGATTATACAGTGTCCCAAAATTCGCGCACACGGACTAAACCGTGTGGATTCTTGATGAAAATGGAGACGAAAATATAAGTCACAAAATTTCGTCTGAAAAAAAAAAAAATTCAGCTGCACAATGTAGCAATACTGTATGTTACTCCTGTGATGAACTCAAGCTATTGTTTATTTATTTTAATTATATTTCTGTAATGTACGAATTATTTCTGTAGGCCTACTATATTATGTTCCTTCATAACTAAGTAATAAATTAGTGTTTATCCATTTCTTATCATTTTAGTGCTTTTTAATTACCAACATAAATGCAGTAAACATTACATTACACAGGCAACTAAATTAGTCTTTGATGTGCAGTATTGCCCATTTGTGCAATTAAACATTCTTCGGACGAAACTTTGTCATTGACATTTTCGTCTCCATTTTCATTCAGTATTTGCATAGTGTAGGCCATGTTAGCGAACTTCGTGGCACTCTATAGACTGTATTGATGAGACTATTATATAGCGCCTGATCGTGTGTTGCACTTGCATAGATTATCGGCTGTGTGCTTTTATGCGTATTTTGCTCTTAAATGAAGCTCTTCAATTTTCTTCTTTTTCTTTAATATATTAGAATGAGTTGAATATTTTCTTAAGTGCATGTTACTGAAAAGAGCGGCAGGAGGTTGTGCTGTGGTAGGATTTGTCCATCTCTATGCTTGTCGCGCTTCCTTTTAGTAAGTTACATAAGACGGTTGGACTTTGAGGGACACCAAACCTTAATTCCGTTTATTCAAGCATCGTGCATAGAAGCCCCTCCTGTCCGAAAGGAGAGTAATTAAGACTTGAAGAATGCACGGAATTACATGCAGTGAATAAGGGAGAAGGCAACAAAAACTTCGGAGGGAGCGGAGCTGATAGTTCTCCCCTGTGACTGTGGACTACACCATTAAGGTACGGAGGTGAAGCTTCGTATATTTTAACCAGGGGTAGAAATGATTTTTCTGAACACTCTGAAATTAGTTTTGAAACCCTGAGGCGGCTGTTGGACTGCATTACTTCTCCCCTTCGCTTCACCCTTCCGCCTTGAGAGGCATTCTGATGAAGGGAGAAAACTCTTTATCGCGTTGCTTTCCAAGATGTTCTTCGTATATTATTAGAGGGACGCGTCCACTCCGTTCCCGGACCTGATTTTAAACGTGATGCGAGCGGCGGTGAGTTTCATGCTCTGTTACCCGTTAAATATGAGCTGGGATAATTCACAGCGAACTGAAATTTCTTGGATTTGTTGTTCAGTATATTGGAAGTAGGTGCATCGTTAGGTGGACTGCCAGTGCTTCTGCATCCTTTGTGGTGGACAAAGACGCTGTGGTGGTAGGCTTCCTTGAGATATTTAATCTTTTCTGCCATCATTAGTCGACCTTTCTGCTCTTTACCATGCTTGCCATTCGTGGGTTCAAACTAGAGACCGGCGAATCCTCATTCAAATCTGCTCATGACTGTTTTACTTCGTGAGTGAGCTACGCAAGGTATCGCGCGCCTGCCTTCAACCTTCCCTTACAAGCAGATAGGCAGTGTCTCTGCACCTGACGTCAAACAGTCCTAATAGTGACCCGAAAGGACTGTTGTGTTTCGCCGATCTGCACCATATTGCTGCTTTCAGATGCATGATAAATATCAAGCAGGCCATTCAAACCTGACAGAAAGCATACCGATATAGACAAACTACTGAAAACTTAATTTGTCGTCTTCTGAAACGTACCGTTAATAAATACAAAGAAAACAATGTCTCGTCGACATAATATCCATTAAATGCCAACAGTTATTATAAATTACACTTTCCTTTTCAACATAGTAATATAAATTTAATGCAAACCCTTCAAACGTTCAGCTTCATAAATAAAAAGAAATCTGTCCCTCAGAAGTTAAATAGCAAATCAATATTCTGAAGAACGAAAAACTATTTCACATTTTACAGGTCTTAATGAGGGTTTTAATTGTTGATAAGGAAAAAGTTGAAATGGAATATTTTCCTATAATAGTTGTTGATATTCATAATAATTGTTATAAATCTCTCCTCTCCTCTCCTCTCCTCTCCTCTCCTCTCCTCTCCTCTCCTCTCCTCTCCTCTCCTCTCCTCTCCTCTCCTCTCCTCTCCTCTCCTCTCCTCTCCTCTCCTCTCCTCTCCTCTCCTCTCCCCTCCTCTCCCCTCCCCTCCTCTTCTCTTCTCTTCTCTTCTCTTCTCTTCTCTTCTCTCCTCTCCTCTCCTGTCCTCTCCAACTAGTCACAAGTTAAGAAATGTTACTATTTTGTTGAGTCAGATACACTTTGCAGGAATATGAAATGTATAATATTGTCTTATTATTTTATGAAATTCTGTAGCGCAATAAATTGTAAAACTGTGTTTCTTTAATGAAGAATAATTTCTTGAGTCAGATACACTTTGTAAAAGAATGAAATGTATAATATTTATCTTATTATTTTATGAAATTCTGTAGCGCAATAAATTGTAAAACTGTGTTTCTTTAATCAAGAATTATCTGCCTTTATTTCTTGAGTCAGATACATTTTGCAGAAAAATGAAATGTAAAATATTTATCTTATTGTATGAAATTCTGTAGTGCAATAAATTGTAAAACAATGTTACTTTAATTAAGAATTTTCTGCCGTGTTGGACCAGAAAACAAAGATTTTTTTGAAGTGGCTAAATAGCCAACGAACTTAAATTTCAAACTAGTAGCTTCATCTTAACCAGCTTAGACTGGCTTCCGTGATTGCAAGTCACTCTATAATACGAGCACACAGGCAGGCTTTCTCGGGTCCCGCCTGGACTGGACTTATAAAACCCGGGCTGAATGGGCCAGTCCTAAATTTTAACCTGCTGTGCAGCTGCTCCGGAACCCAAGCCTGACGGCAGGCAGTTACGGGCGTGAGTTTTGTCTCATTTGCCGGTCTCTAGTTCAAACCCGACCGAGTGTGATGAGTAGGAATGCCAACCCTCCCGTATTTCTCAGGATCTCCCGTATTTGCCCCTAATTTTTAACAGACTCCCGGGTCCCATATTATTCTTCTCTTGGAGCGTTTTTCTCCCTTATTTTGCATAATATAAAATGTTTATTCTAAACATTTGATTTTGAATGATGATGATCTCTATGATGAATTTTGTTGTCCAAAACAGGCATTAAAATGTGCAGCCTTTCTAAAATGAAATAGGTTTTAGTGCTCACCCGTTTAAAATCAAACCATGTTAATTTATAGATTTGGAAAAATTGGCGAGTTACCAAGCTTACCAAGTAGTAATGCTCATACAAAGAGGATATTTTATCTCATGAACAGTAATTGGACAGATGTTAGAAACAGAAGCACGATACATCTAATCAAACCAGAACTGCAAACTGTAGTCTAATTTAACTATTGCGCGAGACAGAATCTGTCTCAAAATACTCTTAACTTAAGCCTAGCTGCCGAAGTGTAGAATAAAGTCAATAATTTGTCAATTTTCTATTTGAAATTTTGTAGATTCCTTAGTCTCCCGTATTTTCTTCAAAAAAAAAAAAAAAAAGTTGGCAACCCTAGTGATAAGTAGGCCTATCCTTAGCATGGTTTTCTTCGAAAATGAAATGAAACTGAAGGTTCCTTGCCGTATATTTACAGGCAAAATTTGCCGGTCATTTCTCGCCCGCGTCAAAATTTGTATGTTATACAATGGGACTCCGTGAGTAGTTTAAGTGTGCGTAATCCGTACCATATCTTGCCACCACTGTTCGGAGCGATTTTTTTTTTTTTTTTACGCTATTGTGTATAAATGTATAAATATAGAAACACAATAGACTCTGTTATGAGGGAAGGTAAGAAAATAAGAAGACATCTGTTTAATTGTTGGGTCTGTTATCAAGAACCAGTCTCCCGTACAGATTCACTCAAGTGCCATTCAAAGGATAAAATAACCTTAAAGGGAGTCAAGCCTTATCTAACTAATGTTAAAACAGCCATATTAATGACCCGTTATCTCGGAACATACTATATATAGAAATGTGATTTTTACAGGATGTTTATGGATTCCTTCTGAGTGCACTAATTCATTTTGATGATCAAATATCTAATAGAAAAAAAGGATACGATTTTTTTATAAATCTCTAAAATTTAAAAAAAAAAAGACATTTTATTTATTTTTTAAATAAACAGCAAACTCAATCAAAGGAATTCCACATCATCACAGTGTTATCTGAAATGTATGGTAAAAATTTCATGCAGATGAACCTAGTATTTTCTGAGAAACCGAGTCATTTAAGTTGAAAAATGTAATTTTAAGTAAATCACGTTTAAAAAATGTCCATAAAAACTCTCCTGGTTGGTAGTCCTCGTTTTCTTCTCCATCCTGCTCACCACCAAATCTGCCCTCCTTCTCTTGGATCTAGCCTCTTTGGTTGTGTTTGTTACTGCTATCTCTGCCTTCCGTATCCACAATGTGTCCAAGTTCGCCATGTTTTTCGAGGTATTATATCTTATTGGAATACCTAGATCCTTCAACACCTGTAGTCTTGCAGTGTATCCATCATTATCGACACCAAATAACGTTATTGAACGATTCATTAATTGTATTCTGAGTTTTTCCTTTCAAACATTTTTTAGTAAACCAGGACGGGCAAGATCTTGAATCACAGGCTTTATGAAGCATTAATTTTACTATAAAACAAGGCAAACCACAGCCTTCTAAGACAATTAGTTCTTGAGATAATGATTTTTTGTGAAAAGTGGTAACTGTTTCTCTCTAGAACTTAAATACTCTAATAGTTTTTTAAAATATATTTAAAAAGTAAATATTCGTACGTGTAATAAGCCAAACACCAAATTAAGCAGAATAAACCATACATTCATAAAGTGTAAAAAGAAAATAAAAATAAAAATGTTATTTATTTATTTATTTTTTTTTTTTTCATTTTGGGTCTTTGTGATTCTCCTTAAAATGAAGTTCGTTTGATCGAATCTCACCTAGACCATATATGTTTTTCCTTTGTCAATGTGTTGCTGTCTGATGTATGCCCAGCGTCATGTTGAACCCTCTCGTCTCATCAGTTTTCTTTTTTGGTTACCTGAAAGTTTACAATGCCAAATTCTGACATGGGTAGAATGTTTATCGAAAGATATATGGAATAGATAATTTCATTTATTTTCGTATTTTTCAGTCTCAACTTCGACACGCACAGAAGCTCAACCTAAAATTAAATATAATTATTTAATGTTTATTAATCTATTTTATTATTGTTGCAGATATTCAACAGTTAAATACGTTTACTGAATGTTGTTTTGCCTGTCTTGTTGAAAGATTTCTCGCAAAGGCATTAATTAGCATTCATTGCGTCCTGACATGCAATCGCTCATTACTTATAGAAATTTATGAATTCCCTTTTAGCACTGCGTTGTCTATAATTCTTTTTCCTGAATTCAATTTTTAAAGTGTTGATTCAGGATGTAGAATGCGATAAAATTCTGATAACTGAATGAAATGAAAAGAACTACAATTTTCCACTCAAAAAATTGAGTCTTACAACCAATTCCGTCCGATAATTTTGAACAAAAGCGGGACTTCCTGGACATGTGCCAGCATGGACAAGGGACATGCGTTTATTTTCTTTAAGAGGGAAATAAATCTTCACTTTCTTTCCAGAATCGAACTCGATCCCGCTATATTTGCAGTCGAAAATTCTATCACTTGAGTTTCACAGCGGAGAACTGTTATTAAAACTATTGGAAATGAGGAAGTTCTTTACTCGACATAAAAACTGTGCAGGTTCGGATTTGTTGGATTGTTCTGCGAGAAATTCATTGAAATGACTTTGTTTTGCTGTTCGCAACATTCCTGAGGAATTGGGAAAGTATGTCGTCAGAGCTCTGACTGCGTTATAATTAGGAACCGGATTTTTATTCCCTATTAACTCCTTAAATATATATGCATTTATGCTCCCAGAACTTCCAAAATAATCACAAAATATTTGTAGAAATACAGAAATCAAATTTTTGTGTTATTTAATTTTGTGTAATATCTTAATCAATTGGTTATGGAATAGACCAGTACTCAAAAGCATGTAAATAAGCCAAGATATATTCCGTTATTTATTATTAAAATTGAAAATATAGTTGTCATATTACACATTAAAGAAAACACAAGCAATTGTACTCACATTTAGCTCTCCAACATTTTCACTTCCTTTCTGTTGCAGTTTACTTTAAACAAATGTTCCAGGTTTTTCAAAGTTGGTCGCCTTCCTATTGTTTTGTATGATGTCCTTATAGAGAGAAACTCTTTCCATCTTAGAGGAACTTAAGGGTGCGCGTGCGTGCATGTGTGTGATTATTCTGGCTGTTACATCTACTCGTATTATCAGGCAGTACATCTCACGTGACGACATGTGTCAGAGGAAGAACACTTGTTGCATACATCTCAAGTCTGATTAGTGAACCATGTTACTAATCAGCGATATATGCAGTTGAGGGCAAAAGAAACTGTCCATCCTATCCCATTATCTTCTGGCTTAGTTGCCTCATGAGTGATGCCTTATTGGTGTCACTTATTAGGTTCCAACCAATTTTCAGGTTGTTGACTAAACATACACAGTAAGCCGCCACTTGTTCACTGTTATAGTGGAGGAGGCAAGATCTGTCCTGTGACCTAATCACGCTCCGTCGCTATATCACTAGTGGATATTGAAAAGGAAAGTAAGATTTTAGTCTGAGTTGAACATCCGAGTCGGTAGATTTTTGTAATATTAACCAAGCCGAAACGAACTTTGCTTTTGATCTCCCATCCTTTCCTCTGTCGCGTAGCTCACATGCAAGGTCATCTCTCGATCTGTAGTGATTTTTACTTGGCATTTCAACACGTTTACCTACTAAAATTTCTTCATTTTCACAGTATTATTCGTAAATTTGACTTTTAGAACAACATTGTTTACTTTTTCCTTTACAACTTCATCGACTCTTCCTGGAACTGAATTCAATTTGGAAACTGTCGTTTTGAATGTAGTATTATTTGTCTCCAGTGAGTAAATGGCGGAGGAAAGACGAGAGAAATGTACAGATAATAGGAAATTACTTCCTGCTTTTGTGTGTTTTTAGTACTTCTCGAGAAATGTAATGCTGCATTTTTGGGATCAAATGTATTCACAAGTTTTCTGACAATTATATCATATTGCACTTTATTGCGCCTGTATTCAAAGCCGAGTCTTTGCCATGACAGTTTGATGATATAGTTTTCCGCTAATGTTGCGTCATGATCCTATGTCAATAATTAAATTAATATGAACCCTTGGATGAGTTAATAATTCCCGAAAAACAACGTTAATTACCTTTGCTTCTGAGTAGCTTTATGTTGAATAAGTTACAGGCAGCTGACAGCGATGGTACATGACCTTATTTGTGGTTCGGTATATGATCTGCACAATTGTTTGCTGTGGAAATTAATATTAGTTGTGTGTACATGTAGTACAAAGGATGGTTTTAGGGGAATTCATTATAATGATTTAACATTCTGCGGGTAGGGGGTTATCGAAGCCTTTGATCTTTGGAGTGCCCAGTATTATAAAAGTTAATTGCTACTAATTTGTAATATTACGTAACATGTAGAAGAGGAGGATAAAAATTCTAATACATGTCATTTCATTTTCATATGAGTAATTTATAAAATCTTTATTACTCTACATAACCAATAATGTATCCATACATTTAACTGGGAACCATTAATAGCAGAATACCCTTCACTTAACTTCCCCCCTTATTTGTAGGGTAAAGGTGCCTAATTCTGTGATACCTCTAATCCCGTGATAAAATTTCAATTGACTGCCATGGAGTTGTGGTCTCTGACTTTTAAGTTTTCGAAATACCTAACAGATGCCAGGAGATGTCTTCTTTTCAATTTTATTGACTACCCGCCTTTTGAATAGAAGCAGTCGACTGCAGAAGCTTTTGTTCAGTGAAAGGTGGTTGACCAGTAAGTTTTTCTTTCTCTTGTGGCCGCTCCTGAAGAAACATTTTATATTTTAGGTAGGAATTAATATAGCATTATGAAAATGATATATTACTGTAGATTAAAGTAATTTCAATCAATGTATATGATTATTTAAACATTGAGACAATGACAATGTTACAGGAGCTTTTCCATTTTTGGATTTATTTTCACATTTCTCCTTCCCGGCTCACTCGACCAGTGATGCCAACGCTAAATTGTGAAAATTAATGTGTATGAAAGAAAATAGGTCGTGGAAATAATAATAAAAATAAGTTATAGAAAACATCAGTTATAATTATAATAAAATAATAGACCATATATTTAACTTAATTACTGCTGTTCTTAGGAATATAAATAATGAGAAATAATTGTGTTATAATTGAATTTATTCAAATTTAATTTTGTATTGAATTTAACTTTCAGTTTATTTTGTTTATAATATATTAATATGTAATATGTATTCCTGTAGTTACACAAGTATTTTCTATGAAAAATGTCAATTAGGCTCTTTTTCTATGTTGTAATTTCTTGCTTAATCCATATTAAAACAATACACCATGACTTTAATGTGTTTTTCCAAATACACGTTTGTTTTCTGAGCAGTTAATGAGGATTAATTTAGTATCACGGAATTAGGATATCACTCACGGAATTCGGAAACCATTATCACGGAATTTGGATACCTGTCACGGATTTAGGAGCCACTGTATAACAATGAAAAATCATATATTATATACCAAACTTGTGGAACTGTTGACACTGAATGTTGTAAAAGCTGTCATGTCATTTAGGTGTTATTTGAAAATTTGTATTACAATTTTGCCATAAATATAGACTTTATTAAATATGTCACGGAATTAGGTAACTTTATCCTATAGGCGATAATACAGCGATAGGGAAACAGAAAAGAGAAAGTCTTAAAGTGTTCTGAGAAAACCTACTGATTCCCTCTGATGAGAAGCTGTCAATGTCTGAGCTGTGAAAAGTTCACCTACGAGTAGACTAGGGAATAGACCTACTACTGAACTGAAAGCGAGTAGAAGTGCCGGCACTAGAATATTCGTTTATTTTCTCTTTATTTTTGTTACGTGCCTCGTAATTATTTTATGCCTGCACGCATATACTACATACACGTGTCGTTGAAATGTTACTGCCTATCACCAGACATCCGGGTTCAAAATGTGTTGAGTTATAGTGGACTGCTAGTGAGACAAAGACGGTGTTGGTGTTGGCACTTCATTATTACTTACGAAACGTTAAGGCTTAGACTTTCACGGTGATTGTCTTCAGAAGTAGATTTTCGGATATTCCACCGTGTGTTGGAACTTAATACTTCAACGTTTCGGGACTGCATACAGGTTCCACCTTTAGGGCGATATAACAAGACCTACTCTGTTGGACTATTCCGAACAGCCGGATCCAATTCATTCCATTCGTAAATTATTTGCCATTTCGTTTAGTTGCTACTGTAGGGCTCAGAAATGATTTTTTTTTTCAATTTACCGATATAGCTAATTCATTCCATTCGTAAATTATTTGCCATTTCGTTCAGTTGCTGCTGTAGGGCTCAGAAATGTTTTTTTTTTTTCAACTTACCGATATAGCTATAGAATTCCATTTTTATCATACGCTACAATTTGCAAGCAGGCAGCACTGCACCAACGACCGTCACTCCGACTTTGAAACATACTTCAGAGCAGCGTTTCTCAAACTTTTCTGAAGTGGGGACCACTTTTTTAAGTCAGAACAGTTCCGCGGACCACCTTACTCTTGTTCCCTTCGAAAGCAAATTTATCACTTATGTAGCATATTTTAATATCAATATACTTACATTTTAATGTAGAAACAATTAATTAAAATTAATTTAATTCAGTTAATTTTATATTAGTATTAACTAATTAAGTTAATGTTAATAGAATAAAATGTCTAATATCGTCATCTGCAAAAAGAGAAATAAAGAAATTAATGCAGAAACATGCCGATTTTCAACAAGTAAAGATGCAATTTTGCATGTTCTATTATTGGTATACGACGTACAGTACGTGACCATTTCAATGTGCAAACTATTAAGAAAGTCATAAATACATGAAAAGGTTCGGTACTTATGGTCCTCTGTTATGAATTCGAGTAGTCCCTGGCTGGGTTACAGGCACGGCGCCAGATGTGCAGGGAGAAGATAGCGAGAAACACCACGTATATAGTGCTTTAAATCCCTCTTTTTTTGCTGAGAGTAGAGTGGGAAGTCGATAGACGGGTAGGGTAAGTAAATTTCATAAAATGTTAGTACTGGGAGAAAAAGTGAAAGGTGATTGCCATGTGTCATTTACAAACTCTGAGATTTTGAGCTATAGTGTGATACGCAGTTCGTTTGAATTTTTTTTTCCTGTCTTTTTTGAAGAACCACAAGGGCTGACCTCGAGGACCACAGGTGTTTCGCTGACCATAGTTTGAGAAACGCTGCTATAGAGGATTCCACGTTAAGAAAATAGCATTAAACATATGGGGACTGTTCCATCAACTATTTATAAGTGTTTTTCTTGAGAACTGAAAATTAATTAGTTTTCTTTAATTCATAGAACATAATTTCATTGAGAACTAGAGCGATTTCATGTGCTAAAAATTACCATATGTGACCACAGGAAGAAAAGGGGGAATGTCACTTTATTGTGAAAATTGAGATAATGGTAAAAATTGGAAGTTTATGGTTAGACGACAATAAAACATATTGAACATATTGATTACTAGATTAACCACCTTTCAAAATGCATGGTGGTATTTATGATTTGTAACACACTTCTGGAATAAATTGGTTTTGAACTTTAAATTAGCTCTCCTGAAAATCTTGACATTCCCCCTTTTCTTCCTGTAGTCTTCATATATTTAATTTTCGAATAACGGGATAACAGCTAAATTGGTGGAATAGCCTTCCGCTTTCTTGCCAAATATCCCCGCTGATAAATTTAACAGACAAGTAGGGGTGGTACAGTAGAGGCTAAGATTTCACATTGTTAAAACACGTACAACATTGTCTGCGCTTGTTATAAAGTACACAAAATTTTACTGTCAGCAAAACAACAAAGGCATTAGGTACGTAACTTAGGTTCATATTTGATTATAATGTGAAGTTAATAACGGAAAAAGTGTACTGTACACAATTTTAAATTTGTATTATAAGCACTTCTTAACATTTAATAATAACGGAAAACGTGTGCTGCACATAATCTTAAATCTGTATTATAAGCACTTCTTAACCCAAAAAAATAACTGTATTGATGTTTAACAGAATTTTATTATCATTATTATTATTATTATTATTATTATTATTATTATTATTTGTAATTGCAGTAACTTTTAGGTGCTTAAAACTGTATTTTAATGTCTACTTTCGATAATTATGGAGCCTAGTTGAGGTGTCTAAAAGTTGGCTAATGGCCTAAATGTCCGAAGTCTAGTTATAATGTAATATAATGTATGTTTTTGCAGGCATCATTATGGCATTATATATATATTTGTCATTTGAACGGACTCAACGTACCTATCTTGTGCGATAAACTTGCTAGAACACTGTACGTGTTAGGAAGAGAGTGAGATAAAGATACTATACCTCACTCTTTCTTCTAACGCACTATTGCCAACATATCGCCCTACAATCTCACTAACTTTTCAACAAAAAGTAACTAAATCTCTCCAAAGTTTGTTAAAAAAAATCCTCAGAAATGTCGCTTAAAATTAATAATAAATATCACTAAATAAAAATAAGAAAAAGATACATATGCGGAGAAAAATATAATGTCGTCGTCGTTACCCTCTTCTGCAGAGTCTGGTTGTATTGTTGACGGGTGTGATGTTGAGGTGGAAGGTGTGGGAACAGCTGATTGTGAATACACTGCACTTGAACCAACCATTGACACTACAATTTCTGGAAAATTGTAAATGTGGAAACTTTCACCCAAGCGTTTGACCACAATTTTTTTTTTTTTTTTGTGAAACCTAACATTTTAAAAATCTTATATATTAAAATATATTAAAACCAGCAAAAAACTACAGTATCATTTGCTTCACACGAACTGTCTGCACAAAATTCCAAAACTCAATTGCCGCAGGTCGGTTCGGAGTGGAAAATCTCCGCGTTGCGAGGAAAAAAGAACCAAGAATTAGTTGGAGCTCACTACTCATCACGTGACAATCAAAGTTGCCGCCGTTTATGGATGTTGGAGCAGTAGCATTGAGAGAGAGACCTAACCCGTGAGAATCATTGAATCAGCATCTTTCACCCTGATCACTGATCACAAATATAGCCTATGAGATCAGGGCTTTCACGTATGAACCATTAGACGATTCAGTAATGCACTCATGCCTCTTCTAAAACTAATAAGTGCATGACTTCATTTGAATGTTTTAACTTAAAAGAAAGGAAAAGGTGGAAGAATATAAAAATCAGCAGAAAAGTCGCTAATCGTATTTTACAAAGTTTGTCGCCGAGACTGATTCAAAATTCCCTAGATTTAGCGACTTATCGCTAAACATGGCAACACTGATCTTGCGGGAAGAGTGTACTAGCCAAGACCCATAAGACCAATTCTTTTTTCTTAAGCTGGAATACTCTATACGCACATCTCGATAGAAGTCACATTAATTGGATTGTTTTAAAATTGACTAACAGTAGTATTCTATCATTTTATAGCATATGCTGAAAATGTTCTCTTCCCGTATCGAAGCATAATTGGCAGTGTTATTATCGCTTCGCTATCATCGGCGACAGACGGAGCTTTGAGTTTGGCGTAAAAAAGACCGACGAGTCTTCCTCTCTCGCTATGACGTTGCAATCTGTTCGCAACGTTCAGTGGCTTGAAATTAGTGGTTTTTAAATTAAATTTACACGAAAGCCGTCCACGCTATTGAAATACGCTAGAGGGATGAATGATTCTTTATTAGAATTTCTATCGATATGAGTAAATATCACGATCCTACTTGGAATAGTTACCGAATGAATAAGAGGGTGTTAAACATTTGGGGGGAACATTTTTTTCTGAGAAAAGTTCTCCCGTGTCAATCATATTGTTTCTCCAGAGGTCAAAGTTTAATAATATTGTATGTTAGCGTAAAGAAAGATGACAGGCCTCTAAGTTCTCCCGCGTCAGTGACATTGTTTTCCAACGGTGTAAGTTTAATTGCGTTATATACCGGACATTTCTTTTCAACTCAACTGTCGCCCACGATACCGATCCAGTAATATCAAGTTAGGCTTTTCTGCTAAATAGACATATTGATTTTCAGAACTGTTTTAAGATTATGCGCAAGCATATTCTTACAACACAATACATAGATGAATATAGACGTAACTTACTTCCTTCCTTACTTGCTTACAAATGGCCCTTAAGGAACCCGGAGATACATTGCCGCCCTCACATAAGCCCGCCATCGATCCCTATCCTGAGCAAGATTAATCCAGTCTCTACCATCATATCCCACCTCCCTCAAATCTATTTTAATGTTATCCTCCCATCTACGTCTCGGCCTTTTCAAAAGTCTTTTTTCCTCCGGCCTTCCAACGAACACACTATAAGCATTTCTGGATTAGCTTATACGTGCTACATGCCCTGCCCATCTCACACGTCTGGATTTAATATTCCTAATTATGTCAGGTGAAGAATACAAAGCGTGCAGTTCTACGTTGTGTAATTTTTTCCATTCTCCTGTAACTTCATCTCTCTTAGCCCCAAATATTTTCCTAAGTACCTTATTCTCGAATACTCTTGCCTCTGTTCCTCTCTCAAGGTAAGAGTCCAAGTTTCACAACCATACAGAACAACTTTCAAATTTTTTGAGAGCAGACTGGATGACAAAAGCTTCTCAACCGAATAATAACAAGCATTTCTCATATTTATTCTGCGTTTAATTTTTTAATATAGGCCTAAACCATTTTAAATGTAACTGTGATACGCACAGACGTATTAAAATAACTTATTTTTATAATTTACATTTGTTTTCTGCCACAAAATGAAAATGAGGCGAATATTTCCAAAATGCAAATTATCCCATGCATATTAATCTGTTACAAAGACAGCTAGTTAATTAACGCATAACTGTTGAAAACAAGACTATTAGACAGAATTGGTCAATAAGCGGTTTAGGGAAAATCTAATGTAGAACCATCTGGAGATAAGCTTCCTAGCGCATAGAATGTATTCCTTACCAGAAGTCTCTCAGTAGAGCTAATTTGCTCCAATTGCTTGTGCAAACCGTTTGTGCAAATTGTTTCTATGTGTAACCGTCACAGGATTGTTGTATGCTCCTTCTTAGATATCTTGGTGAATCACGGACGCTCTCCACGCCTCGTTTGTCACTATTCCACGATTATGTAGAACTGTAACTAAACCAAGCGTTATTGGTTAGCACGAATTTAATTCCGGTAATAAGTATGTAATTAAAATATAAACGACTTAACTATTAATTTTTATTACCTGTTACAGAAAGAAATAGAAATTATCAGCATTAAAAACGCCATGCATCGCAATTGATCGAAAACAATTTTGCAACACTGACTGGTCCTTTATAGCGTTCGAATTTACAAAAAGGATTTCTTGAGTGCTTATGAAATAAATTTCTTGTTTGGTATTGTCTTTCACTTCTCACAAAGTGTGACAGTTGTATTTCGTCACTTTGCTCTTTAAATCTCCTCGTAAATGATCGGGAGAAGAATTTACAGTTCAATCCAACTTAGGTCTTTATTTTGTTAATAGATTCGCCGTTTTCGTTTTCTTGTATAAACTAGACCCGCTACTTTTATTTTATTTACAATCCTGCGTATCGTGGTCCTGTTAGGGATAACGATATCAGAATCAGATATCTTTTTCCAAAGACTGAATTATCATGGAATTATGATGGTATGGTCAATTGCTATTTAAACCTGCTGTTCTTAACGGTATAATCATTCTCTATAACTGATTATATTAGCAACTGACCAAATTTTTCTTCGCACTAGTGTTGCCCAAAACGTTGATCATCTAAAGGTCAAGAGCAAATGACTGTAACACTAAGCATACTTTCTTTACAAGATGTCTTTTTGTAGCGAAATGTATGCCGCATATTTAGCGGCCTATGTTTTATTGCGAAAAGAAATGCGAATTATTTCGATTGCTTCCAGTAAGCTAATCTCTTGGAGGCTGTTATGTAGGTTAAAAATGATTATATAATATGCAATACTGAATACCTTTTAAATAGGTTATTTAACGAAACTCTATCAACTACGACATTAAACGAAAATGAAACCATAATTCCATTCTCATTATCTGAAAAATGTAACAAACTTCCTACATCTATATTAAGTATTAAATTATATCATTCTGATTGTTGTCTTATATAATGGAAATGTCCGATTATTAAGGAGTCCTCTGAAGTTAAGTATTTAGGCATAATTTTCGACAATAATTTACCTTTGTAATAAATTACGTAAAATAATATTTTATTTTGTTTTATTGAGGAATTACTTGCCAATAAATTTATTGCGCACAATATACTAAACTTTATTTCAATCGGTAATTATGTATGTAATTATAGGATGGGGTAGCTTATTTAAATCCAATTTTAATCACTTTATTACAGAAGAAAACAATTAAAATATGAGGGGGTCAGAAGCAAAGGGGTAGAAGTACAATTAAGTTATTTGTGAGAAAATGTGGTTCAAAGTACTTAAGATTTCGTAAATTCCATGAATTTTTTTATTTAAATTTTAGTGTGTGAAGTGGTTAAAAGATATATCCCTTTGCCATTAAAATTTTAAATGTTTTAGCTTGCCCTGGATGCACCTAACTCACGTTTTTAGAAATGTCACTTATATTCCTTTGCTTCTGACCCCCTCATATGTCTTCATAAACCTATTGATTTTCCATCTCAAAAATTGTTTTTAGACTTTAATGTTCTTAACATCGGACAAATTTATTATATTGTATTAATAAAAGTCATACATAAAAATCGAAATAATTTTGAATTGTATTCTCATAGTTATGAAACAAAAGGTATGAATTCTTTAAGATTGTTTGAACCAAAATGCAACACTGCTACAGTATTTATCATAGTAGTAATTTGAGCATAAGAATATATAACAAATTATATTTCCTAATCTTGTCAATTCTAATAGTTCTAGTATTAAATTTAAAAAAAAATTATGTATGGATTTTTTAAAAATTGAAAAATTGTAAATTTAAATTTATATATTCTTATTGCGTAGTAGACATAAGACAAATTGTATTATATAGGTACTTCTTAATTTCAATTTAGGAATCCGCCCCTGAGCACGAGTTCTACTTTTTTTTTTTTTTTTTTTTTTTTATTATGTTTCATAGATCTTACATGAGCAATGAAGCTTTAAGATGTGGAACAAGTCAAAATTTTACAATATTACAATAACAATTTTTACAAATTTTTATAATTTTTACAGTTTTACAATTTTGTAATTTTCTACAATTTTTTTAGAATATTTTGGCGAGATGTAGTGAGGTGATGTGAGGCCCGAGGATTTGCCAAAAGATGACCCGGCATTTGCCTTATGGTTGGGGAAAACCTCGATAAAAACTGAACCAGGTAATCAGGCCAAAGGGGGTGAAATGAAGTGAGGCTGAGGACTCGCCATAAACCATCCGGCTTCAGTCCCACGGCTTTCAGGGGCGAGCTAAAGTTTTTCTGTATAGGCTATATTATATTTTATGTTACAATTATTAGCAAAATAAATAACATTTGGCGAATTAGTAATAGGCCTATCGAGATGGTACTTTGCGAGACAAGGCCGACGATTCGCCATGGGTTTACTTAGCATTCGCCTTACTGTTGTAAAAAAAAGTCGGAGAAAACCAACCAGGTAATTAGCACAAGTGGGAAATCTAATCGAAACCACACCCGAACACATTCTCGGATCAGGAGGCAAACGAGATGCCGTCTGAGCTACGTCAGTGGCTTTGAATACTAATTTTGATCATAGATGTTTATTTTCCCAATTTATATTATTTCTCTCCCTCCTTATCGATACTATAAAATATCGCAATCTTTAGATTTTCGTTATTATATTAAACTATTTATAGTTCTCATCAGCTTTAAAATGAAGTAACTTTTGTAGATTACTACAAATAAATGTAGCCTTCAGTATTTTACACATTGTTAGTAATATCAATGAAGATAATATAAATTATTTTGAGAATTTCTGTGTAAGGAATTAACTTTGTAAGCAATATTGTCGAAATCATTATTTACATAGAGAACTATAAATATTTTATACGTATGGGGGAATACATTAGTATTAGGGGTAGCATTGTTAAGAACTCATATTAGGATAGTACTGATTAGATACGAACGTCGTCCCTTTAATTTCTTTTCACATGTTATGCAACTTTTCGCTTTAATCATAGTCATTGAAGTCAACATGTTACTGTTAGTTAAATGAATAGAAATAACTGCATGATAAGTATATCGGTGATATATAGCAACGTAACGGCAATAGAGACAAAGGAAGCGGCGTTTGATTATGAATTTCTACACGCATTAGTATCACTTTGATTCTGATTTATTGACACATATATGAGAGAGGAGCTTCAATTAACAACTTGCTACATAGTGCGCGTTGTCTGTGATGTGGCGTGAATGCGTCAGACTAAATGGCATGGAAATTACTTTTGAACAGTATCCTTCCAATATGCATACCCTCTTTTTGCTTCTCGAGAATCCTTGGAAACTGAAAGCTGTATGCTGGGAGCTTTGTCAGATGTCACCCGTATCACATGGTACTGTAAAACGTTTATACCTGCCGAGAAGTAAGCGTAGTCGGGGATTAATAAACATTTACAAATTAAGTAAAAGTAAACAAAAGGTATGAGAAATAATTTCATGGAGCTCTCAAACTGTGTTATCAGAGCGGTGGTTGAAAAAGACGTTTATTTCTCAGCTATAGAATAATGTACCTTCCAAATCAGAAAATGAGAACAACTGAAGGCAGAAGATACTGCATGGAATGTGCCCAAATTTTCTGCAGTATCACAGAAATAATGATAAAAGATCATTAGATGTGATACAGAAAACGTCAATAAAGCATTGAACGTGTACCTGCCGAACTTGCAAGAGCCTCTGACAATGCATGTATAATAATAATAATAATAATAATAATAATAATAATAATAATAATAATAATAATAGGCTAATTATGATAATAATAATAATAATAATGATAATAATTAGAGTTGTAAAAATACCGTATAATACCAACAAGCATTGTATAATACTGCATTAATTATATTATAATACAAAGTGTATACAAATGATTCATCGAGTTTTGACGTGGTATATCTTCAAAGGTATAATGTCCATCCATTTGTACTAATAGCCAATCGAAAGAGCACATTTTCAAATTCTGTACATATCATTACAAATGTTCTATGTGCTCTCCTCGTGTTATCCGACACACATCTATGTGGTAGTCCAGTTCGACTCGTAGGCTACACGTTGGAGCATGTCATTGTCGATGTTCCTCAGCGCAGCAGTGATACGATCTCGGAGTTCAGCCAATGTTGTCGGCTTAGGTGGCATGCAAACATTCTCTTTCACGTACCCCCAAAGAAAAAAAAAACACAAGCTGTGAAGTCAGGAGACCGTGGGGGCCACCGGAGGATTGCCAAAGCATCCTGAGCACATCGCCCAATCCACCGGTTTGGAAGTTCCTCGTTCAGATATCGACGCACTTCTCTATGCCAATGAAGCGGAGCTCCGTCTTGCTGGAAGATGAAGTTTGGATTGTTATTTGTCAGTTGAGGAAAAACCAGTCTTGCAACATTTGTAGGTACGTCGCACCCGTCACGGTATTTTCAGCAAAAAAAGTAGGGTCCGTAAACCGTGCTCCTTGAGACAGCACAGAAAACATTCAATTTTGGAGAATCTCTTTCAATTTCCACTATAACACGGGAATTTTCTGTGCCCCATATTCGGACATTGTGACGATTCACCTTCCCACTCAGGTGAAACGTCGCCTCATCATTGAACACGAGTCGAGAGGCAAATTCGTCATCTTCCAACGCTGCCTGGAAACGATAACAAAATTCGTTTCTGATGACGAGGTCGTTTGCTGCCTCTCGGATTCTCTCTACCTTTTCAGCTGAAACACCTGGTCGTCCTGAGCTTTTTCCTTTACACAAGCATCTTTTGTCTTTCAACTGTCGATACCACCGCAGAATGCTTTGGTGGGTCTTCTCTGTACTGTCTCCGGAACGCACGCTGCACAGTGATGATGGATTGAGTACTCTGATATTCCAAAACACAAAATGCTTTCTGTTGATCAGTCACCATTTTACCAACCGCCACTAGTGAGTCACTGAAGAGTCGGAATGAAATCTGAAATGAGAGATACCAAATTTAAGAATATGCTCTTTCTATTGGCTATGAGTACAAATGGGTGGACATTATAAATTTTAAGCTAGGCTATACGATATCAAAACCTGATGAATCATTTGTATACACTCTGTACATGGGTGTTCAAACGCCAATAGAACCAGGAGATATGCTCTGCTAAGGTCAATAACTTTCCATATAAAATAGGAAAAACGACCTTAAAGAATATGCGCTGCGGGTTGCTTACGCCAGAGGTTACCTCGTTCGAGTTACAATTGGACATCTATGGTATAATACGTAGCCTATAAAAGACGCAATATTCACTACCGCAGCATTCTCGGTTGTGCATAAATATCAGGCGACTTGTCTCAATTAAGAAGTACTCATTTGCTTCAAGTTAGATGCCTCTCGAACCTATCTCACAGGACCCATATCGGCAGCTATCAACACTGTTAAGGCAGATAATGCTGTTTCGTCTGATGTCCATGAGCAATTCGCTCAAATTTCAAATCACACTGATCTAGTGTTACGAGATAGTTCAATGTTCTCTCCGACCGATCAGTTAATTATAAAGGCTGCAATTAAGAACAGAAAGGAATTCACATGTAAACTCATTCATGCTGCAGAAAACTTATTGGATCCACATTATAAGGAGTCGGCTCTGATTGCAAATGAGGAGAACGAAGCATTCCATTACATCACTGTTGTAGCAGCGTGCTAGGTTATGAGCTTATGACAGTGGAATAATCATGGCCGAATTTAAAGAAAGCAATGACAATTTTTTCCGAGACAGTTTGTGGGTTGCTGTTCAACATGTCTCACCTTCTACCTGGTGGAGGGAATTGTGTGGCAAACAACCGATAAGTTCTCTGGCATCTGAACGTCTGAATCACAGTCTAATACTTACAGTCACGCAACTCATACGTATAAAATATGCCAACATTTGCGCTCTAGCGGCAGGCAAGTTAACAGTGTGCACACGACATATGATAACACATCAGAAAACAGGTTTTGCGTAATTTATTTTATATTTTTATGCTATACAGTAAGTGTATATTATGTTCTTATTAATTTTACTTTAGAATCCTAGAAGAATTTCATACGCAGTTAATCTATAAGTTTCAGAAGCTGGGAATACACGTAATTCTTTCTGCTCCTTACAACTGAATCTTGGCCTGATCACATGTCATGCTTTGAAATAATATAATTGTTCGTACGTGGACGGTTAATTCAATTCATTCCTAAATATATTTATGAATCATTGGAACTCTATATTTACTGTGAGAAGAGTCAAAATTAGTAGCTTCAAAATTGTAGGCCATATCTCGTAGGGTACATCGCGTGGTGAACTCCTCTCCCTATTTCATGAGAAATTAACTATTTTCCATACCGCAAATTGGGGTAAACTCGGCCGCTGAGGTAAACTTGAAAATAAAAAAGGGGAGGATTTAAACCTTAAAGGAGCAGTCCGCGATAAAATTCGAAATTTTGATTATATTATAGGATGTTTACCTAAGTAATCCTTAGATTAACGGCGTTTGTCTCATCTCTCTACGCCTTTTAGTTTGTGAAATATTAAAGGTCTTATTGCAAGCTCTGACGTCATAACCACCGATCGCTTCATAAGACTACATTGTAGTTCCGTTTGACATACAGTGGTGTAGAACGAGTAAATACATATTCATATGTTACAGTCAGTTATTATTAACTCACTTAGGACCTATCACATGCATATACTATAATAGTAATAGTAATAATAATAATAATAATAATAATAATAATAATAATAATAATAATAATGCTAGTAATAACTTACCCAAACTCTATCCCACTTTAAATCCCGTGTACAATGCATTCTGTTCCATTCTGTGATTAGAACGACTTAGGTCTGATAAGGGTTCAAACTGAAAAGGTTTAATATTTTGATCAATTATAACCAAAGTCAACGTCTTCACTGAGTGAGTGAATGTATGTGCGACTTGAAATATTCGTTATATAGGGACTACAGATACGTGTTTATCTCACGTCAGCAATAAATTAGTACATTGTTTATATTATTCTATTGCACCATAGTTGTTGAGTCACACGGTTTAGGCACCGGGGCTATGTTTGAGAGAACCTCTAAAACATGTGGATCATCGAATTGCAGTAGTTGATAATCACGAGCTACTTCCAACACATTTCTCTGTGTATCTTCTCTCCACGCGTTTTCCTTCCTGCTGTATGTTTTCTTTTCCACCCATCTTTATTGGCTTTAGAGTACTGGAGTCTGGAACCAGTTACATCTATTTTCACGTTGTAATTATGGTCCATTATCGCACACATAGTTCTTGTTATTATTCCATCATATTGAAAGTGTTTTCTCTTAGGAGTGTAAACCAATCTCTCGTTATGATATGGTTCAAGTTTGCTGGTGTGACAAAACTGATTAGTCTGCTTTAAGTCTTTTAAAGGGCAGGGTTGCATACATTTTTCAGAGCATTGTTGGTTCGGATCCAGATTCGGTCCATTCCCTCTCGCTATTGTATGGGTGAATGTGTGCATATTTTTTATATATCTCTGTTCGTGTATATTACAAATATGATTTAATATAGAAATGAATCTGTCTTCTAAGTCGTCAGAATCACCTTCACATGTAGCACATAACCATCACGAGTGATTTATGATGCTGTGTTTCCACATTTGTATTTTCTCATATGTTTTTGCGGCGGCTTTAAGGTATTTAGATAAGCTTTTTGCAATGTGCCAAATGTCAAATGATGGTCCACCATTCGTATTTGGTCCTCATGAATTTCCTAATTCCTCTATTGCGTTCCGACAGAGAGAGGGTAATGTTCATTTTTTTCTTTTAGGCGATCTAGAACTTTTTCGCATGCTGCTTTTTCAATATTGCCTACAATTAGACCCTTTTGTAGAACTACGAAGTCTATAAGATTATCTGAATTAAGGTCCATTACACTGTAAGTGACATATTTTGCACTGTAACCAGGTGAGTCAAATTGGTCATCACCGCGATTCGAACGTTTTTATCTTTTACGGAATTGATAAGTTGTTCATGAATCTGAAAATAACTACAACTACTGTTGGTTCTACGAATTTTGAAATTATTTTATAAAATGTTGTCTTGCCGATGAAGTATAGTTGTAAAGTTTTTGAAAAATTTTCAAACAATTTGTACCTTATACCTGATGAATTAGAATTTGAAGTTTCTTCTTCTATTTGAAAAGATCTGTCTAAGTCAATTTATGGCTCACTCACATCTGATTCACCACACACACATTTCTTGGCGTCTCGCACCCTATCTCACACTGCACAGCTTTGTTTATATCAGGTTTCTGTGAATTTTCAGCCTCATCGAGAACTACACATACGTCAATATTTTCAGCTATAGGTGCATCACTGCAACTTGCTATTACTTCTTCGACGACCTCTTTTCATTTATAAGTAGACGAGCGCGTAGTATCAGAACTGTCTTGGGGAGATTCTCCTTTCAAAAATAAGGGACAGCAGTTTTCTTCATTTTCAAAGAGTTCTATTAAACGTCTTTTTAATAGAGACGATTCTTCAAAATTAATTTCATGGAAATGATTAAAACACACAATAGCAGTTTTCGATGGTGTAAAACCTTTTCTGTTGATTTTCTTCACCCATATTTTAAATATTTGCGGTGGACTTTTCTCTGCTTGGCAATACATGAAATGATACCCCTTCTCCATGTTCTGCTTTTGTTCTTCCCTCTGAACACGAAAAATCACAACACCACGGCATTTTAAACTGTATTACGATACAATTTTTTCTGTTTAGTCTACTGTAGCTCAAAATCGTTCATATAAAAGAAAATAGCCCTACATAAAACCACAACGTTGGTATGTGCTATTTTATGATTAAATGAAAAGCAAAATATGACTTCACTCAATCACAACTAAGTCCGAAATTCTGTTCACGTGTACTACGGCGCGAGAAGATTATTTAATACAGAGCACCGCACTCGGGATGTTCTCGGCCTACTATGCAATCACAACAGTTCAGTGGCTATGACGTCATAAGTATTTGTGCGGAGTCAGTAACTCAAGAACCATGCCTCGCATTGACATGCGGTAAATTACATTCTACTTAGATTGAAAAACGTGTTTGATTAAAGCCAACTTAATTTTATCGCGGACTGCTCCTTTAATATGACATTGATTTATGAAGTTCATTATTTTTCCATTTCTTAAGAACCGGTATTTCCTTTATTATTTTGAGTCACAAATAGTGCTGATATTATGGTGTAAATTTTTATGGCAAGTTTACCGCATTTTACATTACATTTCCAGTTTTCACACATAAGCTTAATTTTGACTTATCCTACCTATGTAATACGTAATTTACATGCACTTACTGTTAATATGACGTAGGTGAGAACAAATAAATGAACACACAATTTTGTTGAAAAAATTGTAACTTCAGTATTAATTAACTCCGAAAATATAGGCCTAATTTTATTTTCAGAGCAGAAGTGGTGTAAGTCAAGAATGGGTAATGAGGGTTAAAGAAAACATTCTGTAAAATACAGCACAAAGTAGCAGTTAATATTTAATTTATTTAAACTATTAGTAGTCAGTGAATAGCACGAAGGATATATTAATTGCTACTTTGTGCTGTATTTTACAGAATTTTTACTTTAAGCCTCATTACCTAATTTTGACTTACACCACTTCTGCTCTGAACGGCTCAAATAATCACTGGGAATGTAAAATCAACACCAATAACAGTTAACAGTCATGCAAATTATTACAGAAAAGATTGCTTTTTATATTAAATTTAAAAAGGCTCTTTTATTTCTTGAGAACTTAATACGTCTGCCACATGAATCTACACCAACACATCAGAAATTTTATCGACACAGTCCGGATTTATTCAAGAAGTGAATATTTCGTAAAAGGATTAGGCCTACAATACTCCATGAATTCTTGGAAATTAACACCATGATCCCTACTTGAATGCAATATAACATTCAACTTCTGAAAAATATAAAGAAATAAACATGAATACAAAAATTATGGAATTACTTGCATTAAAAACTCTAGATACATTATCCAAAATCGGAATGGTTACACATTTACACATATGATCTCTGCAAAAAAATAATATGACATACAAATAGGTAACTGATAACTAATAAATGTTTTATAGAACATAATACGTAGGCTACCTACAACGTGGATTATTGGTTATGACTGATTTATGATTTTCTCTTGGTCTTTAGGGAATCTGAAGAACGACAAATTCGGATATTTAAACTTGTTGTTACTGCACTTTTCGTCATTGCACACATTGCCTTTGTTCCGACGCATGATTAAAACGTTTATAACATCTCGCATCCCTTTAAAGCACGTGCTGGCTGAACGAGATTGTATCAACCCTATTACCAGTGCCTTGCCTGCCGCTTGGGCGCTAGTGTCGCGAATGTTGGCAAAAAAAGTATTGAAGTTGCGCGACTGTATTAGACTGTGGTTTGAATGTACTCCCATCCTCAACCGCAAGTGAGTGCAACTGGTCATGGGCGAATCCATACAAACTAGGAACAGACTTTCTCCGGAAACAACCGAAAAGTTGGTTTCGATACAGTGGAAGCTCCGATACAAGGATGATGCACCAGAACGAGCTGAGGTTGAAGGACCGCAATTTTCGTCCATGAAGAGGTCGAGTGATCTTGCGAATTGTTACAACTCTTAATAAAACATTGCAATATTGATACAAAATATTTAAGTTTTTCTTTCTGTGATTTCGTGATATCTATTGTGAAAGAATATCTAATGTTACTTTTTCTTCCTTTTGGAAGAATGAGTGCAGTTATTTTCCATTAAAAGTGTAAGCCAAAGTCAATATCATGCAAACTATTGCAATTCTATTTATTTTTATTTTTTGTTTTACTAATATTGCTATGTTTATATTAGTAAAAATAATTAATTTACTTATATTTACTGTATCCTATATGAACGATAAAGCTCCAAAACTATTTTTATGACTAAAATATACAAAAAACGAAAAAATGTTCATAGACCTTACAAGCATTCATGTCACCAATCCAACCAGTGTTATCAATGAATGATACTGTATAATACCTCGTTTCGGTATTATACCAAACATACGGCTCTGGTCTTGAACGACTGTAATAATAATTAATTCGTAATTTCTGCACAAGGTCAGATCTTTAACTGCTCTCCCGTTCACCATTCCTTCCAGTGCACCCTTCAGTAGACAGTTTCTTCTTAGCCAATTTCTCTTTCTCTTCCTGATCAGTTTCAGCATTATTCTTTTTTTCACTCTTTCTAGCACAGCTTCATTTCTTATTCTGTCCGCCTATTTTACACGCTTCATTCTTCTCCATATCAACATTTCAGATGCTTCCAATCGGTTCTCTTTCTCTTCACTTTATCGTAATGTCCATGTTTCTGCCACACTCAACACAAAGCAATTCACTAGTCACTTACATAGCTCTTTTTCCAGAGATCCGCAGAAGATGCTCATTTTTCTATTAAGAGCTTCCTTTTGGCTTCCTAGCTGCAGCTCATGTTACTACTAATTATAGTAGATCTACACCCCAAGTATTTGAAGCTGTCCACTTGTTTCACTGCCTCATTTCGAATTGCCACCTTTACCTTTAACCGGTTGTCTTTGTCTTGTTTCTATTTATGTTCATCCCATACTGCTCACAGCTGTCATTTAGCTCCAATAGAATATCCCTTAGTATCATCTCATTCTGCTAACGACTCCATATTATCAGAAAATATTACGCACTTTATTCTTCCTCCTAGCATCACCCTTCCCGTATTCTGAAAACAGTTCTTCCAAGTAGACGGTGAACAGGATAGATGATAAAGGGCATCCCCGTCATACTCCTCTCCCTGTTCCCATTCCCTCTGACATTTCTTCTCCTATCCTGACTTTGACTCGTTTCATATAAAAATTATTGAATATCCTCCCTTTTCAAACATACCAATTTTCTTCTAAATCCCCATAATTTTATTTCAATCCAGTTTGTCGAGAGATTTTTCCAGGTTTGCAAATATTACATACACTTATTTATTTTTCGCTAGTTATTTTTTGCCGATGATGATAATGATATCAATAATAATAATAATAATAATAATAATAATAATAATAATAGTAATAATTGTTATTATGTGGCAGATGATGTCGAGGATTCGGCATTATTACCTGACATTCGCCTTATGATTGGGAAAAACTTCGGAAAAGCCCCAACCAGATAACCAGCCCAAGCGGAAATCGAACCCACGCCCGAGCGCAACTCTGGATTAGCAGACTAACGCTCTACCGTCTGAGCTACGCCGATGGCTCATTATTATTATTATTATTATTATTATTATTATTATTATTATTATTATTATTACTATTAGTATTACTCTTATTATTACTATTACGATCACTGCTATTACTACTATTACTATGATTGTTATTACTATGACTTATTATTATTATTATTATTATTATTATTATTATTATTATTATTATCCTACAGCTTTTGACTAGCACAGTAATAATAATATTATTATTATTATTTTTATTTTTATTTTTATTTTTATTAGTGGTGGTGGTGGTGGTGGTGGTGTCCATCCGTTCTAATCTCTTTCCCCCTTCACCGTTCTTTGTCAGTAGCATCTGTATCAGGCCACGGTAATCTACATTTCGTCTACATTATCCATCAGTTGCTGCTATGATCTTATTCTCCTTTCTTACATTTTCAAATTTAAAACCTTCGTTGGAAATTTACTGATTTCAAAAAATAATGTTGTAATTGTGGTATTTTGGAATTTGTGTTTCTTGATTGTTATTATTATTATTATTATTATTATTATTATTATTATTATTATCATCATCATCATTATTATTATTATTATTATTATTATTATTATTATTATTATTAATTTAGTTGGTTTATTTTATCTCGCTTTATCAACTGCAATGATTATCTAGTGTCTGAGTGAAGTGAAGGTGATAATGCCAGCGAAATGAGTCCAGGGTTTAGCACCGAAAATTACCAAGCATTTTCTCTTAGTGGGTTGTAGACATCAGATGATACAGCTAGCTAGTCTACTGCTATGGCGCCAGTCATATCGAAGTTAAAAGATTGAATTTTTATTGATTATGCCTTTACTAGTGATGGTAAAATTGTACTGTACAACGTGTGACAAACGCATTAGGTGCTCCATGAAGTCACAATTAGAACAGCATTTAAAAACTGAACTTCATGTGAGAAATAAAAAACATTCTCCATTGAAACAACAAGTTCTTCTTACACAAGTGGTACTGGAATCTTCTTCGTCCTCTACCAGTGAATTTAATAATTTGTACATTGTAGTGGTTCTGCAAACATCCTATGGTATAAACTTTGAGTGCTAAAGTTTCAAGTATTCCTATGCAAATTCTGGAACTTCAATATTCCGAATGAATTGATATTCTGGAAAAATTATTCGAACTCCTGCTACACTGACAAAATGGAAATGATTAAAGTTGAACTTGGTGATTCATACGTATGGGGTTGCCGTTAGGGAGTCAATTAATTCCTTGTGTCATTTTATCGCAAATATCGTCGAGAGTAAATTGGATCCAGAGACTCTGTCCAAGCCTTATTTAATTTACTGCCAACCACTGGAACAGACAAATTATGCTACAGTTTCTCAAGTCGTCAACAACGGACTTAAGGGGTTACAGATTAACTAAGAAAAGCTGCTGGTGCTCTACTTAGATGCTGCATCCTATATACTAAAAGCTGCGGGTGCCCTGTCTGTGTTTCCCCAATATGGTTCACTTCACGTGTTTGGCACGGTACATGGCTGAGACCATAAGAGATAAATTTCCTGAAGTGAATGGTTACATATCAGCAAAAAAAAAAAAAAAAAAAAAAAAAAAAAAAAATGTTCCGTAAATCTCCCTATCGCTTGCAGTGCTACAAGAAACTTACCGGATATGTCTTTACCTCCACAGCCTGTGATTACTAGATCGGGAACGTAGATAGAAGCTGTGAACTTCTTTAACGAACATTTAAAGACAATGAAATCGGTGGTGGAAACATTTTTTCCTGAAAGTGCATCATCTGTGTGTGAGTCCATGAGTGCCTTTCAAGATTCGAAGGTAGCTTCATCGATAGCATACATCACAAGCCACTTCAGTTGGATTTCGAACACAATTAAAAAACTTAAAACTTCTGGACTGGCCCTCCATGAATCTATGTCTATGCAACCAATAAACTGATCAGCAGACATAGGATTCTAGGGCAAATGCCTATTTTGTTTCTTTAGGAGAAAAGTAAAAATAATTATTAATATTTGTGTTTCATGGAAATTGAAAGGTATTCAAAGAGTTTTATAGTGCCCTAAAATGCCCTAAAACGGTTATTAGAGCCTAATTTGTTAATATTCGCCTAAAAATGCCTAACTCACTGTAAAGTTTCGCATTTTACTCTTACTTTTTATAATTTATACATGCATTCACTGCGAAATTTAAGGCATTTAAAAAGTGGAAAGTTTGCTTCACACCGGCGATGAAACCATTGATAAAGGAAACAAAATGTTTTGAATCTCACGACACACGCAATAGATTTCACCGAATTTAACATGTTTGGAGGCATAAATGCCGACAAAGAACCAACCTTAGTTTTGAAGCAGGCAACAATCACAACATGTGCTGCTACCGATTCAGAGATATACTATACTATAAAAATGACTGTTTTCGGTCTGAAACCGATTAGCTGTACTGCCCTTCAGAGTGTCATAAAATCACAATTTTTGGAGAAAGAGTGTTTTTGAAATATTTATGAAAAGTCGTAAAACTGCGAATTAGTAGGGTAAACCGTTACAAAATATTTAAAAGAATGGCCCTCCTAGTGTTAACACTACCAGGAAATGCAACAATAAGTGGAACTTTGTATTTTTGTGCAATTGAATCTCAATAACAACGGTTCATTTGAATGCTCGTTAACAGTTGCTCTTTCCCTCACCTTATTTGTGTTGAGAAGTTTTGAGCGGTAGGACGTTTTCCTGTGAAGTTTAACGCGATAATGCCGAAAAATATAAGTGCAATGGCTAACAGAATATTCAGAATTCATTTATGTTGGAAAAATAATATTCTGCAAGATTTGTAGCAAACAGGTATGTAACAATAGTTGAAATATATCAATTCTATTAATTTTAATGAGTAGGCCTATAATATTTATACATTGACTGAGCTATCCTGAGGTATAATTCTTTTTAAGACCACTACACTTTAACCTTTTAAATTCCGATAGTTAAAGTATTTGCAGGTCATTAAAATTTTGATTGTTCGAACCCACTAACTTTGTGATAGAAATACGGCAATACAACAATTAGGATTTTATTTTAATTCAGTTTACTTTACATTTTTAGATTTCGCAAGAAAAGAAGTGCCACCTAAAGCAGCATGTCCAAGGAGCGGCTCATAAGGCTAAAGCTCAGCAGAAAAATCAACTGCAACAAACTTTACTACCACAGCCTACTTCATCCAATCTCAGCAGCAATTTCTATGCTGATTTAACCAGAGCGTTTGTTGCTGCTAACATTCCCTGGAATGCAATTGAAAATCCGGTTTTAAGACAGTTTTTACAAAAATACTGCAAACAAAATATCCCATCTGAGTCGACCCTAAGAAAAAATTACTTAGACAGAATATACAATGAAACTTTAGCTTCCATTCGGGAGGATATAGGTGATTCTTACATATGGGTCTCTGTGGATGAAACCTCAGATCCTATGAATAGGTATATAGCAAATATGGTAGTAGGAAAACTTAGTCCTGATGGACCTTCGATTCCACACCTCGTATGTGTTAAGGAACTTTCGAAAGTGAATAGCCAAGCCATTGCTTATTTTGTAAATAAAGGCCTACAGTCTTTATACTCAGGTAATATTGACGATTCTAAAGTTCTGTTGTTTTGTACTGATGCTGCCTCATACATGGTTGCTGCAGCTCCACTTCTTAAAACATTTTATCCTAACCTCACGCATGTAACCTGTCTAGCACATGGCCTTCACAGGGTTTCTGAAACAATCCGGAATGAATTTTCTCTTGTCAATTCGTTTATTTCTAACACAAAAAAATGTTTTTGTAAAGCCCCATCCAGGATTTCAATATTCAGAGAGAACTTTCCAGATATCCCACTCCCACCTCAGCCGGTTGTTACACGATGGGGAACCTGGATTCAGTCAGTGGTGTATTATTCTAAGTATTTTAAAGAAGTGGTCACAGTTATTGATAAATTACCTGAAACTGATAGTGCAGCGTGTGTGAAAGCAGTGAAAGATTGTCTGAATGACTCACGAGTGAAAAACGATATTGCCTACATAACATCAAACTTTTCTTTCATACCTGCAAGCATTGAACAATTAGAACGTGAAAAACAATCTCTTTGTAGCCAAATAGCAATAGTAAAGGAAGCTCAAGTGAACATACATTCTGCTTTGGGCGAATCTGGGAAAAAAAGTTAAAAATAAGTGGGACAACGTATTAAATAAGAATGTAGGATTTTCATTGTTGGAAAAAGTATCAAGAGTGATATCGGGTGAAGTGTAAATGTTCCAGTAAGTATTGATGTTTCTATTGTACCTAATTTAAAATTTGCGCCTCTCACATCAGTTTCGGTTGAAAGAAGTTTTTCTGCTTTCAAAATGATTCTCAGTGACAAAAGGCAAAGGTTAACTGTGGAGAATTTAGAAAAAATTCTGGTGGTGTACTGTGCAGATAATTATAATAAAGTCTGAGCATGGAACTGAATTTCAATAACTTAAAATGAGTAATCTTGATATCAATAATCATTATTTCATTAGTTTCAATATATTAAATTTGTGCAGCTCTGTTTATAAATATAATATAGTATTCTTTTTTTAATGTTTAAACATACTTTTTTGTGCGTATTTTAGTGTATAACTAAAAATTTCAGTGAAAGAAATAAGTATGATACCTTTATGTGCCTAAAATGCCTATTTTCATTAAAATAGAGCCTAATTTTACAAAGTTTGAGCTTATTTTAGGCGCCTAAAACTGCAATTTTTAGTGCCTAAAAATCCGATGTCTACTGATCAGCGAGGATTGTTACATCGTAATGAAGGTCCGAGCGGTGTTGTCATATTAGAATCCCCCACACAGTATAATCTCGCAGACCCAGAGTCAAACGTTGTTATTGTTTAGCACCGCCAACTGGAAGCCTTTGAATAAACTGTATTAATTTAAAAACAACAATGCAGGCCAGCTCTCGCTGCACGTGCAGTATCGCTGTGTTATCAGTAATTCCGAGAATCAATTACCTTTATAATTAATTTGGAAGGCGTTCAAATACCCTTTTTATTAATATACTATTACGGTGTTATATTATCAGAATTACTATTACCAGCAGCGATGGAGTGAGATCATCACAGGCCACCAGACTTAATACGTGATAAGAAGAGCAAGAAGACTTACTTATGTACTTACTTACTTATGGCTTTTAAGGAACCCGCAAGTCCATTGCCACCCTCACATAACCCCGCCATCGGTCCCTATCCTGTGCAAGATTAATCCAGTCTCTTATCACCATATCCCACCTCCCTCAAATCCATTTTAATATTATCTTCCCATCTACGTCTCGGCCTCCTCAAAGGTTATTTTCCTTCGAATGAGATCAATAACAGTTTTTTCTTTTTTTGCAACTTTGAAATTAATTTTTGGATATTTCCAGAGGTGTCACGGGTTTGAAAATTGGTATACTACTGTATTTTGATCTCTAATTTAAGCAGAAAACACTACATGAAAAAATAATATTGGGTAAGCAAAAAATAGTTTATGGATTTTTCTCAAAAATGGACTTGAATGATTATTGATATCATTGCTTCAATTATTTATCAACAAAAGTAAAATAATTGATGGACGGAGAGAGGCGAACTCGACGCTTAACAGCAGAAGGGACTGAAGAAGAAGAGAAGAAGAGTAAAATAATTGAGGTCTAACAAGTTGCTATATTCTTAGTAAACTGAAGATTATGAAGTCATGAAATAGTCTACGTAAAATGAAGTAAATATGGAAGTATAGAATATGATTTAATGTAAGGTAACACTAGCTATTATATATTCCGCATATTATGCGTGTGTTTTTTTTTTCGGATCTTTCCATACTCTTATACTGTAAATATTAATAACATCTGAAATAAGTGTGTTCATTTTACTGACATTCAATCATTGTGGGCAGTGATTTATATCTCAGTTATCGATTTCAGACGAATAGCAAATCACCTGTTTCATAGGGACTTTTATTATCTGTTAAATTATCGGCAGTAATTAACAGTGCTTTATGTCCAATAGGTTGTTAATTGATATATGGAGAGCGGACTTACAGACTGCAGGCTAATGTTATTGTGTTGAAGCAGAACAGAGCCAAGTTGTGGCAAACGATAACTTTGGGCCTAACAGTTGGGGGTTGCTATGGCAACTGTCATCTGGGAACAAGACGATAGCATAGCTCAGAAGGGACAGTCTGGGAGGAGAATCAAATACATGCATGAGCTGAGGATGTTTTCCCCAAGGGTAGATTTTAGGAGGATTTGATGGAGATGGGGACCTGGCTGATGGTTGTAGGGGCCTTGTGCTTGCAGATCAAATTCTCACTAATTAACATGGAAGAAAATGAGCTTCTTGTTATTTTGTAACAACTGCTATACTTTCATCTTATAATAAGCAATACGGGGTAATACTTGTATTACATATTCTAGCTGTAGCCACAGATAATTATTATTCCATACTTGTTTACTTATCCTTAAACATATTTAAAACGATTTTATGAGAAGTGACCATATGAGCAGCTTTAAAGAGTATCATGTTTAAATATTAAGGCCACCGGCATAGCTCGGACGGTACAAGTGAGATTCAAAATCTGAGACTGCTCTGGCGTAAGTTCGAATCCCGCTTGTATAATACTGGTCCGATTCTTCCCTCCCTCTTTCCTTTTCCTCCAACGCTTTTTCAAACTATAAGGCTAATCCTCTGCCTCATCTCGCCAAATACCATCTGGCTATCACCAATTTCATCGACTCTAAATATCCTAGTGATCGTTACAGCGTCATTAAATAACTGACTAAAAATTACCAATTTCACCGACACTAGACAACTTCGTAGTTGATAAAGCGTTGTTAAAAAATTAAATATATATTGGACCTCGGACTCATTTCGCCATAATTTCTTCAAGTACCATTATCCTCATTACCATAGCCCAGGTTAAGTTTACGGTGCACCGTGATGTATACGTCCAAGTGCGCGACCGTTTGGCGACAGATATATTCACAGAACATGAGTGGTGACCACGATAATCTCAGGCTGAGGTGCAAGCGTTCGGGCCCCTCCTCCGTAAAGGATAAAAAATATTATTATTATTATTATTATTACTAAATATTTTGATTATTTACTAATATAATAGTATATAAACAGAATCGTTCAAGATTGGCGACAGACACGCCATGGATTTATTCCAATTAATCGAAATTTGCAGCTTTATGCTTTACTTTTCGCTGATGATCTAGTTCTCGTAGCATCAACTGAAGGTGATTTACAATATTCAGTACACAATTTAAATATGGTCAGCGGAAAATATAACATGGAAATTAATATTGAAAAAATGAAAATGATGTCATTTTGTGGGAAATTCCCTGTACCAAGTAAAATCTGTTTGAATAATAAAATAATAGAAAGAGTAAATACTTTCACTTACCTTGCCTATACACTATCACCTTATGAGGAAGTAGATATTGCTGAAAAAATATGTAAATATAATACAACAATGGGGATCATTAATAAAATCATGAAACCTTCACTAGTACAAAGACACACAAGAATAGGTTTGTATAAAACCTTAGCACAGCCAGTATTAAGCTATGGTAGTGAAGCGTGGACTGTGAAGAATAAAGATGTCAGTAGAATAACAGCAAGTGAGATGAGGTTCATGAGAGCAACAGCTGTATATACTCGCTGGGATCATAAAAAAATGAGGACATAATGCAAGAACTTCAAATAGAACCCATTATGCAGTTCATCAGCAAATATCAACTTTTTTCAGTGGAAGGGTCATCTCGGACGAATGGATCGATGCAGAATTCCAAAAGCACTGTTTCATTACCATCCGCATGGCAAAAGATTTCTGGGTCGTTCGAAGAAGAGATGGACTGAAAATTCTAGTTTGAGATCGTAACAGGCCACTCGCCCTAATACTTGTTAGAAAGACGACGACGACTAATATAATAGTTTCTTTTTGTTAATATGTGAGATATCTCTGATTGAAGTTCTAGTTGATATGTACATCTTATTCTAAGGAATTAGTCGAATAAAAAGAGGAATCCTGATCACCCACCAACCCCACTCCCACTCTGAATACGAGTCCTGGCTAGAAAATCTGTGATAACATTGTTTCTATGTTGTGTCTTGAAAACAGCAAAACTTGAATAGGTCACCGGCATGTGTTAACGAGCAAAACTCGTGCTTCGAGGCTGCGCTTGGACGAGGGTTCGAATTCGATTAGGTGTATTACCTCGTTAGGTTTCTTCAATGTAAGGCGAATGTCAGTTAATCTCATGAGTTATTACGAATGCTCTGGCTCATTTCGTGAAAATACAATTTCACTATCATCAATTACACTGACGCTATGTAAAATTGCAGTTTATATAGCGTTGTTAAATAGCCTAATCGATGAAAATAACTTGATTAACAGGATGCGGCCTTAGATGGTTCCCTCGATTTCCCCAGGTGGAAATGTAGAATTTGCACGGTACGATTGAATAAATATCATGTGCTAACACAGAATCGAACCTGATGTTCGTTCCCCCTTTAACAAAACCCTGTGAGAGATGATGATGATGGTGATAAGGATATTAATAATTATAATTCACTCATTCATACTTCTGAGGTGCGTTTGAAAAGTCCATGGCCTGACACATACTTACATGGCATTGTAAACGTGTCAACAAGCCGCGATTGTTAGCGGCCATTTTACATTAGTTCAAGCACGAAAGATGATAATTTTCTGTTGACTACATTTTGTATAGTTTAATTTAGAAGTTAGTGCGCCGAACAGATTCGCAAAAATGGAAAATACCGAGCTTCGTGCTGTGATTTAAGTATTTCGTAAAAAGGGTATGAGTCCAACAGAATTTAAAGCAGACATGGGTGCTACGCTAGGGAAACACACTCCAGCGTTTTCGACTGTGAAAAAATGGTCGACACTATTTAAACATAGTCGAGAGAGAGAGAGAGAGAGTGTGAGTGAGTGAGTGAGTGAGTGAGTGAGTGAGTGAGTGGAAGACGACTACCTTAGTGGACGTTCAGTAACAGCAGCAAATGAAGAAATCGTAGAAAAAAATCCGCGACATGATGTTGAATGACCGTCTACTGAATGTGCGGGAAATTAGCGAGATTATGCTTATCTGAACTGAACAGGTGTGCCACATAGTCAGTGCCTTGGGCATGTCAAAGATCTCCGTAAGGTAGGTTCCGCGTTTGTTAACACCGGAACTGAAGCACGTCCGATGTCAAATTTCGAGGGATTTGTTGGCTCGATTCGAGCAAAATACGGCCGATTTTTTAGGCCGTTTGTGACCACTGATGAAATCTGGATCCACTACTACATACAAGAGACAAAACAGCAGTCGAAACAATGGAAGCACTGTAATTCTCCGCCTCCAAAGCAAACAAAAGCTATTCATTCGGCTGGGAAAGTCATGGCGTCCGTGTTCTGCAATTCTAAGGAGATAATCATGTTTGACTATCTAGCAAAGGGGAGAAAAATAACCGGAGAATATTATTAAAATCTCTTGCAGCAACTGGAAGGGAAGTTCTCGAGAAGAAGCCGGGTGTAGCCAAGAAGAAAGTGTAGTGCACCTACTCACACGCCTGCAATCGCGGTTGCTGAACTACACGAACTACGGTTCGAATTGTTGTTGCACTCCCCACCTACTTACTAAATCTCACAATCTCAGACTTCTTTTTTCCCCATTGCTCAAAACTCACTTGGTTTGGAAAAAAATTTCATCGAATGAAGAGGTTATCGCAGTAGCAGAAGATTTTTTGCAGACCTCGACGAATCTGTGTACAAGGAGTGTATAGCAGCACTGGTGGACCAAGTGCGTGAATGTCGTGGGGGATTATGATGAGAAATAAAGATTGTTTCAGAATAATCATAGTTTAATTTCTATGTCAGGCCATTAACTCCTCGAACAAACTTCGTAGTTTTCTCCCCAAAGGCAGGTTCTTCACTGCAAACCGAGCATTCTCCAATCTTCCCTATTTCCATCTTCCTCTTTGTCTCCGCATCCGATATACAGAGTGTTTCCGGGCTAGTGTTACAAACTTTTAGGGATGATGGGGAAGGGCACATGTATCAATTTGAGATAAGGAACCCTGGTCCGGAAATGACGTCGAAAGTTATAAGCAAAAATAGTTGTGTGGAAATGAAATAATTTTATTCCTCTGTACACCTTATTTATGTGTATTTATTTGTACGTCTTACACATACTTGGTCATCTGACGTTGTTTACGTTGTCTACTTACAGTATTTCATTCAGTGCGCTGTCTGAGGGGTGGGGACAGGAAATTACACTAAAGCAATGCAGATAGCGTAATGTGTAACGGACATGGTCGGTCCTGATATGCACGTCTGTAGACAGCAGTGTATGTGTACAAGTTGCAGTGTCCAGTCGATCAGTCCTAGTGAAACGGAGGAGTATACGAGAGCGGAATATGCAGACCTGACTTTCGAATACGGATGAGCCAATGGGAACAGTAGACAAGCTCTCAGATTATATCGGAACAAGTACCCACGTAGGAGACATCCGGCCCATACCATCTTTCCACGACTTTTCCAAAGGTTAAGGGAAGGAGGGCACGTGATGCCAAATTACAATTCCATTTCCACACAACTATTTTTGCTTATAACTTTCGACTCAGTCATTTCCGAACCAGGGTTCCTTATCTTAAATTGATACATGTGCCCTTCCCCATCATCCCTGAAAGTTTGTAACACAGCTCGGAAACACTGTGTATATTATCTTAATGTTGTCTATCATCTGCTATCATCTTCTGCCCCGAACTTTTCTCTCACAGGTTTGTAATGTTAATAGCAGTATCTTTCTGTGCACAAAATCTACACTCTTATCTTCTTTCTCCAACTTTCTATATTTTCTCGTTCTTGTAACCCCTTTTCACACATTGCTTTCTTGATTTCCTTCATCTTCTCTTGCCTTGCTCTTATTTCATGTGCAATTCATTCCAGTATTCGCTTTGATAACCTTTCATCTCCCATCTGTTTCACGTGTCCATATGTATAACCTTTGGACTGGGTTCCCTTTAAGTGTTTAGTAATAAAATATGGTTGCAATTATATATATATATATATATATATATATATATATATATATAAAATTTTTAAGAAATATGAAAGTTTTAATGCAGAATTATAAATAAGGAATAATTACATTAACGGCATTTGTTCCAGTTTTCTGAACTTTAAACTTACAGATTTAGAGATATTGTGTACGTTAGTATTTTTTTTTTTTTTGTTGGTTGTTTAACGATATTGTATCAACTACTAGGTTATTTAGCGTCGATGAGATTGGTGATATCGAGATGGTATTTGGCGAGATGAAGCCGAGGATTTGCCATAGATTACCTGGCATTCACCTGTTGAGGAAAACCTCGGAAAAAACCCAACCAGGTAATCAGCCCAAGCGGGGATCGAACCCGCGTCCGAGCGCAACTTCAGATCGGCAGGCAAGCGCCTCAACTGACTGAACCACGCCGGTGGCACGTTAGTATTGTTATAACATGCACGTTAAGGTTTGTGAAATGTTTCGCTAATTGGTAGACATTTCTTATGAGATGGTATTATATGGGTACAACAATTTAAAATATTAGATGACTTGTATAAATAATATAATTTCTTAGATTTGTATTAAATAAATAAAATCATGACGTGAGGTCAATTATCTTGTGTGATTGGTGTATCATCTTCGTGAGATTGAAAAACTGTTGTGATTGGCTGAAGTTTCTTTGTCGGCTGACCTATTATTCTGTAATGTAAAACATCAAACTTTTTGTTAGCAGTCGCATACCATCTCTACATCATGTCATGTAACCTTGACTTGCACAGATAACCCGAGAATGGCATGCCAACAAGAAAAATTATTGTATGTACATTGAGTTCTTTTCATTGAGCTGTTTAAGCCATTACTTCTTACAAATTACTCATTAAGATAGTAATACTGAATGTAATTACATGGAGCAGTGCGTGTTGCTTGACTGAAATGGCCTTCTTTCAGATTTACAGTCGTCTGATGATTCAAGTTTGTCATATGACTGCATTTCATAGGAAAGTCATTACAGTTCTTTTTCACAAGCTTCACTATAAACATCTTAATGGTAATATAATATGTTTCATCTTTATATATATCTAAGTGAAATCATAAATGTGCGTGCATACAAACATATAAACCCAAAAATGTGTTTTTTTTTTTCCTTCTTTACGCATTCATTCAATCACTCACTCACTCTTGGTAGATTTTCGTGGAACTCGGTGGCTACAGTTTTTATCCCTAACGTAAAATTTTCTCGAGACTTAACAATCTGTAAAGACTTAATTTCCATTAAAAAAAACGCCTTAGGAAATTTGAAAAGTGAAATGTTAAAAAAATAACCAATTTTAAGGTACGTAAGCTATATTATTTTGAACTACATGTGATGACGGTGAACCGTAAGTCCGTAAGTAATGTCATTAATTTCAAGTTATTCTTCGAGATATTTCAAACAAAAAAGTTTAATATACAATTTTGCTTGTTTTAGCCTCATTTTCGAGATAGAAATTGTTTTATATGAAGCATTTCATAGCGTATTTTTGGAAAGCCATTGATTCAATTTCCAATATGCTCAGTCAGTTTAAGAGAACAATGTATTATGATAATAAGTTATTGAAACAATTTTAGTTTTGTCCTTTAAATGTGCAGAAATTTGATCCAAACAAATGTAAATTTTTGTTCTGCAAAGGAATTTCACAATGTTAGATTTGTTCGAATCAAATTTCTGCACATTTAAAGGACAAAACTAAAATCCTTTCAATAATTTGTTATCATAAATACATTTCTCTCTTAGAATGACTTACCATATTCGGAATTCAATCAATGGCTTTCCCAAAACACGCTATGAAGTTTTTTATATAAAAAATTATTTCGAAAAGGAAGCAAAAGCAAGCAAAACTGTATTACGTTTTTTTGTTTGAAATATCTCAAAGAATAATCCTCAGAAATTACATTACTTACGGTTCATCCTATATAAATGCATACAAGTAGTACAGAAAAAGCCGTGTCATGTAATTTTCTTATCATACGTTTTACACAGTAACTAATGATACTGTTATTTTATGTTACCTTGTATCAAATGAATTGTACGCATCCACTAACACAGTGGTCTTCAACCGGGTTCATTTGTATGGTCATTCCAAATACACAGCAATACATTATCATAGCGTCTTCATCATTTTGCTGTTTGCTTATTAACCGAAAGAAATTATAAATACTTCACACGTTCAGATTAGCTTTCACAAGAATTATTATGTAGCCCAATTGCATCTGTATGATTTTAATTTAGTCCTTTGTGTACAAAAGGATGAATACCATTGGTCTAAAATATTTATTTCTGTCCACAAATTTACAAGCCTACAATCATTTCAATACTATAAATACACGATAATGGTCGCATGAGTGAAAAAAAAAGCACTAGAGATATTCTATTGTATAACGATACCCAGTGTTTTTTTTTCTTACGGTACTCTGTTCCAGCACCTTTTTGTTATATTTTTCATGACACTGCGAGAAATGTTCGAATTTAGCTGCCAATATATTGTGAGGCTTTTCCCACCTCAACTTCATTGTCTCTCCACTGATATTATCCCTGCTATTAACACCATGAGGAGCTTGCTTCTTATTAGAATTGTTGGGTCTCCTTTCATCAACTTCAACCCTGACAAATATGTTAAATTTTGTTTGCTAAGAGGCCGGCATGCTGCAACAGACGTCACATGGACAGACCATAACAGGAAATGAGAAAATATTAAAGAAATGGCTATGTTGTACAAAATCTTCTAATACTTTGGGTACCGGTATGTAGTTTAGTAAATGCGTTTGTTACAAACCAATTTACTAATTTGTTAACCCAAATTCATTCGCTTTATACTAATATTGATTTAATTTGTATTTCTTCTAAAAGATGCATTAAGATGTGAAAATAAATAAGGGTTAATTTTGTTTTAACATAAATTTTTTCTGAACTTTGTTTAAGCCTTGAATTCCGGTGCACTGGGCAGTAATCATCTCCCCGGCCATTCCAATAAATTTTACACAGAGGTTCCATCACATTTTTCTCTATAAAAGAAATACTGATGATACCGATATTTCTTGATGGGATGAGAAACAATTAGCCGAATCTTGCGCGGATTGGATTTTAAATAGGAATCTACGATATTCTAAATGATAACTAAACATTATTTCTATGTTTCATCAAGCACTTCTCCACTTCTACTTAATTGAGCGAACACATTATTAAATTTGCATGCAAATACGACCGTGTTCGAGTTATTTGTTTGTATGACTTGTATACAGAAAAGCTTCCTGCAGAATCTTGATGCCATTTTTCGCATTATCTGCATGAAAGCATTAGCAATTGCGCTCGATAAAATACAGTGACGAAGCATCTTGAAAAGCTCTGGAAAGGCGGCTTCCATTAGATTTTTAGACTAACAATATTATTTGACAATCACTTGCCCTAAAATTCGTTAACAGTAATGAATTAGAAGCGAGCGTTAGTGTATAATATCAACATTTTTTTAAACTTTATTTTAAAATTATTGTAGTGTGTCAAAACGATAGGGAGAATTTGGGTATGGAAAATAACCAATCAGGACGTGTTCTGGTAGGTATTTTTTTTTCCGTATTTAATTTGATATTGTTACAGTTTTAAGATTTCTTTTATAATGTGTTCATTGCAATATAACTTGAGGATTATTATTTCGTAAATTATAAATGAATTATCGTGATTACATGTGTATTGATTGTAATTATTGTGTGTCATGTGATTATTTAAGGTCTAAATGGCAGTTGTATTAGCCAAGGAAAGCTATGTGAATTGCAGTGTCACGGACACTGTAGCCATAGCAGTGGGTCTGATAGCTCTTACGAAATGTGACATTGTTGTATGTGTGAGTTATAAACTCGAAGAAGAAGAAGAAGAAGAAGAAGAAGAAGAAGAAGAAGAAGAAGAAAATTGCATGCCCCATGCAATTGATATAATTCGGGAGGATGAGTTGCGTTTAAGCGAGACTTTTAACTTTCAGTAAAAACATAACAGTACCGATAAGAAAATAAATTAAAAACTAGCTTTTCTATCAAGGGCTTGCCTTTTGATGACCATAATCCCAGATCACATATATAACAGATTGATCATCCCTATGTTAAAATCGGTAGCACTTTGAAGAGAACAACCGCCAAGATCGCCACCCTTCCACTGTAAACGAACACGAGATGGCAGTACAGTCGCTAATGCAATTCAAATGGGAGGTATGACGTAACTCCTTATGTAACAACTAGATGGCAGCATAATACATCTGACAAAAGTTGTTACCGTCAAAGCATATAACGGGGAGCAATCTGGGTATATATGATCTAGGCCATAATGAACCCAATTTTTTTTTTCTGGTAGTGGAAATTGTATGGATTATTAAAAGTTTAGAGATATTGATATTGAATTATCATATTCAACAGATTTTTTTTCAGACAGTGGCATTCAGAATAACCTTTTTTAAAACTCAAGAAATAAAAACGACGATATCAGCCCTTCTTTTGATAGAATTATACTGAATGAAGAGACAATTATTGCAACAGATTGACATTATTGGTTATGCTGCTGTTAGGACAAAAGATAACTATTTCGAGGAAATAAAATTGACTTGAGGGAGGTGGGATATGATGATAGTGACTGGATTAATCTTGCACAGTATAGGGACCAATGACGGGCTTATGTGAGGGTGGCAATGAACCTCTGGGTTCCTTAAAAGCCATTTGTAAGTAAGGTCGTTTCATAATATTAACTTTATGGCACAAGTTATGCCATCTTAATAGAAGTCATTATGTTTTAGTTGGAATGGTAATATTTTTCCGCAGTGGCACAATAATGTAGCATATTGTGAACGATTTTCACTCGATTGTTTATAATGGTGTACAAAGGAATAGGTTTGCAATGACTGCTGATCCTTTAAGAAGAGGGACCCCGGACCCCTTTCATATCTGCATAGTCTTCTGTACCAGAAAGGGGTAAAAACTTTGAAGTCGCAACGAAAAATATAAACAATTCTGTAGCCTGTATAATTAATTTGTCTTAGGAATTATTGTTTTATAACCTACGCTTTTTAGTATTTATATAGACGATCTAGTGAGAAAGTGGAAACAACTAGTGAATATAGGTTTTCAAATGTCAAAGAATAACTTTTTAAATATACTGTTATTTGCCGATGATTTAGTTGTTATTCAGAATAGTGAGTCTGCCCTACAAAAATCTATTTTTAAACTTAATGAAATTGGAGAACAATATAATATGAAAATTCCTCTAATAAAGACAAAGGTAATGGCATTTATAGGGAAGGAACCGATTAGAACAAAAATAGCTATAAATAACTGCTGCATAGAACAGGTAAGCCATTTTAATTATTTGGGAAGTGATATTGGCTTAGATAAAGACTATGACGTGGACAATAAAATATCTAATTTTCAAAGAGTATGTGGAACAATTAATAGAACATTTAGAAACAAAATACGTAAAGAAACAAAATTAAAATTTTATAAAGTCATGGCTGTACCTACGCTGGCATACGGAAGTGAGACTTGGACATTAACCAAGAAGCAACAAAGCAAAATACAGACGACAGAAATGAAATTTCTAAGAAATGTGAAGGGATGTATGAAGAGAGACTTAATAACAAATGAAAACAAGAGAAGAGTTAGAAATTTTTAATATAAATGAAAGATTAAAAGATTTTAAACAAAATTGGAAAGAACTTGTCGATAGAATGCCAGATACCAGACTTACTAAACAAATAATGCAATATCATCCTAAAGGAAGAAGATCGGTGGCCAGACCTAGGAAACGATGGCTGGAGGACTTTGAAGACGGAACAGGCATTTGATTGCCTATGCCATGAAGTGAAGAAGAAGAAGAAGAAGAAGAAGAAGAATTGTTCTCTGTTATACTTTACTTATACTACTTTATACTATACATTTTATTCATTTATATATCTATTCTATGTAATACAAAAAATCACGAAGAAAATTGTCTGATTGGAATAAATTATCATTTTGTGTTGCTTATTTTAATAAGAATCATTAATGTTTACAAATAAAAATGTTTCATATTATGTAACTGATTCGTAAATACAGATTATGAATGAAAATATTTAATTGGAAACCAGTGAAAAGGCAATGCACAAAGACAGACATGTGACCTTACCATTACTATTTTTAAGTTAACAGGGCTGTTGAAAACATGCCTTGTCATATATATATATATATATATATATATATATATATATATATATATATAATTTTACTATACTTCCTCTTTGTATATCTTGTAATGAATAAGTAAAATGGTTGCCAAGAACACTTACACATCAATTTTGGCTTCACTGAGATATAAGACAATTTATAAAAAATCTTTTATTATTTTACAGTAAATAGTGTAATACTGATATTTCAGAAAGAATGACTATAAGTGTCGTTATCCTATGTGTAGGATGAAGGATTTTATCTTGAAATATTTTGCACCATCATGGATGGGAGAGATGTAGAATTAAAGCATCGATTTGTTCCTTGGCTATATTACATACAGGAGACAGGAGAACCAAAATTGACGAATTTTTCTAGTTTTCAGAATGATAAGAAATCATTCTCCTATTGTTAAACTCTTTCTACTCCTTTTTTAATAATTTATTTTGTAGAGCATACTTGCTGGCCAGACATACTTCATTTTCAAAATTATATTTTAAACAGTCACATAGAATATTTAAATCCTCCATTGTACATAAATACGTTTTTTTCTTTCGTTTGCATTCTTTTTTCTGAAGGAAAGAATATTCGTTTTATTATGCTTGTTTCTTAAAAGAAGAAGAAAAAATCTGTTGGCACTCCTGTTGAATCAGGTGTGCATTAAAGAAGTGTTGATTATGTGCAATGATATGCAGTAATAAGTTTGGTATCCCTGTGGCTAGACTGCAGCACCAGTCAGCATTATTGATTGATTCACCTACTCGCTTACACAGTCTCTCTTACTCGCTCCCCATTCAGAGTCTCTCCCAGCCTCCCCCTTCATACTGTACTGTACCGTCTGACTTGGAGTCTGCTCCCTCCCCAAGTAGGTCATAAAACTGAGAATTTACACGTCACCGCAGCCACCACACCTCCAAAGGTTTTTAAAATTCTTTCAGGTGTACGAAGAGAACCTGGTATCAAAATGTTTGTTTTCTGTTGTTTGTATTTGCAAGACAACCAGCGGTACAAACGTAAATAGCTGCGAAGTAATTGTGTATCTTTCAGTCAAATTGTAATTAGGTAAAGTGAAAAATTAAGTAGTGTTAAAACCTTTTACTTACAATAAGTAGTATAATTTGGTTTTATCGTCAGCTTGTATAATTTGTATTTGAGTGTTTTGACAGTTGCAACATGTGAAGTGACAGCATGTGGTGAAATAACACACACACACACACATCCAGAAGGAGAAAAATTATTGTTCTATATTTATAATTATATTTTAATGTGAATTATAAACAACAAATTATTGATTACTATAAGCATTTCTTAGTAAAAAGAGAAAGGATTATGTAATGTTCAGTTATACAGTGAGCGAAATTGTTTGATTTGTGAATTGCTTGCTTTCATGTCAAAAAGTTGATGTGAAAGAAGCAAAGAATGTCGTTAAAAATTATATTTGCATCTAAATCATTAATACTGTGCAGATAATTTTTTTTGTTAAACATAAATAGAATGGCATATATACAGTTTCTCACACTTCATATGCACATTTCTGTATGCTTAAAGTGCACCTTAAGAAATGGAATACAGTGTTAGTTTTTATAAGTCAATATATATCTTTTTTAGTAGACTGACTAGGAAAACTTTAAATAACAGTTAAAACTACATCTACAGTTGGTGTATTTTTGCTCAGAGTAAGAGTTACACAATATTACAGGTATTTGTTTTTCTACCATCTTCATGGTCTATACATAGAATGATTTCGGTGGTGTTTAGGTAAAAGGACTTAACCCTCATTTTTTAAAAGTGACTTTTTTGCTGTAATTAGTTAAAATTTAACTACAAATCGTGAAGATGTTTTTTGACAGTTATATCCACATTCCTTCAATTTAAAGTTACTAATAATAATGTGTTAAAATTTAATTTTTGTTGTTTCTGAAAATACCTAAACACCATCGATTTAATGTTATGTTCTCTCTCATACTGTAACAGTAAATCAAACATCATCAAGCAAATTCTTCAGTTCTTTTTTCAACTTATGTGTCAGTCTGTAAATTATTTTTTATTTTCTACAGTTTTCCTCTTTCTCAAACTCAAATGAAGAATGTAATGGTTAGAATGCGTACTTGAATATTTATCCCTGCTAAATGCAAAGTGGAGCTGATTGTCCTCAGATTTCTACACAATTAGTTTAAAATAGTTCACTCAGTAAAGCTTCTTAGCTCCAATCTTAAGTATATTGAATAAATTAATCAGTCTGTGCTTATCTAGTAGATATCTACTAGATAAGCATAGATTGTTTAATTTATTCAATATACTTAAGATTATAACTTGCTTATCGGAAACTTCATACATAATGAAATTCTTAGCTCCAGCTTTTATGAAGCAACATTTATGCTTACCTCCACCAAAGCTGCACTAGTGCATATTATCACAACGAAAATATTATGTTAAAATGAAAACAGTCGCTGAAAACAATGTGGTGGAAGTAATTGGCCCTTAGTTTTATTTACTCTGAAAATACTGAACAGAGAGAGGAGTAGAAAACACGACCAAACCTTGTATACATTGTTTAAACAATATCATGGCTTCCCACAGGTTTCTGAGTTGATGACAGGCGTCAGTGATGTGGAAAACGATTTGCACTATGCATTTATAAACACTGTAGAATAGGTTAGCAATACTCTTGCTATTTTTATTTTATTTTATTAAGCATCGTCAATAAAAAAAAAAAATACTGTTGTCTTCCCCCTTTCTGCAGTTGCCCTCATTTAACTAGAAATTAGGTCCATAATAATTATATCAGTAGTGCGATTGCTTTTCCATTCTCTTTTACATTACAATACAGTTTATGGTTTTTTGTTCTCTCTTTATTTCTAAGTAATAATAAACAGAAATGTTTATAATTTTCAATTTTAAAATAGTTAGATATTAATGTAACCAATAAACACTCGAAAGTCTTTATTTTGAGGTTAATTTATGTAACTTCATTGCACAGTGTCCATTAATTAATATATAATTTCTAAAACATAAATTAAAGAATATTACATCTTTCCTCTATGACTGTTAATAATGCCCATGGTAAACTTAACATTAAATGAATTACCAAAACATGAATCAGATAATCATATATTTCAATTATACAGTAATTAATATCTTCACAATTACTCTTATTGCATCAACCATTTTAAAATCTTCATTGAACATCATCAATCACCATCTCTATTCATCTTTATAATATTCAATGTATATTATTTATTTTCAATAAATTTTTATCGTTTTGATAGCTACCACATCTTGTCACAGAATATTCTTTTTTTAAATTTCATTATGTATTTTTTTAACATTAATTTACATTTTCTTTTTTGTTCATTTGAATTGATTAGGATGCCGAGATTTTAAATCCACGATTTGGACGGCTATCATTTCGATGATATTCTCTCTATGTATATTGCTGGATAAAAAATTCATAATGGTATGAATGCGCTATAGTAGTCTCCTCAAATTACACACTTTCATATAAATTCCCTGATAGTTTCACAATCTATTCATGTGAGTTTTATACAATAAAACAGGATATCATACAAATTTAAAAAAAAAGAAATCCATAACAAATGTATTATTTTCTCAGATTTCATGAGTGCTCTTTTAGCTCTTCCTAACAGTTACTCATTCAATAAATGTATTCAAAGAATTGAAGTAACCTATAACCAAATTATTAATAAAGGAAAAGAAATCATATCTAAATGGATACCGTACATACCATATCATAAAGAAACATCAGGAAATGAAATTGCCCCAAGGAAACTAAAGCAGCTACTTCGTTATCACGGAAATACGCAATAATTCTCATAATGCCTATTCATATTACTAAGTACCGTACTTTACTAAAAATATCAGGAAAAATGGAAGTTGCTGCCCTGAGCACGAGTACCAGTATGTTCTCTTTCTGGGGTTACTAAAGAGATTTTTTATAAAAAAAATACGTATCTTTGTTCTAGCAATAAATTTATTATTATTATTATTATTATTATTATTATTATTATTATTATTATTATTATTATTATTATTCATCTAATAGCAAATTAAAACAAATAATAGAAAATGATTTAAGCTAATTATGTATCCCACTGAACACTGATTAGAAAAAATCGAGTCATTATGCATAACTTGAGAATTGGTCATTAAAAAATTACTCATTCATATCTTCTCTCTAAACAAGCACAACCAAAATGCGAAACCTGTAATAATTTTCTTCCTATAAAACACCAAATTGTCGACTGCCAAAGATATCAATCTTGTAGACGGAAATATACAACGTAGTATTCCAGATCGGATTCAAAGTGCGCTATAACATTATCCAGCATTTGTCAGCAGATTATACTACTATATTTTTGAAGAATATAAAAATCTGCTGTCAAATTTAAAATGTGGTTAATTCTATTTTATGTGTATCAGTATCGGTCATATTATTATAATAATGCCGTTTATTATTTAGACATATTATCATTTAATCTATTTATTGTTTTTTATGTTGTATAATTCACCATTTCATTGTTAATTTATGTATTGTGGTCATGATATGACTTAATTGTTAAAAGAATAAAAATAATAAAATAAATTATATAAAAATGCTTTTATTTATTTATTTATTTATTTATTTATTTATCTATCAGAGCCTATCATTAGACAAAGCATACAAAAGAAATTAGGGAACAAACATACAATGATAGCCAACAAGGAAAATTATAATGGCACATCAGTTTTTTTCAATCCAGTGAGTTAGAATGCATAAGTGATTCCGTAAGTGTTTGATTGACTCTCTAATTAAGAAACTTCTCTTTTACTGTTGAATAATTTCGAAGTTTAATTAATAATTTGGTTGTCTTTAACAGTCGTATTAATGATATCATTGCAGACTAGAGTCTTGACAGTCCTGAATTTCTTTTAATTAAGGGACTTAAGTAAGTTGAGCACGAGTATTGAATGTCAAGCTTTCAATTTTGATATTAGTATTTGGAGATACAAAATGCCACTTGCTTATTCGAGTACTAGAATATTTCGAAACTCCTATTGCTTTATAGCTACGTATATGAAAGGATATAATGGCGTACATAAATATATACCGGTATTGAACAGTTATTTATAATGTTACTTTGTGTGATTTCAGACGAGCAGTACATTCTGGTCGCGGGATGACATATACATCGATGATGATGGCAACCTGGAGGGTTCGGGTGGAGGTCAGCGGGAGGTGAAGGACGACCTCGAGTCAAGTGGGTCAGGTTTTGGCCCCGATGACGAAGACGGCTATTCTGGTTCAGGTGGTGGTGAGTCTAAATTCTAGGCATGGACTGTTGTCTTGCCTGCACAGTATTTTACCTGCATGCAACACCACTCAGTTCCTGGTCTCACTATAACAGAATGTGAAAACAATATGATTTTAAAATACTGACGATGGATAGCCAAGTTATGGCACTTTGGAGGTATAACATCAGTATTAAGGAACACATTTTAAATATTATATTGTGATGTCTGGCAGACCCACAGTATTATAAGATTCTAGTGTTGGACTAAAGATATACCCTTCCCTACCCCACATTAATTTATAAATCGGCACAAAAGGAGGAGATAAAACAAGACAGATAGATATACCCAATTTATGATAGGACATTGTTTAAATATGCTGTCTATAAAATAATGTTGCATACAGCTATGTTGATATCGCCTGCTTGAAAGTATCTGATGGCTGCTTATACTGCCTTCTCATAAGACCATTCTAACAATGCTTTCTCTGAAATGGTAGGTGGCAGCACCAAATATTCTCTGTTCATCCTAGGGTTGCCAACCCTTCCGTATTTCCCGGGATCTCCCGTACTTTTAATAGTCTCCCAGCTCCCGTATTTTCCTTCTCTTTGAGCATTTTTATCCCTTATTTTTGCATACTGTACAAATCTTTATTTTAAACACTTGATTTTAACGTGAATTATGTTAATTTATATGATGAATTCTGTTGTTCAAGAGATCCCTTAAAATGTGCAGTCTCTTTAGAAAGTAATACTTGCCAGAAATGGGTTTTGGTCTTCACCTGTTTAAAATCAAACCATATTAATATTATAAATTTGAAGAAAAAATACAAACTGCGAGTTTTATTTTAAGCATATCAAGTAGTAATGCTCATACAAAGAGGGTGTTCCATCTCATGAACAATAATTGGACATATATGCGCAACAGGAGCACGAAACATCTAATCCAACCAGAGAACTGTAAACTGCAGTCAACTTAAGTTATTATGCAAAACAAAATCTGTCTCAAAATACTCTTAATTCAGATCTAGCTGTCGCAGTGTAGAATTAAAATGTTTAGTAACTGAATTAACAATTTTTCAATTTTCTCTGTGAAATTTTGTCTATTTCTTAGCCTCCCATATTTTCTTCAAAAAAAGTTGGCAACCTTAGTTCATCCATATATCTGCTCCAAACTATAAAAAAGTTATTCTATCTATTTTGTGCCAGTGTGACATATTGAAGTGTGTTAAGAATAATAATCATTAGAAACTTGTGTCAGAAACTCTTGTGGATAAATTCGTGAAACCTCTACTTAACAATGTAAGGAAGTTCCACACAAAATAAGTTTTCCGGTTTTCTTGTTCTTTCAAGAGTAAAGAATATAATAGATTAACGAAGAGGAATAAGAAGTTATTACAGTTGCGAAACAAAGTAATATTTTAATCACATACTACAAATATAAAGCATAGGATCTGTATCCACAAGCAACTTCACTTGCCAGTAGGAGCTGCCATCTAGTGACAGTTTTTTTTCTATTCATGTTACATGTTTGACCATTGAATGAACTGGCAGTATAAGCAGCCATCGGATGCATGAATATGTTAGAGCAGGCAGTGGTTGATATAGATATTGTATTGGATTACAGAGATTTCAAAACTTGTGTGGTAATAAAAATAAATGCCCGAAAGTGGAATTAAAAAAAGAAACACGATCGAAGTGGTTTTGTAAAATCATAGCTAACATAGCCATTAATTCTACTTCCTGATTGTGAAACATTTACGCAAATAGACATTTAAACAAACAGTCTGCAGAAATGAAATTATATTATTAAATAGAGTCCTGATTTGTATGAATGAAAGTAATATAGGAGAAATACCGGTACCAAAGAAATGACACAATTTTCTCTCTTATTTTTCCATAATGTAAAAATCGTTATTCTAAACATTTTATTTTGCTGTGAATGATGATAAATTATATGATGAATTTTGTTATTCCAAGAGATGCATTAAAATGTGCAGTCTTTGTAGAAGGTATGCTTGCCAGAAATGGGTTTTAGTGCTCACCTGCTTAAAGTCAAACCATGTTAATGTTATAAATTTTGAAGAACGTAGTGAGTTTTGTTCTAAGCATACCAAGTAGTAATACTCATAGAAAGAGGGTGTTTCATTTCATAACAATAATTGGACAGAATATGTTCGAAACAGGAGCACGACACATTTAATCGAACAGAACTGCAAACTGTAATCGACTTCAACTATTACGCAAGACAATGTATCAAAACACTCTTAATTTAAACCTAGCTGACAAAGTGTAGTTTTTGATAGGCTAAGTAAGCTGAATAATTTGTCAATTTTTCTATGTGAAATTTTGTCGATTCCTTAGTCTCCCGTATTTTCTTCAAAAAAAAGTTGGCAACCCTAGTTTGCACCCATTCAAATTTTCACATTCGAATCTTATCGTTGCTAAGGAAGGAAACCTTTCTTTGGCAATTCAGTAACATTACACATGACATAATCATTTAATTCAATAATAGATGAGATTCTGTATTACAAACTAAAGCTGACTTTGCAATGAGAACAGCAAAGAGACTTCTAACAACTCCTTCTATTACAGTATGTAATTATTAAATAATTCATGAAACTGTCAATACTAGAAATGAAGTGAAATAGGGTTAAGCCATAGCTTTCTGGATGCATTCAAATGAATTATATATATATTTTTTTTTATCTAATGGCGAGTACTTGGCTGTTCATCATTCACCCATATGAAGCCAGTAGTGTAGAAGTGTAGACCAATTTACTGACAAGAGTCGTATATAATGAGAATGAATTGATCACTCATTCGTTATAACTTGGATAGTGGGACAAGAAAAATGTTATAGAATGTAAAATTATGATAAATAATATACTAATTCAAGAAATTTCTTCTTTGGGATATCATATCTAATTCAGTTATGAAACTGAATAGTTTCAAATAATGTGTGACACAATTAAAACAAGATTTGACACACTCCTGAAATGTTATAAAGTAGTAGCTGTATTGACACAGCTGCATGGAGTAGAATGCCCAAAATACTGAAAACGGCATTTATGTTAAGAAGCCTACTTGTTGGTGATATAAAGGTCAGAAGAATGCATAAAACGAACAGAAGGTCCAGAAATACACTTTCTCCGAGGAATTAGCAACTGTAGGAGAACTGACCATGTCAGAAATCAGAATGTTACAGCCAATTTAAATATTCTTAATTTATAGGATAAAATCAATTGTGATTCGATATAGCACAACCATGTGATGAGAATGGAAGCAATAAGATATCCCAAATTGTTGTATAGCCTAAATATGTTAAGCATTTCATATGAAAAAGTTGCCCTTTCAGTTACTGCTGGCATATAGCTCTACAGTTATGGCACTCCAGACTCCCTGTTAGTTTATCAATTATAACACAAGTGATATATCAATAATGAAAAATGTATTGAAACTTGAAGGCATTTTGAAGATTTTCTACTAGCCTTATATTTCTCATATGTAAGGTAACATATTGTGGAAATATATTTTTGTCACAATTCATCATAGTGTATTGTTTCAATGCTTACTTCATCATAATTATATCACTGTCATTAAATACTGGTATAAATTTGTGAAAAGAGAATATTGTGAAACTAAGAGCTAAATAGTGACGTGATATACCATTTATGGAAAGCTTTAGAACAATACAGTATTAGTAAGAATATTATAATGCAATCAAAAGATTGTGTCAAAATTATTTTAAAAAAATTGAGGCACTGAGATAAAAAACGGGACTAGTCATGCAAAGATCATTTTGAGAAGAAAACAAAAACTTCACAGACTGCATTATACTTGCTTTAACCCCTTGTTTTTGGTATTGTTGCTTTGCATTTGGCCAGATATACTTGCCCCACAAGGAGTTAATTTTTTTAGGAAACGTAACATGTAGAAAATAGTTTTGAGAACTGTTGACATGTCCCCTTTTTGATCTAAAAAATAGTAAATAAATGTTAAATAGGGTAATATTTTTTGATATTATATTACTATTGTTATATAAACATTAAAGCACAAAATTATGTTTATAAACAAGTTGACACCTCAGTAAAACACTATCCAATTGGGTAACCTTCACTGTCTCACAACTCACTTCAGAATCTTGGAATGCTGGATCATTTTGTTTAACACTATCTCGAAGTGCATGAAACACTTTGTTAGAAGAAGGGGACTGACTAGTCACTTGACAAGTCCCGTTTTTCAACTTAACGCTAGAATTCTACAATGTTCCATGCAAGTGACAACTTCCATTTTTACAGTAAAGAATGAAGGGTTGTTCATATAATATGGGAGCACTCTTAACTCGGATACCCCAAAATTGATGATAAGTCCCGTTTTTTTATTTCAGCTCAATTAAAGTAGGCAAATAACTCTCTTCAGTAGGGTTGCCATACGTCCGTATTTTGTATGGACAATTTATATTTTAAGATCCATTAGTTGCTACATCCTTCAAGAGATTGCATCTACTTATTAAATAGCAACTAACAGTAATAGCCACTGTTTTGTACACTTTGGATTCAAAGATACGATCAAGATACCGTACATAAAGATACCAGAGTACTGCATTTTTACAGATTACAGATCTCATTTCCAGGAGAAAACACAAATTTTTCCCCTAGACAGCTAAACAGGCACTGGCAATACTGATCACTAGGCCTGAGAAATATATGCCGTCATATTACCAGTGTGCTTCATGCGCCTCTGATTTTGAGTACTTCTCAGAGTTGGGATGAGTTAACACAGTGTCTTTCGTTCGTTTGAACTAATGCTTATCATAGCAGTAAGTTAGTTCTCAGCATTTGGGTGGTTGAAAGCCACTCCTTTGAATTCGAAACACAACTGTTTGCTAAAGAAAAATTTAAAGACATTATTTTGTTTGTTAAAGAAAAATTGCACTATTGTAAATATATTTTATTGTCTGTCTCTAGAAAATACACCTAATATAACATTCACAAGTATAAGCCTTTTCATTTTACTATGTTAATATGATGGTGTATTACGTTTTTGTTTTACATAATTTTTAATTTCATGTCCTGTTGCAGTGAATAACAAACCACATTTTTAAATTTTCATAGGAGAATGATTACATGTTGCTAGAAGACACAGCCTTACATCTAGAAAAACTTCGTTCCACTTCTGCAGAAACAATGAGAACATATGTGAAATATTTTACACAAGCTTATCTATCTCAAAATCTTTATCATTATTAATAAATTTCCTCATTTTAAATTGTTACAAATTTTACACAGAGCTAAATATCCATAATGTTTATCCAGTATTTTTTTCATCTTGTTTTCTACATTTTTTTTCCTATTTTGTGTTCCAACTATTCAGTTTCGTCATAATATCATTGACTAGATGTTATTTTCTGTCTATAGAAAATACACCTAATATGACATTGACAAGACGTATTAGCATTATTATTTCACTATGTTAACATGATAGTGCATTACGCTGATCACTTTATATATTGTTGCAGTGAATAACAAACCAAATTTTTAAATTTTCAAAGGAGAATGATTGCCTCTTGCTAGAAAACACAGCCTCATATCTAGAGAAACTTCGTTCCACTTCTGCAGAAACAATGGGGACATATTTGAAATATTTTAAACAAGCATTATTTATTGTATCATTATTACAAATTTTCTCATTTGAAATTAAGTGACAAATTTCGTCCTCGGCATCTTGCTATTATTCTTCTTTACAAGATGTTGAATGCAAATCAAGCTTTCAGGTATAACTCCCTGTAAAGTTAATTTAAATAATTTCGAGGGAAAAATTGTTCCGGGGCCGGGTATCGAACCCGGGACCTTTGGTTAAACGTACCAACGCTCTCTCAACTGAGCTACCCTGGAACTCTAGTTCCCCGGGTTCGATACCCGGCCCTGGAACAATTTTTCCCTAGAAATTATTCAAGATGTTGAATGTTGCTTGTTACGAATAGCAGTATTCGGTCGTAATGTAACCGATCAACTAAGGTTCACTGCTGAATGAAACACACTGAAATCCCCCACCGCAATGCAATTACGTACTGGTACTTAAAGTCAGAGGCGCATGAAGCACAGTGTAACAGCACACAATTCTTAGCCCTACTGATTACTGTAGGTGAAAGGAATGAGGATTTCGAAGAAAATTTTCTGAACTTTTATGATCAGAGCATTTCATACCTCTAACTATGGAAGGGGAGTTTTGAAGGTGCTAAGAAGTTTTCCTGGATTGAAGTAGGTTCAGGTTATGTATTAGGCCTACATTGGATCGAGAAATCAGCTGAGTTTATAAATTCACTCGTTTCTAATCCTAATGCTGGTATCAAATTCGACAATCCTTTTGATGAGATCCTGCTCGTAAATCTTGCGGTTAGAAGGCCAAAGGAAATGTGAAGATAGTCTTCTTTAATACAAATAATATCCCCAATTTTTTTTTTAAACAAAGATGTCCGTATTTTTATATCTAGAACAATGGCAACTGTATTCTTCAGGATTATATGTAACATAGGGACTGCAACAAGGATTTGATTTGTTATTTTAAGATATACCACATATTCAAAGAAATATTTATAAAACTGGATGAAAAATGTGCAAAAATGGTATTGGAGATACATTATACCACTATAGCCTATATCATATTCTCTGCTATTTGCAGATGATCATTTATTAATTGTATAAAAGTATGGCGATTTAGTGTATGACCAGAAAACTATTATAAGGATATGGGTTATGGGGTTTGAAATTAAATATAAAGAAAAAAAAAAGTACATGGTCATAGGGAACATGTTAAGGGGTTTACAATTGGAAGACGGAGAAGAAATAAATCGGTCATGTAAATGAATATGTTTAAATGGAAATAATAAACCCAAGATGGAAATCATGACTCAGGTATTAATGAGCGAATTAATGAAGGACGAGCAGCATATCAAAACTAAACAGTGTTTTGGGGGATCAGGCTGTGACTTCTAAAACGAAGACTGATATTTATCGTGCAATAATTAAAAACACAATTTTCATATGCAGCAGAAACGTGAAATATAAAGGAAAAATGTTTAGCAAAATTAAATTAAACATAAACAGATACTTGGTGATGATTACTGGGATTTCTAGGAACGAAATTAAGAATGCAACAAAAAATGAACGAATTAGATTCCTTTTGGTTGGCATTGAAACAAAACAACTGGTTATGGACCTGTCAAGAGGATGGACGAGGGCAGGTTACCGAAAGAAGTTCTGGAATTGTATCCACCAGAAAGACGAAAACGAGGCAGGCCCAAACTTACTTAGTTACAAGGTGGAATGATGAGAGGGGGGGGGGGAGAAATGGAGGATGAAGATAAACTAAACAGGCGCAAGAAGATGTGATAACATAATACAACCTGCAGAATAAAAAATAATACTTGATAGTACCTTTTATTTCCATAGATGAAAAAAAAAATGTTTGAAAATTAATGCAGTTTATTTGTTATATAAGCCATTTTGATATAGGTAATAAAACTGGTTATTTTGACGAAACTGGTTATGTGTCATATTCATTATTGATAAGTTCCATCGAAAAGTTCAGAAAGCGCAAGATGATACTCAGAACATTTTCTGCAGTAGTACAGAAACTGTTAAAAATTGCAATGTGACATTAGTGAAACATGCATACGTAAAAAAGATTAAGCAATTTAGTGGATAAGAAGGGTATTGATATAGCCCTATAAAGTAAACATTTTTAAATACATTACTTTTTTCCTCGCCCAAAAAAAAAGTGGAATATTTCTGAATTTCACTTAAATAAAATGTGAAAACTTACTGAGATAATCGTCTTGTTAACTACAATTCAAGTAGAACATTAAAAACGTATTGTCAGAATAATATGTAAAAATATTCAGTGAATGTACTTTATCCAATGAATGCATAAAACTTCGAAAGAGGTTAATCTGAGAGATGAATTCCTCAGTAACAAATGCGTTAAGTAAAAGAAAGAACTATTTTATTGACCTCTGTTCCTTCAAATGAATTCTCCCTACATCACTTTAGATTAATTGACCTCTTGTCGCTTATTTAGTTGGTTGTAATTTAGTTGTAATTTTTTGTTATGTTACTGTAGGCTCGCTTAAAGCATATATGTTTATATTACTTGTTGGTGATACAGAGGTCAGAAGAATTAGATCACAGTAGCATGTTGGTTACCACAATAGGCTACATCCAAGTACCTCTTATGAGTAACAAAGAAAAAAAAAAAAGGAATCCGTAATTCTTATTTCCATTCTTCCAATTACATTACAGACTTCGTAGCTCCAGTTACATCTAAATCACTTTTTCAAATGCTGTTGATATAACAGATTCTTGTAAAATCATTGTATCAATGTTAGATTAATGTACTGACGATGTCATGAATAATAATTTCAATGGCTAATAAAATATTTAATTTAATATAATCTTGTGTATAAGCCACTTAAACACATTTCATACTTTCAATGTCTTGTGTACAAGGATTATAATGAAAATGGGAAACTTTGACCATATTTGTGTTCTAACACAGTCAATGTTAAATTCTTAGCAACTATCTGAAGGGTTAAGAAAATAAATTTCTGAAACTCATTCTTGTTATCACTTTTTTTTCTCTGCATATTTTCGTGCAATAACGTATATTAATGTAAGGAATCATAATGTAAACAGAGAATTTTTTGGAGAGAAGATGTTTGCATGGCATTGCGATGTATTCCATCTGAAAATAGTTCAGAATATTTGTCTACATGTATATGTGCTACCAATAATTACGCAAGAAAATGATATTGTACATACATCAGTGATATAATAAATAATGATTTAATCGACATCTGGGTTTCTCTAACGGTAGAGAAGTGGACATTTATCTCCCTCTTACAGGGAGTGTGTGTGCTTGCGTGGTCCTTTAACCCTTAGGAGCTGTGCGTCCAATATAGTGACCAGCCAGTATTGTGGTCATGACCTGACATATATTATAAATTGTATGTTAACTTATATATAAAATACGTTGCTATTGTTTAATTTTATATAACATTAAGGACATTGTACTTGATTAAAACAATAAAAAAGTTTTTTTTTTTGCAATGTTTTTTTATTTTCCTTAAAAAAGGAGCAAAATCATTTCAACTGCAGTCAACTGAAACCCCGTCAGCTTCCATGTGTACCATTACCCTTAGTGGTTAACCCTTAGAAGCCGGAAGACTTATGCCACTATTGCACGCAAATGTCTAACTCTTAACCAGGGGTTCGTATACCTGCATAATCGGATAAATTCGTGTTGGGTCCATTAGCTGAGTAGTTTAAGGCGCACAAGATATGTTCAGCCAGCATATCATGCCTAAGATCGCAGGTTCGCGTCCTGGCCACTGCAGTCAATTGAGCCTGTGGTAAAGGATGGGGAGGGCCCATATAAAGCAATCAGTGTAGTGGTACGCATGGAAGCTGACGAGGTTTCAGTTGATTGCAGTTGAAATGATTTTGTTCCTTTTTAAGAAAAGAAAAAAAAATTACAAAAAAATTGTATTGTTTTAATCAAGTTCAATGTCATTAATGTTATATAAAATTAAATAATATCAACGTATTTTATATATAACATACAATTTATAACATTATATCACGTCATGGCCATAATACTAGCAGGCCACTATAATGGATGTACGGCTCCTAAAGGTTAATTGACTGCTGCTCACATATGATGTTTGAAACTGGTTAGGATAGCTCAGATGGTAGAGTGCCTGGCTACAGGCTGGGAGATTTGATAGGTTGATTGTCTGCTATGTTTAAGCAGTTTCTCTTTTGTTGCAATTTCCAAAATTACCTTGAAGAGCGCATGCCTTCTTATACAGTACCAGTAAGTACGGTATTAGGGGTTTATGTCTGAGAATTAAATGCTGACACTCACTTAATCCTCATGTTGGGGTCACACAAAGAAAGGAGTTCTAACTTGATAGACTGAAAGCAGACCATCTTCACCTTCACTTTTTATGTATGATGATTGAAAGTAAGGAACTCAGGGAAGAATGGAAGGTTTAATTATGAAGGAAAAGCGACTCTTCACTTCTGTGTTTTATTGTTTTCGTCGCACCTATCCTACTTCTATAAAAAAAATATTGGGGAATAAATAGTAGAGTAGTTTTATGGTTTTAGAAGTGTTCGGTGCAAAGTCTGTGTTCTAACCCTCCTTCCTCCGTCACCAGCAATGACATCTCATGTCTGTAATTGAATGCTACATTTTCGTTCTTCATATAATTATTATTTGATGCACAGCTTTCCTACATAGGCCCTGTACCTGTACAGATAAAAGCCTAAGATTGTATCTGTCATCTTACCAAATGTTGCAATTGTTTGTTGCACAGAGTATATGTCAAATGCACTTAATTTTGTTGCATGCCTTTGTTTGAATTGTAAGTAAGTGGTTTGACTATAAGTGATTTATGAATATATAAAATAATATATGTATACTTTTTTATATACAATATAAGCATTCGATTTTTTATGTTTCTTTGTTGTGATTATCTTCAATAGACCCTATAGAATTAAACCGAATTTGTATTTAGTTCCAATATCTATTGCGTTTGATGCTCTTTGGATTGAACTGTCATTGTTTCTCTAAAGAAAAGGAAGTAAATTGAAATTATTGATATCTCGAATCTCCAAATGCATGTAGTCTGATTTCTGTGCTATTCTCGTTCGAAGCATGGTGTTTGTCTTGTACTGTAATGTTGTATCTTGGGATGATTGTTTATTCGCATCTCATAATAAGTAAGTGTTTGTAAAATGTTGTGTTGCACAAAACTATTTCATTTCTTTTGAATGTGTTCATTCTGTAGACTATTATTATCTCTGTAAATACCTCGAAATCAATTAACAGAGAATTGGTTACTACTGATCTCACAGATAGGTATTACTGAAATTTATACTGATTGGTCCACAAAGAATTGTGGCTCAAATTCTGGCTGCCGTTTTGTTCTTGTACATTGAGATAAATATTTTTAGACCTCTTCATTCATTATTATTCTTCACTTATTTAATTGACTTTGTAGTTTGCAAACTGTGAGTTTTAATGCTAATATAGAGAACTATACTCAGCGCATTTCGAACTGGTGGATCAAGATCACGTATAAACGTACAATCCACGCATGAGTGACTGAACTCAAAACTGTGAACTGAAGCCCTGGTAATCCCGGCTGTTCCAGCCAGGGTTGCCAGATTTTAGATATACCAAAGAGGGACATCTTTTATCCATCACATAATACAGCACTTAATTTTATCTTTTAAAAAAAGAATAAAAATTATCCCTCTACATATGTGCAGTTAGTGACTAGTATGAATAGCAATTTTAATAACAGTCAAATTGTAGGTACAGTTTTCCAAGTACAAAACAGTATTTATCTGGCTGTAAGTTACATTATGTTTCTCTGTCGTCTTTCCGAAGGGCTTGTGGCAATAATATGTTATGCAAAATTATTAACTTAATGGTTTAATAGTAGTTCTGTCTGATAGTTTTCCCCAGCTGTTTATTATTAACAATAAAGCACAAATTCCAAAAGATGGATCACGTGTGACAAAATATTTAATTTTCAGTGTTTATTAATTGATTACAATGACATAAAATTTATTGATATCTAAATTGACATTTTATTTTGTGCCTTGGCATACTACTGCTCAAAACCCATCATTTAACATACAGTATACATTTACAGAGTTTATATAGGCCCTACATATTTGAGGCACTCGGAAGCAAAGTGATACAAGTGACATTTTTTAAAAAAGTGAGATAAGTGTATATTCTAAATCTTTAACGTCACTTCTGTTCAGAGAAAAAGTAATATAAGTGCAGTTCCAGTCAGTGCAGCTCCATGTTGGCCTAACTCTTATATTACAATGCATACAGAGTTTTGACTGAGAGGCAAACTAATACAAGTGCGTTGTTTGCATAGTGTTGTTGCGTTTCTTTTGTTTATGACTAATTCATTTGCCATAATGGCGAGAGGTAATATGTTACATATTCGAAACATCTTTGTGGAAGGCCTGCACACATTGAGCTGGACCAACTGTACAATAAGGATAACTTTTACTAAGTGGAGCAACTTGCAATAGCTAAAGAAATTCATCCCACCCATACACTACTCTTTATTTGATGACATGAAGTATGAGGATGCGCCTATAATAAGGACTGCAGGACGTGGAAGAGTGCATGGAAGATAAAGGTCAAGGAATACTCGTGGTAGGAGTCCTACAGATGCACTTCATGACAGAAACATAGATGTTGCAGCAGAGAGAGATGTGACTTCTTCAGATGAGGCTAGTGACGTAATGGACAGCGACTAAGGCTGAATTTCATTTAAAATTAAAAATTTTCTTAACCTTCTTCTTTCGGATTACTAAAAACCACATCAACTGTTGCCCTAGAAATTGAATGTAATATTCAACCAATCAGACACTATGTATTAAAAAGGATCTAAAAGTACATTTAAAATTGCATGTCTCATCCAGATCTCAGATGTTCTTCAAACTGACAGATAATATCCTGTGTAATTTCTACAAAATAAACAAAGAAGAAATATCAGTCTATATCACAGATACACTCATTGTTAAAATTCCAGTTGTGAACGAAATTTCTCTATGGAAATGGGTAATTCCAGAACATAGCATACAAATTCCAGGAAATCATTCCAAAAATAATCCTCCATACAGTCTTAAGTTAGATGCCATGTAGCTAATCTGCAGCACATATATGGATCACCTTCAAATTGATACAGATGGATCTCTAAATCTTGATGATGGGACATCAGGAGCAGGGTATTATATTCCAAAATATCAAGAAAGTTACTTCATACCATGTTCATCCTCCTCCAGTCTTGACACTGAACAGCTAACTATTGATGCTGCTCTTCAGTGTGTTACTCAAATTTCTGAAAAGTCTATTTGCATACTTACCAACTCCAAGGGCTATATTTAATATAATCAAGCATGTACCAAATCTATACACACATAGAATTATTCCAATTCAGAACTAAGTAAAACTAAAAAACTCCAAAAAGAAATAACATTTCAATGGATACCTAGTCACTGTGGTATACCTGGAAACGAGAAAGTCAGTAACCTTGTGAAATAGGCAACATATTTGCAACCAAGACCTCTTCAAGTGATATCTCTATCCAATGCCTTTGCTTCAGTAAAGTCTCATTTTATAAACTTATGGATCAACAACTGGTTCTCTTCTGAAAAGGAAAAATTTTACAGTCCGTTCAAAAGAAACCAAATGACCTGGAAATGTACAAAAACTTGCCCAGATATGTTCAAATATTTTTAACAAGAGCCAGAACAGGTCACATTGTCACACAATTGTACCTACACCAATTTCACATTTCTGATAATCCTACTTGTTTGTGGTGTAATAATCATGATGAAGATCTGGAACACATTCTTCTATACTGTCCATCCATAAACCACAAAAGAAATTAAAATCATCAGTACCAGTTGCAGAAGACACAGACAGCCCTGCAGTGTATGTTGACTACACCCCAACTCTGGCTACTAGCAACAGGCATCTATAATGAACACCGATCAAAATACCCCTCATCTCTCATGAAAAACAAAAACTGAATAGACTATAGTGGACTTTATGTTGTCAGCAAACGGCTGGATACATTAAGAAGATTGATTGAGTGATTCTTTCGGTTATACAGACACATTTTGTGTTATAATATGATAATCAGAAAGCTCAAATGCTGTTAAGACAGGAATATTTCAATGTTGTAAGCAATGTTCTTGTTCTTGTTTTAAATAATATACAAATACTGAAAACCGTTGCACTTATATTACTTCTTCACAAAAATATTTTCGTGAAAAAATAATACAAGTGACTTTAGGACCCTATTTTATCTAAACTGTTTTAGAATAGATAATTTCTATTTAGAAGTTAAAAAATATAGGTACCAACATATACAACTGTAAATTTACAGTAACATAGTCCTGTAACAGATTTTTTAATTTCCTTTTCAACTTCAAAGTCATTTATCTCAAAACTTACTACATGTCACTTGTATCACTTTGCTTCTGAGTGCCTCATTTATCACTGGAGTTTAACATTTTCAACAAGCTTTTTTCCATTCCCTCTGCCACGCATTTCTGGTGAACGTCTCTTTTTAAATGTTTAGAAATATCATATTTACCACTGAATTCACTGCTACAAACCTTACATTTGCCAAAATAGTCGTTTTTTTCCAATGTTAAAAAACAAAAATTTTAAATGTAATTTAATTATTTAGGCCTAGAAGAAAATAGTTACTAGGTAACCATAAGATCATACAAGTAATGTTAATTTTCTAAAGGAGGGACTTTTTGCGTCCCGCCTTGAATCGAAGCGGGACTCGGGATTTTTATATGAAAATTGGGACATGTCCTGCCAAATCGGGACATCTGGCAACCCTGGTTCCAGCTGACTTTAGTTGAGAATGAACGAGGAATGGGGTAAGCATGCGTAGCAATTGCAGTCGATTGCTTGACCTTGATCCAGCAATTCAAAATGCACTTTCAATAGTAGTAGTATTAGTAGTAAAACTTATAACAATCAAAAGGCGTGCGAGCATGGTGTCGACCATACCACCTCATTTTAGTGCCAACTGTGGTCATGATGGCATGGTGCTCTACTTTCATTCCCCTCATATGCCTTTATGTATTATGTGTAATGAGGATACTTTTACTACTGCTGCTGCTGCTGACCAGGTGATAATGGATTTTCACAATGTTCCATTTGAAATTAGAAACCTCTCTATAAATTTCTACATCTGGAGAATGAATTTTCAAAATAATCGCTTGACACTCATTTAAGTGTCATATCTCCATTGCCATAGTGAAGAAGAAAATGTTTAAGGCCACAAATGCTTATGCATTACCCTCAAAATCAGGGAAGCTTATGAAAACTCACCTCTTCAAGTTATTTCAAGAAGTATACTTCCCATCTGTCAGTGATCATTGCATTTTTTGGTAGACTTGTGGGCCAGTTACCGAGGTAGACAGGCTATAGAAAGAATAACTTCAGAAGGTAAAATGGTGGAAGTGTTAACAATTCCAAAGCACACGACTTTGATTGATCAGCCTCGTGATGTTCATGGCTTTAGGCCTTGGTAAAATTTCATTCGGAAGTTTTCTGATAGTGTTTTGTTACTTGACACGAATATTATATTGCATCAGAGAGATAATGTGATAACATTGCAGTCCTTAATACATAATCGGCTTTCATCTCCTAGACATATGAATATGTTTAAATATGGCTGGCATAAAGATGGGTACCTTGAAAAGAAACCCGATAAATTTGTCACTTCTGTATAATTCTTTTTTCACATTTATGTACAGAACTGCTCTAAAACTGACTGCAAGGAACTTATTTTTCTGAAATGTTCTTGGTGCAAAGTTCCACTGTGTTTTGAGCATTTTTACAATGATTTCCAGTACTGTGATCAATACAGTGAATAATTTCAGGTATGCTTACATTTCTTTCTCATTTCTTCATAGACTATTCTTTAGTCAATATCATGAATATTATTTACCTGGTATGTCATTTTCATAACTTAGCCTATATTATTTGAGGAGATTTGACAGTACGGTATGCAGCTGAATGAGAATTTTGCCTGATATGTCTAGCACATAGCACTGTTTGCATTAGCTGTTATAGCTCTGGATTGAAGAATTTAAAAAAGTCATATCTCGAAAACTAGGCTTTCTCTGGATGTAGAAATTTATAGGGAGATTCTTTATTTCAAATGGAACGTATGGGGGAAAAAATCGTTGTTAAAATCCATTATCACTTGGTGAGCTTTCTTTGTAAGTACTGTATACATCATATCTGTGACTTTATTTCAACATAGACACTCCTGATTTTCTCAGTAAATAACATTATGCAATAAGAGTCTCCATTGCACTGGATGATGATGAATTATGGGGAGGGCACCTTCGAATGATGACATGAAAGACTGAGTACCACTGTAAATTCCTTGTCTGTTAGAAATTGAACTTGATCTCATTTGAAATGTGAGGCCTTTAAGACATGGCAAACTATATTAAGTGGTTCTTATAGAAACAACATTTGGGGATTAAAGCACACCTAAAGTATCAAGAAGGATTTGAAGGAGAAGACGTTCGACCCATTATATTACATAAACGATAATTCTTGTTATTCGTAGGAAAATGTCACTTTCCTCTCCAGGCACAATTTATTGTGAGCATTTCATCACGATGATCACCGTCATCATAATTCTCATTCTCGTTTTCATCAACATTTTGTTGTACTTTCCTTCAGAAATGATGTTGATTTGAAACAGAGAGCCAGTCTTACAAGTTTTACTTCATTAAATTAAATTAAATTCATGATGCTACAGCTGACTGCTGGCCTCACGTCCACATGCCAAAGCAGAGGTGGACGATCAACCAACCAAAATGGAGATACTGTGTGGTTAACACGATGATCTTCCCAGCCGTTATAGCTGGTTTTTGAAACCAGATTTTCGCTACCTAACGTATCTCCCCAAGTGCATCACGATGCGGAGTGGGCACTGGTCCCGTACACTGGCCGAAATTTCATGAGAAAATTTCTTCCCCCATGAGGACTCGAACCAGCGTGCATTCCGTAACGTGAGTCCTAGGCAGGATGCCTTAGACCACGATGCCACGGCACGGGACTTCACTTCATTAACATCTCCAAAAAGACCATGGCAGAATGTAACAAAATCTGAACAAAAAAATTCCCTTTATGAAGCAATGAGGCCTGCTTGTAATGGGTTAGATTTTGTAACACTCATTACTAGTACATAGTATAATGATAAATTTTGTCACTTTTAAGATAGGATTCACAGATGTCCCCGTAAGATACGAGAATGTTCTGTTTTTCGTTAATTCGTTCTCATGTTTCGAAAAAAGACTTCGGGACATGTACTTCTGCTTCCTCTTCTTTTTCTTTTTCTTCTCCTTCTTCTTCTTCTTCTTCTTCTTCTTCTTCTCCTTCTTCTCCTCCTCCTCCTCCTCCTTTTTCTTCTCCTGTTTGAAAATTCCAAAAAGAATTAATATACAGACACTTATTACTCGATCCAACTTGTCTGAGATGTAAATAGGGCAGATGAATCTGCTTCCCATATGCTATGTGATTGCGAAAAACAAGCACATCTAAGATGCCACTCATGGATTTTTTTTTTCCAACACTGAGTAACCTATCACAAGTCTTCTTACACCAGTATTGTCAAATAATCACGGCGACAACAACAAAAACAATAATAATAATAAAAATAATAATAATTAGAGTTAATATAAAATGCATGAATGTAACTAATTATTTAAAATATAACTTAACTGCTGTAAATGGCACTATTTTATATATTCTGCTGTAAATATTATCATATAGCTTCAACCCCTGTTAAATATTAAATGTTGCATTTCCCAATTTTTAAATAATGGTATGAGTATAATGTTTTGCAAGCAGGAAAACTATGTATGTTTATGCTATTTCTTTTGTTTGTGGTTCTGGATCCTAGTGGTCAGCCATAGATGTGGGCCAGATGTCCCAAATTGTGGAATTAGTAGTATACTGTAAATTCTGAACTTGAGTCATTTATATGTTTCAGTTTTATTGTGTTGAAAGTTAAACTGTTTGAAAGTAACTAGATAAATACCATGATTTTTTAAAATTTAACCTTAATGTCCCTTTTTTTCTTTCATTCTTATTTTAGGATTCCTAATTTAAGAGTATTTGCCTTCAATAAAGTAAATTTTTTTTTTGTTTGAAAACATTACATGAATGAAAGATTAAAGGGAATTACTACTATTTTATCAAGAATTGCATGATTGATTAGAATCGTCTGCATTTGTAAGTACTTTGATTTATAAAGTAATAATAAACATATTTTCTTGTTTCAGTTGTAGAACCTATTCCAAAGGTGAAGCCGCCAGTAGTCGAACCACCTAATAAAATTGAGGAGGTAAATTACCAACTTATACTTCGTATGGTAGTTTTATTGAATTATGAAAATTATAATGATTTTATATTTAGCAGATTTCTTCACTATATTTATTATGCAGGTAATAAGTTGATTCACAACAAAGAACATGGTATGGGCTCTCAGGAAATTGAAAAGTGAGTAGGGTGTAAATTCAAAATTTTATACAGTTTCACATAAATCCAGACTGTCCTTAATTATTTCACTTCATTTATCATATTCAATTGATCTTACATCATTATTGTAGTTTTGAGATGTGGAACAAGTCAAAAGTTACATAAAAATATCTAATACAGTACATAATTATTAATACATAGTAAGAATATTAATTTAATTTACAAGCATAAACAGTTCATTAGTTGAGTGAAAGGTGTGAGTATGAAGAAATTTTGTTAATTTTGTTGTAAACTTTTTCTCTTGGTCCTTCAAAGCTTCAAGATAATGTAGACACTGCATTGCAAACTTAAACGTACAGGAAAAATGAACTTTGTTTAGCTATATATAACAGCTGAGGCTAATAGTGGGTAGATGGAGATCTGACTTATATTGTAGATAATATTTTTATATCAGTTAGTTTTATTCTTTGTAAATTGTTTAATTTTTTTATTTGTATATAATGCAGTGTTTTAAAATACGTCTTACATCTAATATCTTAACCCCTGTGACTTGCAGGTTTGTATTATTTTACATACTGTACTTGTTAGAGCCTTGATTGGTACTGATATTTTCTCTGTTCATCTGATTACAATAAAATGAAATTCCATGATTCTGACATGTAGCATCATTCAAAGAACATTTTAAAAATATTTTATTGATTATGTATCTCAAATTATTTGCATTCAGATATATATTTCTATTTCGTCAGTGATATGTAACATTTTGTAATCCTGAACACATCTTCCTCGTCTTACTTCATGAGGATGTGCAAAAGTTATTAAAAATAACTTCTCTTTTCCGATAGAAACTAGGATGTTAAAAAAAAAAGAATCATATGTTCTTATAAGAAGTTGTTAACCTTTGTATATTCTTTAAAAATGCATTTTAAGTTAATATTGTCATATTGGTCACTGCCAGGCACCTGTGGAATCTAACCCTCCATCACAGCCAGGAGGAGGTGACGATTCTGGTCATATGGTTTCACCAACAGAAGACGAGAACGGAGATAACAAAAGTGAGGGTAACGACGTGTACATCATGAACACCAAAACAGAAGAGAGGGCCACGTCTTTCTTTGCACAACCAGGAATACTTGCAGGTATAGTACAGCTCCACATCATTATAACCACTGCACAATTTGCATGCAACTGAAACAACAGCACGAGCATTCTGTGACTATTATTCTTTATTGTTTATCTTGGTTGTACAAAAATGTTTACTTTTAATTTGTTATAAATTTACAAAATCAAATTATATGCTAAGCCCACTAAGCATGAGTTAGCATTTCCATGATGCAACTTCTCATTAATAATTGGGATCGTAAAATATAATTATGTAATAGGAACTTTTCTGGTTCATCAAAATACATTGCATTACCTACAAATTATAAATAAGTTACAGTTATTGTAAATGAAATAATACAATCCACAGACAAGACACTGAAAAATAAAATTATAGTACATAAAACAAACTAAGTTCAGAGACAAATTTACAACCTACTTTCCTACAAAAAGCAGAGTGGAAACTAAATTCACAATCGTCATAGAATTCATGTATATAAACGTGAACTTCAAATGACCTCATTTGTAGAAATAGTTTGTAATATAGTGTGTTCTGTAGCAGCAATAATAATAATAATAATAATAATAATAATAATAATAATAAATTAATTTATAGTTTTCTGCCCAAGGGCAGGTCGGTATTTCACTGCAAACCCAGCATTCTCCAGTCTTTCCTATTTTCTGATATCTTCTCCTGCCGCAAACTCTTATCCCGTTCACTATTCCTTCCAGTACATCCTTCAGTAGGCAGTTTATTCTCAGCCAGTGACCAAACCAATTTATTTTACTCTTTCTGATCAGTTTCAGCATCATTCTTTCTTCAACCACTCTTTTCAGCACCATTTCAATTCTTATGTTATCTATTCATTTCACACACTCCATTCTTCTCCACATTCACATTTCAAATAGTCGCTTCTCTTCACTTCGTCGTAAAGTCCATGTTTCTGTCCCGTACAGTGTCACACTCCACCCAATGCACTTCACTATTCTTTTCCTTAGTTCTTTCTCCAGAGGTTCGCAGAAGATTCTGCTTTTTCTTCTAAAAGCTTCCTTTCCCATTACTATCCTCCTTTTGACTTCCTGGCAGCAGCTCATGTTACTGTTTATAGTGCACTCCAAGTATTGAAGCTGTCCATTTTTTCTACTGCCTCATTTCGAATTCGCACTTTTACCTTCTTTATTTTTCTTCTGATAACTATGGTCATCGTCTTGTTTGCACTTATCTTCATTCCATACTGCTCACAGCTGTCATTTATCTCCAGTGACATATCCCTAGTATTGTCTCCTTTTCTGCTAACAGCGCCATATCATCAGCAAATCCTATGCACTTTATTCTTCTTCCTCCTATTATCACCCCTCCAATATTCTGAAAGCATTTCTTCACTAAATCCTCCAAGTAGATGTTGAACAGGGTAGGTAATAAATAGCATTCTTGTGGTACCCTTCTCCTTATTTCACTTCCTTCTGACATTTTTTCTCCTATTCTGACTTTGATTCGTTGTTTCATATAAAGATTACTGAACAGCCTCCTCTCTTTTCAATTCACACCAATTTTCTTCGGGATCTCCATCAGTTTATTCCAATCCACTACGGTCAAATGTCTTTACTAGGTCCACAAATACTATCTACATTTTGTTATTCTTCTCTAGGTATCTTTCATCGATTGCAGCAGTCCAGTTGCATCTCTCATATCTTTTCTCTTCCTGAAGCCAAACAGCTCTTCTTCCAGCTGCTCTTCTATCTTAGAATATAAATGCCGATTCAGTATTCACAGGAGAATCTTCGTCGAGTGCGATATCAGGCTAATAGTTCTGAACTCATTACATTTCTTCGGTATTGACAGCAACACTGTCTCTGTAAAATCTTCAGACCATTCGCCTTTCTCACTTGACTAACGGGAAAGACAGGCTATGGTGCGACATCACATTCTTAGTCTTAACATGGCCAACATTGAAAAAGTTTATATACAAATGCACGTTTAATATGAATTTAATATAGCAATTCCTTTGTTTTTTAGAACTTTGAACATGTATTTATATTAGACGATTGTCAAGATGGCCATGACTAGACCATGATAATCACGTGACTCCTATTCTTGCCGTAGCCTGTCTTTCTCGTTAGCCATGCTTTCTCATATATTTCGTGCATAATGATAGAATTTCCTTCTTGTCTTCACCCAAGCATTTCACTAATTCATTGGGGATTCCATTAACTCCTGTTGCTTTCCCATTCTTCATTTTTCTAAGCACTAATTAAATTTCTTCCCTTAAAATAGAAAATCCTTTTTCGTCTTCTGATATGGTTGCTTCGTCTTCTATTGCTAAGTCATCTGGACGATTCCCTGTCTCATATACATATTTCATCCATCTGTTCAGTATTCCTTGTTTATTTCTTATTTCATTTCACTTCCGATTTCGTTTCCTATCAACCACATGGATTACCGGTACCTGTTCTTATTTGCGAAGTCCAAAGATTTTACTTTTCGATATATTAAATCATATCTTCCTTTTCTCTCTAGATCCTCTATATTTTTACATTTCTCTTTCATATAGTCTTCCTTCGCCTTATCAATTTCTACTTAATTCGTTGTTTAGTTTCCTGTAGTTTCTTCTACCTTCTTCCTTGTTGATGTTTTTCCATTTTCTCCTTTCCTCCATCTTCTCCAACATTTTTCCTGTGACTCAAGGTTTTTTTCATTTTCACACCTAAGAACAATAATAATAATAATAATAATAATAATAATAATATAAACCGGGAATTATGAATTTTGTGTTACAGATGCCTCCTCGCCAGAAATTAATTTCGTCAAACTTCAAATTCTGGGAAAGTCTCAATCTACCATATGTATCTAAACATAAACTTGAAGTTAAATATAATCTGACACGCACCAATGCCTTTCCCAACATAATTCTTAGGAAATGTTATATTCCATATAATTATCTATAAATATATCTTATTTTATTTGTTGAGATATAATTAGGGCCTACCTTCCGGTGTCTGAATTATTCAAATTCAGCTCTCTTTTCAGTGGTAAATTCAGATGGAGCAACGATTTCAGATTGAAAACAACTTTTCGTATGAATAATATTTCAAGTCTACAAATCTACTGCTGGTTTACAATAAATCTGGTTAATTATTTATCAGTTCTTCTTAGATCTATGAAAGGTCATTGCAGTTATGTATGATATTACAAGAATTCATACAGCCAGTTTATAAATTTTGCCCAGATGATGTGTTTATTTTTTACATTAATCTAATTTAGTGTGTATGCTGCACATACATTGAGAATACACTCCTGTATAGAGAAATACAAAACATTACTTAGAAATATCCAATAGTAACATGATTCTGCCAAGTTTTAGAAGAATCAAAGTTTAAAGGAGACACTTGGACAGATGATATGACGATTTAATTTTTCTACATTTGGTTCTCTCATAAGGAAAGTAGGCTAATTTTAACTTTATATACCGGTACTTTACTCTTATTTGTATACAAACACAATGACAAAAAAGGATTTTATTGATATAAAAATCATTTAATAAAACGCAGTAGATTGTGATAAATTCATATATCAGAAATGTTATAGCAATGAAAATAACATCAATCAACGTAAATGCTGAAGACATGAAACAAGCACGTGGTTAGAAGATGTGAATCTGTGCTACCTGAAAATTGCGCAGTTTTCATGGGTTGCTTCCTTGTGCTTGTGTGAGCAATAATTGTCCATGGTGATGGTTCATGTTGCAGCACATGTATTGTTATTTATAATATGTTGGTTGGTTGTTATTTTCTTTGTCCTGTACACAAGTGTATGTCTTTTATGTCAAAATTTCGTATATATTTTGTGAATTAGAATATAAATTAATTTTAATGATTGGTAATTATATTTTGGGCTTTGTTTTCATGTTCTTGTTGACATGCATATTTTTTTAAGACACATGTTTATCCAAATGGCTACAGCACTGACTTTCCAAACTAAAGATCAGGGTTCAAATCCCAGTAAGTTCAAGTGGAATTTGTGGTAGATAAAGTCAGTATTGGAACATTTTTCTTGGGATGCTTTCATTTTCTGCTATAATTTCACCATTCTCTATCATCACTTCACTGTAACTAACAGAGAAGTGCCCAGTCCTGACATGTTGGTTTGAGTTAGGATTGAGTTGGTCCTGGTGCGCAAAGACTTCATATTGATTCCAGGTACCTAAAATTAAGGATGAAGATACAGGCGATGATGTTGTTAAATAAATCAATGACCAATTGCCTAGGCATTGTCTGCCATTTTTCCTTTGGTGGGTAGAAGAAAAATCACACAACAATTTACTTATCCCCACCTCCCTATAGTGGATCTAGTGGATACTTGACTTGCTTCATTTATTCAAGCATCCCTTTCCAAGTCGTGGTGGAATTTGTGGTGTACAAAGCAAATGTTGCAGAGGATTTTTCTCAGGGTACTCCTGTTTCCCTATATCATTCCACCTACGCTCTCCATCTCCCCTCTCATTTCATCTATTATCTGCAATAATGAAATTAGGCTGGGGTGAAGTCTTGGGGTAGTACAAGTTTCCAACGCTGATATAGGAAGGGCTTGGAGCTCCGGGCTCCTGGGGCTCATCAGGCCTTATTATAGTGGTTGACTGATTCAGGCTGACTGAAAATATGCCACACGTGTGCGATGCAGTTTAACCTTCGTACACTAGGAACCAATGACCTGGCGTGATACACCCATTATAATAAAGTATTTGATATTGCAATTAATGTATTTCGAGATTTTTTTACGAAAATATGTTTCCAAATTCCTGTTATCAAAGAAAGTTTTTTATACTGTGTCTTTGTAGAGCAACTTCAACTTATTCGATGGAATTACTTCATATTAACTATCTACGAATCAATTCGTATGAGAATGTTGTTATTAAATACAATAAAATCCCTTGTATCCAACACCCAAATAGCCTGCAATATCAAAACAGTGGCACTTTTGGCTAGGCCAAAAAAAAAAAAAATAGTCATTCATGTGGAAGAGAAGAGTCTGACGAAAATGTGGATCTTGCAAACGATGAGCAGAGACGATATCTTTCGATTTAACATTTGAACTTACCTGTTTCGAAGAGGTGTTGGATGAATCTAAATACGAAAGTGTGAAATTCTCTGTTCCTGCAGAGCGTAAAAATTTCATTCGAGTGATGGGTAGTATCATGGCTATTACCGCTGAGTGTTGCTGTTGCACAATGGATTCCGCAAAACGCAAGCCAAATGTTCTTACGTTTTAATGATTGAGCTCTACTTCATAATCTTTATAGTTGCGACTTTGGCTACACTTCTCTTCATGTCACATGACTCACATGACCACCATTTAAAATTGTCATAAGGTTACGAAAACTTTTAGTATTTTTTTACGCTGTTATGCATTACTGTATTACAATAATTATGAACTGGTGAATGTATATTACCGTATTCAGTACAAAAAATAAACATTGTACGTATTTCAAAACTTTATTTTTAATTATCTATATAAAATTACAAAATTGCAACATGGAAAAAAATGTTTGTGCAGTACAGTGTGTCACTCAAGAAAGTTGCCAGATACGAAGAATTCTACTGTAATATAATAATTACTAGATAGTTACTGAGTCTTTAATAAAAAAGAGCTAAATGGAAATTCACTCAAAATCAACTGTAACATTTTTTTCATTATTACATTTTATTCTTTACACGAGATCCTGTGATAAATTCAATATTAAGCCGAAGAAGTTCATTATTACCTAGTTATGCATTCAATTGAAACCTTCTTGAAACAAACAAAAAAATATCTTTACGAATTACTTTCAAAAATTAATATAATCCTAGCTGTTAAGGAAAGAGAGAGATATTCTAATTTTCTTTTAAAAATAGTGTCGACATATGCGGTCAATTTGAGATTTCTGTACACAGAAATTTCAATAACCATGGCTGTTATGAAAGTACGAATAAATAAATAAATAAAATATATATATATATATATTTACTGTAGACGAAGTTATAATCTTATTATATATCATAATCCGTATTACTTTCTCGCCATAAATGGTTCAAGAGCCAGATAGAGCCACTGTATATTGTAACTACAACTAAGGAGAAAAAACTGCATTGTATAAAAAAAAAGGGGGGTGCGGGAGATTAAGATACTTGACTTCAGTTATAAATCGTACAATTTAAACGGGTATGTGTAATTAGTATCCACATGTGTTGTAAAAACAAGTACCAGTACTCAGATTACTAAGCAGTTTACCAGTATTTGAAATTGTAGAAATATGGAGAGGTGTTAGTTGTTTATGAGTTTAGAACTCTCTTATTTGGCAAGGGACCAATATCATTGTGAAAGGAAACTTTTCAAGAGGAAATAATTTATGAACAGTTATATTCGAATTGAAATGTGGTCCTTACGCCTGAGTATGAAAAGAATGCAATTACAAACAAGTTTTTCCTAGCTTTTAAATTATTTATGGTGAGAAAGAAATTCTGTCTCCATTTCTTGCTACTTAAGGCTATAGATTCTATGCAAAAGTTCGATCTTTTTCCTTTCTACAGAAGATGAGCACCACAGCCTCAAACAGACTTGTTGTGCTTACCACTCCTTTGTAGGAGAATAGTCATTGTTTTGAGTCCAAATTACCATTTTTCTTGTAGATACCGTGACTCAGTTACAGGGCCGGTTCTGGGTTATTAGATGCCTGCATGCTAGATATAATTGGCCACCCTAAACAGTGCATATCGTAAATACATTTACAGCTTAACCCAACCCATGGAAGCTTATTAGTATGTTTTTTGTGACAGAACCATGTAATTGACAAAGAAAAATTCATAAAAATTTTTACATACAGTATTTATTTGAAGTTTATAAACATAGAGGAAATATAAAAATGTATCAAACAGAAGCAACTGGTAATCAGTATATTAAAACAGTGCTCTTATTGATTTCAGTAACATCCGATAAGTCTAATTTTTCACACAATTCGTTTTCTGTAGCTAACAATCCTACATCATTAAATCTTTCTTGAGTCATTGTTGTTCTTAAATATGTTTTAATAAGTTTGAGTTTTGAAAAACTTCTTTCACCTGATGCTACAATCGCAGGTAATGTGAGACAAATTCTCAAAGCTATAAACAGATTAGGAAATGATGATGTCAAGTTATTTTGTGCAATGTAGGTCAAATTTTTTAATGGATCAGTTTCTGAAACGCCATCATTGTCATTGCTCAGAGTTCTGAATGTTATCAACTCATTGAAGAGCTCAGGACCATCAACATCTTTAAGATTTGCACTTCTTTATTAATTTGAAGGGAAACATCTAAACCAGAATAACATTTTTTAATTTCATCCTCTGTCATTTCTCTTAATTCACAAAGAAATTTTAATATACTATTATAATCATTCAGATTTTCAAATCTTTTCTTGATGCAATTTAATGCAGTGTCAACAGTTATTAGATAAAATTGTATTCTAAACGATTCTTTTGGATTTTTTATTTCTTTATCAGGACTTTCATAATCAAAATGATGAATTTCAGTTCTGCTCTTTACAACTGGAAATTTGGATACTACATTAACTTCTTTGGCTAAAACTTCTGCATGACTAATACGAGGTTCATCCAGGAAGTAAGTTCAAATGGCTGATAAAGAAAACAAAAACATCAATAAGGAAGAAATATTTATTGCACTATTTACAGACATTCACTGGCTACTTCTCAACATAGTCACCACCATTATTGAGGCATTTATCGTACCGGTGCACCAATGTTTGTATGCCCGTGTCATAGGAGTCTGCTGCCAACATCTGGAGCCATGAAGTCATTGCCGTCTGTACCTCAGCAATGTTGTGGAAACGTTTTCCTGCCAGAAAGTGCTTCATGAGATGGAAGAGATGAAGGTCACTTGATGCGCGATCAGGGCTGTAGAGTGGGTGGTCAAAGATCTCCCATCCAAACTGAAGCAACAGATTCCATGTGGTGTTGGCTGTATGGGGTTGTGCATTGTCGTGCAAAAGCGTAATGCCTCTTGTCAGCATTCCACGTCTCTTGTTCTAGTTCGCCCTCCTCAGATTTCGCAATGTCTGACAATACCGCTCAGCATTAACAGTCTCCACTCGCGGTAAAAACTCGCACATGAGGACACACGTCGATCCCAGAAGACAGTGCACATGATTTTTTGACAGAGATTGTCTGCTTGAATTTGATCCTCACAGGTGAACCACCATGCCGCCAATGCATGGATTGTTGTTTTGTTTCTGGTGTGGCATGCGACACCCATGTTTCATCCCCAGTGACAATGTCGAGAAACTCGTCACCTTTCTCTGTGTATCGCTGGAGGAATGTCAATGCTGCGGCCAGGCATTTCATTTTGTGTTCATCTGTCAGCTGCTTTGGCACCCATCTTGCACATACACTCCGAAAACCAAGTCACTGGGAGACGATTTTGTGCAGCAGTGAGCGAGACATCTCGGAGAATTGACCAGAGAGTTCCGAAATTGTTAAGTGCCAGTTCTGCAAAACTGCTTGCCGCACACTTTCCATCAGTTCTGACATCACCAGGGATGGTCGGCCTCTACGGTCTTTGTCGTGCACATTGGTTTGGCCTTCAGTGAATTTCCTGCACCATCGTCTGACCATACTGTCACTCATAATGTCGGGTCCATACACGTTGCACAATTGGTGGTGGATCTCTGCTGGAGATTGCTTCTGAGTGTGCAGAAATCAGATAACTGCACGAATCTCGCAGTTAGTGGGAGACAATATCAGTGCAGCCATATTCTCCTAGCACTGTGCAATAACTACTGCCACCACAAGACTGAAACTGCACTGCATTATTCCCACATACCCTCTCTCTACTGCTACACATGTGCATTCCCATCCAACTAGTCATGCCAGCTCTGGGCACGGTTGGAACTTACTTCCTGGATGAACCTCGTATATGTATTAAATGCTTCATTAAATCTGGCTTCACAAGCTCGCTCAAAACTTTAAGGGATTCATTTAGGACACTAACATTTTGTCTACAACATCAATTTTTGACAGAATATTGTTCCGTATAACAATTGAGCAAATGAACTTGAAAGATGCAACCTGATCTAATAAACACTGAGCTGTGTGCTTTGTTTTCATTTCTCTGGAATTATGAACTATTAAGTCATTTAAACTTTTCAAGATTTCATTTAATTGCATTCTGAGAGGTCGCACTGCTTTTATTCTGCTCTCCCATCTTGTATCACTTACTGACTTTAATGTTAACCTAGTCATATTGCTTTACAGTATATCCCACCTATGAGGGATGCAGAGAAAAATATATACAATTCTTGGATAATGTTGAAAAAACGAACTGTTTCTAATGTTGCTTTGGCAGCATCGTTTACAACTAGATTCAAAGTATGAGGTACACAGGGCACAAAAAGTGATCTAGATTGATATTCTTAATTTTGTTCTGCAGACCATTGTGCTTACCACGCATATTTGCCCCATTATCGTACCCTTGTCCAGGCATAATTTAAATATCTAACTCAAAATCTGGCAAGAGTTCATTTAAGATATAATTGTTGCATAAACCTTACCCTGAAGTGTCTGAAACAGGACAAAATCCAAGAAATAATTCTCAGACTGCAACATCAGAAGTGCCAGTATTTATAATTCTTACTACAAATGATATTTGTTCAGTGTGACTGGCATCTGGCATGCAGTCGAGATTACAGAAAAATAGTTTACTTTCCTTAAACATTCCTTAATTTTTTATTTAATACCACTTGCTAAAACAAACATTATTTCATTTTGAAAAGCATGGCCTAAATAATTAGGCATACGACTTTTAGCAGTTTGAGAATGAGCTATGTCAATGACATGCTGTGAAAAAATGTGATCAAATTTCGCCAACATTTCTATAACCTTTAAAAAATGTCCATTATTATTTTTTTTTTCATATTATTTAACATTTGTACCTCTGAAAGTTAAACACTGCTGTGCTAAGATTCTTTCAATGATGGCTCACCATCTTCTTTTTTCAGATTCAAAATAGCGTTGTTATTCTTTATCAATTGTACAATTATTGTCAAGGCGTGTTTTTAATAAAATTCATACAACTTTTTATAGTTTTGTATATGTTCTGCATCTGTTTAAGCCATGACAAATGAGTGTCTAAATGTCGCCAATCTGAAAACCCCTGATTATCTGTTAATTTGTTTTTCTTCAAAGTGAGCAGCTTGCAACAAAAGCAAAACACACTATTGAATTTTTCTGAATAGATTAACCAAGTTCTTTGAACTTTTTCGCCATTAGGTAAAAGTCTCATAAACTGAGACATGGAAAATGATCTTTCATTGTCATCTTTAGAAAAGTATATTTTTAGGTGTTACAGGTCCCTTCTGAATTATGAGTTCTAATAAACGTTTATTAACAATAGGTGGCCAGATGCTAGGATCCCCTAAATCACATTCTGCCATCAATTCAGCACTATTACTATTACTCGTAAATTATTCTCACAACTTGATGTCGACACTGACCCTTCCTTCCGGCACAATTTCAAACAAACTTCAAACTTCCCATCTGATTTTTCACCTTCCATTTCGATTTCGTTCTTACTGCCTGGAAAAAGTTCCAAACCAATTGATGTTGATGCAGTTGGATCACCTGCATCTAACTTTACGAATTTCAGCATGGAACCTCGTAAACTTTCCTTTTCCTTGTCACTTTCATTCATCCTCTACAGATGCTAAATAACCTAAGATGTTGAGAAAGCGTCATAAAATAACCTACTAAAATAAATAAAAAATTCTTCCTCTTTCGATAATAAGCACCAGAGAGACGATTAGTTTTTCTGCCCGACATCTTCAAAACTATAATAATAATAATAATAATGATGATGATGATGATGATGATAATAATAATTTATTTATTTATTGATATTTATTACTAATAATAATAATAATATATAATAATAATATATTATTATTATTATTATTATTATTATTATTATTATTATTATTATTATTTTCTTATACTGCACAAAATATTTTTCTCCTTTCGAATGAAATAAAATTTTGTAATGACACAAACTTATCTTAAGGTTTTCTGTGCGGATTTCTCTGTACTTGAAGTGTTATCTACGATGAACATACATGAAATGAAAATAAATAAATACATTTATAAATCAATGAAAACACTAAATACATAACTTACCTGTTATATTTTATTCTTAATCAGTTAAGTTTCTCTCCACACTACTCACTATGAGGTACTATCAAATTTTATGTAATGGCTGAAACGTTGAAAACGAACGACAAGAGATTTGGTTGTTGGGTGAATATTCAAACTGTGCACATTTCACAACTTCTGTTTTAAAGCAAATTAAAATGTGATTCTTCTTCTTCTTTTTCTTCTTCCCTTCAAGTATTAAGCCATATGGCCTGTTACGATCTCACAGTTAAATTTTCAATCCAGCGCTTTTTTGGACGACCGAGAGATCTCTCTTATTGTGAGATTTGAAAGCAATTATGAAATTACTGCCCAACGGGCTGGCTGCCCAAAAACCTAGAATTGGTGGGGTTCCCACCTATACAGCATTTCCTCTATGTATGATGTGGTTATATTGCCAATACCCGGTCCCCAGAACCTCATCTGTAAAAGCAGGTTGCACTACGGGCAGGTTGAGGATGGGATTTGGATAGAAGAGGTTATAGAATGCACTTCACTATCCCTTGCAACCCTAAAATGTGATTCAAATGCGCTAAATATAAACATTTATTTATTGTTCCATCAACAGTGGAATCAGAAATAATTGATATCAAGTTAGCGCACATTAGTTAACGTTTTTTCTTTGTAAAATTCGTAAAACACTAAATTATTAATAATTATTTTAAAATTATATATTAAATTTATTCTTTCGGCTGCCCTAGAAAATTGGCCACCTGCATGTACGCATGCACTGCATACTTACTAAAACAGGCCTGCTCAGCTATATGGTACCATTTCGCCACTTAGCCTCAAGGTCCAGCGAAATCCTACTAAAGGTAGAGCATCCTTTCACCCTGAGAGCGTATTATGCCTTCTCAGACTAACACCATCTGTATGCCAGTTACAATATTACAATTTACAGCTCTACCATTCTGGTTAGATGCTATTAAAATGATAATAATGAATATTGAAAATGGAAAGCGAGACTAGAATAATGGAGGGAAACAGAAAAATTCCGAAAAATACCCTCAGGAACCTTGGCTTTGTCCACCACGAATACACTATGCCGTCACTGGGATTTAAATCCTGGTCTACAGCCATCATAAATCAGCGCTCTGCCTTATTAAGCTACTAACATGGCTAACATACGATATATAGTACTTCTCGCCAATCTCTTGAACTCCAGATTTCTTCTTGTGTCATGAAGTTCTAATTTTTTTTATCTTTTTCCATAATGGCCTGGATTGTGTTAGTTTTTGAAAATTAATTTGTGTGGGTATCTTTGAAATTCAAAATTTTTTTTGAGGACGTTCCCAATTTTGTTCTGTTTTATTTCTGTTTGAATTGATATATAAATATTGATTCTGAAAGAAAATTGTCCTAGTGTGGTAGTTCTGAATAAATTGTTGCTGGCAATGTAAATGATTGTTTCAATAGCGGAAACATGAATACAAGAAACAGAATTTTTTACAGCATCACAATACTTTCTTTTTACACTTTGTATGTTCAGAAAGAAGAAAAAATACCTCACTGTTATTAATACCTGCTTTACATTCTCTAAAGCCATCTGTATTCTTCTATCCTCAATAGATGATCATACGGCTTCATTTCGATTTTTTTCGAGCTTCGTAATTTAATTTCATAATTTTTTTATGTGATTCATTTTGGTTGTCGCTGTTCCACCAAAAGTCCATCTCAAGAGTAAGGAGTCTTAGCTGTCACGCTTGTTTAATTCCTTTATTTCCTGTCCTTATATACTAGTAATTTCTGTAGTTTTGTACATAATGGATTTGGTTTGGATTTTCCGTCATGTTTGCAGTGAAAGACCTGCCCTTTGGGCAGAACGCTATGAATGAATGAATTAGTTCAGTTATAGCATATTAGTTTAGATGATTATCCAGATGGTGAAAAAGGTCAAGAGTATGGAAAACAATTATTCCTCGATACAAAATAATTCTCAATGTACTTAAATTTCAACCACTTACCAAAACTTGGATTAGTTTGGAAATAGTGACAAAGAAAAAACTTCGTCCTTCGTCATTTAATGTGCAAAAGTGTAGGCCTATACAATGAAACCTCGATTTTCATTCCCAAATCTTTCATTTTCCCGCATTCATCATTCCGAAATGTATCATTTTCTCGCATTAATCGTTAATTTTCTATGGTTCCTGAACAAGCCTATTTAAACTATGGAAATAAAACCAACATCAGTCGTTCCTCAATTTATTTCCTCCTTCTGTTTGTCTGAATTTTTAGCTCTATTCCAAAGAACATTAATTCCAGTTTTATCGACTTTGGAAAAGAGCAACACCACACCCATAAACTTTAGTACAACCAGTAATAATTATAGGAGTTGATGTCTTTGGAATGTGGTATAGCAAGTTGCATTTTCGACACTATATTGTTAGGTGCATATCTTATCTGCCAAACAATAGGCTTGAAAAATTGCTGTCTGCCTAGTTCATCACGTGTTTTCAATTCTTTATAGTTATTCATATTATTGTTGACCTCACCAGTAGATTTTAATTACATTTTGTCCCACGTAACATTTCCTGTGAAACTAGATTAGACTTTAGGAAAATGACTGTACATTGTAGAAAAGGTGGAGAGAAATCAATTAGAGAAGAATATTGTTGTAGCCAAGCAACTAGAGCTGCAACCATCAACCCTAAATTCTGTTATTACGAAGAAAATAGAAATCAGAGAATAGGTAAATAGGTATGGTATGTCACTCAAGAGGAAGAATATGAGCAAGGAGTCGACCTACAAAGGACTGGAAAATGCCCCCATGATGACCTGTGAGCACATGCATAATCACCTAATTTGGCTATCAGTGTTGGTGAAACCAAGACTATGAGAATAAATATTGAGTATCCAACAGATTTTACTATTGTCAGTGAGCAGCTCGAGGAAGTAGAGTCCTTTATGTACCCAGACAGGCTAGTTTCACCTGAGGGTGGGTCCCAGACAGATGTGACCACAAGAATAACAAGGCAAGAGGAAACTTTGCGTGTGTCTTTACATTATGATGCCCCAATCAGCTGAGCTTTAAGATTAAATTACTCATTTTCACCACTAATGTTAAATCAGCCTGCTTTATAGGCGTGAAACATGGTTGCTATCATCAGATATTAAGAGGACGCTCCAGGCTTTTGCCACCCAATGTTTGTGGAATATTCCGCCTTTTTGGTGGCATAATAATTGGATATGTATAATGCACAACTTCATCAAAGGTGCCACCAACGATCTATGGGTCTGAAGGATCTCGGGAGAGGAAATGGAGATGTCTTGGACACATGTCACATAAGAATGCTGGAAAATTATGCAGGGATGCCCACAAGGAGCCCAAGAAAGGGGACGACCAACAGGAACATGACAATGGTGCTTGAGAGAAGAAATGACAAAAGCCGTTCAAATGCTTATTCAGTGATAGGTAGTTGGTACTGACTGAGGCAATGTGTGTCCCTGGAGCGACACTATAACAAAGCAGTATGCCTGAGCATCAGGCATCCCTATGGACGGGAGAATTCTGCAGGAGAAATTCCTCAAAATAGCTACAACAAACTCCATCAGCTTCAAACGACTGGATCAGTGCCATGGTCTAGTATTTAAGAAATTGTCCTGGGAGAGTACTTCTGTAGTTACTAATGGCATGAACCTCTGGTTCCAAAGGTTTCCGGGGTTGCTCAAGGGGTACAAGGCTTTTTCCTCATCTGCCTGCCAGATCAAACTATGGCATTGAAAGGAAAGATTTACCATGGAGTAAAGTCCTGCATCATGGCTCTGTGGTCTAAGCCATCATACTTTGGACTGGTGGTACAGAATGCACACTTGATCTAGTCTTCATGGAAGAAGAGATTTTCTCATGAAAATTCGACTAGTGTATGGGATGCGTGCCCACCCAGCATTGTATGGAAAGTGGGAAGCTTCAGAAAATAGCATAACCTGTCTACTAAACCAAAATGAAGGTTGGGACATCAATCTGCTGATCACACATTACCCAATACTGGTCCAGTGGTAGTCCACTTCTTGAAGTAAGTGGGTGTGAGGCTGGCAGTTTGTTGGCATGAAGTAGGAAAAAACCTTTCTTTAAAGACAATTGTGAACTCATTATCCAGACATATTCTTCTTGACAAATGTAAATTTGGTTTTATGTCTCTCGAACTCCACAATATGTCGTACAGCTTCTTGATTTGAGTGTGATCTAGTGCTTCAAGCAAATGTACAGAAATCACCTATGCAGAGGAAAGTGTGGCCACTTGAAGAATGAAGAAGGATTGATAAAATGGTTTACAAGATGAAGACTGGGTTCTAGGTACCACTAGCATAGTCTCTTGACACCTCTGTGTTGTAGATCAGAAGCTTGCGACATGTAGTGTGCTCTGTGTGGAAGAAATACATGGTGAGTTGGGAAATGGAAGTTGCATGGAGGCATTGCAATGTGGTGTGATGACTAAGTCGACCACAAACCAGGTCGAGATTCACGGAAGCTCTTATAACATCAGGTGATATTAGGCAAATTGATGTAATGTTGATGGAAATTTGACAGTATAATAAATTGCCATGGCAATCTAAAAGACATTGTAGTTCACAGAAAGACTGTAGAAATTAAATTATTCTTCTGCAATTCGCTCTCCAAATGAGAAAATAAGGACAAGCTTTTGGGCTCGTTTTAGGTTGATAAATATCTGATATTTATAGTAATTTTACACATTTCCTTTACTTTCATAATTATATCAGCAACCTCCTATAATACACAGCAAGTACTTCATATAAGACTATCGACACTTGAGATGAATTCAGATAAAACAAAATATAAGAATGATTATTAGACAAATTTGTGGGAGACTATTGCATATACTAATAAATAAAATCCGAGGAGAATTTATAAAAATGTTGTTACTAAGAACATTAAGAAGCTCTAAACATTTAGCATGAAAACAGTGGAAGCATTCATATGTGCTCACGACATCACTGAAAGAGATGAAGTGATCATAATTAACAAAAGTGTCACTAAATAAATTAAGATGAATTTTTAAAGGAAGAAATTCATATTGAACTTGACAATGGAAATAATGACATTATTGGTGTACCTTTTATTTAATAAATACATATTTATAGGCGTATGTGATCATTTTTGTTCATTTTATATAGGCTGCAGTATCCTTCCTTCCCTCCAGATCTATCAGTGGACAAAATGAAACGAGGTTTCACTGTACTGATATAATGCATTAACTCGCTGTTTAATACTATATCTTTTAGACTACTTGTCAGTAGACATGAAGAGATCGTACTGTAACACGACCTTATTCACTCTTATCTTCTTCATTAACAGATTTTGAAGTCACATTGGTACCGGTATATTATTTATTAAATATGTAATACTGTATCCGAAGTGTAGTTATATCATATATCTTAATGATAATTTACCGACATTTTAACTTAGGAAAATGGGGCTGAAAGAGAGAAGTGAGTCTATTTCGCAAATATAAGACATAAGTACTTGGAAGAGGTTATGTAAAATGTGACTGGTTAATTTTATCTTTTCATTTTATCATATACAACAGTTAATTTTCTTCTTAATATTGGTATCAGTATCTACCTTTATATTTTGTGAATCATATTAAAGGAAGAATATTGCAGTTGCTTGACTCAACTAAACTGAAAGGAGATAATAACATACAATATTATTCGAAGCCTTGTCTTCTCTCTCACTGTTCCCTTTCTCCGGTCATACAAAATTTATGACATTTCGTTTTATGGAAAGAAATATAAGAATTGTAAGATTTCTTCCATAGAATGTGACACTCCTTATTCCTAATGTATTTATATTTAAATATTCACGCATGCTTAAGAAGAGAGTGACACATTTCTCATATTCTTCAGTTGACTATTTCCTCATTAGAAAATTAATTACTGTATATTAATTTTTACTTAAATATACAATTGAAAATGTTATCTTCATTGTTGGATACAAACTTTTAACACTTATATAATCGTTGACTAACTTTATAACTTATATACTGTGTTAATGTTAGAAAATTACCTGGCTGACTAGTTTCGAAGTGGTATTCTTCATTGTCCGAAGCTTGTCAGCCAGGTAATTTTCTAATGTTAACACAGTAAAGAAGTTATAAAGTTAATCAGTGAAAATGTCACTCTAGTTTAATTGATAATTCATCTGCTGATCGAGTAATGTTACATGTATTTTTGTTGCAGCGGTGATTGGTGGTGCAGTGGTTGGTCTTCTCTGTGCTATCTTGGTTGTGATGTTCATTGTATATCGAATGCGCAAGAAGGATGAAGGCTCATATGCTCTGGATGAACCAAAACGATCCCCAACTGTCAATTCGTACACAAAAAATTCTAATCGTGAATTCTTTGCCTGAAGAGGGCAGGAGAAATGAAGCACATCATGAAATAGAATAGCAAAGCAAAACAAAAAGTTTTCTTTGAAAATAATGCAAGTCGCAACTACTACAAAGCGAAAAGGAACCAATGATAGGAGAGGAAAATTGTGTAGGATGTTTACCAGAAGATGAAGGAAAGTATAATGGGACCGAGAACTACAAATAGGATTTTTTTTTATTTAAATGAATTTTATATTAATGTAGGAAAGGACCTATGACACAGTAAAGGAAGATGTAACAAGTTCCAATCTTCCTGGGGAAGTAAATTGGTTTCCGTAGGAACTTGAATGCCTTTGTTTTTAAACAGAAAATACAAAATTGTAAAATCGATAAAGTGATCTTGGAGTCAAACTTAATATTTGGTATGTTTTAAGGAATGAAGAACTCTATGATACAGTGAATTTTATTTATAAAATCCCAGTGGCAAGAGACACATTGACTGTTTGTATTTGAAGTGGACTTCGGACTGTGACTTCCACAGCTGTTTAGTCTCCATCATCTGTGCTGTAACAATATTGCTGATCATCCCCTGACACTTGCTGAATACAGCCTCACTATTGGTAATGAATACCATCTGCATTACCACTTCAACGAATTGGTATTACTCACTATTATAGTAAATTTTTCCACATTGAAACAGTCTAGAGCTGTGTACTAAGGCATCACATGCTTTCTAATATTGTCTTTAACACCTTAGTTATGGTATAATCTGAACTGTGCTAATCTTGTTTGTAGATTCTTCTGCATGAGTGAATTGTTTCATCATTGTTTTGTATGTGCTGGAACTTCTGCTTGCTCATAAATGAATTTAAATGTGTTGTACAAACTTAAAAAAACTTGACACAAATAAATTATTCCTGACTAGCAATGTGATGGCTCTAAGAGAATCTAGAAGATGAGTAATTTTTTCCCCAAGAAGTATGTCCAAAGATGAAATAATATCTGAAGTGTTTTGTAGCTGATTCCAGCCAAATTAGAAGCACTGATGAAGCATCATTGAAATGGAGAAGTTCATATAAATTAGATTTTAAATGCACAAAGCTTTTATACGAAGAAAGACCGTGTCCTAGTTCAGAATTGTTGGAGGGGAAAAATGATAGGTTTTTTTTTTTGTTGTTATTGTTATGCCCAGTGATATTTTTCCCCTCTGATATGAAAGATTTTGTGTAAGTGATATATTGTATTTACATAAGTATGATTTTTGGTGTTCTTAAAAATCATTGAAATGCTTAATTTTCAGTATGAATTGCAAGCAAAACTAAAAGTTTTTGTAATTTTTTTATCATAGTCTTTGTAAGTTTTGATGGTTGGTTAAATGTCTATAATTCCTACCAGATATTAGGAAGTGATAAACTACATTTAATCAGTCAATCAATCGATAAATTCTTCTTACTATTTCTGTCTTCAGAGATGAAAGGCTGGAAGGTGGAATATTTGTGTGAGGAAAGAAAAGTGTAGTGATAATATGGTGTTGAGAAAATTTGAAATGGAAATTAACAGTCCTGTGTGTTTTTAGTGTTAGGTGGTGTTTTATAAATATTTCTTTTACTCCATAATATGAGGATAATAGAAATTATGTAGATACTTGTGTAATTACGGTATATAAATGAACAAACTTCACTGGCAAAGCATCAGGGAGGGATAGGATGATGGGATAAGTTCAACGTTAGAATGTGGCCATATATTATAAAATGAATGATAAGCAGGATGAACGATTTTTTTCAGTAACTGATGAAATAATAATTGTAAGTTATGTAGTTTTTTTTTTTTTTTTTTTTTTAATTTCTTCTTGTCTGATACAGATGTGACAAGTATGAATGGTCGGTTGTTCCCAAATGTGTTGATGGTTGTCTTGAATCACGTGATTGTTAAAGGTTATGTAAGAAAGGAAATAAAACAGAAGAGTTAAATAATTATTATCCAAGTAAACTGATTTAAATTGTTGCTATCATTACTGTGAAAAAAAAAATAGCACTTAGAAAGCTAATATTACTTTCATTGACAGCTTTTTCTGTGTTGATGTAGTGGACAGTTTAAAATTTTCTTTCTGTACATGTAAATGGTATCCTAAAACAAAATAGGCATTATGTACAAGTGTCAGACTGTGACAGTTTTCATTTTCTTGCAAGATGTAAAAAGGAAACATAAAACAGTCTAGGTGATTGGAATGAATGGTAGTGGAGGATGAATGGTTTCTTGTACAATTTTAGCCAGGTCTGTATATGTATACATTATTAAATATTTGCTTGCATTCTTCCATTTCCGGATAGATTGCACTGCATTCCAAATAATGGATTTTCTATTAGCAAAAAAAGAAAAATGGCTGCAGAAACCGAACTTCTCAAATTTGTTTTTTCAAAATAAATATACCAGCCCTTAGGTCTTAAAATGGTTCTGAATGTTAAGTTTTACAGTTATTATGAACGTATGAATTTAAGCAGGTAAAGAAAAGAAATTTTATGAATAAACATTTTTATTTTGTAACACTGGCGTGTGTAAGCCATTTCTCCCTTCACTTTAGGTTTGCTTCTATGAAATTTAAAATGGCAGCACTAATTATTTTCATATTTTAGGATCAGTGTAATATACGTAGTATATATTTTTATTTAGTTTTAATAATGTCATCTAATAAGTATATTATTTCAAAATATCAGTGTGCTCCCATCTCCGAAGAAATATCTCTCACTTTTGTAGAAAAACATAATGTTTGAAGATTAGTATGAAGATTTCACTTTACTTCATGAATCTGAATTTCCTGATTGATTGAATGTAACAAATGGCTGTAAATAATCATGGATTTCATCGGATATAGAGTACAGACAACGTACCAAAGAACTAAATTTTTTTAAATGTCATGTGTTACAATGAATTATTGTTATGAGTTTAAAATAATGTAGAATACATTTTGCTCAAAATAAAAATTATGGTAGTACGATGTATTCTATGTGATTAATTAAATAATTGATATCGTATATTCTGGGGGGGGGGGGGAAGAAAATACAGTTCAGCAGAGAGGTTACACAATCTCAACGACCATTTCTCCATTCATGGATCATTTCAGTCGTTGTCCTTCCTATTTTGTACCAAGTAATTAGTGACAGATACAGTGTAGCGTGAGATATCAAATTATATATTGCAATTTTTATTTGTGTTATCATCCCATTCCTTTTTGGTTCAGTCATAATATTCAGTAGCTCTGAAATAAAAGCTATAGTATATCGTTTGTTATCAGCATCAACATAATTGGCGCTCAAAACAAGTAAATAATCTTGAGAGCTGAAGCCAAGACATTTAAACGAACATGAGACATGGAGATAGAGCTCCCATGCTTTTTGGATCTCCGTACTAGAAGGAGGTGATGTGGTCAGCACTAAGATCTAACCACCTTTTACTTCCAGAAAAAAACTCAGTACCGGTACTCAATTTTTATAGAAGGCTCAATGAACCCCACAGTCAATCTGGAAGTTAAGATGAGGTAGAGAAAACCAGCTTCCATTTGAGGCTGAACCTGGATCCTTCTAGTTCATAGTTTTCCGCTCTTCTGGCAGGCTCTAAAATTAACTTCTAAATAATTATATTGTGACACCTTAGGAGGAAATACTTTATGGTGGAAATGAGTTATTTTTAAACAAAACCTCTGTGGACCTCAGCAGAGTTTTGTAACCAGATAATTATATAATGTGTATTCTGTTGGGTAGTGATGTCTGAAATTCATTCTCAGGATGAATTATTAGCCTCATATATATTATGTCGGAAACCCCTGATGCCGAATATTGTGATACATTTTCTCTTTCCCTGAATTCATCCATGTAAATTCATTTCCATCTCCAATCCGATCTACACTGCATAAAGAGGGCATGTTTTATCATTCATGCAAAATAAAAAGTATCAAATACCGCACTATTATATGACCTGAGAAGTGAAACATTATGCTGAATTATGTCAGGAAGGATGTTAGCAGTTACTGCTGTTTTGAATTGGGGACAGTTTGGTAATTTGATTCTTGATTCATCTTTCATACTTGAATATATCAGCAAGGACAAATAATCTGTGATTGAATGAGTATATTGATACAAATAAAGATAAAAGTGTCAACTTGTCTCTTGTTTCAAATCTACCGAATGTAAAGTTCCACCTCTTGCAGTATAATGCAAACTACTTAACAGCATTGATCGTTGTTTCTTTAAAATGTTTTACATATACTGCACTTTTTATTTAATCATGACTTTGTGAAGCTTGATTTGAGCCATGTGGTACATGAGAAGTGGTACATCTTGATGTATTTCTCAGATGAGATGCATGGACCAAATGTTTTTAACACGTCTATTTACATACTTTTAACAATATTGTATTAAATTTTACAATTAAGGTCAAACATTGTATATAATATTTCTTTTAATAATATAAGTACGCATGAAAAAAAAATCAGATATTCATATTTCTGTGGTATTTAACTTTTATTCATTGCAGTCGTCTTCAGAAATTATAAAACAGACATTTAATTTCAAGTGTCTCAAGCCTGAAAGCATTAAATTGAGACTAAACTAGGTGCAATTACATAATTTAATGTTATTCAAAAGAAGAATGAAAATAATAATAATGTCAGGATTTTACATTTGTTTTCAAGATATTTTCCACGATAAAGAGAGATGCATTTGTTTATATCAGCGTAAAAAAGTAACCACTAGGGTGCTCGAAAACGTTAATTCGTGAACGTTCATGGAAGGACACATTGAAAATTTTCTCTTTCTCTTTCATACTAAGGAAATTACGTCCAGTAAGTTTAGGTTTTGAAATTTTTATGCCTACTTAGTCTACTCGCACTTTTCAGAATGTTAAACAAATTAGCAACTGTTGTTAGTTTCGAGAGTTCTACATGAAAAATGATAAGGAGTATTGCCATTCCTCACTCTGTAACCTAAGTATATTATGTTTGAGTTATCTGTAAAATCAGTGAATTACTTTTCAATGGAATTGCAGTAATATGCTATATCTAGCCATCTAGGCAACATTTAGCTGCTTTAATAAATATTATCATTCTAAAAAATAATTAAAGTTTGTACAGTAATTGTCCATTTTAAATGAGAATGAATAGACTCTATGTAAAGAATAAACATGACATCTTATTAATTTTGTTCAAGGCTAGAGAATATTACAATTTTTTTTTTTAATTCATAAGTTCAGCTTCTTAAAACCAAATGATATATCTGGCACAGCATGAGATTTGGTTTGTAAATATTTATTTAATCTGGTTTAATGTCCTTTTTTTTATTCTTATGCCTTCGAAATTTACTTTCTTTTGCAGTTTATACCAGAATTATTCTGACTCCAAACTATTATCAATTAATCTATCTTATAGATTCCACTAATTAATGTAAAAATTATGTATGTGATTTCAGAATCCATGATAACAAAAAAAGGTCTGAAGTCTCTTTTCTTCCAGGTATATCTTCAACATAGTAATATAAATTCAGTACCGGTATATGTATTAATCTAATATTTTCAGTGAACCATTCATACTTATTGCAGATAAAGTCAAATTCGTTGTTAGAAAAATACATATATTTATACTTAATTTTGTTGTCTTTTTCTATTTTTCAGCATGGAAAAAGGAAGGTTATTCCAAATATACCATATTTTTTTGTGTGTTATTTTTTTTATTTCCACATATGATTTAATAATCTAATTTACTTTTTGTTCATAGGCACATATGGAAATAAAACATATGGATTAAATGTCAAAGCAAAATTAAGGTAGAATTTCTGCTCATTGTTCTTGAATATTACTTGGTCATTTTATGCTTGATACCAAGAATAAAAAGTTTACTGAATTACTCTGTTTTGGAAAGTAATTGTATGGTTTACTTGCAAGGAAACTGGCGGCTGATTAGCTCAGTTTAGAGCAACTAGTAACAGACTGGATGATTCAGATTTAATCCGGATGGTGGTAGGATTTTTCTTGTTGCCAACTTTCAGACCTGCTTCTGAGTCCACTCAGCCTCCTGTCAAATTGAGTACCAGGTCTTCCCAGGGGAAAAAAAGGCAGGCAGTGTGTGGTGCTGACCACGCCACTTATTCTAGTGCTGAGGTCATTCAAGCATGAACCTACCTCCATGTTCCCATTGCGCCTTCATGGCAATTAAAAGGGACACTTTTACTATTATTTGTGAGGAAAATGCAGTTATTCAATAATTTCTTACAGTTTAAGTTCTTGTATTGATTCATACTGTATCTTATTACTTAGTACTTCTTTGGAGCCAAGACAGATTATTGATTGGCCATCTCCATCTAATAGCAGGATTAAGAATCCACGCAATTGCTTTCCATGCTTCTGTATTTCTGCCCTTTTAAGTGAGAGTATTTTACACATATACTTTATAAGTGTCTCGTTATACATATTACAATATCGTTTTTATGATTAAATGTGAGGGGCGGAAATAGCTAATGCAAGCAAGTTACCATGCATTTATATTCATATGGTGGGTAATTTTCTTTCTTTGCTCTAATTATATTTAGAAAGTTAAGATATAGTAATCTGCAGTTCATATTTTCAATTTTAATAACTCTTTAATTGACTACATCATTTGTGTTGTGCTACACACAGAATTTTATAGGAGCTCATTTTTTCAGCTGATCAATCTAAAATTAATGCTTTCAAATTGATATTACAGTGGTTTTACTCGTCTTCCTAGGCAAAGGATTCATTCTATTTTCAAAGGAGAAAAGGGTTATAACAGCTGAGAAATTCGCATTTTTACCTGCGCAGTGTGTAAGAAAATTGAGTACATTTACTTAACTAATATGACCAGAACACGTAAGAATTTAATCGCACACTCTGACAGCATTGCTTATTGTTTCATCAGCACTTATTTGTTCACATCCCAACTCTAACCCCACATTTTCAACATTAATTTCCTCCTGACACCTTAATATATTGATTACTTGAGATTTTAGCATTAGAGTAAGTCTGCTTTATTTAAATAAAATTCGATTCTATTGACTTAATGCAATCCGATTTTGCTAGACTGGCATGATTTCAAAAAATAGGAAAAGAATAATTTGTTGTGAATAGTTTTATCTGGACTATTATTGTATTCGAAAATTAGCAGTTTTGCTATTATAACTAATGTTAAGATATTGACTAGAATTTTGAAGTCCAAATTTATATTGGTTCCAAAAGACTATCTGTAATGATTAACACACTCTCAATGAGATATCAGTGTTTCCTAAAATACTGTAACTACGACTTTCAATTTCTATATAATTAAATGGGTACCAGTACCATTTTATTTGCTTTCAGATTTACATCATGTTACAAATGGCTCTAGTTGCACCTTTTGCAAACATGGACATAAAATACATTATACATTACCGGCATTCAAATTTTAAAACGAATATATTATACAAATTGTAAAACGAATATGAGTAGCTCAATTTCCTAGAAGACTTTGCTTCTGAGTTTGTACAGTTAATTAAAAGAAAGCACAGTAGCAAATTGCTACAGTATAAAATTATATTTTACACATAACTTTGTTTTGGCATACCGGTACTGTACTTTGTTATGCTGAATATTTGTTGATCTGTTTCGTAAACTTTGTAACATGATAAGAAAACAAAGACATACTATTTTCTAGAGCTATCTTTACAATCTATGAAATAGTTTATAGCGTACAAAATGAACATAACGTTTTTGGCATGTAGACGAATGATTGACTGAGGAAGGAGATAAATTATTGACCATATCTTGCCATCTTAAAAACTGTAATTTAAATGAAGGATTCAGCTAGCCACAGAACAATCAGTGCTTCAGGAGTAGGCATACACGTTTCTTGGGAATTCTAACACACTAAAAACCTTGGAAATATGTTAAAGATAAAGATGATGATGATGATGATGATGATGATGATGATGATGATGATGATGATGATAATAAAGATGAAGATTGAAATAATTGATACTACATTATTTTCAGAAATTGTTACTGACCAAACTACAGTGCGGTTAGTTGGGAATGCTCCAGTTTTTCTGGAGTTTTGTGTTGTATTGTGAGAAGTAAGTTGGTAGTGAAAGTTGTAACAAAGTCTAGTATATACAGTCACGAAGCTCAATATGTAGTAAATGTGCATCCATAGATAGTTGCTAACCACTAGGATTGCTAATATCGCCTCATTACAGACAATTTGAAATAGTACCAGCACAGTCTATTGTTCCTAGCAACCTCACAACTCAAGCTTCGTGACTGTATATACTAGACGTGGTTGTAATCTTAAAAGTTCAAGTTAAGTTTGAAGTTCTTCATTTAGGCTACTGTTGTAATGACTTATTCATTACGTGAATGTATTTAATCTATACAATACATACATACAGAAACGAAAATCTTATGCAGTGACAGAACGCAAATTTCGGGAAAAGTTTACAGAGAGACCTGTTCCACCTGCCAGTAAAATAAGAAGACTTTATAAGAAGTTCATGCAGACAGGTTTAGTAAACAATGGAAAAAGCGAAAAGAGAATGCTGTGTCCTGTTGGAAGATAAATTAGTCGAGATTGGTGAAAGATTGGAACACATCCCTCAAAAATCCCTCAGACGTCTAGCGCAGGAAACTGGAATAAGTAAAAGTTCCACTCGTATAGCAACAAAATTACTTAAATTAAGGTCCTGCAAAGTGACTGCAAATTTCATAAAAAGATGTCAAATATGTGTTGCAGTAAATGGAAGACATTTTGAGCAACGAATGTGAGCTTGGTAAGTACTGTAACTTTTAAGCATTGTAACAGTGGGATTGTAGGCCTAAAAGTGCCAGAGACGCAAGGTGTTCCTCACAGTAACCAACACATTGATAGCCGGGCCGGCTCCGGACGAAAACCCGAGTGTCCCCAACTAACCTCACTGTATATGCATTCAAAGGTGTTTTATTTGTGAAAGTACAGGCGAATTTCTAGCCTTGGCTCATAATAGAAATAATACCGGTAAATAATTAAATTTATAGATTTGAATTATTAAGAATTGGCAATGTTAAGACAGCAGAGACTCATTATTTTTGGTATGTAATATTCATCTAGGAGGGATATTATGTAGGTGTGTGTTTGTTTTTTATGTAAATAATTTTGCTGTATTATTGTTAGTTTATAAAATCACTGAACAAAATATGTACCAGCATTTGCAAAATGCATTGGTTACGTAACTCATAGTGCTAAAACGTTAATATTTTCTGGGTAGAGCCGAAAAAAAGGGTATTGAAGTGATTCTGTAAGCTATGTTACAAAATGCAATCTATGTTTGGAGTCTAAATAATTTTATATTGAACTTTCATTTTCTTGGTATCGGGATTATGAAGTGAATAAAGAATTAAATTCGAGTGTAAATTTTATAGAATATTTAAGCATTATAATACTTTCAAACAAGATTTAGCACATAGGCAAACAAACAATACCATTAGTTATAAGGTGGCTATATTATCTTTTATATTAATTGGTTGAAATTGTGTGTTATATATACTCGATCGCATTGTATTTCATTATTGGTTGCTACATTTGTCACATTCGAATAGACTAAAGGAAGGAATCAACATTTATGAAAAATATATGAGGCCTGAATTGGCAATCTTCTCAGATTTGGTGGAGTGCAGTAGTTATTTTGAACCGTTCAGAACTATCATTGGATTGAACGAAACTGTCATCTAAGAAGCACAGGACTTAAAAGTGAAGTCTAGAAAAATGTATGACTTTAAAGACGCTGGTCTACTGTAGATATTTGAAGATACAGTTTATTTGTAGCTATTTGACTTGTTTTTCTTAAGTATCTGTTGTTTTATCTATTACAGCAGATGCAAAGCAAACTTGTAAATTATAGAACAATATATTTGCATGAAAACGATTAAATGAAGATACGAAATGAATGACAGAGTGAGTGACTGCAGACGAGTGTTCATAATAAGTTGTGTGACTGTTCCAATTTGTGTGTGTTGCGGAGCAATATCTGATAACTTTGTCATTCCTCAACTGCTTTCTTTCTGCCCCCTCCCCTTCTTTTTCGAACATGCAGCTTTAAAAATCGACCATACAGAAATATGATATTTATAGTTATGTCTGGTTTCATATGCATTATTATTTGATCATTCAACATGGGTATTTAAAACACTATATATGTAAATGATTTCTGTATATGGATTTATTTGCGATATATTTTTGCATATATTTTGACCACAGAAATATGGAATTGCAAGGAATATTTGCTAGAAACTAAATTAAATAAAATTCAATAAAAGTTATGTATTTCAGTATGAAAAAGAAACACTGTCGTCCAATGTTTAATATTTCTAAAAAAAAAAAAAAAGAAGTACAGTATATTATATATACATATATCTCTATGCCATGAACTGCCATCTAGAAACAAATGGTTACGTGTGTATGTATAGTGTGAATGTGTTGTTTTCGTCCATATAATATACAAGACAAAATGGAATATAATTATATCTGTTATCAGAAATAACTCAATTGAATGCATGTAAGTAAACATGTGTGCATTAAAGCACAGGGAATTGTTGTTTTTACACATAGCATTCATATTAATTTCACTGGGGGTTGTGTCTTCAAATGTATAAGTTATGAGATATCTGAATCAGAACTAACTGTTGTCGGTATGAAGTTTAAATTTGTCGCTACTAAACTTTAGCAAGAACTTGACAAAAGAAAATTATTTTATTGATTCTATAATAATGGTTACAAGTTATAAAAGTTTGATTTCATTACTCTGACGTACTATAAATTAACGAGTCTCGACTCAGAAGTCATCACTGTCAGTGACGTTCTTTTATTAGTGTATTCTGATAAAGGACGAAAAGTTAGAGTTGTTCAACAACATTTGGCTAAATATATAGTCCATTAAAACTGATTTTTAATCTCCCTTGTGTAATAGTTACATTCTGCTTTGCACTATAGAAACATGCTTACTCCTCTATGATGGAGCAATATTTTATTTTGAGTTAGAACAAAAATCGCACAAGAAATTAATTAATTTTCCTGTTTAATGAAAAATACTTTTAAATCAGTTGAATACCAAAGTCGTTCCTATTCTTTTGAGAAAGTTTGAATCGCCAAGATGAATATGACATCATTATATGAAAGTTGTGTGTAAAAACTGTTTTAAAATGTTAGTTTTCCTCATCACTTTTACTGATGGTTTAATGCCATGTCATTTAATTAATATACAGCATGTGTATGAATGACACGCAGTCTTCATTATGTATAATTTTTTGTATAGGCATAGTCCTGCACAATTTTATTACAATACTCAACATTTTCTATCACTGTCACAATTTTATTTTTAAAATAACATTCCTCCATACTTCAAATTTTAAGAATTTCAGTACTGCATGGGAGTTTTGTGGAACCAAAACATATTTTCTTGATAGCACACATTGGTTTCACGATACATATACATGATCGTACTGTAATTCTTCTTGTGGAAATTCATGTGATCGTCCTGTATGTAATGTGTAATTGCTTGTGCCTTTTCTTTGTTATATTTCTTTCTTGCTTTGAAATACAGAACACAGAAAGTAAATGCAACTGTAGCTATATTGAGGCACTAGACCATCAGTATTGAAGGTTAGTATGCAAAGAATGCTAAATTACTTATTCAGCTCCTTCCAAACCCTATCCCAGTGTTCCTTATTCCTCATCCCTGTTGAATGTATCGTTTCCTTACATTGTAATTCATATTCTTGTCATTAATGATAATTATGTAATATCCTGGACTTTTATTGGGATAAGAGAAAGAAACACACATAATAAATCTAACAATCCCATTGTGTACACATTTTTTTATATTTCTTTTTTGTAATGCAGTAATATTTGTACTACACATAATTCGTAACATTTAAAATTACAAACGTGCACAAATTTCATTTTGAAACTTGTCTTATTTTTTATTAGTTTGTATTACATTACAATAATAACATTTAAATTCTGTTGCTGTCTTGCATTATGGGTCATGTTTCTTGGAATCAAGGATTGTCCAAGTGCAATGTACCGTATCAAAGTTGTCATAAAATCAGTTATATTTTTAGACATCTTTGATTTGAAAACATGTCCAGGTATAAGAGAATATCATGTCACTTACATGCAGGATTATAAACAGGGCGAACAGAAAGCTTAAATTAATAAAAGTAAGATGAAACCTTATTCTCTGATAGTTGTTCTTTCAATGTGTACACTCAGAATCCACAAACGGATAGAAGGGAATAGCCTATAAAACAAATACACGACTCCAATGCGATAATAGACCACTCTTTAAGAATAGTTATTTTTTGTATTTGTTCAATGTCACTGTGTAAGTTTTCAGAAACGTGTGAGTTACAGCTTTATATCATGTCAAATAACACACATTCGAAGCTACAGTAAATCAATTAAGCTTTCATGTCTTCCTGTTGTTGAGTAATGTTTGGGAAGCATTGTGGTGCTCAAGCGTTTATGTAACTACAGTTTTAGTTTCCTGATTAACCTGGCATTACTTGATTACCAGCTCCTCTTTGCAAGTGACTTCATATGTATTATTTATAGGCAATGTAAAATTTATTTTCTCCTTCTGTAATTTAAAAATTCCTATTGTAAATAAATTAGGATAGTACTTCACAACCTCCCTCTTGTAATAACACATTAAATGTAACATTTTAGAAGAGATCTGTTGTGTAAGAATTATAAAAAAAATATATATATGACATACCATGCTGGAGTATTGTGAAGTTTTTCTATCCTTCTAATTGTTCTGCCTCGACAGCCTAGTACCTTCAGGAAAAGGAAAGGATTATTTATACTTTTGTACTTTGGTTCAGTATTACTTTTATTCCTTACCTACAGTACATCAAGTATATAGGCAGTAATTCTGAGACAATATTTATAGTATTTATATAATCCGACTTGAAGGTGAAAACCTGAGAGGATAAAAAGAAAGGCGGGAGTACTTCAAGCCAAATATGCATGAAATCGATGCGACGGATATGACGTCAAACTATACCTTTTATGCCCCATAATCCACCGCGAAATACCGCCAATTGTCAAATATTAAATTGCTACTATCGGTTTTGGTCATACATAAACAGATTAGAATGGACCTGGAGGTAACAGACTACTAGCAGATTATTATATCAATGTATGTTTCACTATGTATTTATTAAAAGTGTTACAGTTGTGACATGGACTGAACACTTCATTTCCACATTCTTTCTCTTATCAAGAAGGATGTTGGCATTCCTTCATATGTTAAAGCATAGGGGGACACATCAACGGACATGTTCTACAGTTGAGCCGAACAGAATATTAGCTTATTTATAAAAAAAATAACACCTGCTGAAGTTGGCTACACTTTTGAAATATTCACAACACGAAACAATTTGTAATCGTAATAATATAAACCAGACAGCTGATAAACACACCGGAAAAAGAGATGAACAATGAGTAATTTGATGGCCATACTAGTACACCTTTTTGGTTCCACTGTTTCAAGCTTATGGCCTGGGGTTGGTGAAAACACTTCGAAACATATTATGATTACAGGTGCATTGAAACTTTGACTTGTACTTTATTTCATATTACCATATCCATTGAGATCACAGCTTCACTGAAGAAACTTATTGCTGCTGAAGATCTTTTTTCTTCTCACTGTTATTTATACTTGCTTTAACATCTGGTCATATTGTGAGTTAATCTTCTGTGTGAAATCCGAAGGCCTGTGTACTATTATTGAGACTTGTTCTATTGTTGTGAACTAGATGGCGACTGTATATGTATTACTAATTTGCTATGAATATGATTTCGGTGATGAATGAGGCCAGTGATATTCAGGGATGTTGTGGCCCGAATTGCCTGGCATTTGCCGTATGGTTGAGGGAAAACCCTGAAAAAACCTCAACTAGGAAATTCAACCCGACCGGGAATCGAACACGGGCCCTCTGCGTAAGAGACCAACATGCTGACCTCTACACCACAGAGGTAGTCGCTGAAGATCTTATTTCACTTTCGAGCAATGTTTAAAGTACTGCAACACAAAATATCAATAGCTTCAGCAGGATACTACTTACTATACATAATCTTTATCAAGTTGCATTTATCATTTATTAATCTTAATGAAATACAGAACACTATATGAACAACATTATTTATTTATCATACTGATACATAATAATGTATTATAAACCTCGTGCTGTTGAAAGTTCCTGCAGTTTGGCGGCTTTGACAGTGTTTGTAATATAATGGTGGCCACTTCGAACACCAATCATTGATTCCAAAATTTAAAGACAACTCTGATGTCAAGTTTGCTTTTCATATAAATACAGTACTGGTAGTTACGATTTTAGAATAATAATTTTAGTATTATTTTATTATGATGTACCGAAGTACATATGATATTTCCGTGCAGGAATTCTGCATTGCCATATGATGAAGGATGAAGGATAGAACAGTCGAGTCCCGGTACTGGAGAGAATTTTTCTCTGTTCTATCCATCCTTCATAATAATTTTAATGTTAGTGCATACATTTTTTTTTGGCTACACTGTACAATCACTGCTGTGAACACAATCTATTCCTTGAGTATGCACAGTAATAATTCGATAGCTTTGGCTATGAAGGAAAAGAGGTACACACGGTGAGGTCTGGAACATTGCATATCGTCTTTGCTCCTTTTGTCACTAAGTGATTTTTTTAACCAAATAGTAAATTAAGTACGATGTCCACCGCTGTGCAGTAATGGTTTGCACGTCTGACCATAAAATGGGTGGGTCTGGTTTCAAATCCTGGTTGAGATTTTTTCCGGCATTTTCCCTCAACTATAATTAAGGCAGAATTGCTGGGTAAGTTTCGGCACTGGACCGTGGACTCATTTTGCCATCATTAATTCGCATATCATCATCATCATCCATACCATAGTCTGGGTTAAATTCACAGTGCAGAGTGCTGTACTTGTACAAGAACATGGACGACCATTCGGCTACCCAATCATTCACAGAATAGGAATGGTAAGCACAATAAGCCTCAGGCTGCAGTATAAACCTTTGGGTTCCTCCTTCGCCTCAAGCTGCAGTGTAAGCCTTTGGGTTCCTCCTTTGCCTCAGGCTGCAGTGTAAGCCTTTGGGTCCCTTCCTTTGCCTCAAGCTGCAGTGTAAGCCTTTGGGTCCCTTCCTTTGCCTCAAGCTGCAGTGTAAGCCTTTGGGTCCCTTCCTTCACCTCAAGCTGCAGTGTAAGCCTTTGGGTCCCTTCCTTTGCCTCAAGCTGCAGTGTAAGCCTTTGGGTCCCTTCCTTCACCTCAAGCTGCAGTGTAAGCCTTTGGGTCCCTTCCTTCACCTCAAGCTGCAGTGTAAGCCTTTGGGTCCCTTCCTTTGCCTCAAGCTGCAGTGTAAGCCTTTGGGTCCCTTCCTTCACCTCAAGCTGCAGTGTAAGCCTTTGGGTCCCTTCCTTCACCTCAAGCTGCAGTGTAAGCCTTTGGGTCCCTTCCTTTGCCTCAAGCTGCAGTGTAAGCCTTTGGGTTCCTCCTTTGCCTCAGGCTGCAGTGTAAGCCTTTGGGTCCCTTCCTTTGCCTCAAGCTGCAGTGTAAGCCTTTGGGTCCCTTCCTTCACCTCAAGCTGCAGTGTAAGCCTTTGGGTCCCTTCCTTCACCTCAAGCTGCAGTGTAAGCCTTTGGGTCCCTTCCTTTGCCTCAAGCTGCAGTGTAAGCCTTTGGGTTCCTCCTTTGCCTCAGGCTGCAGTGTAAGCCTTTGGGTCCCTTCCTTTGCCTCAAGCTGCAGTGTAAGCCTTTGGGTCCCTTCCTTTGCCTCAAGCTGCAATGTAAGCCTTTGGGTCCCTTCCTTCGCCTCAAGCTGCAGCGTAACCCTTTGGGTTCTCCTTTGCCTCAGGCTGCAGTGTAAGCCTTTGGGTTCCTCCTTCGCCTCAGGCTGCAGTGTAAGTCTTTGGGTTCCTGCTTCATACAAGAAAGAATAAAAAATTAAGTACACTACAAAGCATTTTAAACAATTCTTTTTTTCATTAAGACATTTTGTGCAAAATAGAAATTGAAAGGGCGAGTAGACCTATATCACAATTGAAATTAAGACAAAGTGACAAAAATAACAATAAGCAAGTAACGAGATTGAAATGTGGAAGATGCTGTCTTCCATTTTCCCTGGCTACTGCTTGGCGACAAACAGCCAAAAATAAAAACAGTAGCATTTTTTAATTATTTACTTACTTTCTTGTTTGTGTGCATTACAGCTAAAATGAAGACACTTTAAATAAGAGAATAATAAAACTCTTCACTATTTTACAAATATTTCCACCCCATAGCAGGGCCCTTAACTTGCCATTATTCGTTCTGACTCTGCGAGTATGTCTTGTTCAAACTTTGAAAAGTTAATGCTACACACTTACATAGTAATAAGGAAATCACTGCTATGATTTTTCACAGATTCGAATCCTGATTGACCTTGTTATCATATAGAGACTTTTTTTTCTACAGTTTCCTCAACCAATTAAAGACAGAAGTCAGCTAACTGGACATTAAGATCTCCTTCATGGAATATCCACTTTCATTCTTAATTACATTCGTTCACTGTCCTAATAAACCATTAGTAAAAGGAGAGCTGTAAAATACAGAAGATACACGGCTCAAAACAATAGAAGAACCCATTTCCAAATTGTCCTGAAGCTTCCAATATAACGATTCCAATGAAACCTGTCACTATATAGCCTAGGCCCTAGAACAATGTGTTGTACCAACAAACGAAACAGAAAGTTGAATGTGCCATACTTCATCCTTTACCAATCGTCCAGTTCCAGCAAGTGACTGCATTTGATAAAAACATCACAGTGTATTTTTTCATTTACAATTAATGGGTTAACTTAATGAAGATGAAGTTGTACCAGCCGTGGCTTTCTGGATGGAAGGCAGCTCCATGCAGTATGTAGCAAATGGGCTTCAAGTCATTCCATAGTGGGACATCTGGGCAATTTAGCTGGAATAAATTAATAACAGCTCTTCTAACTAACAGCTTTCACAAGACTTCGTATGTTAGTTTTGTTACAAGTGCTATGCTTGTTTTGTGTACAAAGTCTCAATGTGTTTGGATGAGGTGAACTACCCCTTTACAGAGGGTGAATGTATACAAAAATAACTTTTCTCTTTTCTAGCAGATTTTCACAAAATATAATATATTAGCTGAGCAATTCCATGTGTGACTGACTGACATTTACATTACATTTTGGCAGCAAAATATCTGCCTAAATTGTTTAATAGGTTGAAATTAAATTGTCACCACATGATTTGATAGAGGAAAGTGTACAGTTAAGATATATATATATATATATATATATATATATATAACCACTTTCAAAGAAAAAGTATAATTACTTTTTATTTATTTTCAAAGTGTGTGTGACTGACTGACATAAATGTCAACTCTATCTTCAGGTGAACATGGTTCTCAAATTTCTCTGAAATGTCATTCCTAATACAGTTTTTACAAATTATTGTTTGGAGAGAAAGTTTTAATCTTCTTTTTAAATTAAAAACTATCTCTGAACCTTGATTAGTAATGGAGTTACGGCCGAAAAAGTGCTGTGTAACTCACTGACCTTTTTCTGTCACTAACTGACATCTGAATATTATTTTAAATTCCATATTATGGAACCGCAAGTATTATAAAATAACATGAAACTTGATAATTAGTAACAAATTTTTTTATAATTGGTTATTTTACGATGCTTTATCAACTGCTATGATTATCTTTCATCTGAGTTAGATGAAGGTGATATTGCTAGCGAGATGAGTTCAGGGTCCAGCATTAAAGCTATCCAGCAGTTGTTCTTAATGGATTGAGGGAAAACCCCGGAAAAAACCGCAATCAGATAACTTGTCCAAAACAGGATTTGAACCCGGGCCCATTAGTTTCAAGATCAGACTTGGTAACATAAACTTAAATAAATAATATATTTTTCGAAACACAAAACTTAACTTGCCTAATATGCACCTTAAATAACACAAATTATTTACAGGCTTCATAACAGCTATTTCTGTGTAGTTAAATATTGTGATCAGCTGTAGACATTGGTATGTCATTTGAGGACTGGAGTTGAACCGACCTTGACAGTGCTTATTGCGCTGTGTGACATCAATTACTACTCAGCTTTCCTCCTGAACCCTTGTTTACCAACTCTTAGGTGTGGACAGATTATAATTCATTAATTTTATCAGTGGTGGAATTGTTGCATATCAAATCAGTGCGTACAAGTTAAAAACGACTATATTATGTGTAATGGGAAGAAGAGTTCTTTTGCTGTTTAGAAGGGAACAACATACTGTACTTTTATGTTATGTTCAAAATGCTCATTAGACACTAATAAATTTAATAAGACATTACTCCTTATGTGATAAAGAACATGCTAAATTAAAACATACGATAAATTAAAATGTTTGTACTCAGTCTACTACTTTTGAAGAAAATTTATCAACTTGAAATTTGTGCAGAATACTAAACGTGATTGTTTTTGTTTCTGAATGTGCAAATCTATTAAATGACCTTAAGAAACGCAATAATAAATAATATTCAAGAGAACAAAAATGTAGACAACATGATCGAATATTATTAGCAATTGTTCAATTTCTTCTGAACTCGCCCTTAATCTAAAACAGTTCAGTGACGGAGAAACAATAAAAAAGTGCATGATTAAAACACTGCAAATTAATCTGTCCAGTGAAATAAAAAAAATTTCGAGAGTATTACATCATCCAGGTGCGTTCCTAACAATCCACCAATAATCGCCTTAGCTATTATGATATGGTGACGCTGGTCACAGTTTATATTTCCCATAATACCCATGGCTCTTAGTTATGTTCACAATAACTGCCTGTTCTCCCTGAACTCTTTTCAACGTGTCTCTTTCCCTGCCATTTATACCATCCTTCCTTCTTTGGATGAAGTTTATATTCACGTTGTCTTTCTGCCGTGGATTTCCCCATACATTGCTCCACTTAACACAGTTCATGTGTAGGTTTATCAAGGTCTCCCAAGCAACTGTGTACGCGGTGAGAAAGAACAGCATAACTGAGAGTGCGACATGTCAGTCAGTTACGGTATAGCAGCGGAAAATTAAATAATTTTAGAAAAAAGTTTTCTAATACTTTTTTGTTAGCGATGTAGTGATAATGTAGAATCCCAAAGGAAATTTTAATCTGTCAGTTATTATACTGTGTGGAAGACTTTTTGTATGTTTATTGTGACTGACTGACCATAACTTACAGTACAAATAATTATAATGTTTTTAAGTTACTTAGAACCTTAGGATACTCCAACTATTTTCATATTTAGTTAAAGGAAAGACCAAAATATGGTATACAAAAAAGAGGGATTGAAATAAAACAAATTTACGTGTCCAAATTGTGATATTAAATATACATTTCCTTGCATCATTTTTAAATGTTTGCAATATGACAAGATCTGCAGCAAGTTATAGGCTAAAACAAAGAGTATTTGAAATGTTAGTTAATGGAATAAATCAACTTCATACTATAAAGAAACATATTTCTCCAACAAAAATATTCCCACATTAATTTTAAAAAATTCACATCAATATGACATTTTCATGGAATCGCTCACAAGTACACCTCTCCAGTTCGCCTGTGCATTTTCAGAATGAAACATATACTGACACATAATATGCATTGGTAGAGTTTATTGATATACCTTTTAGCTGCTAATGGTCATGGGAAATGGAGGTACAAATTCGAAGTGTGAACTTCAAAGACATCCATATATATTAACATATTAGCTGATTTTTCAGTCTCAATGGACAAAAATGCGGTAGTGGGCAAAGTGCAAGTCACCAGCATTCATAAAGTGATCAAAAATAGAACTTTGAAGTACTCCATGAGCACCTGATATAGAAAGAACCTCCACAAATGTCGCGAAAGTTAACTCCTGGTATGTGAAAAGCATACTGCTTCGGGACTTCAAACCCTTCAAAGGGGTCATTAATATATCCTGATTTATTAGATGTATTTCGAATCATGTCTTTGAATTGCGGTGACTGTAATTGATTGTAAAGAAATGGATGCAGAGTGACATGGTTTTACGACGGTATCTCTGTCATGAAATTTTGAATGAAAATGGTCGTCCTTGATTGCATAATCTGATATAGTCCTCCAATATATTTTGTATTATCTGAAAAAGAATACATCGAACAGTTGAATCATACCGGTAGTTCCTTTTGGAATTTAGCGGACTTTCACTGACTTCCCAGTTGGAGCTGCTGTTGTTCGCACTTGCTCATGTATTAATGCATCAACATCTGGTAAAATGGAATTAAAACAGCTGCAGGAATGGTACCTTAATTGTTATTGGCCAAATGCAAGTAGCAGGAATTTACTTATGATAGATAGCTGGACATCGTTTAACAATGAACAAGTACTATACAAATATTATACTTGTTATGTGTACGAAGTCTGGTTACGTTTGGAGAAGGAAAACTACCTCTTTATAGAGGTGAATCTATACAAAAATAACTTCTCTCCAGTCTAACATATTTTCATAAAATACAGGGTGAGTTTTAATTCCATGGACAAACTTCAGGGGGGTGATTCCTGACTGAAAATGGAGCACAAAAATTCATATCACCTTGTGTCCTGAAATGCATAGTTTCCACAGTAGATGGCACTCAAGAACGACATCAAAGAGCCCTGGCACACAGTACATGGCCTGAATCCCATCCATGTCATAACAGATGTTCAAAGTGACTTCCATGGGATGCAATGCACGCGTTCACACGTCGCATCATGGATTTCCTCGTTCGAATGTTCCAGCCTGTGTCCAAATAGTGTTACAGGCTATGTGGACATGCTGTTCAAGGGTCTCAACATCAGGAACAGGCTAACCATACACAATGCTTTTCAGATGCCCCCACAAATAAAAATACAGGGGATTTAAGTCCGGTGATCGAGCAGGCCATGCAACAGGGCCTCCACGTCCTAGCCAACGTCTGGGGATGATGTTGTTGAGGTGTCCGAACATTAATGCGGAAGTGGGCTGACACTCCATCATACTGCAGCCACATTGCTTATCGTATTGCCAAAGGTACATTCTCCAGCAATGGAGGCAGAGTGTTTTGCACAGTCTGCGACCATCCTGCACGTTCGTCTGCTCACATAAACGCCGAAAAATGGCTCCAAATGTTGTGTGATGTGGGTGGTGCTGTCTGTCAGGGTACGTGGCTTGGTACATCCGTGCTACTTCTCGACCATTTCTGCCTGCTTGGCCATGACACGAACACCATCTTGGCTTGTTCCTGGAATGAATACCGGACCATTGTGGTTTTATGTTGCTTAAATCACACTATCTGCAACACACAAAACGCACACTGAAAGTTATAAAAGAATGTCGTCAGTGCCATTTACCATAGAAACTATTCATTTCCGGACATAAGGTGATATGAACTTTTGTGCTCCATTTTCAGTCAGGAATCACCTCCTGAATTTTGTCGGTGGACTTAAAAACTCACTCTGTATAGTACATTAGTTACAAGTACCATACCGTAGCAGGCGCGGATCTAGAATTTAATAATAGGGGGGGCTAATAGTAATTGAGGGGCTGGGTGCAAGAAGGGCATTTTAGAGGATGTGCCCTTTTTGAGTAAAACGCTTTATTGTGTTCTCTGATCTGTTATGCATATGATCACAAAGTTGTAGTTTAGTATTGGGATCATAGAGGTCAGGAGTACCGGTACCCAAAATGTAAAGGCGTGCATAGATAACATTATTACGGTTTGAATTTTCAACATCAGTTTTCTCAAAACTTGCATTTGAGAGAAGTGCCTTTCTTGCACCCAACCCCTCGATTAACATATGAATACAGTAGTATAATCACAACACAGAAGAATGGAATTAAAAACAAATAAATAAACCACAACAATATTGTCACTCTTAGGTTCTAAGTCTTCAGTTAGTTCTAATTCTAAAGGAAATGGTGACTGGAATGGAAAGTCGATTAAATGTTACTTACAGTTTAACGAAGCTGAAGTCGTCTGGGATGTTTTCTTGCGAAAAGTTCTATTACTTCGTCCGGACTTACGTCAATGTTACGATGAATGTTGAGCAATATCAAACCATTCAGTCTGTCCTGGTTCATCGTCGATCTGAGGTAGGTTTTCACACGTCTCAGTGTTGAGAATGACCGTTCCGCGGTGCAAGTTGTCACTGGCATGACACATAATATAGTGAGCAGCTCTCTTATATTGGGGTAGAAATTATTCCTAGTATGCAGCAAAGCTTCTATAGCCGTGTCTGGTTTTTTTTGTTGCTCCTTCCAAAATTGAAACCACAAATGTAGCTCTCCTCTAAGCTCTGGAATAGTTCCTGGCAGATCCTGTTCATAAATCGTTGCAGCTTGTAGGATGACATCGATATTTTTATCAGGATCGTGTAAAAAGTTAGGAATCAAAGATTGGAGTTTAATTACATGACTGTGCCTAGCAGGCGAAAATCGTACTGACAAATCGCTTAGAAGGTGATCAAGAAAAGGAAGAAATACATTGAGGCGGTAATAATCTTTAGGAGACTTAGACGCGACATTATTGCGATGGATTTGTCTGGATTCAACTCGAGGTACATTTACTTCTACGTCTACAGATTGAGCCAATGCAACAGCCTTCTCAAAAAGAAAATTATAAGTGTTATTATCTCGGCAGGCCTGAAGAGTATTCATGACACATTCAACCATCTGGTAGCACTGACTTAGTTCAAGATTTGGGCTCTGTAGCTTCCGCGAAACACACAGTGTTATTCCAAATATTTCTGCTAAAATATGCAATGAAATTATGCATTCGAATTTTAGAATTGAGTTAAGCATCAAATGTGCCTTTGTACCATAGGATCCAAAATCTTCCAGGAATTATATAACTGCGGAGAAAATGTCTAAAAATTGTAACACTGCGTCATGCCGTTCAATCCATCTTGTTTCACACAAGGTCTTTAGTTTCGTTTTCTTGTGTTCAGGGCATATTTGACTAATTTTTTCTTTCATCATGATTGACCGCTTGCTAGACTCCCTAACATATTTTGCTATTTCAGCTACTGTGTCTACAGTTTGTCTAACACTGGGAACAGAGCACGATTTTGAAAGTGACAAATTTAGACAATGTGAGGCACAGTGCATATAGTATGCGAGAGGCTGCTCTTTTAAAATTCGCGCTTGGACACCGCGAAACTTCCCCGACATATTAGCACCGCCGTCATAACCCTGTCTGCGAAGATTCGAAATGTCTAGACCTAAGTCCCACAGTTCACTTAAAACAACTTTTGACAATGCCTCTCCACTTAGATCTTGCACCACTACGAATCTCAAAAATTCCTCATGCAAGTAACACTTTTCTCGGTCTACGAATCGCACACATAATGATAGTTGCTCATTGGAACTGATGTCGGTTGTTTCATCTACTAAGATAGAAAAATATTTACTTTGGTTAACCTCTTCAATAATTTTCTTTTCAATAATGGTGCCACAACAGTTTATGGGATCGTTTTGCGTTGTTTTAGGCCTACTTGTTAGATATGAGTTTTTGGGGGCATTTTTAAGATGACTATGCAGAATCTGATCACCGGCATCAACGCGATATTTTAGAAGCTCCCTGAAATTACCTTCGTTTTGATTTTCGCTTTCCAAGTCAATCGCACCATCATCCCTGTGTCCTCTTAATGGAATATTTTGTCGGCCGCACAAAATAATTGTTTTTACTATTGGGACAAGTTTCATCCTGTTTTCGCGCACTGTTTGTAACACTTCATTATTCAATTGAACCAGACCGTTCTCTACCTTACCTTCAAACACTTGTTTAAAGTTGTCACATTTTAAGAGAGCAGTTTTATGATAAGTGTTCTCTGAATGTCTCCTGAATATTTCAGAGGCCTTTCTTAATTTTCTTAGAGGTTTCGTAACTAAATTCTGTAACGTCACTTTGCTTCGCCCTCCCTCTTTAGATCCGAATAAAACGCACACGTGACAGAACACACCTTCATCCTTCTTACTGTAAGAGAGCCATGGAAATCTTTTAAGCCACGCACGCTGAAATTGTCTAGACTGTCCCGATTCTAGTGTCTTCGGAAATAGATATTTTTCGTCTGGAACCCACGGATTTGTTAGAGCTTTGTATTTTATCTCGTCGCTGCATATTTCTTTTTCCACTAAGCAACCAATATCTAATACATTATGAGTCGTCGAACTAGCGTCATCACTTTCACCGCACATAACCGATTCCACTGTTACGGTATTAACAGGCATACACTTTTCTTCATCAGTTGTATCATTGTCATCCGTACTGCACTTTTCTTTCACTTCACCACACGGCTTCTTGATGAATTGTAAGATATTTGTTTGAAACTTACGTTTCGACATTTTATAATTTCTTATAACTGTTACACTAAATAATTCACCTGTACGGACTGATCACTTCTCGTCTCAATTCAGAAGTCGAATGTAGTGGCTATTGTAAAGTACGATAACAAAGGTGTTGGTAGCGGCCTAGCTACAGTGTGGTAGGGGTGGTTACCGTTAGAATTTCGTTCCGAAGTCCGAGCTATTGTTAAACCCCATGGTAACGACCCCTAAGGAATGCGACCATTTACCTGATCTATTCACTCGAACTGTAAAGAGAGTTTGTAATAATAATAATAATAATAATAATAATAATAATAATAATAATAATGATTTATTTAACCTGGCAGAGTTAAGGCCATATGGCCTTCTCTAACACTCAACCAGGAGTAAAGACTGCGTTGCAAAAACACTACAAATTAACAAATTACACTACAATTTTACACACAAAACTGAATAAGATAATAATAATAATAATAATAATAATAATAAATAAACAACAAATAAGAAGAAATCAGACATAATATATAACATACAGAAAGAAAGAAAAAAGCATAATAATATGTGAACAACAGGTCAAAATAAATGAGGCATACAAAAAAAAAGACAATTATTCATAATAATAATAATAATAATAATAATAATAATAATAATAATAAAGAAGAATAGGAATAATGATGATGATAATAATAATAATAATAATAATAATAATAATAATAATAATAATAATAATGAAAATAGCAAAATAATATTAAGTTTAGAGAGTGAAGAAATCATATAAGTTATATGAATAAAAAAATAATGCTTTGTACATTTTAAATAAAAAAAGTCTTTGAATTGATAGGGGGGTCTATAGCCCCCCAGACCCTCCCTTGTATCCGCGCCTGTACCGTAGGGTAGACCAGGATAATTGTAAACAAATGCTGTGAGAAATATAAAACTGTCAATATAAAAAATTTGAATTCAGGGAATATTGAGATTAACATGTTGGCTAACCTACAAAGCAGAGTGGCGCCAAATGGGAGTAAGTGTTTAGTTGTGTACGAATGTTTTGTGAGAGTATACAAAAAAAAAGAGTTGAGAAAGAATTTTGCTTCACCTTCGTTTTTGGCCTTGTGAGTAAACGTACACTGGTTTTTTTAAGAATATATATTTTTATGAGTAATGTATAGTAATGAATTTAAATACTATTATAGTCACAATCATGCTATGGTATGAAAGAAAAATTTCACAACCTCGAGCAGGAATCGAACCTGCGACTTCCTGTTCTCCGGTCAGGCGATTCCCGCTCGAGGTTGTGAAATTTTTCTTTCATACCATGGCATGATTGTGACTATAATAGTATTTAAATTCATTAATATGTCACATCAACGGACGTGTATACGTCACCAAACATCGTAAGATGAAGATTATATAATTTATAGTAAGTTAATTAACATTTATTACAATGTTTTTGAGGCCTCTTATAACCTTAGTTCATTAAGTTATGGCGTGTTTATTTTGCTTCATAGTTTTAATTGTTTGGGGGTAATTGTAAACATGAATTTGGTGTACAGTACTTGTAAACATGTTTTACTATGGTTCCAATGTTACAATTCGTGGCCTACTATTCAGTAATCAAATGTCAAGAAATTATATTAGAAAGATACCCCTACCCAACTACAGTGTAACTTAAGAGGATTTAGACAAGACTGTCACAGATGTGAAAAATGGTAACTACAGTTATCGTGAAGCTGAGAAGAGTTACGGAGTTCTTATATCCGTCATATATCATAGGTTAAAATCAAATGCCAATAAATTATATTAGAAAGATACCCCTACCCAACTACACTGTAACTTAAGAGGATTTAGACAAGACTGTCACAGATGTGAAAAATGGTAACTACAGTTATCGTGAAGCTGAGAAGAGTTACGGAGTTCTTATATCCGTCATATATCGTAGGTTAAAATCAAATGCCAAGAAATTATATTAGAAAGATACTCCTACCCAACGACACTGTAATTTAGACGATTTAGAGAGGGCTGTCACAGATGTGAAAAATGGTAACTACAGTTATCGTGAATCTCAGAAGAGTTACGGAGTTTTTATATCCGTCATATATCCTAGATTAAAGGGACGGAATGTACCAGTGATCAAAATTGGAGCTGGAAGGATTAACTTGCAGCTCTTTCTTCTGAAACAGAACAAAAAATTGTTCAGTGTCTGATAGCCTGTGCAAAAATTGGTGATCCATGTCATATAGAGGAACTGAAGAATTTGGTAGCTGATTACGTGAGAGTTAATAATATTCCTACTCCATTCAGAAATAATGTGCCAGGTGATAATTGGTACCGTGGTTTTATGATTAGGAATCCACAGATTTCATTGAAAAAGCCTGAACATCTTCAAAACTCACGAATGATGGCAAGAGAGCCTGATGTAGTGTAGCCTACTCTTTTTATGATGATATAAACTTTCTGTATGAGAGTATCACTGTTAAAGGAGATATAAGCAAGGCTGCATTTATCTTCAATGCAGATAAATTAGGTTTTGGAAGTGATCCAGCAAAACTGAGGGTCACTGGGGAAAAGGGAAAGCCTTTGAACCGAGTTTCAGGTGGTTCTGGTCGGGAAACCAGCACAGTTCTAGCTTGTATTGCAGCAGATAGCACTTCTTTACTGCCGTTCATAGTTCATAAGAGAGCAGCAGCCCAATGGTGTTGGGTGTCTCAAGATGCTTTTCCTGGTAGCTACAACATATGGAACATCGAAGAATGGATGGATGGAAAAACCGTTGTTCTATAATTGGTTTGTTGGTATATTTATTCCACATGTTCAAAAATTGCGAACAGAACAACCTACCAGACCAAGAGGCAGTGCTGATATTTGATGAACATGCCAGCCACATTAGCCTTCGTACGGGAGGCCACAAAGTCCCGTTACCCCCTATAATAACCAACATAAACCCCTAAACTTAAAGAAATAAAATGAACAACATTTCTTTAGAGGAGTTTTCTTGAGATATGAACCATTACTTGTTCAAAGATCAGTCTGTGCACCATCATTCTCATGGCAAAGGATAATACGCCACCAGGTTCTGTGCGACATTTTTCGGAGCATTGCTGGTGTAATTTGAGTGAAAGCTTGTCTCACAACATCTTTCAGTTCGACAGTGGTATTGTAACGGTTTTGTGAAACGATAGCCTTAATGAACCTCCATAGAAAATTATCACATGTCTGGGCTTCGTGGTGGCCAGGCAAGTGGTGCTGGCAGCACAGGAGAACCACGACCAACCCAACGCCCAGGAAGAGCTTCATTAAGATATTCGCGTAATGCGATGGCATAATGGGCAGGTGTCCCATCATGCTGAAACTAGCAGGTCTCTTTAATTCCGTGCTCCTCCAAGAGAGGAACAAACCAGTTCTGCAACATGTTCAGTTATCAATGCTGATTCACAACACCATCGAAAAAGAATGGCCCAAACACGCGTCTGCTGTCCATGGCTGACCATATCATCACATGCGGAGGATTATTTTCCAACACTTCATAAAAGTGTGAATTGTCCTTGGACCAAAAGACAACATTTTGTGCTCGAGAACTCCTGTAAATCACATACTCATCGGAAAAAATCACTTTGCCTCGTTTTGGTATTGTGTCGAACATCTGAAGGAGTGCCACACATGGCTCCATTCTCTGATCAATATCAACATCCGATAATTCTTGGACGAGTGTAGGCCGAAATGGGCGCAGGCCTAAGTCTTGTTTCATGTGCTTCTGCATTGTCGACCAGGGTACACCCAATTCCGCAGAACTTTTACGTGTCGACTTCTGCGGCAATCTCTGCACGGACTCCTCAACGAGCCGACATGTTTCTCTTGTGGAAAGTCTGCCACTTCTTTCCTTATCCTTCACACATCCTATGGCGAAGAGTTTATGTTCCCATCGCAAAAGTGTTTCTTTTGGAGGAGGATCTTATTGAAACCGTGCCCGAAAATCAGCACAAACTTCTGCAATTGTCTTTCCTGTTTGATTTCTCTCATGCACCCAACAACTTGCAATAACACGTTCTTCAATACTGTAATTGGAAATAATGGCCATCATTTAGTTCACACAATCTGAAACATGTACAAAAAACAACTTACATTAACATTTATAAAGGGGTAACGGGACTTTGTGGCCTCCCTGTACTATTGAAGAAGCTACTTCCTCAAAAATCCATTTGGTTAAACAGCCCAGTCACTTAACTGACCGCTTGCAACCACTTGATAAGTGTGTGTTTGGACCAATAAAAACGATGTGAGATAAAGAACTGGTTAGGTATGGTAAGAAACAAATGGGTATTGGACCTGGACGACTGACTAAGGAAAAGTTTTCAGAAATATTGAGATTAGTGTGGAAGGCTGGAATGAAGCAAGAAAACATAAAGAAAGGATTTATGTCCACTGGGATCTTTCTTCTAGACCCATCTAAATTTGACAGAGAACTTTTCTCTCCAGATGATATGGACAAAGTTGGCTGAAAAAAATCCCTGAATGATAGATCTGCAGAGAAGGTGGAAGGTTGCAAGCCCCATATTTATGGCTTAAGTAGGCCTATAATTGTGGAATCTATTAGTGCAACCACAGATGACTCATATCAAAGTAACAATCTCAGATAACATAGGAGATATAATTCTAGATTTGAGAACCAAAGTAAGACGTGAATCTCCTATTAAGCCAACAGACATAGTTGACATATTTGCAAATAATATAAGAGGAAAAAATTTAGGTTGGCCTGAAGATGGGAGCAGTAGTAGGGAGAAGAAAGTTACTTGATTAAAACAGGCAAAATATGGTGAAATTCTCACAGTAGAAAAAATAATGAAAAGACTTAATGTTGCAGAAGCTGCAAGAATGAGAAAAGGAAAATCAAAATTGAAACGAAATGTAAGTGATGTTTCAAATGAAAATAGTAAAAAGAAAGGAGAGAAAAGACAGCAGAAAACTCTGAGTTGGAAAATGAGGAGATGTTACTACCACTGGATGAAGAAAGCCCTGATGAATTCAGTGAAGAAGAGTCTGATGATGATGAAGAAGAAAATTTCTTCAGAGAAATAGAATTTCCCCTAAAGTTAGATGATTGGGTCTTGGTCAAGTTCCAGAAAAAAACAAGGGATACCTTTTTATGTTGGACAGGTTGTTGAACTGGGTGGGACAGATACGGTGGTCAATTTTCTTCGGAAAAGAAAAGAAAAGCACACTGATATAAATAAAGTTTTACCACAGCCATAAGTTAGAAGAGGCCATCACAATTTTGAAATAAAATTTCCTGCCACAATTGAAATTTTGTAAAAGTTTTTAATAATAGTCAGGTTTAAGATTTTAGTTTGACTTTTTTTTTTTTTTTACCATAGCCAGAAGTTCGAAGAGGCCATCACAACTTTGAAATAGCATTTCCTGCCATAGTTGACTTTTTGTAAAAGTGTTTAATAATAAACAAGTTTACAATTGTCACTGTAGAGTATAATTATATTATTTTTTTCTTCTGAAGAAAACGAACTGGGGTAATTGTATACATGTATCCAAATTAATGAAAAGATAATAATTTAAACTACTATTGAACTGTAGCATTCATTAATATAGGTTTTATTTCTACAGCCATACCGTAATATCAAATTTGGTGTTTACAGTTACACCCTCTCAAAGGGGTAAATGCAAATTAGCAATTAAAGGTTGAAAGAAGTCAGCCTTATTATATTAACCCCATTTTTAGGGGAAAGAAAGGTCTAAAATTCATACAATTATTCTTTGTCATGCTTACCGTTACTAAGGGTTGTGTAATGTCGAAATATATCAGAAATCAGTGAAAAGTGTTTATAATTACCCTGGTCTACCCTAGTTGTTTTGTGCACGAAGTCTGGTTACTTCTGGATAAGAAGAACTACCCATTTATAGAGGTGACTCTATAAAAAAATAACATTACTTCTCTTGTATCTAACAGATTTTCACAAAATATGGTACATTAGTTACAAATACTATATTTGTATTGTGTACAAAATCTGGTTACGTTTGGATAAGGAAAATTACCCCTTTATATAGGTGAATGTGTAAAAATATAACTTCTCTCATATCTAGTAGATTTTCACAAAATATAGTATATTAGTTACAAATACTATACTTGTTTTGTGTACGAAATCTGGTTACGTTTTAATAAGGAAAACTAACTCTTTATAGAGGTGAATCTATATATATTAGTTACAAGTACCATACCGTACTCGTTTTGTGTACGAAGTCTGGTTACATTTGGATAAGGAACACTACCCCTTTATAGAGGTGAATCTATACAAAAATAACTTCTCGTATCTAACAGATTTTCACAAAATATAGTATATTAGTTGCACATACTATACTTGTTCTCTGTACGAAGTCTGGTTACGTTTGGATAAGGAAAACTACCCTTTATAGAGATAAATCTATACAAAAATAACTTGTCTCCAGTTTAACATTTTTTCATAAAACTTTGCATTTTAACTACAGGTAGCATACTTGTTTTGTGTACAAAGGCTAATTACATTTGAACAAGGGAAACTACCCTCTGTAGGGGTGAACGATCGTTATGCTTTCTTTACTTTTGTTGCCCTTTGAGGAGTTGTGGCAGCCACCTCTTTGATCATTCAGGTAACATCATACCTTCCTGGAGATCGTAAGGAACACTGTACGGTACTGCAAAAAGTAACTGTTCTTTAGTGTGCAAGTAAACTAAATCTTTCACAACATTTCGCCTACATTTTTCGCTCAATTCTGCGAAAAGTTTACGGTGTCTGTCTGCTGCAGATGTCGGTATTCTACATGTTAACAATACCAAAACTTCAGATGAAAAATTAGTATTCTCATGTAGCCATTTACCCAAGTTACAGGAGAATGGAGAAAGTTACATAAAGTAGAACTGCACGCATTGTATCTGACACAATTAGGAATATTAAATCCAGACGTTTGAGGTGGGCAGGGCATGTAGCATGCATGAACAAATCAAGAAATGCATATAGAGTGTTAGTTGGGAGGCCAGAGGGAAAAAGACCTTTTGGGAGACCGAGACGTAGATGGGAGGATAATATTAAAATGGATTTGAGGGAGGTGAGTGGAATATGATGGTAGAGACTGGATTGATCTTGCTCAGGATAGGGACCGACAGTGGGCATATATGAGGGCAGCAATGAACCTCCAGGTCCCTTAAAAGCCATTTGTAAAGCCTTTACCATGCTTTGCACAAAACAAATCTTTCTTCCTGTTACATTTTTTCCAGAGCTTACGAAATTCCCTACAGTTATTATAATAATGAGTCATGGTCTCAATGTTATCACTTAACACTTCAAACAATTCATATCGCATCAGAGAGTGACTGCCAGGACACAGTAAAAATTAAATGTATGCTCCATTAGCATCTAGTAAGACGAACTAACTTAAAAACCTAAATTTTTTAATATAGGCCTATCCTTAATATGTTGCCTCAAAAATTTTACTGCACACTGAGACCCTTCATTTTTAAAAAGTTGAGACAAACATTTATTAAGGTCAAAATTTTAATAAAATGAATGCCTATAAATGTGACGCAAATAAAAGATTTTATCGCGATATATTTTCCATTGCTTATACATGCAAAATATAATACACACCTCTAGCTTCAGTTCCTATTTCACAAGTCTACCCATCAAAGTTGAACGACTGGACCTCCTGTGCATACTTACAGTGGAAATCTTGATTTTTTTTTCTGTCTGAGTTTCTCGGCTTCTCTTTTCTTCTTCAGCCTCTCCAATCTTTGATGTTATGTTTCTTTCTTTTTGGAGCCACATAATAGAAAAAGTATAAAATGCCGAAAATCCAAAATGACCGATATGCCATTAGTATCACGTAGGCCTACTGCCAGATTGCTAAATCATACTTCAGTAAATAAAATGTTCGATTACACTGTAAAATGATTGTCAACCTCCTGGTATAAAAAAAGCTAGGAAGGTGACTGCCAGGAGACTGATATTTTGCACTTTTTTTTTCATTACTAGGCCATGAATGTAATTTTTAAGTTATGTAAGTGGTTTAAAAATATCAGTCTATGCTATTATGATAATTTCAGAGTATATTTCAGAATTTTATGTATTATATCTTAGAAATGATGGCTACCAGTAATAATAAATTTATAAATTTAGCCCGTACACATCCCGTAAGGGCAAGGGCCTCCTGTTGTCACAGGGAATTGCTCATAAGTAGGCTCCTAAGGTGAGCGAGTCCTTGGGAGCTTGGTCATATTACTGATATTTCTTCGTTTCATTGTTCCTGACTTCCCTCTTCGATCATTTCTACTATACTCATCCCCCCACACTTCCTCATATCACTTCACACGAATTACACTCACTGTCGTTGACTTTCTGTCCTATCTGGTGCTTGTTGATTCATGTTTGGTGCCAGCTGCCTCCATACTTCTCTGTCTCATGCCACTCTCGACCATTGACTTCCCGCTCTGGTTCTGAAGTAGTCCGCCCATCTGGTTTTTTGTCATCCCACGTGCCGTCGTCCTTCTCTCGGGTCCCACATTGTGGTGCAATTCGTTCATTTCTGGTGATCCATACGTGCTACGTGGCCGCCCCATTTCCATTTTAGGTTTTCTGCCCTTTCTACCACATCGCGCATTTTTGTCCTTCTTCTTATTTCCTCGTTTCTGAGTCTGTCTCTTAGTGAAACATTTAGGATCTTCCATTCTCCTTTGACAAACCTGTAGCTGTTTTTTTCTGTTTTTCTGTCAAGGACCACGTTTGACAACCATAGAGTAATGTCGGCATGACACATTTGTCTAGGATTTCAGCTTTCGTACTTGCTTTTTGCCATTTGTCCATGAGTAGGAATTTGAGCGACCAAAACTTGTTCCATGCCAGTCCTGTATATTGACACAATAGAAGTGAGACATTGCTGTTTTTTTTTCTATTTGTAAGCTCCAAAAATAATGTTTGAAGATGAATCTCACTTCCGTGTTTGGTATTTCTCCCCAATTACACATCTGTTTCAGTATTAAGAACCTAAGAAGGAAAAAGTACCTACTTAGGCAGCAAAAATATCTCTATTTTTTTTTTTTTCCAGGAGACTGACATTTAAAACTCTGGACAAACTTTGCAAATACACAAGAAAAGTGTAGCCTAAATGGTGTAAAATATTTTATAGACATCCTACATTACACTTTGATGTATACATTTCGAAACAGTGGACCAGATAATTAAGAACAAAATTATCGTGGTGTCAGGAGTCCAAAATTCTTATAGGCCTAAAAAAAGTGGAACAGATAGTCCAGGAGGCTAACATTTAAGGAATTCTTCATTTTTTATCGCCATTGTATGAAATATTTAAACAATAATTTGAGATGGGAAATATAGGTCTGCAGCCATAAAAGATGTACAATTTTTTCAATCTTCCTTTGAAGTTAGTTTTCGCAGGAGTGGTGTTGGACTTCAAATTAGCAACATTTGATAGATTCATTCATACAAGTATTACTTTTCTCCACTGTTATGTTGATACTTTATTTGCATCAATAATACAATGCAGTTATTGTTATCGGAATCATTGGAATTTCATTAATTTTGGTGAAATGACTACGAGGACTGATCACCTGTATTTTGCTGAACTACTAGTAATATGATGATTTTTTTATCTTATCCTGTTTTCAATTGGGGTTATAACCAAAAGAGTTGCCAGGAAAGAATTGAAAATTGAGGACATAGCTGCAATAAGTGCCCATACTGCAAAATGCTGTTCTGAGGTATATAGAGTTGAAATTTTAAAAGCAGTGCAGAGTCTATAACATATATTAAAATAAACAGATTTATCAGCATTACTGTTCAACATTTCTCAACGAAACTTTGTGGGTATTAACAAAAAAACTACGGAGAATCGATTTATGCATTCTCCGGAAAAAGGGCCTATGGGGCTATGGGCCCTTATTGCAGCTACATCCTCAATTTTCAACTCAACGACAGAAGATTAACATAGTAGATTGATTAAAAAATGTTAACATCACTACTTTTATTTTCATTTGTTGTTGGTTGAAGGGCCCATTTATAGCAAAAAGTGATATCAAAACAATTTGCAAAATATGTAATAGTATGTTACAAGTACATAAAAAAGATTTATCGTAATAGAAAGACAAAAACACACAGATATACAGTATATATTATTTACCAGTGCTTGCTTTGCTTTGCTTTGCTTTGCCTTGCTTTGCCTTGCCTTACCTTGCCTTGCTTTCTTGCTTGCTTGCCCAGCACTCTGACCACTACACACACAAAGATATAGAGAAGTTGATATGGAAAATTAATTTTGTGACAAGACCCACCAATGAAAGAAGTAAAATAACAAGATCTAAAATAGCTGCTTTCGTAGATGCACAGGTCATTGAGTACAGTAAAAGGCTAAATGAAAAATTGGAAAAAGGGAAGATGTTAAATTATCAGAACAATACACCCTGTATTAAAAATGTAATTGGACCATGTGCTAGCACAGTAGTGAAAGAACTGACTCTTTTTATTCTATAATAGTTTTTTGTCGGCTATTTAAATACTCTGTACCAGGTTATTTAGTATCAGTGGAATTAATTGATGATGGTGACATGAGACCAAGGATTCACCATGTAATTTCCTCACATTACGACAAGAGTAGGCTACATGCTGGCACCGGGTTTCCCTTTCTCCCTTCCTCACTATCATCATCTTCACCCATTCCCTACACTACACTTACACATACACTCATCCTAGTACACGACATAATTCTTCACAGGTACATATCATGCATAACGTGGCCTTTAAAGTAGTGTGCATCTTGAAAATGAGTCACAGTCCTGCCATCTGTCCGCAATATGCAGAACGGGAATCACGCAAGTGAAGTGGGTAGGCATTAGATACACACACATTAACTTAAACTTTGGGGGGAAAAATCTCTAAAAAAAAAACCAAGCGAGAATCGAATTCATGCTAAAGTACAGCTCCAGAAACACAATCATATGGGCTACTGCCTGACCTATGCCAGTGGCTTTCAATAATGGCAAATGGAGTGAGACTAGTATAAAATGCCTTTCATGATGATTAAATATTTTATTAAGAAAAGAAAGAGAATTATTAACCATTTTTATTAATTAATTCAGAGATACATAGACCTAAGAAAATGTTGGACTTTGACAAAAGCTTTTCAGCATAAGTTGATAACAGACAACTTGCAACTTGAAAAGCTGATAAGAGTACTGGTATATGTATTTGTTACGGTAAACAAGCATCATTGAGCAAACTCATTCTTTGTCATCATTATTAAAATTAACCACTTCGCAGTTTGTAGGTTAAATGTGTGTACCTCTCTCTCCATCTGTCAGCAATAGATTCATTTACTCGGTAGAAAAACTGTGCCAATAAATTTGAATTCATAACCAGGGAATGCCATAGCGGTTCTCACCAAGTACTGTATAAAACAAGTAGAATACAGCAAACTGTACAATTTTTGTTAGATAGGATATCACTGTCAACAGACAATCTTCCAAGTAATAATGGCTTGATAAATATAAATCTATTTTCAAAATGTTGGAAAAATTAAGGTGTAGACCAGGGACAAGGAAACCGTATTGTAAACAGAGAAGTCAGCATGAGTATCTACATGTTAACAAGCAGTTTTAAATTTGAAGATTGTCATGACGTGACTTCGCATTTCCATTCCAGGTTGCATGTACAAACATATCTGATACGTAGGACAATTTAAATATTCAAAGCTCTGTAAATAGGCGAAATACAGGGTGGACTGCTCGAATGTACCTAATTTCAATTGTATGTGACTGTTAAACGGTTGAAGATAGAAACCTACAGTAATGTTTATATGAAAGGAAAACTCAACAAGTTTCGATATGCACATCATCATATCTCTACGTGAGCTCCAGCTGTCACTGTGACGATATCGAGGCGATGAACGATTTCTTGCCAAGCACGTTGGAGCATGTCTTCTGGAATGCTCTCTATAGCCTCTATGACACACTCCCGAAGATCACGAAGGTCTCTGACTGGAGTGGCGTACACTTTATCTTTGACATAGCCCCAGAGAAAAAATCGAGCTGTGTTAAATCCGGAGATCTCAAGGGCCAAGCGATCAGTCCTCCCCTACCAATTCAACGGCCAGAGAACACGTTGTCTAAAGTCATACGAACGTCATTGAACTAGTGTGGAGAAGCGCCATCTTGCTGAAAAAGGATGTTAGGCTCCAGGTGTTCAATTTGTGGAAAGAACTGCTCCAGCATGTCAAGATATGTGGTATCACACACAGTTTTCTCGGCGAAGAAAAACGGTCCAATGACCTGCTGCTATGACAAACCGCACCACACCATGATCTGCAGACAGAATCCGGATGTCTTTGTGAGGCACCACTTGCCGCACGACGCCCACTGACAGTGGACAATTTGTTGCAATGTTGATTTTGGTACTTGAAATTCCCGCAAAGCTCTTCTTAATGACTTCCACGGGCTTCGCTCATACGCGGCTTGAACATTTGCAACCATTTCATCGGATATTCTATGACCACACCATGCTTCTTCAACACTGATTCTGTAGCCAAAAATGTATCGTGCCACTTCTTAATGCTTTTAGCAGTTGGAGCATCATGGTTAAACACTCGCCGATACTCCCTTTGAACTTTAACAATTGATTTAAACTCCGCATCCCACAACACAGTTTGCCCTTTCATCTGCTGTGTCGCTATTTTGACAATCAATACAATCTACGAAAAGAAACCGTGTGTGCGCACCATCTACCGACAGGATTCGAAACTTGTTGAGTTTTCCTTTCATATAAACGTTATCGTAAGGTTCTATCGTCAACCGTTCATCAGTCACATACAATTGAAATTGGGTACATTCGAGCGGTCCACTCTGTATAATGAACAATGTCTTTTACTTTTTGGGTGAAAAATATATTGTGATACAAAAAAGTAGGCCTGTCCAGAACTAGATGCGTTTTATTTATAGTGAGAATAATCTTCTGTTGTACATAAGATGGCTTTAAATAAATATTTTGTTTGTCATTAAATACACATGCCAGTATATTTTGTATGTGAGTAGCGTCCTCACTGTTCAGTGCCTCTGCTGCCCTATACAAATAAGCAGATGTGACACATGAACCGGAGCGGGCAGACGAGTCAGAGCCCTCCTTTGCAAACGAAGCTAGTAAGATCCATGTGCATCTAACTTGTACTCAAAATAACCAAACGCAGGACTCTAGTTTATCTAGTTATCACATACAAGTATAGAGTGCACAATGAGTCGATGTGATCTTTGGTGCATGGTTCCGACCCTCGATAAGATCAGCCAGACACAAATAAAAACAGGTCCATTTCAAATACAATAAAATTATCCACTTGCTAGAAACTCTACCCGTACTACAAAGGACTGAGTTGAAACACCGTAACAGAGAACAATAATATGTAGGAGTGATAATGATAGGCCTATAGTTCAAAGCCACACTTTTAACAAAAATAGTTTTTATACGAATTAATTTCTTATACATATGGGGAAGCTATTAGTAAAATATTATAAAATTTATTCAACAAGATAGATGGATTTATTGAGCAATATTATACATACAGATGTACTATATTATCAGAATTTTCTCTTAAATCCAATGCACGGGTCTTCTGACCGTACGTGCTGAGTACCTAAAACAAGTCCTACATTGTAGGTTTCACCCTCCTCATCTATGATTAGGTCCAAAAGAACACAGAGATAAAAATGAAAATGGCACAAACAAAACACGTTACTCAACAAATGACAAGTATACGCTGAAAAAATGATGACATCGCATCTAATAGCATTGGACTCTGAAATTTTAATACTCTTTCCTGCGTAATCTTGCCTGTGTGGCTTAGGATTCTCACCCCTTCATATGATTCTTCCAGAGTACAGTCTTCAAATAAACCTGTTATTGAATTATTCCCTCCAATATAAAATCACTGTTCAATTACAAGCAGCAATTAAAGCTATATATTAAACAATAATAATAATCCATGGTTCGACAGACCATGGAGGGCAAAGGTCGACTAGCCGACTGCTGACCTCACATTCACATACCTTAGCAGAGGTGAACGATCATCCAACCAATATGAGGGTAGCGTGTGGTTAGCACGATTATCCCCTCCCTTCAGCTGTTATAGCTGCTTTACGAAACCGGATTTCGCTACTCACTGTAGCTCCCCAAATTATCATCATGCTGGGTGGGTACTGTCCCGAAATTTCATGAATTACACTGCTGTTGAAAATAGCTGAGTAGAGGACACAGTGCAGTAAAATATTTTTCACGGTAACAGTTTCAATAATTATGTCATTTTTGTTTATCCTCTGGTCGTACTGCATTAGGCCTATGATACATGAATTTTGTCAAGAGGGGGTCATTATTTAAACTGTTTAGGCTTATAATTTACATTATCGGTATTTTAAATTTTGTCTTTTATTATTATTATTATTATTATTATTATTATTATTATTATTATTATTATAAATAAAGAAGTAAATCCCGAAAAGACAAAGTATATGATTATGTCTCGTGACCAGAATATTGTACGAAATGGAAACATAAAAATTGGAGATTTATTCTTCGGAGAGGTGGAAAAATTAAAATATCTTGGAGCAACAGTAACAAATATAAATGACACTCGGGAGGAAATTAAACGCAGAATAAATATGGGAAATGCCTGTTATTATTCGGTTGAGAAGCTCTTGTCATCTAGTCTGCTGTCAAAAAATCTTACTGTTATAATTTATAAAACAGTTATATTACCGGTTGTTCTGTATGGTCGTGAAACTTGGACTCTCACTTTGAGAGAGGAACAGAGATTAAGGGTGTTTGAGAATAAGATTCTTAGGAAAATATTTGGGGCTAAGAGGGCTGAAGTTACAGGAGAATGGAGAAAGTTACACAACGCAGAACTGCACGCATTGTATTCTTCACCTGACATAATTAGGAACATTAGCCTAAATCCAGACATTTGAGATGGGCAGGGCATGTAGCACATATGGGTGGATCCAGAATTGCATATAGAGTGATAGTTGGGAGACCGGAGGGAAAAGACCTTTGAGAAGGCCGAGATGTAGATAGGAGGATAATATTAAAATGGATTTGAGGGAAGTGGGATATGATGATAGAGAGTGGATTAATCTTGCATGGGATAGGGACCGATGGCGGACTTACGTGAAGGCGGCAATGAACCTGCGGGTTCCTTAAAATCCATTTGTATTGTATATAGTATATATATAATAATAATAATAATAATTATTATTATTATTATTATTATTATTATTATTATTATTATGTTACGGTAAATTTATTAATATTATATTATGTTCTATTCATAAATATTCTTACAAAATCTTTGAAACGTAATTTTTCACAGGAATCCTATTTTTAACTTCTGTTTAATTGTGTATAATAAAAAATGCTTGTGTCATTATTACACTTAACAATAATCACATATCTATTTAGTCAACAGTTATTTGTATGTGATAGGTAGGCGGTAAGTCTGTCTGTAATAAAGACAGCATTGTTATAATTCGAACTTGACGCAACATCAATCACAGGGATTATATTGAAGGAGGAGTAGGAGGACTATACCTTATATCGATGTATATTATGTTACTCTGACAGTGAAAAATTAGAGAAGGGAAAACGGTTATGGATAAAAAAAATATTCAAATCTATGTAATTTTTTTAAACGTTCAGGGGGGGGGGGGTTCAAACCGGTAACCCTGCCCCCTTTGTGTACGCCCCTGGTATGAATTACTTCACACGTTACACTAGACTTTCGTAACAATATTCCATTTTGAAAAGATCTTATCCTACCGTCTGACATTCACGTCGGGATGTCTTTGCAGTACGTCACGATTTGGTTTCAACAGTAGGGTTTAGACTCGCGGCTTGGCTTTTCGAGAGCGGACCCGGGAGGGATCCTTACATATATTTCAGGCTTACATTGGTCTATTGTGCCACTTACGAATAGGCAAGATTTCGGAATCACAGTGAGCATGGGATAACTATTTTACTACATAACTGAAACACGATTTGTAACACCATCACTGTAAATTAGGTCACACTAACATTCTCACATGGTACACGAGTACTAAATTACAGATTTTGAATAAGTTTATAACCACTACTGAGATACTACTTTATAAAAGTACTTACAAGGAGCCACCTTAGCAAAAACAGTGTACATCTACTGACGCCATCATCATGTCGCTCATTTGCGATAAGAGTGACACAAATTAAAAAGTGTTAATTTTACAGGAGAAGCATTTTAAAATTTTCATATTCTTAAAAATTAAATTGTAGGCACATGCTTTTTCCAAACGGAATGCAATTTTGCACATGTATTATATTTCTAGTGTTGTAACGTAGAGTACCATAATTATTAATTAATTTCAATAATTTCAACAATTATTTTAAGTTCTGTCGTTCTTTTTTTAAATAAATATATATCTGGTTTTAGTTATGACAGTGAGAATATTTACCTGATGTATAATAATTGTACAATTATTACAACTGTACAATAATTGCACAATTATTATGTTTGTAGAAAAGTAATTTTCGATAAAGTAATGCAATGGAATGATTTATTGGCATGTCATTACACAATAATATTATAAGGATGCTCTGTTATATTCATTAATAAATTTAAATTTTAACAAATATGTTGTATTGACAAACGAATGTAATAACATTTTATGAAAATTATACTTTATAATTAACCGTATAATTTAAAGACTATTTTTAAATACTTGACTATGAATTATGTTAGAAAAAATAATATAATAGCAAAAATCTAGATTAAGAAAGCATTATACAAAATTTGAAATTCTTTACACAAAATTATTTTGGAAATAAATTGCCCAGTAAACATAAACTACAGCACAACACCTCTCTACACTGTGAAAGATTGAAAGAATTCTTTATAGAAGCTTGGAATGTGATTCGGTTTAATCAGATCTAGTAAATCTGCCTTTTTCCTCTCACTTATACCTATTTTTTTATTATAAACGTGTGGCAATTCTGGAGTTTCGGTTTTGGTTTTACTTCTTGAAGAACATTTTTTTAGTTGTACTTCTTGAAATTCTTCGTCGAAATAGAATGTTTTGTAGAAAAATGACAATGGATGACTTTGATGCACTGTCAAAACCTTTACTTCGTTGATTTTCCTTGTGTTCCTGAAATAATTTGCGTTCTTGTAATTTGTTCCTAGATTCTTGATATTGAAAAAGTACTTTTGGGATATTTCCTTGCTTTTGTAGGTCCATCCTGTTTTCTTTGCAGTTTTAACAATAGAGACAAAATGATGTTGAGTGTAAGTCGGACCACTTTTGGACACGCGTTTTACTTCGGTATCGATCATTGAAAGGGCACTATCATCTTCGTCCTGAGTGTGTCCAGTTATCAAGAATTTATGGATAATGGATTTCATATTTGGGAATTTGAATACAGTGAACATGTACAGATGGATCATGAACCTTAGAACAGAAGTCCTCAGCAAAGATCAGTATAGAAAATTATGTTTATGTCTTCAGCCGACATTTTTTATTTTTCTTCCAAGAAGTTAAGTACACAGATACCTATTTCACTAACACCTCTTTCTGCTTCTCCCACATGCCAAATGAAACAGGTGACATCAGTTGTTTTCAAGTAAAAAATGTTAAATTAAAAACATTCTATTTAGAATCTGCATCAGCATCATTTACAGTAACCGATTTACTTTCTGTAAATAACAGGGCAGATCATTATTCATGTTATATATTTTACACTTATTTCATTTACAGGGAGACTGTTATTTCTTTTAAATTTTTAATCAAGGTATTAATAGTATTCGTCTCGATAAAATCTGCGATATATTATTGAACAAACCTTCGAGTTGTGTTTGAAGCCAGACATCATTTTCTAAAAATGTTTGTTTTGACAGTTTTAGAATTAGATAGGAACGTAATTGACTCGTTTCCGCGTAAAAAATTACGAACCCTATTCAAAAATAAAGGTAAAACGTTATTATACTTTTCAGATAGACAGACATAACATTAAATAATTATTAAATTAAAATAGTTTTAATCATAAATACCATCACAATATTAAATGTAAGCTTACTGATGATAAGGGAAGTTAAATAAGTATTTGTTACTTATCTAAAATAATGACACAACGCAGAATAATTCCTTGCCGCTGAAAAAAAATTATTCAATGAAAAGACTCAACACAAATTGTGTCACTCTTCATGAAAAGATTTAAACGTTTCAGTTTGAATGCTTTGCAACAACTAAAATTAAGTCTTTGTTGTTGTAATGATTTTGTTAGATTAAAACAATTTAATAAAGACACATTTGCCATCTGAGGGAAAAATAATGTAATCATGTATTCACGATAAAAATATACTACTTTTGGAGTTCATTTTTATAAGAATCTCAAAAATGAAAAATTTTGAGTTGTGCCTCTCTTATCGCAAATGAGCGATGTCATGTATCAAAGAAAGATTAGCGTTCCAGCGGGAAATGTTAAGAAAAACTGGCAAGTGGACTTTCACAAAGCTTAAAATAATGCAAGAACATGCGTATACATACATTCATAAACTATGTCATTGTTATAAATTTAGACGAGTAAACTTAGGATAATTTAATCTAGGATAGATAAGAGTAGGCAATAGATACAATGAAAAACTCAAATTTTCACAACAGAATAACAGACCTACATACGCCTAGAGGGTGACAGAAACGAGACATAATGTGTTATATTGTAAACATACAGGTAGCAAGGCATGTAGTATTACCTTTATTGTAATGGGACATGCCATTCAACTAATATTAAAAAAAAAAAGGTCTATTGTGTGCTCTATACACGGGATTATCCAAGTCTGACAAGTGACCTTGTAGAATTCATGAATCCGATGCTGATAGGTGGGCCATCTGCCTCGGCCCTAACAGAGTCAGGTTCTACCCCCAGACGAATACCTGATAAGCCTTAGAGGCCGAAGCCTCAAGCCTTTCTATATCAGTATTGGAAAGATGTACTACCTCCAAGACTTCACCCCAGCCTATTTTTAAATATTGCAGATGATAGACGAAATGAGGGCAAAGTGGGATGTGTTGGTGGAGTGAAAGAAGGGGACGGGAGTACACTGAGAAAAAACCCTCTGCGACGTCGAATCCGAGCCGCTTGGGAACTGGCGTGCTAGCGCTGGCAGCTGTAAGCAGATATTACTGGTCTGAAATTTCCTTACCATTGTCGAATGAGCGCGCTATCGTTTGTTGACATTTGTATGTAGACACTGCAAGGACTGTGCGGGGCAAGAGGGAGGGCATGTACATTCCGCATCAAAGCGACTGTTGTATCAGCACGTATGCTGTCCTGCACTGGGTATCAATATAATAATACCAATACAATAATAAAATCATTATAATGATACCAGCGCCTCTTTTAATGTCAATTATTACTTATAATTAGACTTCGTTGAATTTCCACACGCAGCATGCAATCAGGTTGCCAATGTACGGTAGTATAGAAGAGGTGAGCGACCTCCCAGTCTCGTAGAATAAGCAGTTCATGTTAAGAGTTGTGACCGGTCCAAATAGATAGGGCAGCTACAGCTAATGTATACCTATGTAAGCACTTGTTTTTGCATTACTGTGGTTGGAATAATCAAAGCTTAACATTTGTTCAGTGCAGACAAGAATTCAATCAAACATACTACAATGAGAGTGTTGCTGTTCCAAATAATTGCCCCTGGAATACCCTTATCCCCCGCAGCACGTCTTGACCCGTTGGAAAACGTGGTTGGATGCTGTTAATTATTATGCAAAATATACGACAAAATAATGGAGGTAATTGATGCATTGGATAGCACAGACAATTCCGCTGTTGCAGCTGTAAAATCTTTGCCTTCTGAACAGCTATTGGAAGATATTCTGTTCGTTGATTCTAATTTTAAAATCGTGTCCAAAAGCATCACCCTGTTAGAATCGTCTAAACTACAACTCTTAGAAGCCCTTAATATAGTGTATAAAGTATCACAAACCGTTATCCAAAATAACAATTCACTAATTTAAAAAAAAAATGAAATCTAAGTTGAGAAACATTATTGCTAAAAATTCTGCCTATTCACAACTTCGTATTATAAATGATGTACTGTATTTGTTTTTAATGAACATATTACACTGAAAATAAGTTCTTCGTATGAAATATTTGTCCAATGTAGAATTTAATGTTTAATGGGAAAATGATATTTATAAATTCCCTTAAATAAGAGTGAAAATATTATTCTTTTCCACAGGACACATTGTAGGCCTAATTAAAATTAGTATGTTTATTAAATATTGAAATATTTGAAGTGTTGTAACAGGACAGAATATATTTTGAAACACTTCAGTTAAAGAAATAATTGATTTTAATTTATTTATTTATTTTGACCCAATGCCAGGAACATTAATATTTGAATTAAATATTTAACTGAAAGTTAATTTACATATTATAACATTATCCTCAGTTTCATAATTTCTTGTAGTGAATTATCTAAGTTTTACTTCACTCAAAGTGATATGGCAAAATAAATAATACACTTTATAACACAAATGTGCGAAATGATTTGAATTTACAATTTCTTTAAACGAAAGATTTGTTTTAAATCGGTCATATTATTTTATTCCGTAATGAAGAGTACAACTGAGACAATAGATCTGCTGTTATTTGTCTAGAATAAAAATTATAACAGTAATAAAAATACAGGCGTGCTTTATTCACTATCCGTTTCACTGGAAATATCGCCAGATGCTTCTGACGTTGCCGAGCTGCTTACTGGTGGACTGGGCAGTAGCAGATTAATCATTTGTGGTGATAAGCTCCCACTTTTCTTCACGGGCAGTTTTCTTAATGAAGAAATGAGGGGATCAGATGACACCAGAAACATTGATAAAAGATCTTGATTTGTAGATATTCTTGACTTCTTTCTGGTATGTCCTTCCCTAAACATTCTTAAATCTTTGTTCCTTGCTTCTTATGCCTCTTCAGAAAGTTGTCCAATGGGTAATATGCAAGATTTTATTATTTCTCTGCTGTGAACTAAAATTTTGTGAACTGTTACCGGCATGAAATACCAGGGATATAATTCCATATAGAGTGTTTTTGTTTCTGCTGTGTATAATCTGAATGCTTCTAAATTTATATCGTAACCACTTGCTATTGTTTTCAGAATCACACAGAATCGTCGTATAAGTTCTTCGTTAATTCCAGTAATATCACTACTGTGTTTTGAATTTCTGAGGAATCTTCTTGCAGTATTACCATCATTACTGGTGCCACTACCTGTTTGAGGTTTGTCAACTATGGGACCCATATCAGTTCTGAATTTTTCTTGTATTACTTTTTTCCTTTCGGTACATACGGATTTGTCCACCGTTTGTTGAGGTTGGATAAAAATGTGTCCAATGTATTTTTAATCTGAACTTCAATGTCATGTGAACAATTTTGTAGGCCTAAAACACTCACACAGTGATTAAAAATTTCCTCATTTCGTGATTCTTTACTGCTTAGCCAAACATGGAATAGTTGCCGCCGCGTTACCGTGTGCGCCGCCACTGAAAACAATTAATTGCTGATAAATGCGCAAGAACGCGCAAACTTTGAAACAAGAATTCAACATTCTAAATGTTGTTTTATTAAATGCTGAAAGAATTGTCGTAACCGGCGTGACCGGAGATACTAAAACTCCAATTATATTTGGAGAACTTGAAAAAAAAATATTTTTTCAATTGTAATATTTAAACCCTATTGTAAGAAGAATAATAATTTACAAACTAAAAATTGAAGTATCATTAGTAAGAACATACCTGTCTGAACAGATTCCATGTCTCAGAATACAAATAATAACTATCAGCTGGCACTTTTTCGCCCACACAGTAAGCTACTTTGCCTACGACTGACCCGGAGCTAGAAATGCAAGGAAGAACTCAGTGTTCCAACCCTTCTAAGAATAGCTTGCTCCTGATAAAACAGTAAAAGCTATCCGTCACAACATTCTCCAAACATTAAAGAACATGAATTCATATTCATCTATGCCAAACTAAATGAGTCGAAATTTGATTTTTGTCCACCTAGATTGGGAAAATTGCACACTGTGCGACGGTTGAGTTTCCTTTATCTGGCAACTCTGGCGACCGATAATCATTCGTCAGACAAGTAATACTATCGTCGTACTGCATGCAAGTTTCTTCGTTGCATAACATACTCATATCATACGAAGGCTATAGATAGGCCATTCGGTATGTCGTGAAACCTGTCTGCGAGTCAGGGAATGAAAGTGAACTGAGAATAGAGATGGCCGATATTTCACAAACCGATATTTTGTCACAGGTATTTTTTTGTCACAGATAACCCTGTGACTGATGACGCGAAATATCTGTGACAAAATATCGCTATCGAAATCTGCTCCGTACTCTGTGTGTTGCAACGTCTGCGACTGATATTTTCTCTTCTACGTCGTGGGTTTGCGCATGCACACGATACAATAACAGCAATCGGGCGGTGGTATTTGATTATTTTTTCGTGACATTTTGTTCAATATTATTTTTTTTCAAAGTGATGATGTGTTGCAAAGTTATTAGCGGCATTATAATAATATAATCATGAATCTAACATTTTGTTTTCATATTTAGTCTGTATATATGCTTTATAAATATTTTATGTATTCCCCGAGATCTTCACATTTTCATACTACTGTGAATTTATATTAATGTGTAAGTATTTTCCACCCAATTTTTACGCAGTAACAATATTTTTTTTTTAGTTACACTATTAATTACAAACAGAATAGGCTAGTCACAGGAGCCTACATTATTTTAATAACTTTACCGTCCTGTACTTCTCTCATTTATGTATGATCCAGTTTTAATGTATAGCTCCAACACGAACCGTGCAGGGTAGTATTAATTAAAATAATTAAAATTAAAATAAAATTATTTTTGTAATAAGTTCTTTACCGGTATGTTGTTTATGGTTATTAACTCTTATGAAATCGCACAGTGCTTCCTAACATTGGTACTTGTGTGGGGTGTTATTTCACCCCAATTAATAGGCCTAATCAATGCTCTAAACTTGATATTTAGTGGTTTTTATCTTGATATTGTTAAAATAATCAACTTGCAAGTAATTTTCAACTTTTAAATATAATACTATGGGGCAGTTAGCAAAAATTGTCAATTTTATAAATTCCAAAAAGATTGACATCTAGCAGACACTGCTCCATCAAATCGTTCTCATTGCCCTTGCACACTTTTAAAATAGGCCTACACTTACACATAAATGGGATAATTAATTACATTTGAAAATAAAGGGCATCAAACGTAAATCATGTTAATTCACTCCGTGTCCCTGAACGTTATGTTCTTCCGAACTTTCGAAGCATTTCTCACAAGCCGACAACAGTATCTAGGCCTATATAATTAAAACCGAACGAGACAAAACTGGCTAATATGATGGGCAACTTAATTGGCTAAACTAACTTTGAGATAGTTTCCTTCATATTCTCCTTATACACCTTGCATATACGAATCTGTGACAGGTCAGGTTTGGTTGGTTTAAGCTTTTATTATGCCTAGACATATACGATCAACGATTAAACTAGCGTTTAGGTAGTTCCCTTCGTACTACGCATATACACCTTGCATATACGAATCTGTGACAGGTTAGCTTTGGTTAGTTTAGTATTTGTTATGCCTTGGATATACGATCAACTGCATCTCCACAAAAAATCAAAGTCGACGACTTTCACTTCCGAAATCACCGAAACTACCTCAGCGCTAGTTTAACCCAAGCAACTGTCTCTCCGAAAAAAAAAAAATCCTTACAAATGCAACGATTTTCACATCCGAAATCGCCGAAACTACTTCAACGCTAGTTTCACCATCTTATTATGAATGATATAGTGATTACACGATTAAATAATAATACCATTGGTTACCAATACTTCATCTTGTGTAAAATTCTGTCTGAACAACCGTTTTGTTTTGTAATTATTCTCCATTGTTTTTCCGAATACTTATGTTTCGTTAATTTTTATTATGACTCAGTATTATGATGTTAATGCACGACTTAAAATAATTTATCCATTATATTATATACAATAAAAAGGATCAATTTTTAAAACGATTACGATAATCACATAACCTCAATTTCTCCATACCCAACTACATTACAAAATTATCAATTGATTCTATATCTACAATCAATTACGATATAACGTCTTGGTATATGAGGTTAACTTTTTACATGTTACTGTTCAGTTAGATTAGTATTTATTTGTTAATGGTACATGTACATAAGTTATTTGTTGGATTTTCCCATATAAACCACTGATGTGTGGCGTGTATAGAGAAATCGTATTCACATTGCACTGCTCTTCAATATTTCCTGTTAATTTTTATCGGTGTGACAAAATATCGGTGTAATTATGCATATTGTGCTTACTTATCGATATAAAATATCGGTGTGACAAAATCACAGGTAAAAGTCACAGATATTTAATTGTCACAGTCACAGTTGTCACAGATACTTGAAAATAACGTTTAAGCTCAACTCTAACTGAGAAGCATCCCTCCCTCGCTACGCTGCTACTGGTATAGCAAGCGAGCTCTCTGATCTCCATCATAAGGTTATTACTAAATGCTTCGGCGCACGCAAGCATTTGGTTCGGTTTGGAAGTTTCGTTAACTGTACCGCTTCTTTTGATAGCTTGAGGAACATGTATGTTTGACTTGTTTACAATACTCGACCAACCTCATTTTGTGGACTTTGAAATACGTACTACATTGTGCACAGTATATGCATCACTTTGTAGCTATTCGCTGACTACATTAGTATCATAAAAGAGAACTCGACTGCTGTCTGCGACTAGTGTGCCATCATAACCTTAAAGCTTACAGGTTCAGGTTGCCTGTTATACGAGTTAGATCGCAGAACTCTGTCAATTTAGTGTCTACTGAAACATCGGTAAATGATCGGTGCTTTACATCTGGCAGTGTTTATCACTACGACCGAACTGTACTGTTTACTCCGTGAACTTGATGAATAATGCATTATCATTCCGTTCGAAATTGCAGTCTCACGTCGATTATGAGATTTGCTTGATAAGAATTGAACACTAAACAGGTAAAAATCGCGAATGCGGTAGGAGAGACACTTTTTCCATTCATCAGACGACTTCTTCTCTGGCTTGTCAGATTTCAGCATGGACTCAAGAAAACCAGAACATGAAGATTTGAAAAAGGAGCGACTGAAATCCACTTTCAACCCTTTGGAACTGACTTATCTTCTGGATGGCGGACGTGAGAAAACTAAAATAAGAAGAGAATTGGGTATGTAAAAATTAAACTTCTTTTGTGTCATTCTTGTACACTTTAAATTTTACTTTGCTCGGGTTTTATTTGTGCGTTTTGTTTTCTTTGTGATTTTTTTAGAGAATAGTGTATACTTCTCTATATTGTAACATTACTGGGAATTCTTCGTACAGCAATTTTACCTTTTCTTTTCTAGTCACTGCACTGTATTTTAATTGGGTCGGTCTCCAGAAAAACGCGATAATGAGATTAAGTTAGATATCTGCGCATACTTAATGTGCGACTCTGTGCGGGTAACTTATTACGAAGAAAAAACGTTTATTTACATTTTTTCGCGACTAGCATTGTTTTCTGCAAATGCTTGCATGACACGAGGAAACCCCAAGATTTTAACAAACGTACCTTGATCATTGTAGAGCGAAAATATGTTTTCATGACTTGAATTTACTGAAACTTCGCACTTCACTTGCCATTAGTGGTAGTAGTAATATTTTACATAACGCTTTCAACTGTAGACATTATCCAGTGTCGAAATTCAGTGTGAGAAATGATCGACGAAATTGCCTGGATTGGTCTATCTGGGACATAATTTTTTACGACTTTACGTGCTGTAAATGTATTACAGTAGTAGTGTACGCAGAATTTTGTCATTATTAAAATTGTTTAAAATTTACATAATCGGTATTTAAAATTTTGTGTATTATTATTATTATTATTATTATTATTATTATTATTATTATTATTAGCTGAGTTTTCACAGGGGATGTGAAACTAATTCCGGGAAGAATGTTCGCGACAACATTGTCACTCTGCGGCTGTGAAGAAACATTGTGAATTAACCTCGCGAGATTCACTACGAGAGTTTTTGCTAAAAAATTGTTTGAGCTTTGCTGTCGCTTAGGTATATCAAAGAACCCGGAACGATAATGTGAAGTTTATATTAAAAATATGAACTTTCAAATATACAACACCTTAAACGAACGTTTCACAACTAACGAACGCTCTTAGAATAAGTTTAAAATCGACGTGCATTTAACAACATCTGCACTGTAGAAGTGTCAAAACAACGTTTTCAATATATTTCATGAGTTAAATTTCATATTGTGTCAGTTTCATTTTCTTACAAGGTCGATACTAGGCGGTAGGTGTCTCTATAATAGAGATATCATTGTTATAATTTTATTCTAACGTGCCGCAGCAACAAGCACAAGGAGGACTATATTGAAGAAGGGACAGGAGAACTGTGCCTTATGTCGATGTAGATTTTGTTATCCTGACAGTGAAAAATTACAGAAGGGGAAACGATTATGGTTAAAAAAAATACTCAAATCTAAATATGTAATTTTTTTCAAAAAGTTCAAAGGGGAGGGGTTCAAACTCGGTAATACCCCCTCGCGTACGCCCCTGCAACTACACGGTTATTATTATAACGCGAAGAGAAAATGTACGTACATTTGAACAAGAAGTAACTGAAATTACTTCTTATCAGGAAGTTTACAGTTATTAAAATTTATTTTTAGTTTATTGCTATGACATGGTCATGGACATGGAATGCGCAGTACGCCTATTTACAGAAAGTGTACTCGTGTTGTTGTCACTTTCGTCGCCTGACTCCTCTTCTGATTCCGTTTCGTTGGATAACGTTGGTAACTCTGGTAACTTTCGAAACTTTGTTTCTATGTTACAGATTTCAACCAAGTTGTCTTAGTAACTTATGCTCCCATTGACATAATTGAAATACCGATATTGAATGTTTGGAAGTACTTGATTGATTTCTTAGCCTTTGAATAATACCGGGTCCACACCTGTGGAGTAACGGTTAGCGCGTCTGGCCGCGAAACCAGGTGGCCCGGGTTCGATTCCTGGTCGGGGCAAGTTACCTGGCTGAGGTTTTTTCCGGGGTTTTCCCTAAACCCAATATGAGCAAATGCTGGGCAACTTTCGGTACTGGACCCCGGACTCATTTCACCGGCATTATCGCCTTCATCTCATTCAGACGCTAAATAACCTAAGTTGTTGATAAAGCGTCGTAAAATAACCTACTAAAAATAAAAAAGATAATACCGGTAAACGTTTAATTACTACTTTTTTAATATTTTTGGACACTGTAGGTACCTCTTAAGTCAAATTAAGTTTATCAAATTTTAATATATGGTGTAGAATAGTTAGATAAATAACTCTTTTATATCTTTTGTTTTGTAAATATTATCTTCAAAATTCGTAATTCATGTTTTTTATTTGATCAGTGCGTAATAAAAATTATTATTCCAGACACAAACAAACTATTACCAAATCATTACTTGGGACTGATCTAGGGCATGGTATCCAGGTGTCTGCAAAATTTCATAAAGATTGGACAATATTTACTATAAAATATAGTCAGAAAAAAAAAGTTACGGTAACTGGCAATTAAGAAACTATTTTCGTTCCATTGGTCACGTAGACATAAAAACATTTTTTTAAACTAAGAAGCGCAATTGGCAGGATGAAAGTACAAGTAGTGATAGTGTTTTAAGTGGGAGAAAAAAATCCCTAAAATTTTCACATTTTCAATGACAATTTAAAAGTATAACACAATTTTCATTCTAATGCCCACACATACATTATAAAAACATTTTTAAACCGCTTAGGAGCGGAATTAAACGAACTCCTGTGACAGGATGAAAGTACAAGTAGTGATAGTATTTTTTAAGCGGGAGAGAAAAATCATCTCGCCAAGAAATTGTGGAACTCTTGATTTTTTCCACATCTTAAAGCTTCAGTAGTGAATAAGATCTATGGAATACAATAAATGAAAATTAAAAAAAAATATATTAATTGTGGTTTAGTAGGAAAAAGTACCTAAAATTTTTATATTTTCACCAGAGTGTCTCCTTAAGAGTTTTCGCAGACATGAAAGGCTTGTTGACCTATTCTGTCGCGCAGTCGTGTATACATACATAATTGCACTAGAAGTTCGTTCAGGACTAGCTGTTGAAATTGGCACTCACCACACAGGAATGCACAGTTCTTTCAGATGTTAGTTGCTTATTTTACATTGAAGAATGTAGAATATAATATTGCTCTGTTCCTCCGTGCTTAAAACAAATATTCAAACGACGATCTATGAGGCGTTCAGTATACCAACCCAGTAAATTGAAGACTTCCCCGAAAAAAGATGTAACATCAAATTAAAGAAATAGTACCAGTAGGCCTATGTGACAAGTGGAAAAAGTAATATTGAAGCATTCATTCATAACAATAAATTATTACATCCAATAGCTGAATAAACTTGTATCTTTGATTAGATAAATGGTTCTGTTAGTATGTAAATATAGGTCTAACGAAATATGCTGCTAAAATTATTTTCCTTTCTTCTGAAAAGTGTAAGCTTATTGTAGATTTCTTGTTTACACCCTTATTCCAGAGAGGTCTTCAATTATATTTTTACTTCACCTCTTTGTATCAATGCGCGAAATCTTATAGGCTACACCAGTAGTGTCAGAGTTGTAAGCTCCGAAACCGGTTGTGGTGCTAGAGACGTCCAGTCGGAGCGTGAACTTGCTTATGTCTGTGGAAGCACCGGAGCACATAACGAGTTATAGTGGAGCGCTCCGCTCCGTTTAGGCTGTGTCTGACAACGCTGGGCTACACAAACGAAAATTGTGCTGAAGTCTCATGGAAAAACTGGGAATGATTAGGCTGATTTACACTTTGAAGAGAACAATATGAGGAGCTCTTTAAAGCAACAAACTCAAAATGCAAATTTTGTGGGTTGAGCCATTTGTGCGCTGAGCGCCTCATGTCTTTTATGTTGCATTTGAATTACTAATATTAATATAAGCACGCAAATTCAGTAAATCAAATTGTTGAACTTAACCTTCACTTGGTGTACCATTGTATCAATAAATTTCTTGACTATTTTAACTTGCCATTTTATATATATATATATATATATATATATATATATATATATATATATATATATATATATTCTCTTTACTGGGATAAGGTGTTGACGCTTTTATTACTATTTTCTCGAGTATCTCAGTATCAGTGTTATTAGCTTCAGTAGTTTCGTACACAGCCTCACAGCTCATTAACAGTTTCAAACTCAAGTAACATTTTACAAAAGGAAAAAATACTGCCCGCACTATCTACTCTGTTATCAGTAATATACATAATCACTTGCTGAATGTTGCTTTCCAATGTGTTCAAAATACTACTTGGATGTCATGAAGCTCTTGTATGAAACAATATAATGTCTTTTATCACCTATCAAAAACGCTTAATAAAGGGATATTTACTGAGAGCATTAGTTAGAGCTAGTGGCAGAATGTGGGTCTATGTAACGTAAAGTATGTGCAGTCTTAGAAAAAAGTTTTGTCGCACAGATAGTTTGGAAGTTCCAAAAAGAAGGTAGTGCGCGTGATCAGAGGACGAACGACCTGGTTCACAAGAGAATGAATAAAAGTGCGGACCAAATTTCCTGACGTTTGGGGCGTGTTTACTTGTACGGCAATAGCCAGTAGCAACAGCGCTAGTTGCCGCGTACGGATATTCGTTGACGCCGCTTGTAACAATAATACGTGCGCTCGGACAAGTTTTTCGTGACAGGGTGTCTACATGTGATTAGGTTGAATGACATTTTTCTAAATATATATAGAAACAAGAATCTTATTTCTACGCCAAGTAGTTCGCATTTTTTGCTTCTTAATCACATACAGCTGATTCACAGTTTTATGGTCATTCACGAGTGATGTTTACACAGCTGCGTGCCGATAAGAAAGCCCTTCTGAGCATCAAGACTTTAACTGTAAATAGTATCCATTCAGCGACATAAACATTAGATAAAAATAATTATGAAACGTGAGCCGAAAATGTCAGCTCTGTTTCAGTTTTTGTTGTGTATAGATATTCGACGTGCTTTGTGTCTGTCAGCGAAATCAATAATTCGTTTATAATAAATATTTTCTGTGTGTTCTTATCAGTTTATTACTTTATTTGTTTCTTAGTAGTATGAAATTAAATTATGCCATTCAGCAAGGCCAGTACTAGTGAAGGTAATAGATCCAGTGGATTTAGTAGCAAAGTTCGGGAAATTAGCCTACAATTTCTTCAGAAAATATTCGTCCGAAGAAAACCGTAAAAATCTTAACTTTTCTAAGTGCCAAGAACTATATCACCACCAAGACGTGTAGAATAAACGTATCAACCATGTCACGTGTATGCAGAGAAGTGCAAAAAGCGAAAACACAGAGTGCTAGGAAATTGTTCGTCTCGCCTAGAAAACATATTAATATACCTAAAAGCGTGACGAATTTAAATGTCTTCGAAAACACACCATTGGTTTTTCTCCTGGAATTGTAAACATCTATTCAAAGGTATGATTTCTTAATACTCGTACATTAAGTATTTATTATTGTATTGCACTATTTTGTTATTGAGAACGGAATCTGTTTTCAACACCGGCCGCTCATTCCTCCCGCCAAACGAGTTCGGTGGAGCATCACCCGCTCTGTAGGTTTGACAACGTCGTGCTTGCACGTTATTGGCTCTCGCGAAACGTCAGAGATTTGGACTGCGCTGTAGTTGAGGTAGCAATAAAATTAGTTTTGTTTCGTTGTATGTCTGATTATGCGCACTGCCTCCTTTATGGAATTTATAAAAGTATGTGTGCAACAAAGCTTTTTTCTAAGACTGTACATGTGGAATTTTTCTTAGCACTTTTTTCCGAGAGCCGCTTCCTAACTCCCGCTAACTTAATAGAAACATTTTACATCCCATCAAATACACAGTCGTCAAGGTTACTTTATTTAGTGTTTCTTTTAGACAGTTCATTAACTGAAGCCAACGTCAACTGGAAAATTGATGTAAAAGTACAATAAAGGCCGGCCGCGTCTGTGGCTCAACGCTAGCGCGCCAGTCTTCCATCCAGACTAGGCCGTGGAGGAATTTGTGGTGGACAAAGCAGACGTAGAGGGTTTTATCGGGGTACCCCCATTTTCCTTTATCATTACATTAACACTATTCACCTTCCCCTTATTTCATCTATTAGGATATCTCCAATAGTAAAAATAGGCTGGGGTAAAGTCTTGGTGGTAGTACGGTTTCCGATGAAAATATAGGAAGAGCTTGGGGCTTCGGGCTTATCAGACTATTTGCCTGCGGATGGGACTTGACTATCATGCCGCACAGAATGGCCAATCTGTCAGCATCAGTTAGATTCGCAAGTGCCGCCCATGTCACCTGTCGGACTTGGATAATCATCGCATATAGCGTATAGGCGCAAAATGGGCTAAAGCAGTCTAAGTGTATAGGTCTCGCAAGCAGGGATTACCGACGACAGGGTGCGAACGAAACAACTCGATAAAGAAGAGCGAGCGACAGGAAAGGTCACGAGATAACTTGAATGATATTCGAGAGTACAGTCGGAAGAGAAAGACATCGATAGAATCAGTCCTGCATTGTGATAGTTACATTACGGTTTTAGTTTCAGTTCCACTGCATGTGAATACGTGTCTTGTTTCAAGTGCTTATGTAGTGATGGAATGTTCCCCTCGCAGAGTATCATTATTTTATTAGTAAACATAATGTTGCGCGTTTAATTCGCTTCGAATGTTTCTCTTGCTACGCTCTTCACTTCCACAGGCGATGTCCCTATCTGTTCATCTTCTTGGAAGAGGCAGTACTTCCTTCGGTCCTCATCTCTCGCTCTCTCGGCGTGCCTACATACACACCAAGAGGAGTGGATTAGCCCTCTTCACACACGTAAAACAGACAGTAACGGTAATCGTTCCTTGCGCGAGCTATACCCTCGAAAAGTCAAGCCAAGATCTTAACGCCTATTGAGAATATAAACAAAGACATGATGATGTATTGCGTGAGAAGTTGTAAACAGCCATGTCAAGGACATGGGCAAGGTTACGAAATGTTTTCTATTAGAGTGCACTTTGCGAGCGCTCTGGTTTGAGTAAGTCCTGAGTCAGGGATGTATAGTAGTGGCAAAAAAAACCCGGACCAACCCTTGTAGCTGATTTCAGAGCCTTGTTCACTCCAGAGCACGATAGACTGGTAACAAAGACTTTCTTGGTTCGACTCGTGCCTGGGAAGGAAACTTTTTTTTTTTTGTTCTTTATTCAAATTCCCAATACTTTTCGATTGCTGGTAAAATTCATGTTCTGGGAATACTAAGTTGATTAAGTAGTAAAATATCGCTGCAATCGAAAAGTATTGAGGATAAATTTGAATAAGGAACAAAAAAAAAAAGTTTCCTTCCCAGGCAGGATTCGAACCGCGAAAGTCTATCGTGCTCTGAGTGAACAAGGCTCTGAAATCAGCTACAAGGTTCGGTCCGGTTTTTTTGCCACTACTGTACATTGCACAGGGATAAGTTGCTACAGGAATGTAAAGTTAATACTAGGCTATACATAACCCTACTAGGATAATTTATTTATGTTTCGACAATCATGTTAAGGGGACACTCAACTTAAAAATTGGAGAAAAATTGTCATAGAAATGAAAAATTAAATTTCTACACTAATTTACGTGACAGAACTAAATCAATATGCAGAATTCTTCCCCTATTCATTGAGAAGTCACAGTCAAATGCACAAAGCCAAAAAATTAAAAATGATAATTAAAAGTGATATTTCAATTAATGATTGATTAAAAATTGAAATATTTTTTATTTTGAAAAGTATTGGATCTAATGAGCTGAGATTTTGCATGTTACTTTCCATGTGTATATTAAATTTTTTCTCCAAATTTGAAAAAGATTGGTCAAATAGGAAAAAAGTTCCAAAATATAGTTGAGTGTCCCCTTAAATATATATAACACAAACAATAAGAAATGTTATTATAAAGTGAATGGCACTATCCATCCATGAATAAATACGAAGTAGGCTATATGCTGACATCTTTCAAAAATGTTTATATGTCAACGATTTTTTTCAAAATAAAACTAAAATAATTCAAATCTCTTTTGTTTTTACACACATATGCAAACATCCGATTTTGTCATTATTTGTGAAAGTTTCAATCTTCTAAATTTTTGTGATTTCTCTAACAATAATTCTTTCAATGTCGTTTTGCTGGGAACTATCCTCATAAAGGATTCTATGTGAGAATCTGTCAGACTTGTCCTTCGCTTAGTTTTTTTTTTTTAGATTCATTTGTGCAAAAACTATACACCTGTAAGTGCTCTCAAATATTGACATTACTTCTGTTGCAAACTTACGAATTGGATGGAATTTAAACAAATAAATAATAACCACAGTAAAGGTTTTAAAATTCTTAAAAACACAGCGATATAACTTCTAGTTAGATTTAGTACTTACAATTTTGGACTAATAGTTTGAAATGATACACTCAGTCATTTTCGTCCTATCCTCTTACACGAAGTTCTTGTATTCATAAGAATTATATACATCGTAATGTCTATGTACATTAAATTTCTTACAGATAATGTATGTTTTACACGTTATACATTGTGCCTCTCCAGCGTCATTGCGGCTTGAAAGCTTGAATAACCAACCTTCATGCTAAAATTGAATAGCAGCTACTGTTGATTCTAGAACTAGTAGTGCGATTTGAGTGTCAATTAATAGTCTTCATAATTACACTGATATCCCTAACGTAATTTAATCTTATAACGAACAAAATTGGATAATTTTCCAATAAATAAACGTAGCTATAAATATAAAAAAGAGTTAATTCTTCGTATAACCCCAACAAAACAAAATATACACACAAATACAAAATTTCAGCTTCATAGAACAATTTTTCGCCGAGCCTCTAGCGCGATCTTTCCAAGACTTTATTTATTTTTTTTATTTTATTGGGTTATTTTACGACGTTTTATCAACATCTCAGGTTATTTAGCGTCTGAATGAAATGAAGGTGATAATGCCGGTGAAATGAGTCCGGGGTCCAGCACCGAAAGTTACCCAGCATTTGTTCGTATTGGGTTGAGGGAAAACCCCGGAAAAAACCTCAACCAGGTGACTTGCCCCGACCGGGATTCGAACCCGGGCCACCTAGTTTCGCGGCCAGACGCGCTGACCGTTACTCCACAGGTGTGGACTCTTTCCAAGACAATTTTCTTTTTACGAATATTGCATTATTAATTGCAACTCTTTGCTTGGTGCAGAGTTTAACTAATTTATTATTTAAAATTACTATTTACTGTTTTAAAGTATTGAAAGGGAAAATTTGCTTGCTTTACAGTGCCTACTAAAAACAGCACGATGGTGTATATAATGTATTTGCTTGGGGTGATGGGAAGAATTAATTAATTTAAGTATTTGGAAGGATAAAAGACATGCCATTTAATTCAAAGAGAACTTAACAAAATATAAAATCGTTATAAGCTACTGCTTCAAAATTTATTGTAGGTACGTACCTTAAAAAAAGGCGGACTGAATGAAGAATTTCTATTGCATGATTTCTAGGTCCAATATTCTTCTGACAGCTGTTTGCCTTGCATGCTACCTCTCGTCAGCTAGCATTGCATGCAATTAATATATTTTCAGAGTGACTGTGAAATGCATTTCTTTCTGTTACTTTGTCTATAACTTTTCTTAAATTTCCCTCTAGAGATCGTGATAATTTGATAATTGAATCAATAATTGCAAAAAAACATTTTTATGAAATTGAGTTAATGTCATAATCCTACTCGTAGAAGGTAGTTACACATATGGTGTAAAAGGCGCATGAGTCTGATTAGTCTTTGCTAGAATATCGAGCCCTAATATAGGTGAGTGAGAGCAAAAAGCATACTAGTCAATGACTCATGCTGTTCTTGCACCCAACGAGTATTATGAACTTGCAGCGATTTAATAGCAAACGTTTTTCAGCCATCACGTTGCCAGCACTGCATTCATTTCACGTTATTCGACTCAAGGTCAGACACTTGTAAAGACGTCTGTCATTTCAGTGTTCTGTGTTCAATAGCACAGTATAAAATGTCAAGTAGTGATGATTCGGAAAGTGTTCCAGAGTACTCAGGGAAGAAAAGAGAAAGGAACATGGATATTCATTCTTGCCTAATGACAGATTTCGGTGTCATCAAGAAGAAGCTGAAGAAGCATGATAGGATCTACGTTCCTGGAGAATACAAAACAATCATTGAAGGAACATGCAAAAAATTTTCAGTTGAACATCTGGCAGCTGAAGATATATTTGACTTCAAAGCCTGGTGGCCAGCTCATTATAAGCGGAGATGTCTTTCCAATGAATCATATGGAAAAAAAGTTCCAAGACATTCGAAAATTTCATTTGCACCATCTGAGTTTATGACCTTCAAATATAAAGCAGAGAACAAGGGTACTGTTGTTGTACAAAGCTATATCTACGGTATATCTTCACATACTTTCAAGTTGAATAAGACCAATACCTTTTTTTGCTATGCCTATCGGGAATTCAAATCCGTTAGGAAACGTACCCATCAAGGTATTGAAAAACTTGTCTCATACATCCCTCATGAGTTCCAGCCATGGTATGACGACCTAAAACAATGGCCGTCGGAAGACGGTGAAGAAGAAGAGGAGGGTGATGAAATATTCTGAGAAGGAACTGATCGAGTTTGAACACAGATTTCTGACAATAATAACTAGAAAAACCACAGATTTCTCAATGTTTGAGATTTGTATTCATTATGTTGAGATTATCATTGCATTAACAAATTACATTAAGTATGTATGCTGTGTCAAATAATTTAGTATGCTTTGTATTAAAAAAGCGATGTTTAGTTAAAAACAAATATTTAATTCAGTTGATTAGTGCAAAAACCACAAACTTATTAATTCAAATTCCTCTCCACATTAGTGAAATACATTAACTACAATGAACTCATCTAATACGAATGGTTATTTGTAATTACATAGAGTGAGCAGGTTATCCTCGAAGCAGCAATATGATTACAAATTAGTTTATTGCTTCTCCTGTAAATTTAAGAATTGGCGATCGTGTGCTTTTTGCAATCATCGATTCAATTTAAAACAGGTGCCGGGAAGCATCTTTGCAGGATCTTTTAGATTTAATTGCAAACCAGACTGGTACATAAACAAGACTTACATATTTTGTAAGTATTTTAAGATTGAATGAGAGTTTGTGATAATTTACCTGCTTTATTTGCTAATTTTGTGTCACATCAGCTACTGCATCACGCATTTCTGATAACTTTACTGGGAACGAACTCATTTCAAATTATCAACTTTGCATTCCCAACTTATTTCACGAACTTCTTTAATGCCTAGGTGCGCAATATGTGCCATTATCATATCCTTTTCCTCTGCAATTTTTAAAGTTCACAGTTTTCGATCTCTTCTAGAAGTGAAATGGCTTGACTTTCCACGTTGATTTAAATACAGGGAAAAAGAAACAACATTATTAACTTGAATGGCATTATCAGTACAGTCAACGAATCTTGCCATAAATGAGAACTGTGCTTGGTGGCTTACATCAGATGTGCAATCACTTACTTATTAATGAAAATCATGTACCTATTTAACTGTATTACTACAGCTGTAATTATGGTGATCATTTCATTTTTATTTGCTCCGCAAGAAGTTTTTTTATTTTCGCTTTGTATCGTATTCCCCATATAATGATAATGTATTTCTCTCTACTGAATCCTTCTATAGTCATAAATTGCAAGTACTGTAATTATAAGGCCGAACAAGATGATATTGCTGTATTATTTTGGACTATGTTACCCAGATAATGACTGTGAATATCGTTCGACTGAATCCACCACAAAGTCTTAGTTTCAAATACTTGTACAAGGATTGTGACAAGCTAGGCCTATAATTGTTTTTATCATGTTGGACTGTGCTCTCCGGATAATGACTATCATTTTCCTTCAACTGCATGCTTATGTGCTCAGCCTTGACTAAGTCGTACTCTGTACTTGTACAAGGCCTAACAAGTTAACAGTGGTTATTCGTAAACACTTTTTAGTCTTTTCTCGGAATATCATATTATGCTCATATAAGAAAATTGCAATTTCAATCATTCTAAAACACTCCTTCGCTGTTCTTAATCTTTCTAAGTTTCGGTTTTAATAAATTTTTCTGCATCTCACCATTTCCCGTAAGACGAGAAATGCTCGCTCGCAGTTTGACGTTGCTTTGTCATCGTTGTCATATTTCCAGTTGTTAAATCAATCTTACCCAAGTTACGAACGACAGTCTTACAGCAAAAAATCTTTGTGTCAAAGTAGGAACTGAAGCCATGGGTGACAAGATGCTTCTTTGTTGGATAGCTCCTTTGTATGATACAAAAAAGCGACATCTCGCAAGTTTATTTTCAGCATAATATTTCGCAGTGTCGAGTGAAAACCGTAAATCAGAGCCACCTACTCGTATTTTTGTGGCTTGTTTGTGGTGTTACGGTCTCGGATTTAAGCCGTAAGAATAGGTCATTTCTCTGTGTAATTTAAAAAAAAAATCCTCAAGTAAAATATGATTTTGACCTCTATTGACATAAGCATTAATGTCTTTTAGATTTCATTTGTTCGTACTGGCGTTATTGAATGTGATGGATTCTTGTTTCTTCGCCCGCGTATCAGTATCATAAAGTGATGCGCTTTGCCTGTTGTTTTCTTTAGAATTAATTTTATTGTTATCTGTACCATCACGCAATCAGAAACTACAAATGAGTTAGGACTAGCTTTTCTATTGGTTAATGTCTTCGCTCTCCGTGTTTTGCATCGTGCACCAGACGGATTAATGTCCCCTTCCCCCCGGCTTTCTCCTCAACACCACTGTGGGCCAGAATCTCAATCTAGCTGGAAAAAAAATATATTTGTCAATGTCATTGAAGTTGGTGTTTCTACTCTGTAAACACTAAACCATATGTCTGCACTTCAGAAATCCGCAAAGCAGAAAGGGATTCTGAAAGATTATATTAAAACAGGCATGTCAAAAATCAGACACTGAAAGTGCAGTGTATGTGCGCGGAACGCCGGTCTGTGCAGATTGCGTCATTCACGTGTTGCTCTTACCAGTTCTTAGCGGGAGGGATGCACAAGAATCTATTCTGCGCTTCTAGTGTTCAATTAAATTGACATTTGGACATTATAAACATACTTAGCAGAAGGAAAAAACACAATTATTGTCAGTGTCTATATTTGACAATACAAGAAACAATAGACTTACTCAGTTACAATTCACAATGCAGTCGTTTGTAAAGAAGCATTTATTTACATGATTTGTATACAGTATTTGAATAAAATATAAATATTGCAGTAATTTCGAAACAACAAAAAACGAACACAATATTTCATTTTACGTAGTAGGTACTGATTATTTCAAAGTAATACTCTTTCATTGTTCCTCAAGCATTATTGTGACCATTGGTGCACAAATGCTAAGAAAGAAAATATTTTACTCCCAATTACATGCAATAGGACATTGTGAGGCTTTTACACTGGAATCATTTCCTTGCTGTATATTAATATAAATTCACATTATTATTAAAAATTGGATAAATTAAGCTTGAATTTAAATTTATATATAGTTTATTTGGAAAACGTTGAGAGCAAGTGTCAGCAGGTTGGGAGCGTTACTGAATTGAGTTAAAAGAGTACTTCACAAGCTGTGAAGCGAGGACATTTTCTTTATGTCAGGTTTAAAGATTTATTAACTTAAGTATATTAAGATAATATAGTAACGTGAGATGGAAAATTCGCCATTATGTATTATTTTTCCAGAAAATTTTTCCGCCTTACAAATACAGTAGTTGCTTTCTTCCTTCCCTTACAACCTCAAGAGCCTCACATGTATTACTCACTATATTCTCATCACTTATCAGCTTATCAAATAAAAGTTGTAAGTCGTCTAACCACTGATGGCTGTGTTAGTACAGACTCCAAAACAACATTATTTTCATGTTTGTCTTGCCGTGAGAGTACTAATTAAGAAATAAGAGCAGGCGAATATCATATTTTGAGAACTTTACTAATATGATTTAAATTCTCATATCACTATTAGGTCCACATGATATGATGAAAGCCTTTCATTTTAAAATAATTACTATTGGCTGAGGAAAACATCATAACAGTTATGTTATATGATTCGTAATTTCTCTTCTTCGTTATATCTGTGGACTCCTCACTTTATTTTCCATAACGCATTCACAATCACAGCTCAATGAGCACCCGTACTGATCTGTGTTACTGAAACAAAAGCTGATCTGCTACTATAGGTACTGTACAGCCCTGTCGCGTTCCCCTCCAAGCCGATTCACTCCCTCCAGGTAGGGGAATAGGAGCTGCACGTTGCACGGAGACCAGTGTACAATGTGCGCGACTGCACAATGTGCAGAGTTTTGACGTGCCTGTATTAAAATATGAAAAGCTTGAAATCCCATAAGGGGAACGGCCTGCTACAAGAGTGTAATGTGAGCTGAAGGTCTACTATACTTGGGGAGCCATTTCAAGAGAGAAATACAATAGTAAATACATAGTGGAAATTGATGATTGATAAAAACCCGGACCAAATGCACCCTTTTGTGCGTTGGAGCGATGCAAGGGAATATCATTCTGTGTTGTGCTTAAGCAAAATATTTTTTTTAACGTGGAAAGTCTGTCCAAAGATATGTACAGTTGTCAAAAGAAAAAGTGACCGCTCTCTAGAAGCAAAGTTCCCTTCGGTTATCTTCGCTACAATTCGGAGACAGACGATGTTACATGTTGTTGGTAGAGTCGGGCAGACTGCCTCATATTATCGCCCGTTCTCGGTTGCGTAATCACCTCAGTCTCGCCCAGTGCGCGAGTACCTAACGTAGCCAAATGACTCATTGATAGAGAACACGAGATTCTCTTGGTCCCGAGATTACCGATACTAGTCATTCCCGACAGTCTCGGACGTCTAGGCGGGACTGTAGTAATGATAAGAAAGCAATATCGCTCGGGCCGTGCTCCTATAGGAAGCATTGGCTTATACATATCCCTGTTCTTTAAATATATATCATGTTGTAGCTCCTATAATACTTAATCAATCGCGCTGTAATTTTTTGGATTAATAGCTCAATGTCTAAGGAAAGCATAGAAAAACAAATCGGACTGAAAATCTTTTTTGGAAAGTGAAAAAAAAAAATATATATATTAACTTCGATGGAGATTGATCTGTTCAGACTTCACCTCTGGTAAGCGGCAAACTTTTTTGTTTTTCACGTTAGATGGGGGGGGGGGGTCAAAGCGAGAGAAATGTTGAGGAAGGATGGAAATTACTTTTAAAAGTGATGGCCACTCAAAATCTTTACTGGTTCTCGAATAACGGCGAGTTAACCTGTTAGCGCAGGACTCATGACTCAAACGTTTGTTCCGTAAAATTTGTACGGAACCCTTCAACGCATGAAAACTCGTTATTGTACGGATAGTATTAAATGGTATTTTAATATAGGTAGTTGAAAATGAGGCTATATAGTCCAAGATGGTTTACACTTTACAGTAATTAGGCTATCTTTTATAGCAACTAAATAAAAAAAATAGTTTGTAACACAATGATTTTTTTTTTAATTTCGTTTAATTATCACCATGCCCCATAACGTATAGTCATATTACACTTATTGAAACTTGTTTATGACTTATGTGTTCACTGGTGTCCCATTGTCTTTTGCATCACTGTTTCGTGATTTTTTATATTCATTTTGTTAGTATATTATTTTATGTTATTCACTGTTGAATGTTCACTATCACTATCTTTGAGTTAATGATACTAGTTCTATTTACGCTATTTACATATATACACTTGTGGTAATTGTATTTTCACTATCAGCAGCTTTCAGTTAATGAAACTAATTCTATTTACACTATTTACATATATACACTTTTAGTAAATATAACTATAGTGTTTATAATATTTTGCTTACTGAGTGTGTATACGCATGTTACAAAACTGAGACATATATTTACAATTGTTCAAAGTTTATAGCGTTAATATAGTGCACAAATGACCTCAAATGCTCTTTTATGATGTCCCTATAATTTATTGGCCAATTTCTTCCACTCCTTGTTGCTTCCTTGAAGACACTGCTCTGTTGGTTCAAGATCTGGCAATCCCACAGAAGATGATCTACTGTTTGGTCAGCTTCTCCGCAAGGACATCCTGGGCTTTCCAAAATTCTGAATCTGTAGTAATAAGATCTGAGTTTCCCGTGACCACTTAGTATTGATGTAAGGTTTGGTGTAGCTGGTATGTTGATTTTCATCCTATCTGTCACTGAAGGAAAAAATCTCTTCGTTAGCGCTCCTTTTGTTGTGTTTGACCACATCCGTTGCCATTTTTTGCCATTTTTAAGTGCTTTTCTTTTTCTCTGCGTCTATTATTGTACTCTTAGGTATCTTATTGTAGATTACTGGTATGTGATCTTCTTCTGTTGATTGCTTAGCTAGTTTATCAGCTATTTCATTTCCATGGATGGCAACATGTGCTTTTATCCATTTAAAGTGAATCTTCCAATGCTGTCTAAAGAAGATTTTAAGTTTTTGCCTAATTTGCTCTATTATGTTTGTCGTTGTTCTTCAGTAAATCTATTGTGACTTTGCTGTCTCTGTAAATCGCCACTGTTCGTTCCATATTTGGTATGTCCATATGAAACATGAAAATATTAAAAGCTGGTTCACAATAAACCGAGAACGGAAACGGCAACTAGAACTAGAACGGAAATATTGTTGAAATAAATGTATTTAAAGGTAAGCATTCACAATTAACTATTCTGAATGCTCACATTTAAATACTGTACATTTATTTTAACATTATTTCTGTTCTCGTTTCCGTTCCCGGTTTATTGTGAACCAGTCTATACTATAGAAAACTACGCTTTTTATTGGTGTGCACGTTATAAATTATTGTTACAGAGCAATCATTATTGTATTCTAGCCATGTTACAATATAAAATGATATAGGCCTATATGGTTTGTTATAATTATCCTGTATGTTATAGGAACGAGAATAACAAATTAAGAATTAATCAGATTTCTAATACTTGTACCGGTACCTAATGATAACTTACAAGACAGTAATAAATAATAACCATCATAATAATCCTGATAATCATAATCTTAATCATCCTAATGATTACGATAATGATGATGATAACAGTAATACTAATAATAATGATATAATGATAATAATAATAATAATAATAATAATAATAATAATAATAATAATAATAATCGCTGTAGAGTAACGATTAGCACACCTGACTGTGAAACGATCGGCTTCCGGTTCGAATCTTGATTGGGACAAGTTAAGATTGGTTCACAATAAACCGAGAACGGAAACGACAACGATAACGGAAATATTGTTAAAATAAATACGTTTAAATGTGAGCATTCACAATTAACTTTCACGTTCCTGCTTCCGGGCTCCGGCAATCTTCTCGTTAATTGTGAATGTTCACATTTAAATACATTTATTTTAACATTATTTCTCGTTGTCGTTTCCGTTCCTGGTTTATTGTGAACCAGCCTTTACCTGGCTGAGGTTTCTCGCCTCAACCCATTGAGAGCAAATGCTGGGTAACTTTCGGCGCTGGACCCTGGACTCATTTCGCTGGCATTATCATCTCATTCAGACGCTAGATAGCTATAGCAGTTGATAAAGCGTCGTAAAGTAACTAATTTAATAATAATAATAATAATAATAATAATAATAATAATAATAATAATAATAACCCTCTTTTATTCTCTGTTGTTACGATAAAGCAAATATAAATGACACTCAGGAGGAAGCGCAGAATAAATATGGGGGGGGGGGGAATGCCTGTTATTATTCGGTTGAGAAGCTTTTGTCATCCAGCCTGCTCTCAAAAAACTTGAAAGTTAGAATTTATAAAACAGATTACCGGTTGTTCTGTATGGTTGTGAAATTTGGGCTCTCACTTTGAGGAACAGAGGTTAAGGGTGTTCGAGAATAAGATTCTTAGGAAGATATTAGGGGCTAAGAGGGATGGAGAATGGAGGAAGTTGCACAACGTAGAACTACACGCATTGTGCCCTTCACCTGACATAATTAGGAATATTAAATTCAGAGGTTTGAAATGGGCAGAACATCTAGCATGCATGGGCGAATCCAGAAATGGATATAGAGTTTAGTTGGATGGCCGGAGGGAAAGGACGTTTGGAGAGGGATAGACGTAGATGGAAAGATAACATAAAAATGGATATGATGGTAGAGACTGAATTAATCTTGCTCAGGATAGAGACCGATGGCCGGCTTATGTGAGAGCGGCAATGAACCTCCGGGTTCCTTAAAACGCATTTGTAAGTAATTATGATCAATTTGTGAAAGGATCTACTCTATTTCGTAATTCTGTCCTTCCCCTTGCAAACGTGTTTCCATTTCACATTCAGCATTTTATCAGTTGGGAAACAAAAATATCTTTTGTCAGAGTCTTTGGTCCTTTATAATAATATAAATAAGTATTATTTTATTTCGTCCTTACACAGCGCAATAATTACCCATGCTGATGAAGATGCCCTTGCATAACAACGAAACGTCCAGATGTGAACGCGCAATATAATAATAATACAGTCGTGTGATATCCATTACTATAGCGCATACAAAGCACTATCGAATGATTAAATATGGAATGTCAACAAAATGCTTATAGCAAGAAAGTATATCATAGCTCCAACCATAACTTGTTATTGTTTTAGACTAGCTTAGGATTAGGTAACGACTGAAAGTGCTGCATTATTTTGCTTCTCCAGAAAGGCAATAAATAGTTCATTAAAATAGTGTGACTTCTGTAAGAATGTCGACAATCATAATATGCTGTATTATTGCATACCGCACTGCTGTGCCTTCTTAAATTACTTCATGAACATTCATATTTCAGAAAGAGTCACGAATTGCAGTGATGAGCGGCAATTAAGCCGGCAGTCAGTGTACGCATTTCATAACATAAGTCGGCCATGCGATAACAGGCCGGGACCCGGTATTCCTCGTTCCCGAGAGTGCCAATCTCGAGAATACGATTCTCGGAACTGGCGTTATCGGCCAGCTAGTCTCGCCTACGAGAACGAGCGGGAGTAAGAGGCTGTTTGCCCGACTCTAGTTGTTGGACTACGTTACCTGATATCTACAGCTATAATTAAAGTATTATGTGTGTTGCTTTATAGCGTAATGGTAGCGTTCCGGCCTGGTATTCGTGAGGTCCTGCGTTCGACCACAAACTAGTGCTTTTTATGTTCTTTTTTGTTTTGTTTTTAAGAGAGAGAGAAGATATATATATATATGTAATTTCTCCTGTCTCTCTTATGATTATTTTAGCAATTAACATCGCGTTCATGAATGTATTATGCCATGACTTTATCATTATTTATTATGACATTATGGCTGCAAATGGAAAGAAAAAACGTTATTCTCAACAAAAAAATATTTCGTGGCAGAAACAAAACAAACTTACTGGGGTCTGCCATAGAACATTCAAACAATTAAGCGTTCAAAAAACAAAACAATAAGCCACGATTCAATATTTAGTCTATCTTCCCCATATCTCGATCACATCTTGCAGTTGAGTGGGCATGGAATCGATTAGTCTTTGCAAATAGCGACTGTTCTCAGACACGACATTCCAGGCATCCTGAACATACATAAGTGTTCTGCCCATGGGCAGGTCTTTCACTGCAAACCCAGCATTCTCCAATCTTTCCTGTTTTCTGCCTTCTTCTTAGTCTCCGCAAATGATCCACATATCTTAATGTCGTCAATTATTCTTCTCAACCAGTGACCCACCCAATTCCTTTTTCTCTTTCTAATCAGTTTCAGCATCATTCTTTCTTCACCCACTTTTTCTCACAACTTCATTTCTTATTCTGTCTGTCCTTTTCACGCGCTCCGTTCTTCTCCACATCCACATTTCAAATGTTTCTATTCATTTCGTCCTAATGTCCATGTTTCTTCCCCATACAATGCCACACTCCACACAAAGCACTTCATTAGTCTCTTTCTTAGTTCTTTTTCCAGAGGTCCGCAGAAGATGCTCCTTTTTCTGTTAAAAGCTTCCTTTGCTCATGTTTGCTGCAGTTTTTCTTGGGAAGGATAAATGCGGTAACTTCCCGTTGCTTTCCGCAAACCACCGTCTCTTTCACATCTTACTAGATCCCAGGGGGCCCAAGCGTGGAGATGAGAGTGGATTTGACCGGACTTCACCGAAATTCACCGCAAGGGTTAAATATTAGTTCTATCAGGATTTTTGTAGCGATCAGAGACCGGGAAATCCCAATTAGCCTTTGCCCCCCCGCATCCTGGGCTAGCTTCTACAAATCATCAGAAAATCTTGGAGGGGGATTGGGCCAATTTTTCCGCAAATGTTTCTGTACTTGTGCTCTCGTAGCTCAGTCGGAAGAACGTCGGACTTTAGATGTCAACATCTCAGGTTCAATTTCTCGTCACTCCTTTGCATTTTATTGTGTTTCAAGATATGAGGCGCATCCAGAAAGTAAGTTTCCCTACTTTTTTTAAAGAACACACACTTTCAGGAAAACATTTATTGGCAACAGGTACAGCAATGTTTCAACTATTTTTCAACATAGCCACCATCAGAATTGAGACACTTGTCGTATCGTGGGATCAACTTTTGTATCCCTCTGTCGTAGAACTCTGCCGGCTGTGAATGGAACCAGCGTGTGACAGACGTCTTCAGCTCTCCGTCGTTGCCAAAACGCTCACCGGAGGACAGGAATTTCTTGAGGTGCAAGATAACGTGAAAAATAGCTGGGAGCAAGATCAGGACTGTAGGATGGATGATCAAACAATTCCCAGCCAAATTCCGTCAAAACAGCTGCTGTGCACCGAGCCGTATGTGGACGAGCATTGTCATGGAGGAGCACAACACCTCCAGTAAGCATTCCACGCCTCTTGTTTTGAATGGCACGTCGCAATTTTCGCAGTGTTTCACAGTAACGGTCAGCGTTCACTGTTTCACCTCTTGGAAAGAAATCAATGAGCAGAATGCCCTTCCTGTCCCAGAACACCGTGCACATCACTTTCCGTTTCGTCCTGACCGGAGATCCACTATGCCGCAAATGCATTGACTGCTGCTTGGTTTCCGGGGTGAAGTGCGAATTCCAAGTCTCGTCGCCCGTGACGATCCTGTCGAGGAACTCGTCGCCGTCATCGTGATACCGTTGCAGAAATGTCAGTGCTGCTCCTAAACGTTGCATTTTGTGTTCGGGTGTCAGGTTTTTCGGCACTCACCTGGCACACACTTTTTTGAACAGCAAGTGCTTAGTGACAATCTCATGCAACAAGGATCGCGATATCTGCGGAAAATGGCTGCTCCGCTTCGTAATCGTGAAGCGACGGTTTTCCATGATGCACTGCCGCACCAGCTCAACACGATCATCATTGATGAGGGACGCTCGCCCACTGCGCTCTTCATCATGGACACTTTGACGACCTTCGGAAAACTGCCTACACCAGCGACGCACCATCTGCTTACTCACGATGTTCGGCCCATAGACCTGACAGAGCTGCCGATGAATTTCAATTGGCGCAATGCTCTGTGCATTAAAGAACTTTATCACCGACCGAACCTCGCAGGCGGCAGGAGAAGGAATAAGAGCTTCCATTTCGGACCACTGCTGCCACGCTACTGGCACCAGGCGGGACCTGTCCGGCTGGCATATGATTGATACGTCATAGATCTGTTACGCATGCGCAATTGACACGGCTAATTACGTTTACTTTCAAGGGGGAAAAATCGGGAAACTTACTTTCTGGATGCGCCTCGTAGTACAGGGAAATCATTTTATTTTTACTTCAATTTTTATTGTACTTGAATTTTTTAATGTACTTCACTCCCACCCCCTCTACTAGTAAACTTCCAACCGTTCTCCACACAGAACCAAGGCCGGGTATGCGGTCATAGTAAGCAGTACTGAGTTAGTGAGTATAATACGTTCCAGAAATATGTTCGCATTTTTCAGTGGCGAAAGAGCTTTCAATATTGAATCATATTTTCGCACAGGTACTGTCGTCCATTTGCCTGCATTGCATCCCGGTTTCCCCCACTCGCTTCTGTTCGCCCCTCTGTAAAGACTAGTGGCTGGGCTGTCTTAGCTCTTTTCTGAAAATATTAATTTCTGTTAAGAATTGAACGTCTACGTAATATTATACAACTGTTTAAAATAACTTAAATTAAAGGGCCTCGTTAAGTAATTAACTGTCACGTGAGTTCCCCCCTTTCTACGACCCTGCTACATAACCACTTGAACGGACAGTAGATAGCATGTCTGAGTAATTTTACTTTTCGGATTGGGCAGAAGTGAAGATTGAATTTATAGTACGTAAGGTACTCTTTTATAGAGTAGGTACATAATTATTTGAACATGAGTTACTAGTACAAAGGCCGAAACTGATAATTGGAATTAGGTACAGTAGTCTATAGTGCGATAATATGCACAAAAGAACTGAACTTCATTCTCTATATTGTACGCTAATGTGCTATAGATAGAATAATATACATTGCATAATGAATAGGGTAGACTGTATAGTTATTGACACATTAAGCACTTTTCTTTACATTTGTCTCCTGCAACTCTTTATTTTCAGTAACTAAGGTGTTTTACATTTTGTTACTAGTTCTAAAGAACTCCTATGTTATCTTGGGTGAGTCAGATATTTTCAAATACACTTTAATGGTCACTAATTGATTAATAAATAAAAAAATTTAAAAAAGTATAATTATTGACACTTATTAGATAGATCTTGACACCTTTGATACAGCTGTTGACACAAAAGTATTTTATTTACATTCTGACCTAGCCTAGCTGTTTTTAAGTCCACTTTTACACAAAATGAAATGAAGGATATTTAGACTACATTACACATAATAAATTATGTAGTCTATCCACATAAAGGTCAACAACTGGTTATGAGAAATGAACATGGAATCCTACGTACGATCATGTAGAATGTCATCCATAAATGTTTTACAATGGTCATAATAGTGAATACTACTGTCGGAATTTGATGTTGAAGGGAGATTTGAGAAACATTTGTCATGAAACAATTTTTCACAGGTCACACTTTCTTCCATAATTCTTTACATTTGCTGCACATTTAAAACATAGTCCATCTAAAGTGGGCCTTTGTTTTTTTCTCTGAAATATTGAATACAATATTATTTTGCTATGTCAAATTCTGAAATTTCGTTGTAGCTTCATCAGAGAAAAGTTGTCTCCTGACTACCTTTGTTTTTTCTTGTACCTGATTCGCAGTTTCATTTTTTTTCTTTAGAATTTCATTCTATTTTAGCTTATTACTTTTACTTTCTTCTACCCGATTTTCAGTTACAGTCTTCTTTACGTTTTGTTTCTGTAAACCTTTGTTCTCTTTTTCGGACTGCTTTACTTATTTCTTTTTGTTTTTTCTTCTTTCTTTTCTTCTCTTCTCTTTTCCTCTTCCTTTCCAATTTCTCTTTTTCTAATGTAAGCTTCTTCTTTTCTTCCTCAGTGTGTAACTCTTGCCATTTATCTGAAGTCAGTACAAAAGGCATTCTTTCAATATTTCTTTTCCCCTTCCTCTTAGGGGTCTTTGACCATACAAGAATATCTGACAGTGGTGATTTACCCTGGTTATTTTGTGTTGGTAGACTATTATCAACCAAAACCGGGTTATCATTTACACATCTTTGAATTGATTTTGATTCACCTAGTGATTGATTTGCATCTGAGATGTACTTTTCCTCTTCGAGTACAGAAACATTATCTTCCTCTTGAGTCAAATCTCTTTCTTTGTTCCCATCATTCTCTGCTGGTAATTGTGTTTCCAACATTTCAGTCGGACTTTCATGGGAAGATACTAGTTCCATCCATATTGTAAACATCATTTTAGACTCTTCATTCTCCCAAGTATAGATCTTGTTCTTTCTGTCTACAGACTCAAATTTTGAAAGAAAATTTTGACCAATAATTTCCTTGAATCTGTTGTATGTGAGAACAGAGTTGGATGTTCTCTGTTCATTGGTATATCTACTAGGTAAATAATTTCATTTGGCTTTTATTTTATGGCTGTCACCCAAACATGTTGAATAATCTATAGCATTGCTATCCCAAGGATATAGATCACAAGCTCTGAAACCTTTCTGCAATGTTTCAGCCTTTATTTGTGTCTTCACCACTTTTTCCAGGATTGCAGCAAAGAATTCCTTTGTCAATGCTTGTGATGGGTGTGCCCTTCGCCATTCCAACACAGCAGACTTCCACCCACACTTAAGGGGAAAGAAAGCAGATACATCTGCTGGCTGTATGAATCTCGTAGAATTTGGGTACAGAGCAATCAGAATTATTTTTAATTCAGAACAGAGTTCACTCAACTGATATGTGAGATGAGTTTTATGCACATCCACAGCGTCTGTAGCAGTCTCCAATGCTTCAGAAGAGTACCGATGTTTTTGTTTATTCATATTAGGCCTAGGCGTGAATAAGAATAAGATAGTTGTTGACACAAAACACACAGTTACTGACACCCAGTGACAATAACTGTAAGAAGTGAAATTAGCACTTCTAAAAACCGTATTATGGTTTCATTATGGCAATATCTATAAAAGTCCGTTAAAATTCTAGCTGTAAATAAATTTCTCAAAAATACAATTGTTGACATAGGGTGTCAGTGACTGAGTTTAATAGATATAAGGTTCTAGTTATTGCCACTGAGAATAAATCATCACAATATAGTTAATAAAAGTGGTAGAAATAGTTTTAATATATTAGGTAGTTTCATTATCGTAATACTAATTGAAATTATGTCTTACCTGATACTAATACGTACGCAGGCACACAAAGAATAAATGTAAATGCTTAAGAAAATATTTAAAATATGCACTCATTTTTACACGCCCTATGAAAGTTGAGAATTATTCGACAATGCAACCAACTATTTAAAACGAATTACCAGTGTTGTTTTAGGATTGAAATGTACCATCAGATAATGAAAGTACCTTCTTTCTCTTTGCAGTAGGAACCTTATTATGCACACAAGAATGGAAAAGTGTCGATAACTGTAACAGTGTCAATAACTATACAGTCTCCCCTACGTCCGAATGGATAGCTCAGTTCGTGAGCAAAAACACTTATTGTTAATACAGTACTGTATTTTGATTAAACAAAAACCTAATAAAAATTATCAAACTGAAAATCCCGATATTTCCTAGTTTACATAAATGGATGAACTATTTTTCTTCCCTCCTATACCTAGTATTTTACGCCTGTATCATAGAACTCCAGTCGTGGAAGGGGATAGCAAACGGTGTTTCCGGTTCCCAATCTTTAATCCAAAAGTATAGTCTGGTTAATATTAGAAATGTTAGTAAAAATAAAATGATGTCCCTGTATAATGTAATAATACAAAAAGAAAAAAAACTAACACCAGTATTATGCAACAGACTGTATTGTTCCAAAGCTAATATTAAATTTATGTTATTTATATCGCTAAAGAACGATAACTGAATATAAATTATAACTTGAATATTATTTATATCGCTAAAGAACGGTAACAGAATATAAATGATAAATATCGGTTTGTTTAATTAATATAAGATATTATATAATATATAATTAATTATTTAAATAAAATAACCTATTTTACAAAGAAAATGGTTATTTATATTATAATAATTACTTACAAAAATTAAGATTATTTATATCGCGAAAATACAATAACAGAATATAAATAGATTGAATATTATTTATAACGCTAAAGAACGAAAACAGAATATAAATGACAACTTGAATATTATTTATATCGCTAAAGAACGATAACAATATAAATAACGTGAATATTGTTTATATCGTTAAAGAACAATAACAGAATACAAATTATGACTTGAATATTATTTATATCGCTAAAGAACGATAACAGAATACAAATAATTATAACGTGAATATTATTTATATCGCTAAAAGAACAATAACAAAATATAAATAACTTGAATATTATTTATATCGATATAAAACGATAACAAAATATAAATGATAATTTGAATGTTATTTATATCGCTAAAGAACGATTAAAAAATAAAATGAAAATTTGAACAAGGCCCGAACTCAGAACCTTCGGATCATTAAGCGAGCACTCCACGGCTGGTCTACGAGACGCAGCTACGGAATAATTCCATAGTTCCGGAACTGTTTTTACAGAGACATCATCTTATTTTTACTTAAATTTTTATTGTACCTGAGTTTTAGAATGCGCACAAACCAAGACCGCATATGCAGTCAAAGTCGTCCTAAGATCATAGTAAACAGTGCTGAGTGAGTGAGAAATATGGTCGTATTTTCCAGTAAAGAAAGAGCATTCATTTATTGAATCATAGGTATTTTCGCACAGGTACTGTGAGTCCGTTTGCTTACGTCGCATCCCAAGTCCCACCCACTATTTCTGCTGGCCCCTCTGTAAAGGCTAGTGGCTACGTAATATTATACAACTATTTAAAATAATTTAAATAAAAAGGCCTCATCAAATATCTGTCACTTGATTTCACCCCTTTCTACGACCCTGCGACATAACCACTTGGACGGACAATAAATAGCATGTCTTGAGTAAATTTATCTGTGCCGATCGGGCAAAAAAGAAGATTGAACTTACAGTACGTAAGGTATGCTGTATGACACGTTCTGTTCCTGCAACAAATGAATGAATGGGTGTTAATGTACTGCATATCGTCGACTTACTTCTAAAACCTCGTAACTGCGTTTTAGGAAATTACTGTATACAGGAGAACAAAATAACTTCTCATCCTTTTTATACCCCAGTGAACTGTTATGCATTTTTTATTTATAAAAATATAAATATTTGTAGAATTACGGGGTGTTATTAACAGACGTATTTTGAAAATTACACCGACTTCAGCACCCGGAAAAAATTGGACTTAACGAAGTTTTAGAAGTAAGCAGACGATAAACGTATACGTCTGTAAGTCTAATCCTATACGCCATTTATACATTCCTTTAATAACGGTATGCCTATTATTCGTAGTACGAGTAAGTCAGTGACGAATCCTCGGCCTTATCTCGCCAAACACTATCTCGCTATGACCAATTTCATCGACGCTAAAATCTAATAGTTGATTCAGCGTCGTTAAATAACCGACTAAAATTACTAGGTCGACGATGTCCTCTCTCCGAAATGGCACACATGCCTTATCAGACAATTTTTATAAGTATTTTCAAAATAGAGGTGGCAAAACTAACAATGCATATTTTGTTCCGTTTGCAAATGTGATGCTTTTCCATATAAATGAACAATTTTATTATTGTCGACAGTAAAGATTTTTATCACCAGTTTTATCTGAAACCAAATATTTCATTAGATAACAGAATGAATAATTATGAATGTACAGAAACATACATAATTTATAGTCTAAACAAGTGTATGATAGTGTGGTTGTCTCATAAATTGCTGGAACAATACATTCAAATTTTATTTATGAACGATTATCACAAAGAGGGCTCAAATTTATGAATAGTTGTCACAAAAATAACACACCGGACGGGTATAATTAATCTTTCAGAGAATGCATTTTGTTCAATTGTTGAGGTTAACTGCTTCCTTTGATTCATTGCTATTGTTGTACATTTCACATAAACATGTCTGCGCATAAGACGTCTCCTGAAAGCAGACTTAATCACATACTGTAAATTAACAGGATGTAATGTATAAAACGTTTGCTTCAATAAATGTGGTGTTCAGTCTTAGTCGCACTACTCATTTTAACATCGCTTTACTTGGCGCACAATCATACTATGGACGTGCAGAGTGCCATTTAGCTTTCATTCTGACATGTGTCTCGAACTCGAAGATAAGTACTTATGAATTATTGTTGTTTAGTCATCTGAAGACAAGTTTGAACCTCATAAGTGACACCAGTAAGGCATCACTCATGAGACAACTAAGTCAGGATATAATAGGATAGAGTGGCCATGGTCAGTTCCTTTCCCGCTCCATTGCATAGTCCACCGCTGTGGAGTAACGGTTAGCACATCTGATCGCGAAACAAGTGGGCCCGGCTTCAAATCCTGGTTGGGAGAAGTTGCCTGGTTGAGATTCTTCCCGGAGTTTTCCCTCAATCCATTAAGAGCAACTGCTGGGTAACTTTCGGCGCTGGATCCTGAACTCATCATTATTACCTTCATCTCACTCAGACACTAGGAACTACAGCAGTTGATAAAGCGTCGTAAAACAAAAAAAAAATAAATAAAAATCCATTGTATAAATCACTGACTAGTTACATATTACACTAATCAGACTTCAGATGTATACAAACAATAAATTGTTCTTCCATTCACACATACCGTCAAGTGAGTTAAACTGCCTGATTAGCCCTACTGTTCATACTGTATCAGCCAGAACCTGCGTAGGTCAGCGGAGGGAAGGCAGCATGCTAGAAAGCAGTGGCGCGCGGTGCTATTTCTCGATGGGGAACAGGTCAGAAACAACAACAATAATAATAATAATAATAATAATAATAATAATAATAATAATAATAATCTTTATTACGATTTAGCAACATTACCAATTCCTTTTTTTTTTACTTCATTTACAACTTAATCAGAAAAAGAATATGTTAATATAAAACAAATTAATGATATTATATTGATATTATTATTAGGCCTAAATATATAATACCGGTCACCAAAAATAAATAAACCTAAATTAAACCTACAATTTACCGCTTGACGAGCACATAGTTAACCATTTCACAGAATTATAGTAACTACTTAGAAAATGTCTTGTATAAGATTTTGTTTTAATTTTAAGTTCTGCAAGGAGAGGAGTAGGTTTTCCATTCAAAATAACCGCGCTTTTCTCAGCAAACTTGATCGAACTAAACGCTTTCGACTTCAGCTGATCGATAACACAACACTCGCTGTCTTGGTTCGCATCAGTGATTCAGTGCGCTCGCGCTCCGTTCCGTCTCGTTGAAGTTGGAACAGGCTGGAGTCACCTGTTCCATTGGCATTATTTCGTCAGATTTAACTTAGGCCGTGAATGCGTAAATCGTACGGATTTTTTAAGAACTATTGTATAATTTCGCACACAATATTATGTCGCACGAAAAGCTCTTCGAATTTGATTGTTTTCCGAATTATCACTATATAAATAAACTAGCTTGATGAAACAGTATATTCCACACTTTTCAATACTTTGCGAGGGAAGAGGTAACTCGACAGCTTCCAGCGATACTCGGGTAAGTTCGTGTCCGCTCGAGCCTGCTTCGGAGAAAACATTGCTTGAGACTCCCACTCACATCATCACGCACAGCAGACGAGAAGGGCTCGAGTCGTTTTCACTTCACTTAGCCTGCTAACGATAGCTGTTTTCGCTTTTCGAAAACTGCAAGTAGCCTATCCTTTAGAACGAAGTATATCTCACAATCTCAGTTAAGGGGGCAGGGAGGAAGGGAACAGCCTGTTCCCTCTGTTCCATGGAGGAAGCGCCACTGCTAGAAAGAAAGAAATGCAGACGACGCTAAATTTCAACAGCGGTATAGGTCGCGCCAGGGATTTTGGCAGATGGATTTTCTTAATGCAATCTGGAGAGCGAGTTCTCACCGCTTGCAAGATCGGCTGTTATCTCTGTCGCAGTGGAATGGGTAGGACATAAGAGTAAACATGCACGCCCGAGTATTTGTGCACTCTGGACAGTCACCTCCAAAAACGAAACAAATACTACAGTAGTCTATACGTGTCTTTGGTATTCCCAAGAAACTTGTTCGATTAATTAAAATGTGTCTCAATGAAACTTACAGCAGAGTCCGTATAGGACAGTTTCCATCTGATGCTTTTCCAATTCACTGCGGGCTAAAGCAAGGAGATGCACTATCACCTTTACTTTTTAACTTCGCTCTAGAATATGCCATTAGGAAAGTTCAGGATAACAGAGAGGGTTTGGAATTGAACGGGTTACATCAGCTTTTTGTCTATGCGGATGACGTGGATATGTTAGGAAAAACTCCACAAACGATTAGGGAAAACACGGAAATTTTACTTGAAGCAAATAAAGCGATAGGTTTGGTGGTAAATCCCGAAAAGACAAAGTATATGATTATGTCTCGTGACCAGAATATTGTACGAAATGGAAATATAATCTGTTATATATATATATATATATATATATATATATATATATATATATATATATGGAAATATATATGTATATGGAAATATGTTAATCCTCTTGCTCCGACTATACCTGTAACCCGGCTACCGGAACAAAACAGCTGACCAGAATAAACCAAGAAAGAAAACAAAGCGTGAGTCAGATAGCGGATACTACTAACGAAGGATTATGGAAACAGCTGGAAGAATCTGTGGCTGGAAGTGTCTGAGGTCAGGAGCATAGACGAGACAAACGGAAGAAATTAAAGTGAAGACATGATAAGAACGAACAAAGGAACGAAGCAGCTACCAGATACAGTATTAGCGATTGTGAGGACAGAATAGATAGGGCGTTTCAGAGTTTTTAAAAGAGAGTAGTAACATAGAGGACAGAATAGTAAGGCGAATGGAATTAGAGGAAGAAGAGTGCTAAAAAGTGAGTGCAGGAAAGTTAGGGGTAGCATAAGTGATAGAACAAGAATAGAGAAGAGAGTGTCAAGTGGCAGAAGAAAGTGTAAGTGTAGTAAGATAGACATAGAAACAATGAATTAAAGACAATAAAAGTGAAAGAATATTTTGAACAAATGAAAAGTGGAAGAGAGAGAAATTAGAAGTGTGATTAAGTGAACTGGTTAATTCATATGAATCAATGTTGTGGATAGGAGTAACATCAGAGGTACTATGACTGCAGGAGTATTCTAGATATAAGTATATGGAAAGAGGCAATTTAGGAGTTGGAACAAAGCTAAAGAGATAAGTATATAGTAAATAGAGGAAAGAATAGTAGGGAAATAATAAGTGATGTAAGTGTTTTTAATTGGTTATTTTACGACACTTTTTCAGCTGCTTTTGCTCTTAATGGGTTGAGGGAAAACCCCGGAAAAAACTGAACCAGGTAACTTGTTCCAACCAGGATTCAAATCCGGACCCACTCGTTTCACGGTCAGGAATCCTGGCCGTTACTCTACTCAGTGATGTAAATAGTGTACAGTAGGGAAAATTTAAATGTAAATAAATAATTTATGGGAAAATAGCTGGAAAATGACGATTAAAAGTAGGTAGATTTGATAATAGAGAATAAAAAATAATGCAAATAAATAAGGAAAGGAATATACAGTATTTAGCCTAATAGAAAAGTGAGAAATGGAAGGGAGACAGTCTAGACATGAGAGAGAACAGAAAGGATAGATAGCAATTCGGTTAAAACAGAAGAGTAGGAAATAATTAGGAAATACTTGGCAAATGAATATATTGAGTTGGTGCATAATTACATAGCGATTTTTCATAAGTTTATTAAACACATCAAATACAAATAAGAGAGAAGTTAATCATCAACAATAATTATATTCTCCTTCACTATTTACAACAGTCTGCCAACGCTGGAGTAGTTTTTGGATTCCATGCCTGTAGAAATCGCGTGATTTTGAGTTAAAAGAAGTCTCAAGCCGTGTTCGGAGCGCATTTTCATCTGAAAAGGAAATTCCTTGAAGGTTATAATAAGGTGGGTGCGGAAGGCTTCCCAACCCAACTCCTGGATAGTGTTTTGTGCGTTGCTTACGAGATTACACAAGCTGGCGCATAGCGCTTGAAAAACGAGTCTGAAGTGGTTCCCTCGTAATGCCAATTCCGCCGCTCGGAGCACTGTTCTGCCCTAAATATTCATAGCAGAACACTTAAATGACATTGACATTTGGGACATTTAAAGGACTCACCATTGCTTATTAAATGCTTCGTACAATATTTTATGGACAATAGACGTAATTTCCAAACTTCTATTCCTCAATTATATTACAATAAAAGGCTGTCATTCTTGATATTAAAACATATTACATATAAACTGAGGGACTGTCTGCTCTGTACTTCAGTTCATACACCAAACATTTCCGGAAATAAATTAACTTGACATCTTACATATACGCACAATAGCCTACCCTTTTCACCTAATATTATTAATATTGTTATTAAATAAGATATTGCAACTAATTAAGGTACTGCATTATCTTTAATTTCCTTGAATTCATAATTAAGCATTTGCAAGAAGGCCTAACTTTTCCCTCTCTTTTTAAAAAAAAATACGAACGTCACAATAACTGAGAAGTATAATTATTGCGCGATTTTTTCTTGCAGTGGTGAAAACATTTCTATAGGCCTACTGATTAATCTATTGAGCATAGTAATAGTAAACGCTGTAGTATTTTAGTGCGTGTAAATATATTTTGAATTAGCATTTATTAAATTAGGAAGTTAGCCTGTAATTTGTGTGATTAAAATGGTTTACTCTGTGTGCCATTGTGCAAATCGAACCAAAATAAAGAATGTGATTTTTCGTTTCATTGTTTTCCACAAGATGAAGGACTAAGAAAGCCATTTCTCGCGAAGGGGACAAACCAAGGACACTTTGGGCGCCAAACAAGAAATCGCGTGTCTGCAGGAGACATTTCAAAGAAGCTGATTTTAGCATTAGCACAACATTAAAACGTTTGCTTCCTAATGTGGTACCATCCGTCTTTGATGATTTTCCAAAACATAAACAAAATGTTTCAAACATAAGTAGACGCAACAAAAGAAGGATAACAGAAGTGGTGAATAACATCCATCCTGCTAAGAAAAATAAACCCAATGTTGAACATAGTACATCAGCTTTCAATGAAGCAAATGTTTCAATTGAAGAAATCTATGAAGCACATAAAAAACTATAGCCACACAGTGCTCAATTGAAAGTAAAAAAATTCCCAAAGCCATTACATTACAACGTAAAAAAATTACTAGGACAATTCGGAAACAAAATCAGCTTATTGGAAAACTAAGACAGACAATATGTAATTTAAAAAGCAAGCTATAAAGATAGCTGAACAAACTTCAAATAACACTGTAATATGCTTGGCATATTTATAATATTAGTACTCAATCAGTAATGCACAATTAATCGAACTATTTTCACGATACACAATGCTTTGTAATGGTACTATTCATCATTTCTTAGGGCAGCGAGGCGAACCTAGCGGCAGAAATTGTCATGACTCACAGAGACCTACTCTCGATCGTGCTATGCGCCAGCTTGTGTAATCTCGTAAGCAACGGTTTTGTGTCAGGTTAGTAGAGTGCGAACAGACGTTATCATGGAGTCTCATCAAAATGTCGCACGATGGTGGAATGGTCACAGTTCATCACATTTGCCAGTTCTCGGGCACACTGACGTGGATCATTGTGGATTAATGTGTTTAAACGGTCTTCATCAAACCCCGAAGGTCTTCCTGAATGTGGAGTGTCACTAATGTCAAAATGACTCTCCTTAAAACGAGAAAACCATTTTCTTGCCGTGCTCTCTCCAATAGCATTGTCCCCATACACGGTACTAATGTTTCTGGCCGTTTCCGCTGCTTTCGCCCATCTATTGAATTCAAAAAGAAGAATATGTCGGAAATGTTCCACTTTCTCCACTTGACACTCCATTTTCTAGCATCCACGGTGCCACTCATTATCTGCAAAAATGAAAACTTAAATACGTAAACTCAAGCATAACAATTGAACTTCAAATAAAAAATGACAACCTATACGCGAAACAAAAACGCTACGAACTTATGCACCAACCCATTATTAACATAAAAGAGTGATATATTAGTGATTGTGGATCGAAAAGGAGAAATGTAAAGGTCCACCATAACTATGAATTGTAAAGTTGGCTGACAAATGAATATCAATATCATAACCTAATCGGGGATTGAACCCACGATCTTCTGGCTTGCAGCGCTACATTTAACCACGACGCTACTGTGTGCCTCAAAATTAAATTACATGGTTAAAAAATATTTCATATCTCATCTCCAAGCTACGCTTACTTCCACTGTCTCATTTCTTCTTTCCCTTTCATGTCAGGAAGAAGCAATAACTTAAGCATAAACACACAACTTGCACTGGAGAAATTCTTAATGAATCGTCGAAATATGGTATAATGAATAGTTTTGAATACAGTAGACTTCCATTTAGATAAATCCAAGTATCAAGTTTGACTCGCTCACAAAGGAAATAATATACTTAAGCATTTTTATTTATTTGCATGGAAATCGTCATGCTGCCATAATTGTAAATCTGATTAAAACTTATATGAATTTGAGAAGTCATACCGTATGTTAGACACCTGTTGCGTAGCCTATAATTCGTTAGGTGAAAGCTTACGTAAAATTGCAGTTTTGTTAAGTAGGTTACCGGTACTGTAGTTTGTAAAATGTATAATGAGAAGGTACCGGTATATAGGCCTGTTACTGATATGGAATCATTAATTTAATGTTATTTTTAAGGTGTTTCCTTAATTTTAGTTCCTGAATGAATATTAGATAAATGTCGTTTATAACTGATTCACCTTGAAATGTTTTGTCACTCTAGTCACTAAATAAATAGCAAATACATTGTAGTAGAAATGTTTCGTAAGTCTAATTTTTTCTCTCTTTTGTGAAGAAGGGCTCAGAAGGCTTACATCGTAGCCTGAGGCTTATTGTGCTTATCACATTCTCTATTCTGTGAATGATATTTGTCACCGAACGGTCGCACTCTTGTATATACAGCACATGCACCTTGAACTTAACCCAGACTATTGTAATGATAATCACCATGCTGCATTTTAATACTTTTTATCCGATGATTTTGATCTGATAACTGATTCTTAACAGTTTTTGTGCTGAATTCGAAACTGACCTCCAAATAGTCCCATCACATCAGAATTTTTCACAAATCACAAAAAACCAAAATATCTAAAAACAACATTTTTACAGGCAAATATATCGCGTTTATGTTTGTTAAGTACATGCAAATCAGAGTTTGTGACAAAATTAGAACTATTAACAGAATAACAAAGCTAGTAACATAATATTTACACTCATGCAACCGTACCTTGATCATTTATGTGCATCTCACTTCATTTGAAATTTCCGTTTCCTCGACTTCCTGGAAGGTGTTTCTGAAGAATTGTGTCTCGTAAGCATCCAGCAGTAATCGGCTATCATACTCACACTCCACTTTCCTTGGTATCTAGTTTCCATGTTTTTGATGTCCTGATGAAACCTTTCACCATGTTCTTCACTAAAAGCACCTAAGACCTCGGGAAAATAATTGAGGTGCGAATGTAGAAAATGAACTTTAGTACTCATATTGCAGCCAAGATTCTGAAGTTATTCAACATAGTTTCAATCATTTCTTTGTAACTGGGATCATTATAATTGCCTATGAAGTTATTTACAACCATTTTGAAGCTATCCCAGCATTCTTTTCTAAATCACACATAACAGCGTCAAAATAATTGTCTAACATTGATTTACGTATCTGGGGGCCTACAAAAATTCCAGACTTGACTGAGTGAGGGAAATTTATCACACAGGTATTTAAAACACGGTCTATTTTTATCCAGAGTTCTCACAAACTGCTTCATAAGACCTAATTTAATATGTAAGGGTGGCAACAAAACTTTGGTGGGATCAAGTAATGATTCCAGAATAATGTTCTTCATTCCTGGTGTAAATGTTTGTCTCTTAGGCCATTCCTTCCTCTCTCAATGGGAAGTCCTATATCTGCTGTCCCATTCACACAAAAAACGGATATTTTGTAAAACCACTTCATTGACCCAATAACTTTAAAATCACCACAAACGACCACATTATGATTTTCATATTCCACTTTCTGCAGTACCGGTACCTACCATCTTTATATTGTCATATGATTCTTTTAAAACTACTGAATGAGCTATGGGAAGGGAAGGATGAATATTTCTATTATGTAAAAGAACACCTTTAAGACTTCTTTTTGAAGAGTCTATAAATAATCTCCAGTCTTCAGGGCTGTATGTTACGTTAAAATATTTCATAAGTTCACAAACATCAGAACAAAACACAAGATTATTTTCTTCTTTAAAAAACAATAATTCTTTTTCTCTGTGTCCATACCAAGAAAACCTGGTTTCTTTAGCTAACAAATTATTAGCTTTAAGCTTAGAACTGGGATATTCTGCAGAATCTTTCGGCAAATATAAGTTTCTTACAATATCATCAAGCTCACTTTGAGTTAAGGGTTTAGGTTTTTCACTAGTTTCTGGTTGGTACACATCTATATCTTGGGTATCAGGTTCAGAACTACTAGATATGGATTTTACTATGTCTCGTGGTGATGGTACTGGAACATCAGGACCATGAGGCACTGGTCTAATGGCAAAGGGAAGGTTTGGATAAATAATGTCCTTTCTATTTTTTGCAGTATAACCTTTCACTTTAATGGAACAGATTGTAGCAGTCATCTCTGTGGTTTTTAGGTTCTCTCCACACCACAGGAATTCCAAATGGCATTGATTTTTTCTTTCCATTGTTCCACAGCCTTAATCCCTCTATGCACATTCTACATACTTTATGCGGACTCCAACACTTATTTTAATACTTAGTTTAATACCAAAATATGCGAAATACATATGTCTTACATAAGCATTAATTTTCTGTCTTTGCTTTGCCACTGTAAAGCAGCCACATATATAACAGAACACATCTGGATCCCATGCCGATAGAATCAAATAAATAACACGTCGACATACAACTATCATTCACTGGCAGGTGCTAAACAAATCTGGAGACTGATCAGCTGTTGAAGGAAATTATTCTTTCTGGTGTCATTGTTGTGTTGCTTTAAAAATTGGATTCTTGTGATTGGCTATCCAGCTAATTTACAAAAATAATTTTAACGGAAATCTTTCAATTCCATTCGTCATATTCTAAAGCAGGCGGAGCCTAACTATTCTCACGCCACAATTTATTATTATTTTTTTAAATTTAAGCAGAAGCACAGTTTCTAAAATCTGCTACAAATTGCAATTGAGAACCGTTTTTGCAAAACTTGCTAACTGCAAAATTTTCAAAATTGAGATTTTGGTGGATTAGTTAACATAAGACAGGCCTCTACATGAAGCTAAAGGCGTCTTAGGAAAATCTTATTATTTCCTTCACAGTAGTGTGTCAAAGTGTCATCGTTTTTTCAAAACTTGCTTTCTGCTATGTGTTAGCTATAGCAAAACTTGCAGTTATTTCAGTTTTTTGTGTTTCCTATAAAATTTAGTTTTTACAGTTAGCAAGTTTTGCAAAAACGGTCCTCAATTACACATGTTTTATTTCATCTGTGCGTGACATTTCGAGATTTTAGTAGCTCAGACATACTGTCTGCAAAACACTTTAAACAATCATAAATATACCAGAGATAGGAACAGGCACCTGCACATCCGTGTGCATTTACTTTAGACACAAAAATCAGGGAGTGGCTGCTTATTAAGGGATGGAAAAATTCTACCAGTGTGAAACACAGGCCAGGCATGCGGCAACGGTGAGAACATGAAATATTTAATTAATATCCACATTACCCTAACAACTTACAGAGAGATACAGTACGTATATGAAATTACTTTAAAATGGCAGCAAAAAAATTGTCAAAAAATTATTTAAAATATTAATTTTTGTACGAACTCACTTTAAAAGTACACAAAAATTCAGAAAGATCCAAACTATAAATGTGCAGGGTTTCATAACTGTGCGATAGTTTCTGACAAAAGTGTATCTAAAGTACCGGTAGGTAAAATTAACATAGCCGGGATAGGTTCTACAATCCCTCCTAAAAATATTACAATTAAATAAAATCAGTTATACTAAATATCTCAGTATAGAAGTATTTCTTTGACTGTAATTCATATTCAAAAGAAATATTATATTTAATGTTATATCTAAAAACAATGGCCCATGGAACATTTGACTAATTGGAATTATTTGCATATAAAATATTAAAAAAAATAATGACTTAATAACTATTAGTCCGATTAAATTAAAATTTGGTAATATTATTATTGCTAATATTGTTAATTGACAGTAAAAAGTTTAAGAAAATCTATCAAGAAATGTGAAAGTTTGAAAATTCAGTTCCACGTCCTTTAACTAAAAATAAAATTGCGAATTGTGGAATATTCTGAAGTGACGGGCAAAAACTAAGTACATTTTCATAATCAGCACACAAAAGTCGATAAGAAACGCTATTTAGTTCCAATTCATAGAAAATCATGCTGCACATGTAAAGAAATGATGGCGAAATAAATCCGAGATCCAATGCCGAAAATTACCTAGCAATTCTGCTTCAATTGATTGAGGAGAAACTTAGGGAAACCCTCAGCCAGGATTTGAACCCGGATCCGCTCGTTTTACAGTCAGACATGCTAAACATTGCCTAATAATAGAACAAATAAATCAAATATACTCTTCACATCTCTAACATAAAAGCAAGATGATGATGATAATAATAATAATAATAATAATAATAATAATAATAATAATAATAGGTTCTGTTCTCGATACAAAACAAACCGCTATACACTGCTAATATGCTTTGTTAGTGAGGAATGAGGATGAACTTTGTACATTACTGCACCATATGTGTAGAAAGTAATGAGAGACATTCGGAGGAAAAACTTTTTGAAATTCAGGTAAGATTTTCTCCATTAAATAAATATTTCACTAATTACGTGGAAGATCACTTATCACTTTATCAGACTGTAGTGTCGTGAGGTGGAGAGAACGTTATCTGCTAGAGCTGGTAATCTGCTTGCCAGACTAGTGCCGAGAGATGGCAGGAGTGTTTGACTCACTCAAGTAACCTGCAAAATAATGTAGCTCTTTTCATGCGTGTGTCTTGTGTGTGTGAGAAAATTATTAACTGATCTCCATTTTGTGACCTGTATTTTCTTTCTTTTTTCAGAAAGCAAATTCTTTTCGGATCCAGATCTTAAGGACCCCGTTCCAATTGACTTTTTAAGTCACAAGGAAAAGTATGAAGAAACCATTCGTAAGACCTGTATTTTGTACAGGAAATTTCTGGAGCTGAAAAAGAGCGAAGATGAATTTTCTACTTTTAGGTTGAGTATATACAGCAATAATTTATTACTTCAAGAAATATTTATGGTCTTGCTATGATACTGTATTAACTACTGGGTGAACAGATTATGAGTTTCCTTGTGCTATGCGCGGCGCTGCATGGGTCGTGCATCCTGTAGACTGCTCACGGCTGTACAGCAACAAGACAACAAGAGTCCATGCTTTACCAAACTACAACTTCAATACTGGATGCATTGGCTAATAATATTACAAAAAAAATCATTTAAAAGACATGTAATCACCCATGTCACCCAAGAAGATGTTGGAACTGATTTCCTTCATATTCCAAACATTTCGTGGCCATTCTTACAGAGCCATAGGAAATTTCCGTTTGTTGAGCAAGATGCTGAACAGATTTTCTAGGGGAATTTTCTAGACGATGTTCGTTGTCATCGAGAAATTCTTCAGTGAGCACTGTGTGTTGTCACATTCGCCTCTTATCTCGAACACTCCCCGTTTCCCCAAATTTGCTAATTTATTAATTGCATTACGACTTGGAATGTGATCATCAGGGAAATTTTCTTGAAATAATCTCCTGACGCACATTATAAACACTCGTTGTGGAATAGAATACTTTGGCCTATTATTAGCCATACACCAGTGGCGGCTTCTCCCTACGTGCTGACGTGCTGCAGCACGCCATAAAATTATCGTCGAAATAGTATTGTTAAAAAACCTCACACAATACATATTGTGAATTTATTTCAACTCAACAATAGGATTTTGTTCTTCCAACAGTAATTCCTTTCTACAATTCACCTTAAACGCTCTCGTCAACAATAGGATTTTCACTCAACACAGTATTCGTTATAGCACTCCACTGACGGCAATGACAATTTACTTGGACTATTACGAACAACAATGAACTGTTAATCTTAACTAATATTTACAAAGCACTATTTACAAATCAGAACTATCAGTTCTCAGTTCACAGTTCTTCTAGCTCAGTCACTCGAGTTCACAGTATCTCGAACCACAGACCTTCAGAGACAGTCCACTGTACTCGAACTCAGGTCCCTCCAACTGCGGTCCACTGCACTCGAACTCAGGCCTTCGGATGTTGACACAGTCGCGGACGCACACTCGAGTCGAACTCCGGTACACAAGACTGGCTTGCTTGCTCTGGCTTACTCACTGAATGGCTGAATAAACTGAAAAACTCCTCGCGTTCACTTGCGCGCGTAATTTATACTCACACCACAGTTTCTGGAAAGTACGAGTTCTGGATAGATCGCGATATTTCGACGCGTGTCTCCATTCTCGAATCATCTCGCACGCTGCTGCTCCCCGCCCAACACAAGGCCGACTTAGCCTCTCCTCCGTCGGTCGTGAGATCGAATCTCACGTGGGCGTCACAATATTCTACTTATAATAGTTCTCTATTTTCGATAATTTAGTGTTATAGACTCAATGGAATCCATCCTTACTCTCAAACTTTTCCAAACGTGCTAATTCCCAATTCAGCACGGCTATCAGTGTCTGCTCATGCACAGAACAGCACTTCACCTTACCCCTTCATGATTTGTCCTGCTTTTTCACACAACACCGTGCTCATTATTGTGCAGCTCGGTATGCTCTTCTTCACTTTATTTTGGTGAAACTTGGTCTCTTCCCCTTTATATTGTGAATTTTATTAGTAACAACAATGTAATTTATTCGTCACAACAATAATTCCTTTCTACAATTCACCTTAAACGCTCTCGTCAACAATTGGATCTTCACTCAACACAGTATTCGTTATAGCACTCCACCGACGACAATGACAATTTACTTGGACTATTACGCACAACAATCAACTGTTAATCTTAACTAATATTTACAAAGCACTATTTACAAATCAGAACTACCAGTTCTCAGTTCACAGTTCTTCTATCTCAGTCACTCGAGTTCACAGTATCTCGAACCACAGACCTTCAGAGACAGTTCACTGTACTCGAACTCGGGTCCATCCAACTGCGGTCCACTGCACTCGAACTCAGGTCCCTCCAACTGCGGTCCACTGCACTCGAACTCAGGCCTTCGGCTGCTGACGCAGTTGCGGACGCACACTCGAGTCGAACTCCGGTACACAAGACTGGCTTCCTTGCTCTGGCTTTCTCACTGACTGAATAACTGAAAAACTGCTGTCGTTCCTTCGCGTCCTTAATTTATAACCACAGCGACGTAGCCTCGAAAGTTCCACGCGTCTCTAGAGATGGCACTCCAGAAAAATCCAGAGCCCTCTCCTCTCTACCAGCACCAGATGCGCGCGCACTCTCTCTCCACTCTCTCGCCGCATTGGCCCTTTCCCCTCTCCGCCGCGCGCCATCCCAAAGTGCTCCACGCGATCTTCTCTCTCGCGGGACGCTGGTCGTGAGTTCGAATCTCACGTCGCTGTCACAATATTCTTTGGTTTGTAGCAGTCGACGGAACAGTACTACCTACATACCGCTAAAGATATAACTTTGAAATAAAGAAATGTTTTATATTATATATATATATATATATATATATATATATATATATATATATATATATATATATATATATACTGTATGTAGCCTACTTTTGCTCTTTATGTTTTCCATAAATATAGTTATATTGAAATACATTTTTAATATTTGTGTAAACAGGGTTACTTTAATATAATCTCAGCAGATAGTTTTAAGTTTATTATCTACAAATTACGGGTCTATGTTGGCATGCCTTTCCGCGGGAGTGCGTTAAAAATAGGGGTTATTTTCCACTTTCAAAACAGTGTGTGCAGGGTTCATCATCTCCTACTGTGGACATTTTAAAAGTATATTCTATATTTTGTGCCACTCAAAACTCCTTTTTCTAAGCAGCCATTAGAAGATAAAATTACAATTAAAAGTCTGGGGCAGCCAACACCAGATCTCAATATTGTGCAGAGAGCAAAGAATGGTAAAAACTATGTGTACACTAGAAAATTTATGAGAACTGTGACAGGATATGTTCTGCTTCCCTTGCCTGTTATTCGGTAGTGGTATGCATGATCTATGACAGGTGTCAAAGGAAAAAAAAAAAAAAAAACGATAAATTTCAGACCATGGATACCTTCCTATCCCTCTTATTCCAAAATTCCGATCTTGTGCACACAAAATAAATTATTGGCACTGAAAAGTGCCTTTTCCTTGATGATGCGAATTCAACAAACACAGACAAATCTGCTCTTTTTAGTGTCAGTGATGTATCCTTATACTGAAATTTTCCCAATATTTTGTAGCATGCTATTATTTTCAGATACGAGCCGCCACTGCCATACACCTGTGGTTTTTTCAACAGCCATTTAGCTCAGACTAATGATGTGTTCCCGTGCTCCTTGCCATGGCTTTGGCTGATATTGCATCTGACTGACTGATCGATTGTGTGTGGGAAACTCATAATCTGTTCACCTGGTATAATACAAAGTGGTGAAATTTGCAACGTTGTATTCATATTAATTTATTAAATTCCTGTTATGCTTGTCTTGTGACATATTCTGTACAGTTGCTCTGGATGTTTGCAGTCCCTTGACTTTCGTTTTTTCTTACCAAAGTTACCTTATATTGATAATTCAGTGTATGATTGCTGAATCTGAATAGTAGAGATGCCTCCCGGAAGAGTCATGGCATATTCGAAATTACATTGGAGAAATTAGTGTCTATTATATACATAACTAGGTACTGGTATTTTTACTTTTCGTTGCGAGTTTTGCCTGAAGTGAGATATTTTACAGACTCGGAAATAATTATGCATATTCCTATAGGATGAAAGTGAAATAACCCTGCAGATTTTCAGAGCGATTAGTTCATGTTGTATGTAACAAACAAGTGTAATACCGGTACCATATTGGTGGAAAGTCCATAGTTTTATCAGAAAAACTGTTTTTTTCCTCTTATTCCGTAACTATTGCGAGTTTGATCGTGATTTTTGTCCATATCGATAGAAAATCTAATAAAAAATCATTTTTTTGCTCTGGCGTATTTCAGTAGTGTGTTTTCATGTAAATTTAATTAAAAAATCACTGATTTCAAGCCACTGACTGATGCGACTAGCTTGCATCATTGTAGCCAGATATGGGGAGGGGGTTGTTCACTAAGGCACATAGATCTGATTTCGTTGACCTCTTACATCTGTATTACGAGAAGAAAGAGAGGCAGCAATGCTGCCACATTGCTGAAACTTCCAATTTTATTTTCTAATTAACAGTGCATTTAACCACAAAATGTAATATAGGTTTTCTGTTCATTTAAGTGCACCAAATCGTCCCTTTCAATATGCAGGATTATTTCACTTCCACTCTGTATAATAATAAAATTATTAATTTCTCCGAAACTTTTGGGTTTGGAAATACACTGATCATCTTATTTCATTCTCATTTCAAGTTATGGAAGAAACAAAATTAAAAAAGAATTGTTAGAGTCGATTTCGAGTTCATTGCCATTTTGTTTTTTTGACTTTAATCCATTATTACAGAATTAGACATCTTATTATATAGGCCTACACATTCATTATGCGTGAATTGAACACTTTTAAATGCCGAATGGCATGAATAAATATTATAAATGATTACAATGTAGTTTTTGTTAAGCCATTTCATTTTAATTTTCGTAAAATTAATTACATATGCAGTAGTAGGGCTATAAGTAGCTTAAACCGTACCGGTATATCTGGGATTATAAATAATGCCTTTTATGAGCAATCCAGAAAACGAAAATTCATCATAATGATTTATTTCGAATAATAGTTCAAGGAAAGAACTACGAACAGTAATATCATTCAAACCATGGCAAAAGAAATGAATTGTCATGAAATATGTAAAATGGATAATGATGACGTATGTGTCAACTTCATGACATTAATTCTTTTTATAAAGTTAACAGTATTTATGAAAACATTGCCTTTTATCTCGTGTAGACACATCGCCAAAATGGAGGAAATAGGGCGTGAGATTGTGCACAAATAGTTAATTGAGTAACTTGTAGGGCCTACCACTTTTAGTCTTTTCTAGTGACTAGTGTTCTATGACAACTTTCTGCTTTTTATACAGAAATATTGTGAATAGCTGGAACAACTAGTCACTTGAGAAAGAAATTAGGAAGTAGTAGGCCTACAAAGAAGTGGTAGGTTACCCCAGTTTACTTTAACGTGTATATATATTTATGAACAATAAAACTGATGATTTTCAGTAAAAGAGAACCAATAAGAAAATGGCAGTAACCATTTGAATTAATCTGTCCTTCACTAAGAGAATTGGACGATGTTAAAGCCCTAGTAAAAAAAAATAGTCATTTGGTATGGTAATGCAGGCATGTGATTCATGACAGTCAAAAATTTTACAAGAAAAATATACTCTCGACTATTTTCTTTACAAATTTAAATCCAGATTCAGTCTGGTTCTTTTCTGTCATGTTTCGAAATCAGAATGTGACTAATCTAATATAAAACAACTGAAATGTCATAGTTGTTGAGAAGAGAACAGTCACATGTCTTCCACTCTTTACTCTGGTTCAACTAAGAAAATAATCTGTCCTAACCAACAGGGAATAAGTTACTGTATACAGTATTCACTGTTAAAATGGTTACATCTTTAGAGTTCAAGTTTTGAGGGCCTAATTTATTCAACAAAACCTATTTGTTATTAGAATCAAGTGGTCCCAAAGTACCATGATTTCTGAATTTACTTATTTCACATTATTGTTGCACCTTTACTGCTGAGTCTCGATACTTTATCTAATCTTTATAGCGACACATTCATTATTTACATAGTTTGGTAGCAAGGACCCATGTGAAATACTGGTACCGTTAATAATCTTAACACATTTGCCTTAGGTGAGTTCCCTTACTCCAAAGGAACATATTTGACAAGTTCTAGAAAACAATCCAGAACAGTATCACCATTCTTGTGATGAGACTGTAAAATGGCCCACTGCTAGAGACAACATAGGCAAAATGTATGATCTCACCATGTTCAGTATTTAACTAAATTGCAGTAGCAGTGGCAGTAAGCCTAATAGTGATGTTAAAAATATCGCATTAAATTAAATTGTTAAGCATTGTTAAATATGAGTAATTAACAACTTTGAACTTAATACCAGTATGTTAACTAATGGAAACTCTTAACTTAATAAGGTATTTTACCTTTGCGACTAGTTTCGGCATCATTATTATTATATTTTTTTATATAAAATTGTAAAATGGCTCGTTACTGTATAGAATTATAGGTAATCATTTCCCAGCCTGTGGTTCACGAACCACTTCGTGAAATTTTGCAAGGGGTTCGTCAAAATTTTTCCCTAATGGAGGATTTTGACGTTATTTTTTCATTATTTTGGTATTGTTACAACTTATATCTGGAATATCGAACTGTAGCAACTGTGACTCCATGTGGAATAAACATACTGTTTTCAGTTCCTTGAAGTGAGGAGTGCGTTTAGATACTCAGTGACAGGGAGTAGTTTTCTCAGTCTGTTATAACTAAGAACATGTGGTGGACACGGAGATTATTGTCAGGGAGGAACAGACAGACAGGAGCAAAGAGACATGTTGCGATGCTATGGCTTTATGTGATTGAATAGTGACAGGACGTAGAATCCGCATTCTGTCATAAAGAGCAGACTTATTTCTAAACTCACCTATTTAATTTCGGGTTTAATGTTTTAAATGTAAAATAAAAGTATATTATTTGAACTTGTCTAGTTTCAATATTTTAAGCGTTGTTGTGTTATTTTTGGAGGGGAATCCTAAGTTAGGCTAATTACCGAAACTACAGCAACTTTAAATTAATTTTAGGTTATTAAATATTATTTATCTTAATAAGGGGTGTGCTCAATTCAGATATTTGTGAAAGGGGTTCGTGTGTCAAAAAAGTTTGGGAACCACTGCTATAGATGATACAAATAGCCCACAGGAAATCACAATATCTTGTCAAAACTGTATATTATAACGTGATTTATAGACAAATCAAAATTTATGTACAGTACTGATATTTAAACAAAGTAAGCTTTTTACTAACACGTGTTATTGGCACGAAAGAATACGCAATTTTCATACAAACAATAACCTTTGCTTTATCTTGTATAAAAATGTTCAGGAGAAGTAATTCAAATCCTCTTATTTCTTTCCTGGTTTTATGTAATAAATAAAATTTATTATGATTATTATTATTATTATGATTATTATTATTATTATTATTATTATTATTATTATTATTATTATTATTATTGTTCTTGTTCTTGTATTGACTCCACATTAAAATTACACAATTTGGTAATTATTTAAATGATTATTGTATAGAATATCTGTAAGATTGCTTGCAAAATACCGGTATATTATTAATTATTATGAAGAACTTGATAACGTGCAGTGATTTAAATGTGTGGTATATGATATGCTTCTGATTTTGAAGCGTGCTGTATTGTGGGCATTGTGATTGTGTACTTTGATCTATCATTTTAATTTCAGGGCACACATGAATATGTTTTTTGTTTTAGGGAAAGAGCAGCAATGGCTATTACGGGTACAATTTTAAAAGATGGCAATCCATTTGGCTTGAACACAGTTATGTTCGCACCAGCACTTCGAAGACAAGCAACACCTGAACAACAGAAAAAGTGGCTAAAAAGAGCACTCGATTTTAAAATATTAGGAACATATGCGCAAGTAAGTAGGCACAGTGAAACGTTTATTTTAGAATTAACTTAACACTTATGTTTATATACTTCTTTTTTATATCTAGTTTAAAAAGGAAATATTGTAATCAGTAGCGAAGCGTGACAAAAATTTTGGGTAAGCTGGGCTGAAGGCATGGTGATCTAGGCCGTGCTTTACGTCACTAAAAGGTAAACAAAATGCGGAAACACTCCTTTTTGTAATTAACTAAATTCTAAATTGATCTTGTCCCTTCTTTGAAAATATTTGGAAAAGCTCAGCTTACCCTGCCTACCCTGATGCTCCGCCACTGATTGTAATACTGCAAAAGCTAAAAATTTTGAAATTTATCACGTAAGTACGTATTCAGCATCCTTATGCCGAGAAAGTGTTTTCAACATGTCTGTCAATCTGTGTACAACAATCTCTCCTAAAATTGGCCTAATTTTGTTTATATTCGCTGTCTGTGTGTCAGTAAAACTTAGGTAGCAAGAAATAATGCATATGACTGTAGTAATTTTTACTCACAAGTGATTGATATTCATTAAAAAAAAAAAAAGTGATTTGTTGAAATCGTCTATGATAATATCCCCCCCCCCTCTTTCTCTCTCTGCTGCCAAGAAGTTAAAAGGAGAATAGCAATGACAAAGGAAGCTTTCAGTAGAAAAAAGAGCATCTTTTGCGGCTCTGGAAAAAATAACTAAGGAAGAGACAAGTAAAGTGCTTTTCTCTGGAATGAACTATTTTCCATTTCAGAAACTTGACTCCTGGGTTTAACTTGACCATAAAAAAATTTAAACCGAAGAGCATTGTTGCTTTGAGGCATGATATTTGTTTCTTGCGATTGGCTATGTAACTAAATTGTTGTATTTGTATATCTAAAATTTCCGATTTCATTTGCCCAAATTCTATTGCAGGCGAAGCCTATATTTTTCCCTTTCCTACAGGTGACATCAAGTAGCAAAATTTTAATTTCATAAATTTAGAAATTAATGCAGAAACACTACCTGTAAAATCCATTCTTAAGTTAGTGTAATTCAGCAAGTTTTATTGCACCTATGCATGTGATTTTAAGGATTTACAGTAATAGCTTAGACATAAACCTACTCTCTCCAGAATCCTTAACAGCTCGTCAGTTATTAAGAGAGCCTGATGACACTCCCTAACCAAGCCAGAGTTTAACACATATCTAACATCTGTAAGCAATAAGGTAATAATACTAATATCATCACAAATTCCCAATGACAAGGGTTTGGTTTCACATACATACAGTCTACTCCAAATATCGGTAATGGTAAAAGAAAACATTGTCTAGAATTATGACTGGAGTCTTCATAAATAAAACATATTTTATGCGCTGGAAATATTAACATTTAAATGCAATGGATTAAAACGCCAGATTTCTGGTGAATTCTTAGTGGGACAAGACATTGCTGGATGATATGCTATTGCCATGAACAATTTCCTGAATTTGTCCCAACAAATCCGGTCTTTTATTTTATAAAGCATTTATAAAAGTGGAATAATTATATATTAAAGGTATAATAATAATTACATTTTTCTTAAGTAGTAGGCCTACTACTCAATTATTAATTTTTTAACCTCAAACTACGGAAGAGGAAATGGTCCTATCCTGCCACCCTTCTGCCCAAATGACATTGACATCTGTCTTTTGAGCTCATCGTCCAGTTTTGTAATTTCATTTTTGGTAATGTTGGTTTTCGTATTTCCCTGAAATTTGGAAAGCTGCCTTTTGTATGACAGATTTCAATTTTTCTCGTTTTTTTTTTTTTTTTTAACATCATTGCTTAAGGGAAATTTTGCGTTTTGGAAATTATTCTTCTCTGGTAGGCCTATAACCATTTTATATTGCTACTATTTATTAATCGAACTTTGTAACATAATTTCTCTTCGTTAAACTCTTTTATTTTTCTAATTGAGTACCATCTGGGTGAAAATCCGAGTCTCCCTTTGATCAGAAAATGGTCAGAATAAATATCTTAACTCGTACAAGTAAGATATTTTTCTCTTTTTTCATTTGATACAAAATAATTTATTATAGATTATGATTGTCTTGCCGACCATGTATAATATAATCTGTGTATTTATATATTTTTAATGGTGTTCATAATTCTCACACTACTATAGGAGCTGTTACAAATAGCTGTGCCTGTAAAAAAAAACTTTTGAATTGTATTACAATCAAGTAGTAACTTACCTAATTAATTTGCAAATATAACGGAAATAAAAATAGACATAAAGTTTTCATACACTTTCAGACCGAACTTGGACATGGAACATACATTCGCGGTTTGGAGACAACAGCACATTATCATCCTGAAACACAGGAATTTGTTATTAACAGCCCAACTCTGTCATCGTATAAGTGGTGGCCTGGCGGAAGTGAGTATATCAAATCAAATTCCTATGAGTCAGCTGTAGCTGAGTCAGGTGACAACAATACTTATAGGACCTTGGCTCGATCTCCACAAAATCTTCTCGACAAAATAATACTCGTTTACCAGCTGTCTGGCTGTGACGTAGAAAGTAATTTTCACCTGAATTCCTGGAACTGTCGGTCATTAGTGAGGGTTTGGCATGAGTTTACAGTTTATTACGAAAATATGCGTCTGATATAGTCAGCAGTCAGTGTGCTATAGTGAAACTACGTTTTGGTAAAAGCACAGCTCTTTCATAGTCACACCTGAAGACCGCCATCACACCTCAAGCAGGGCAGGGAAGGAGCACAGGTGGACGAACAGTAGCTGTGAGACAGTAATGCTGTTTCTCCTGTATTCAATCCACCGTTGCCCCATTACTGCCATATAATCACCTTATAATACTGAATAGATGGACAAAATACTATGTAGAAGAGTTACATGAGACAGGGAATCATCCAGGTTACTTAGCTATAGAAGACAAAGGAGCCATATCAGAAGACGAAAAAGGATTTTCAATTTCAAGGGAAGAAGTTGACCTAGCACTTAGGGCAGTGGTTCACAAACTGGGGGTCGCGACCTTCCAGTGAGTCGTGTAAAGAGCTGAGGGAGGTTGCGAGATGATTTACAAAATAAAAAAGTGCCGTATTTACAGCTCGATTCAACGTTATTGGCCGTTGTCCTTAGTTATTTGGCTAGTGAGCAAGCTGTGTGTTTTGTCATAAGAAAGAAATTTTTAGTAACGGCACGTGTGGAAGAATATTGTGTTTAAGACAGAGTGTATTGCGACATAAGAAGGAAGTGTTAGATGTTATGACTGTGCAGCCTGACCTGTGTGATCCAGCCCACCAGTTGTACTAGTTATGAGTAATTCTCTCTTAGTCTTGCAGGGGGGAGGAGGAGGAGGAGGAGAGTTGTATATTCTTTGAACTATGTTATCTAGATTATACTTTTGCCTCAGCATTTCTGTGAACTTATAAAACCATTAATTTTCTGCTTTCAGTGGGACATACAGCAAATCATGCCCTCGTAGCAGCACAGCTGTACACCCAAGGAGTTCATCGTGGTGTGCATCTCTTTATAGTTCAGCTCAGAGATGAGGAAACTCACGAACCAATGCCAGGTATGAAATTGCAAGAAGTAAAGTTTTTTTTTTTTTTTTTTTTTTGCATGCAATCCAAAGCATGAAAAATGTCTTGTGTGTGTCAGGTTAATTTGCTTTTATAAAATCCCTAAAAACTAATAACTAATTTAGATTTTTTTTTATGAAAACACGAGTTTTCAGCATATATGATTCCGCCTATCCTTTTATCCTTCTCAGTATCAACTAACAAATTTCAAATTTCTGTGAGTCAGTTCACATAGGAATTGTGCATGTGAAAAGCAACAAGGTACAGGTAGATCATTTAGAGCCTTTATACAAAAGTAGCATGAGCATAACATGACGATTTATTAGAAATTATTATGAAAATGTCCTTCATGCTTGAACACACTAACCCTTCATTTGTGTGCAAAGACAAGTTTATATAGACGAAGAGTATTTTAATATCTTGATAGTGAACTTAGGTACTAGATTTACTAACAAGTACCGGTACTACTATTTGTAGATTTGTACTATCTTTTTCTTTAATTGTAGGTATCAAAATTGGTGAAATTGGAACGAAACTTGGTATGCACACTATTAACAATGGCTTCCTTGCATTTCAAAATGTTCACATTCCTCGTGATCAAATGTTGATGAAAAATGCCAAGGTTTTGGAGGTAAGTTGCATATTGTTGAAGTTATGTATATGCGCGTGAGTATGAGTGTGTACGTATATGTGTATATGTGTGTGTGTGAACATGCGTATTCTGATGAGTTCCAATGGAATTTATGGCAGGCAAAGAAAACTGGGACAGTTTTATCGTGGTACCAGAACATGTGGTAGCCTACTACCAGTTCCTTATATGTAACTACTTACTTACTTACTTACAAATGGCTTTTAAGGAACCCGAAAGTTCATTGCCGTCCTCACATAAGCCTGCCATCGGTCCCTATCCTGTGCAAGATTAATCCAGTCTCTATCATCATACCCCACCTCCCTCAAATCCATTTTAATATTATCCTCCCATCTACGTCTCGGCCTCCCTAAAGGTCTTTTTCCCTCCGGTCTCCCAACTAACACTCTATATGCATTTCTGGATTCGCCCATACGTGCTACATGCCCTGCCCATCTCAAACGTCTGGATTTTAAGTTCCTAATTATGTCAGGTGAAGAATACAATGTATATGTAACTACTACTAATACAATAATAATACTTACTTACTTACTTTTAAGGAACCTGGAGGTTCATTGCCGCCCTCACATAAGCCCGCCATTGGTCCCTATCTTGAGCAAGATTAATCCAGTCTCTATCATCATATCCCACCTCCCTCAAATCCACTTTAATATTATCTTCCCAGCTACGCCTCGGCCTCCCCAAGGGTCTTTTTCCCTCCAGCCTCCCAACTAACACTCTGTATGCATTTCTTGATTCGCCCATACGTGCTACATGCCCTGTCCATCTCAAACGTCTAGATTTAATATTCCTAATTATGTCAGGTAAAGAATACAATGCGTGCAGTTCTGTGTTGTGCAACTTTCTCCATTCTCCTGTAACTTCATCCCTCTTAGCCCCAAATATTTTCCTAAGCACCTTATTCTCAAACACCCTTAACCTATGTTCCTCTCTCAAAGTGAGAGTCCAAGTTTCACAACCATACAGAACAACCGGTAATATAACTGTTTTATAAATTCTAACTTTCAGATTTTTTGACAGCAGACGGGATGATAAAAGCTTATCAACCGAATAATAACAGGCATTTCCCATATTTATTCTGTGTTTAATTTCCTCCCGAGTATCATTTATATTTGTTACTGTTGCTCCCAATTATTTGAATTTTTCCACCTCTTCAAAAGATAAATTTCCAATTTTTATATTTCCAAACCCTCTCTGTTATCCTGGACTTCCCTAATGGCATACTCTAGAGCAGCGGTTCCCAAACTTTTTCAGCCACGGAGCCCTTTTTGAAGCAAAAGTTTCTCCTGGAGCCCCAAGAAATGTTTACTTTTCAGTTTATCTGTCTACGTTCTATGAAGCATACAGTATTTCACACGATACATAAACGGAAGTATATACAGGGTGATTCAGACCACCCGTAACAGTCATTTATTTCGGAAACTAGTGCATGAAAATTTTCGAGACAAAAATATTTACACTAGACCATATATGAACTTTCACTTGAGCTTGATTTCATCAATCAGCTCTAACAGGAAGTAGGGTCAGTGGCGTATCACTTTAAAATTTCAAATGAGAATCGGGGTCAAATAGGGTACCATTTGATAGAGCTCTTCAAAACAAACAACTTTCATAGGAAACGTTTTTATTAATTCCTACTCTTTCAATGAGAAAACGTACGAAAAGGCAATGGGTAATTCGGACCAACCGTGTCATTTATTTTGGAAATTAGTGCACGAAAATTTTCGAGACAAAAATATTTATAACTCAACCACATGTGAACTTTCACTAGAACTTGATTTCATCAATCAGCTCTAGCAGGAAGTAGGGTCAGTGGCGTATCACTTTAAAATTTCAAGTGAGAGTCGGGTCAAATAGGATACCATTTGATAGAGCCTTTCAAAACAAACGTTTTCATTAATTGCTACTCTGCCAGTCACTTGACCACGCCGAAGTATTAGGAGTCACTGACAGTGTTAGAAGAAGAGTACGGGTGTGTGCTGCTCACAACGGCACATAGTTTGAAAATTTATAAAAAATTAATGGAATTGCCCAGCCTTTCAGTAACATGTCAACATTAATTGTCTTGTTTACATTTTCGTCTTGTAACATTTCTCAATAGTGATGACATTGTTTTTGTAAGTTTTCTCATTGAAAGAGTAGGAATTGATAAAAACGTTTCCTATGAAAGTTGTTTGCTTTGAAGAGCTCTATCAAATGGTACCTTATTTGATCCAACTCCCATTTGAAATTTTAAAGTGATACGCCTCTAACCCTACTTCCTGTTAAGACTGATTGATGAAATCAAGCTCAAGTGAAAGTTTACATGCGGTTTAGTTATAAATATGTTTGTCTCGAAAATTTTCATGCACTAGTTTCCTAAATAAATGACTTACGGTGGTCCAAATCACCCATTCTTTTAGTATGTTTTCTCATTGAAAGAGTAGGAATTAATAAAAACGTTTCCTATGAAAGTTGTTTGTTTTGAAGAGCTCTATCAAATGGTACCATATTTGACCCTGTCTACCATTTGAAATTTTAAAGTGATACGCCACTGACCCTACTTCCTGTTAGAGTTGATTGATGAAATCAAGCTCAAGTGAAAGTTCACATGTGGTTTAGTAATAAATATTTTTATCTCGAAAATTTTCATGCACTAGTTTCCGAAATAAATTACTGTTACGGGTGGTCTGAATCATCCTGTATATATATATACAAAATGATATTAACAAGTACCGTAGTTACGATATTTAAAAAATGTTTCAATGTTACATGTACACCCGAAGTTAATGTGAAGAATGTGCCTGTTTCTTCCGACAGAGTTTGTCAATGTCCGGTGTCATAGAAGTCAGTTGAAGACGTATATCGTCTTCTGTGTCCAAACAAGTTCGATATTTTGTTTTTGTAGCCGTGTACCTCGAAAAGGTCGTTTCACTGAGGTACACAGTACCAAAGGGCAGTGAGAGAAATTTAGCTTTTGAAATTAATATCAAAAGATTTTCCCCTAACTTAGCCCAAAATTTGGGAAATGGTTTGCTTTTTTTATGCCTGACAGTGGCTGTTCGAAACCATGTCTATAAGGACCTCATATCTGAAGCAGTGAGGGCTGCTAGTTTTGACATCACTGGAAATGGATCTACAATCCACTCATATTTCTTTAGAATCGATTCCTGAGTGTCCCTTGGAAAGTATGAATTTATATTTTGAAGCAAATTGTCAAGGTGTTCTTTCATCATTGATATGAATGAGACATTCATTGTTATGTTATTTTCTTTTATAAAGTTTGAAGTCAATGATCCTTATTGTCGACGCTTTCTATGTAGAACGCTGTCTTTTTCTTCAGTGCGACAATTTCGTCATCAGCATCGAATATAGTCTACCGTTTACCTTGTATGTATGTGCTGAATTCATTTTTGAAAAATGTCTACCAAGTAACATAATTTGTACAACCATTCCTGATCATTCAAATAAACTGCAAGCAAACTGTTCTGGTATTTCAAAAGTGAAGAAACTTCCGTTCGAAGTTCATGTAATCGGGACAACGCTTTACCGCACGACAACCATCGTACTTCTGTGTGTAATATTACCAACAATGACTTGTGTATACTACCCATATCTTCACACAGGATTTTAAGTATTCTACACAGCGAAGGTCGTGTCTTAACAAAGTTGACAATTTTGAAGGCGTTGTCTAGTCCCTGTTTTAATAATGCTGGCATTTTTTCGTTGCGTGGGCGTGTTGGTGTAGTACACAGTGACTACTTGTGCAGTTTTTAGAACTTTCTTGATCATTGTAACGCGCCAGCAACAGGACCTACCATGGCCTTTGCGCCATTTGTGCACACGTCATTGCAATTGTCCCACGGTATCGAGTTGTCAATGAAGAAGAAAAAAAATTCAGTACCGCTTGTAGATAATGGCAGTGGCTGCAGAACAAAATATTTCATGAAAGAACCTGAAAATTCATACCGCACAAACATCATTAACATAGCTAATCCGGCAAAGACTGTGGATTTATGAAGTTGTAACGAAAATTTCGTTTAACTGATACGGGAAATCATGACTTTTTTTATGTCTTTTCATAGATTCTGGATTCGATTATGCAGTGTTATTTGATAAGGACACAATGGAAATCAAGTTTGCAGTTTTCTTGTCCACCATGCACTTCACTACCTTCACTAATAGTGGTTTCATAAGAGTTTCAGCAAGGGTGAGGTTTACCACCAAGAGTCTGGTCATGACGACGTTTTCAGTGCTTTCTCGTTGTTTGTTTTTACACGAGGTAAAATTTTGTCTGAACTGCATGGAGTTCGTCACTTTTTCTTTCGAACTAGTCTGCAGTTTTATTTGTCAATTTTTGAATTGAAATGCTGTCTAAGCTTGGCAGGAAACATAGAACTATTGGGATAAAACTTTGTTACATATCGCACACTGTGGACGTTCATCAGCAAACTCACTGAATCCCGTGACCAAATATAAATCACAATGAAATACATTAAAGGTGATATGTTACAGTTGTATAAGTAGTGTTCATACAACTGTAACATGTCACCTTTAATGTATTTCATAAAATCAATGATCACTGTATTATTGACCTAACATGTGTGTTTTATCATTAAATATAAATCACAATATTTTCGTTTGTTATTTTCAATACCTCTACACTAGGCATCGTAGACTCTGAGACAGAATCATGTTCAATATATTCCGAACTCAATTCCCAGGAATTCGCACTATCTTCTTTGATAGTAAGGTTATAGCTGTTGTTATCTCCCTTTGACTGAGCACTGGTTGATGGCTAATGACTCTTAGGTCTTAGGGAGCCCGTCTTAAGCCACAGTTCCGGTTCAACGAAAGTTTAGCTGACACATCTGCTATTAAATTAACATGCAGGTATACAGTATATATATATTTTTTGAGGTAATGTAACAGTCAATAGATTGTAGATTCCACGTACCACGAATAACAAACGCTGCCTGCCCAGTATATAGAAAATAAAATAAATTTCGAGAATCATCGAGTACTTGACAAGCAAGAAAGATCGAGATATTTCCAGTGACGAGTAGATCTAATATTAATACTTCCATGTAGCAAGAAGAATGCAAATTACTTTCTCAGAAAGTATTTTTCGCTTGATGGAAGTAGTTTCCGTTTTCCCCGCTAGAGACTAGATGGAATTACCAATTTTTGTCATCTTCATAACTTCCGCGGACGGAGCCCCTGAGAATCATTCGCGGAGCCCTTAGGGCTCCGCGGAGCACACTTTGGGAACCGCTGCTCTAGAGCAAAGTTAAAAAGTAATGGTGATAGTGCATCTCCTTGCTTTAGCCCACAGTGAATTGGAAACGCATCTGACAGAAACTGACCTATATGGACTCTGCTGTACATTTCACTGAGACACATTTTAATTAAGTCCTGCGCCATGGTGTCGCGGTCTAAGGCATCCCGCCTAGGACTCGCGTTACGGAATGGTTCGATTCCTCATGGGGGAAGAAATTTTCTCATGAAATTTCGGCCTGTGTATGGGACCGGTGCCCACCCAGCATCGTGATGCACTTGAGGAGCTACGATAGGTAGCGAAATCCGGTTGCGAATACCAGTTATAACGGCTGGGGGGATCATCGTGCTAACCACACAATACCTCCATTCTGGTTGGATGATCGTCCACCTCTGCTTCGGTATGTGGGCATGAAGCCAGCAGCCGGCTGGTCGGTCTAGGCGCTTCACGGGCTGTAGCGCCACGGATTAGTATGATTATTATTACATTTTTATTAATCGAACTAATTTCTTGGGAATACCGAATTCAATAAGAATATCAAATAAAACTTTTCTCTTAACCGAGTCATATGCCTTTTTGAAATCTATGAATAACTGATGCACTGTACGCTTATGCTCCCATTTTTCCCCCAATATCTGTCGAATACAAAATATCTGATGAATAGTTGATCTATTACGCCTAAAACCACACTGATGATCCTCAATAATTTCATGTACATATGGAGTTAATCTTCTCAAAAGAATATTGGACAAAATTTTGTACGACATCAACAAAAGTGATATTCATCGAAAGTCAATACAGTTAGTCTTGTCCCCCTTCTTAAAGACATGTACGATTATGGACTCCTTCCATTGTTCTGGTACAATTTCCTTTTCCCAAATAGCAAGTACATCGCCTGGAAGTCAATTGAATGTTTAGTAAATAACACAACCTGTTCCCTGGGCAACACTACTGCCTGTTAATAAAACCATCTGCATTTATATCTCATTTATAGCTTTTGAAAATATGTTTAACTACAACATTAAAACATGTTACCATTGTAAGCACTAATTTTGTTCTATTTGTTTTAATAATGGCAATACTGAAGTGCTGAGCCGTTTATACCCGAACCCACACTCGCTGAAGTCGCAATTGTGATAGAAAATCTGAAGATTACAAGTTCCCAGGTATCAATCAAATTCCAGCAGAATTAATACAAGAGGATGAAAGTAATTTATCCAGTGAAATTTATAAGCTTGTACTTGTTATTTAGGAAAAGGAAATTGTACCAGAACAATGGAAGGAGTCCATAATTGTACTTATTTCTAAGAAGGGGAACAAGACCAACTGTAGTAATTTTCGAGGAATATCACTTTTGTTAACGTCATACAAAATTTTGTCCAATATTCTTTTGAAAAGATTAACTTCGTATGTAGAGGAAATTGTTGGGGATCATCAGTGTGGTTTTAGATGTAAAAGATCGACTATAGATGAGATTTTTTGTATTCGATAGATATTAGAGAAAAAATGAGAGTATAAGGGTACAGTACATCAGTTATTCATAGACTTCAAAAAGCCATATGACTGTTAAGAGGGAAGTTTTATATAATATTCTTATAGAATTTGGTATTCCAAAGAAACTATTTCGAGTAATTAAAATGTGTCTCAGTGAAACGTAGAGCAGAGTTTGTATAGACCAGTTTGTCGGATGCTTTTCCAATTCACTGTGGGCTAAAGCAAGGAGATGCACTATCACCTTTACTTTTTAACTTTGTTCTAGAATATGCCATTAGAAAAGTTCAGGATAACAGGCAGGGTTTGGAATTGAATAGGTTACATCAGGTTCTTGTCTATGCGGATGATGTGAATATGTTAGGAGAAAATCCACAAAAGATTAGGGAAAACACGGACATTTTAATGGAAGCAAGTAAAGCAATAGGTTTGAAAGTAAATCCCGAAAAGACAAAGTATATGATTATGTCTTGTGACCAGAATATTGTACGAAATGAATATATAAAAAATTGGAAATTCATGCTTTGAAGAAGTGGAAAAATTCAAATATCTTGGAACAACAGTAACAGATATACTCGTAAATGACACTCGGGAGGAAATTAAATGTAGAATAAATATGGAAAATGCCTCTTATTATTCGGTTGAGAAGCTTTTGTTATCTAGTGTGCTGTCAAAAAATCTTACTGTTATAATTTATAAAACAGTTATAATACCGGTTGTTCTGTATGGTTGTGAAACTTGGACTCTCACTTTGAGAGAGGAACAGAGATTAAGGGTGTTTAAGAATAAGGTTCTTAGGAAAATATTTGGGGCTCAGAGGGATGAAGTTACAGGAGAATGGAGAAAGTTACATAACACAGAACTGCACGCATTGTATTCGTCACCTGAAATAATTAGGAACATTAAATCCAGACGTTTGAGATGGCCAGGACACGTAGCATGTATGGGCGAATCCAGATATTCATATAGATTGTTAGTTGGGAGGCCAGAGGGAACAAGATCTTTGGAGAGACCGAGATATAGATGGGAGGATAATATTAAAATGGATTTGAGGGAGGTGGGATATGATGGTAGAGACTGGATTAATCTTGCTCAGGATTGGGACTGATGGCGGGCTTATGTGAGGGCAGCAATGAACCTCCGGGTTCCTTAAAAGCCATAAGTAAGTAAATATTGAAGTGATACTGTTTACCATTCTTCAGTTCATATTGAAGTTTAGCTTTCTGTATGTTTTATTTACCTATATTCTTCACAGAGAGCGTTGAGAATGTTTGAAAACCAATTTTTCATTAATAATAAAACAATGATTAAATTGCATAAGTTAGGTCAGATGCAACAGTATTCATGAGTAGGATAGTTATATACAATAGAAGTAATTTAATATAGTTATATGTTCATATAACTGTATTAAATTACTTAGATTACAATAATACAACATTAGAAATAACTAAAATTAGAGCTATATGTTACAATAATATTTAACATATTATATTGATATTTCATATTCTTTGTCAGTCATATGTCCAATACTTGCAGCCGTTGAGGTTCTTGAAGCCCCCTTTTAGACCAGTCATGATAGTGCAAACATTAATTAGGACATATCAAATTAAACCGTAAAATTTTGCGTGGGGTGTAGAGAAAGATAGTTGATCTTTTTATTTCGCTACATATTCAAATTATATTTTACTTCGATATGTTTTGAATATTAACTCCAGAAATAAATTGTATTTTCGTCCAAAAACACCTGTGACACCTACGAAAGTTTCACAACTCTCTCAATGTAGGATCATTCACGTCTTACAAAAATGTGTTATGACAAGGAAAGAGAATTATATTACACTGAGACAGTCTTCAATCAGGGCAGCGATTATGTGGCTTGGTCTGGGACATTTGTCAACAAAAAAGTAGAAATAATATTGTCATTAACATTATCACATTTTACGACATGGATTAAGTCAAGATTGTTCCAGTTTCAAAGTGGTTTAATGATTGTCTGTTTGTGCGTCCTATGTTTCTCCTTTCAACTGGTTTGTAATAAAGCAGTTTACTGTATATGGTATTCCAGGTATTCTATTCATTCTACGTGTTCTCTCCATTTATTATTGTAGTCTTCTGTTTATTGAGTATTTAATTGTAATTTTCTCCGTGTAGCATGGCTATACTTATATAAATAATACCTTATACAATTATTAATTTCTGCGAAATATAAGGGTCTGGGAACTTATTATCATTATTATCATCATAATCATCATTATTATTATTATTATTATTATTATTATTATTGTTATTATTATTATTATTATTAGTATTATTATTATTATTATTATTATTATTATTATTATTATTATTATTATTATTATTATTATTATTATAAAGATGATATGGAAACGATTAGGGAAAACGGGGAAATTCTACTTGAAGCAAGTAAAGCGATAGGGTTAGAAGTAAATCCCGAAAACACTAAGTATATGATTATGTCTCGTGACCAGAATATTGTAGGCTACGAAATGGAACTATAAAAATTGGAGATTTATCCTTCGAAGAGGTGGAAAAATTCAAATATCTTGGAGCAACAGTAACAAATATAAATGACACTTGGGAGGAAATTAAACGCAGAATAAATATGGGAAATGCCTGTTATTATTCGGTTGATAAGCTTTTATCATCCCGTCTGCTGTCAAAAAATCTGAAAGTTAGAATTTATAAAACAGTTATATTACCGGTTGTTCTGTATGGCTGTGAAACTTGGACTCTTACTTTGAGAGAGGAACAGAGATTAAGGGTGTTTGAGAATAAGGTTCTTAGGAAAATATTTGGGGATAAGAGGGATGAAGTTACAGGAGAATGGAGAAAGTTACACAATGCAGAGCTGCACGCATTGCATTCTTCACATGACATAATTAGGAACATTAAATCCAGACGTTTGAGGTGGGCAGGACATGTAGCACGTACAAGCGAATCCAGAAATGCATATGGAGTGTTAGTTGGAAGGCCGGAGGGAAAAAGATCTTTGGGGAGACCGAAACGTAGCTGGGAAGATAATATTAAAGTGGATTTGAGGGAGGTGGGATATGATGGTAGAGACTGGATTAATCTTGCTCAGGATAGGGACCAATGGCGGGCTTATGTGAGGGCGGCAATGAACCTCCGGGTTCCTTAAAAGGCAGTAAGTAAAGATGATATGGTGAACACATGAAACTGACTATAAATTTTGTTTACTTATATTTTATGTGCTTCTGAATGCTTAACTAATGTCATAATACCGGCATGTTTAATATATGCTAATCTTTGTCTTATTTTTAACAAATTGTGAGTATGTTTCATTCTGTTGTACAGGATGGTTCCTATGTCAAATCTCCTAGTGATAAATTGGTGTATGGAGCCATGATGTATGTACGAGTAGTAATGCTACAGATGTGTGCCTATCAATTGGGGCTAGCTGCCACAATAGCAATACGCTACAGTGCTGTTCGAAGACAGTCCGAAATGAAGCCTGGGTAATTAATATTATATAAATATAATTTAGAATAATGTGAAATTGTGAGGCTCACAAATTTATATATTTAAATTTTTAGTGGCAATTCACATTTCCTTCTTTGTCTGTTTTAGTTGTCTGTCTGTCTTTCTGTTTGTTTGTCTGTTTTTATACAGGGTGGACCATTTAAGTTGATACTGTACAATATCTCCAAAACTAAGCGTTGTAGAAATAAATGTCTTGCATAAAAGTTGCTTGATATTATGGGGGGAAAGTAAATGCCATTTGTCGTGTTTTATTTGGAGGACGTTGTGATGGTTATTTTAGGGTCAATTTAATTTTTTTAAATAGGAACCTACATTTTTTATGTTGTTTTCTCATTCCTCATGAAAAACTAAACAACTTTTGTATGAAGCACTTTGCGATTGTCCTCACACCAACGTAAATAACAACAAAAATTATGAATGGCTGTGTACGAAGAGCGCAATGAATGGTTGGACCCATTCGAAGCAGTCCAGCATCACAGTAGGCGTGGAGGCAATGAGACATTGTGTCTGTTGTTTTGTTTACTTTCCACGGTAGGACGGTTTCCTTGTATCTGTCGTTAGTGTACTTGCAGTCGCCTTCGAGTCCAGGTGGATCCACTGGTGGTACATACCTACAATTAGCGATTACTGAGTAATAACCATCAGTTCCATGTAAGTCGTTTAAAGGCCCATTCACAATGAAAATTAAACATAACCGTAACATAAACACACAAGTTTGCGCCCAGGCTACCAAATGGGATCATTCACAATGATTCACATAAGCATTGACATAAACATTACCATAAGACGTTAACATGAAAGTTTGCAAACTCCAAACTTTCATGCTTATGCTCACGTGATTTGCAAACAGAACACAATCGTAGAGCGCTGAAATATACGACAGAATATGAGGAAATGGCGTTGTTGTTATGTTTCCATGGTTACCAAGTACTTCTATCAGGAAACCTTTCCGCGTACACAAGAATAACTTGTTCCCCATCTCTCCTAGATTCCCCGTGAATGAGAACCATTTCCACTTTTTCTTGTTGAGAAAATAGGTCCATTTCAACCCATAGACAACTGAGTACGCTTCAAATGTTAAATGACTTGCATGGAACTGATGGTTGTTACTCGGTAATCGCTAATTGTAGGTACGTACCAACAGTGGATCCACCTGGACTCGAAGTCGGCTGCAAATACACTAACTACAGATACAAGGAAACCGTCCTACCGTGGAAAGTAAACAAAACAACAGACACAATGTCTCATTGCCTCCTCGCCTACTGTGATGCTGGACTGCTTCGAATGGGTCCAACCATTCATTGCGCTCTTCGTACACAGCCATTCATAATTTTTGTTGTTATTTACGTTGGTGTAAGAACAATCGCAAAGTGCTTCATACAAAAGTTCTTTAGTTTTTCATGAGGAATGAGAAAACAACATAAAAAATGTAGGTTCCTATTTAAAAAAATTAAATTGACCCTAAAATAACCATCACAACGTCCTCCAAATAAAACACGACAAATGGTATTTACTTTCCCCCATAATATGAAGCAACTTTTATTCACGACATTTATTTCTACAACACTTAGTTTTGGAGATATTGTACAGTATCAACTTAAATGGTCCACTCTGTATATGGCTGTTGCTGCGTGCATCTATATTGAGATCAGATCAGCATAATCTAGAACACTGTCATATCAATAATGTAAACTTTGGACCCGCAGTGGTTCCTTGCAATCAGAAAGCCCACAGCAAAAAATGTTTTTCAGGTATTTTTTATAGAATTTGTAGCTTCTAAAAGTATAAATTATCTTTCCACATAACATAATGTCAATGGGACGTATTTGAAACAGGATACATTGAATAATTTGACATCTCCAATAAGATCTACAACTTTTTTAGTGATTACAACCGACAAAGCATTAATACAACAAACTTAATCTCAAACTCTTTCTGATGCATATTTTATTTTAATATTTGGCTTATTTACAACAGCAAGCCGGTCATGAAGACTTTCATCTTTTACTTCTGGTTTTGTAATACAAGAAGACGAAAAGAAAAATGTTATCTACTGTAGGCCTACATAATGTCTTTTTCCTCACTACTATTATTTAATAGATCTTTCACAGCATTAGCACAGGCTGCACTATCTTCTATTACCTCATATAATATAATGGAAATCTCTTCTTTCTAAATATTCAATGTAGTAAAGTACGGTACTGCTTCAGTCCATGTGTTCGAGGGTTATTATTGATTATAGTAGAAGCGTGAAGGAAGTCTTTTGTGAAATAGTGCTGTCCTGAATGTAATTTTGCAGAAGGATTTCTTTCGTACGGTATTCGAAATAAGGGTTTAAGAAATTCATTTCTAATGATTTAAGCTATTCTGTGTAAAGAATGGCCTAGGCTTGTGATCAGAATAAGATTGTTTGACAAATGTCTTAGAAGAGAGAAGTTGCGACCATGTACAAAGCAGTATTAGTACAACGAAGCTGGACTTCGAAATCATCTACACCATCATGCTATAATAACTTACATATTTGTAAACCTTTTCCATACAAGAAGTAAGGAGAAGAAGGTTCATAACAGCTCATTTTACAAATATCTAATAAAGTTCACTGCCTAGGCACCTGCCCATATTGTCCGTGTTTTTCATCATCAGATATCTTGATTCCAGAATCACCAATGTTTTCTCTAATTAAGGTATCAGCTGATTATAGGAAGACTCGAGGTGGTTCAACCTCAGTGTTGATTTCAGTGGCATTGGCTGGTGATTATTTCTGCAGGAATACCATGAAAATTGGGTTCTGCACAGCATTTCATGGGATCCTGCCACCTATGTAGGCTCTGCATATGTCCACAGTAAAACTGCTCTGTTTATAGGAAGAGTATGTTTGCTGTATTAACAAAGTCTGAAAATTAATACTCTAGGCACTTTTTGTCTCATGACCAGCACCTTCTATAAGCTAATATAGTACTGATATGTGAAACTCTTTATGATACGAAACCTGAAAATTTAAGTCCAATGAAGATATTTACCAAACTACAATATACAGTTTTGTCAATAACGAACAAGTTTTGTGAATTTGGTTCAATGTAAGTCCACCATTTGATTTTGCAACTAGATTTGGACTGTTCCTTCCCCCCATTTTTCAGTTGAAATGTACTATATTGATGTCCATAAATAGACTAGATGAAAATTTAATAGAGTCAAGTCTGAGCTATAGTGTAATGAGGAGTAAGGTAACCAGACGTCCTCTTTTGTCCGGACATGTCCTCCTTTTTAGACCTTTGTCTGGGGTCCGGAAGAATTAAAAAAAAAAAATAAAAAATGCCCTCCTTTTCGTAACTTGTATGCCTGATAGCTTGAAATTATCTGATTTGATAAGTAATATTTTTTTCAAGTAATTTGCCTGTAGGTGGCAGCACCATCGACGGAATATACTATTTGCTAACGATCATAACTGAAGGGTACACGGGAAAAACGAATAATGTCACATTTCCATTAGAGGTGGGATAGTGATCTATTTCAGTATATTACTGCAAAATTTGTTTATGTTTCTACTTGAAATGAAGGAAATGATGAGTGTATCAGTGGTTTTAATTCTCCTTTACCACCTTTGGTAAAAATAACACTAACGTTTGTAGTAATACAGTGAATTAGATAATGACATCAGCCTTAAGAGCATTGTGACATTGTTCGTTTTTCCCGTGTACCCTTCAACTCTCTTTGCCCCTCCTTCTTATAGTCGTTGCTCAGAGCCCTGATCATATATACAACAGATTGCTCAGCCTTATAGGCTTTGCCGGCAACAACTTTTATCAATTTCACTATGCTGCCATCTAGCTACTGCATAGGAAATCACGTTATAACTCTCATTTGAATTGCATGGAGCAACTGTACTTCCATCCCTGATCACATATAGATTGATCACTCTTATGGGCTTAGAAGGCAACCACTTTTATCAATTTCACTATGCTGCCATCTAGCGACAGTAGAATGAGTCAGGTTATAACTCCCATTTGAATTGCATGGAGCAACCATACTTTCATCTAGCGGTCGTTAGTAATCGACAGGAGCGATCCTGTTGGTTATTCCCTTCTACAAGTTACCGTTTTTAACATTGGGATGGCCAATCTGTTATATATTATGTAATATGGGCTCAGAGATAGTTATTAAATCGAGAGATCGAGGTGCGAATGTAAATCTAAATAGATATTTTCTATCCTCTTTAATAAAATTATAGTTCCCGTAACTTTCATATGTAGCCAACTGTAAAATCATTATTATTAAGTTTTTCCGTAATTATTTTGTAATAAAATAGGTATTAACATACTTTTGAGTATGATATAAGCCTAAATCTGTACTGTAAATACTTTGTAATAAAATAAATATTGACGTACCATAATTTAAAGTATAATATTGGCCTAAGCCTTAATCTAAGTACATATTTTTTGTCCTCTTTTTTTCGAACAATGTCCCTCCTTTTTGAAGCTCCGTGTCCTCTTTTTTATCGACGTGAATCTGGTCATCCTAATGAGGAGATTCATTATCGCACACATGAGGCATTTGACATAACTAATATTATCTTGTTATGTTATTCCTGTGAATTTTTAATATTTTTTTTTACTTAGGATTAGGAATATGGTTATAATGACAATTTTCATGTGTTAAAATGAAAAACTAAGTTGCAAATTACCTAGTTGACTAGTTTCAGCTTCATATCAGCCATCTTCAGAACTAGTGAGGTCCTTGCTATTGATAACTTTTGTGGCGACACATAATGATTTCCAAACTTATTTAGGGCAACAAATCATTTGATTTGGGTTGTATTTGAAGACCTTCAGACTAATGTGCCGTATGAAGCAATGACCTCACTAGTTCTGAAGATGGTTGATATAAGGCCAAAACTAGTCAACTAGGTAATTTACAACTTAGTTTTTTCATTTTAATACATTAAAATTGTCATTATAACCATATTCCTAAGCGACACAAAGTGTTAAAAGTATGTAATCAAGATGTATATATATTTTAATGCTTTGAACTAACAATGCACTAGTATTGTTATGAGTGATCATATTTTCTAGGTTAAAAGAAATCAGTGAGCATGGCAACATGTGCATTTCAAATAACTGTTCTTGTGAGTTTCTTAATTGCAATCTTTGTACTTTATTCTATTTTTAGATGGCAGATGAGTGCTTTATTTCATATTCGAAATAATGTACCCACGTTTTATTTGTCGCCACAGTATTGTGAAAAAAAGGCATCCATTTCAATCTCGTAATGTGTCAAATGTTTCTGAAAAATGTAAAGTTTTAATTTCTACTGTATATGTAAGGAAGCCAACTTCTTATGATAAACAAACATCCTAATGACGTTGGGCAATAATTTCTTTCTGACTGATCAGCCGACTATCTTTGATGAGTTCATCATCCTACAGTATTCCCATTAAAATTCATTAAGTGTTGCCACTCATACTGCATTCTTATATATTAGTCCGCAGATCTTCAAATACGACCCAGTTCAAATGATTTGCTATCCTAAATAAGTTTGGAAATCATTATGTCACCGCTAAAGTGATCAATAATGCAATGACTGACTGTTGAAGTATTTTATGAAATGCCTCATTATTAAAACATAGTGACTCTTATTCTTTGGTATATTTAAAACAGAATAATTTTTGTCACATTTCAGAGAACCAGAACCACAGATCCTCGACTACAGAACACAACAGTACAAGCTCTTTCCCAGCTTAGCAACCTCATTTGCTTTTAGATTCACTGCAAATTGGTTGTGGAATTTGTATAATGAAGTTAATGTAGAACTCGAGAAAGGAACTCTAGGAAGACTTCCAGAGGTAAAGTAGTTAGTAATTTAACTTAAGTTAACATAGTTTAATGTTAACTAATTTTCTTGCAAGTTGTTTATTAAAATTCTGTTGGTTCTTGTGAGTATTTTGCATTATGGGTTTTAAATATGAATAAAAAATTCATTACATTGAAATTGTGTGGGCCTATACTGAAGAAGACGAAATACATTAAAAACAGTGTAAATATGATGATAATCAGTGACGACATGCGTATTTCAAGTGAATAAGTCCATTGTATTGTATTGTATTTATTAACATTCCATGGTATTCATACATTGCTTTACAGCTAGAATATGGAACAAGTCAAGAAACTTAATACTGTTATAAAGTCTTAATTTATAGTCACAGTCTAGATGAAATATATGCAGACGAGATTTACATATAGTCTACTAGTACAACACATAGTTTTAGTATCAATTTCAGGAAGTGTTATTGAATGTCATGAATTCACCTACAGAATAGAAGGCGTGAGAAATTAGGTACTTCTTTAATTTGGCCCTAAATAATCTTATGTTTTGAGTTTCATTTTTTATATCGATAGGGAGGCTATTAAAATTTTTTACTGCCATATATAACGCACTCCTTTTTGATAGCATGATAGACTTGCCGATGGAGTATGAAAGTCATTTTTTTGACGTGTATTTATGCTATGAACTGTTGAATTAGTTACAAAGTTTTCACGATTACATACGAGGAAGATTATTAATGAAAAGATATACTGATTATATTGATATATTGATTATGTGTTATGGATTAGTAAATCATATGCATTAAAATACAGAGTGAACTTTCATAAATTTAAAACATATTAATTCATACATACTCAACAATGAACACAACAAATATGCAGACAACATAATATACTGGCACAGATACATAGACGACGTACTTATGCTATGCAAAGGAAACAAAAGACAAATACACAAACTACACCAATACATAAACAAATTACACCCAAAACTTCAATACACACTGGAACTTGAAAACAACAACTCCATAAATTTCCTAGACATCACCATAACAAAAATTGACAACAAACACACCTTCAAAATATACAGAAAACCAACCACCACCACCACCACACACATACACAACACATCTAACCACCCCATACAACACAAACATACTGCATTCAGGACAATGGTACACAGATTACTCAACATACCCATGAGCCAACAACACTACAATGAAGAAGTGAACACAATCAAATACATAGCACAAGAAAACGGTTACAATCCAAACATAATAGACAACATCATAAGAAAGACAAAACAGAAACTTAACAAACACAAAAACACGCAAAACACAACACAAACACAAGAAATACATCACACTAACATATGAAAACAAAAGCACACATAAGATCGCATCTTCATTCAGAAAGTAGAAATACAATATAGCATACAGAACAGAAAACACACTACAAAGACATCTCAGCACACAAAAAATACAAACAAATAATTACGACCACACAGGTGTATACAAACTCACATGTAATAGTTGCGACAAGTTCTACATTGGACAGACAGGCAGATCATTCCAAACACGCTACAAAGAACACATTAAAGCAATAACCAGAGGACACAATACATCTACATACGCCGATCACATAACCAATGCTAACCATACATACAATAACATAAATGCGGACATGGAAATCCTACACATACAACCCAAGAACCAAAAACTCAACACACTAGAACAATACGAAATATGCAAACACACTAAAACACACCCAGATCAAATTCTCAACACACAGATCAATTTCAGTACACACACTATTTGACTCCACTTTTCAACACTTTTCAACAATCAAACACGCCCACACAACAGGCAGAGAAGTTCGAGATGATGCCGAGATCTAGTAGGCTCTGAAGATGGTGTGATGAAGCACCGAAACAGCTGTAAGCCGCACAGACTTACATAATTAACACGAGTAAGTCCGCTAGTTAATCAATTACTTAAATTAATTCTGTTAGTGTTTTACGTAGGCATAATTTTATTTGCAACAGCAGATGTTGTTCCTTATGTGATGTAAGATGATAATTAGTTTGGCAAATGAAAATAGCTTTGGAATACCATATGGCCTATCCCTCTGTATAGCAGATGAGTCTTTATGTTACATGCATAGTAAACTACTTTGGTTATACATCTATACTTACTAGTTTTACCTTTGATGGTGCATTTCTGCTTACTACAAGATAATGATTGACAATACACACATTTGTTGAAATCCAGATTTCACCATAAGTTAGACATATTGTGGTAAGGTGTGCCTGCCTCAAAATTGTATAGTATGCTGTATATAAAACTGGCTCCATTACCTCAATGGTTCTGTTATTTCCACTGTACACATCTTTAAAAAATAAATGCCGGTACATAGTAAGTTCTAAATTTTAATTTGGCCATAAGAACCAGTATATAATTACGATATATAAAGGATAGTATGCAATTTTTTTAAGTAGTAAGTTAAAAATGGGAAAAGAGAAATTTATAATTATAGATCCCAGATACCTAATAAGGCATATAGCAATTTACATATTGGCGAAAACAACTATAATAGGTACAGTGGCGGTGCGTCAATAAGAGCACAAGAGCACATGAACACCTTGTTTCCATTAATGCACGACTATTTTTATTATTTAATACCGTATTGACGTAGTGGGAATGTAATAATATCAGAATAGAGTATTTTAAACTTCCTGCATCTTGCATAAACTTCTTATGTAAACTTGGCAACATCCGTTCACGTACAAGCCGTGCTCTTTCCAAGAAAGTTCCAGGAATTTCACGCATATGCGGAAGAAAATTGTCTTTCGCTGGCCGCTTATGACTCGTCAAGAGCACAAAGTGTTAAGTGAACAGTGAATCTATCCTACAGATGTCGGATGCATCGATGCTATCGTTCACGTGCTATATTTCGAGGAAGAAATTTAATAGTCTGTATTCTAGCCTGCATGTGTCAGCATGTCACTGTCAAAACGTTTACTTTATGTGGATGCGTGTACAGTGCTGCTATGAGAGTGTAGTTTGTGAATTACTATACTTCAGTGTCAGCATAGCATAGTTTGGCTTTCAAACACGTGTTGGCTGAATGTAGTGGTGGTATGAATTTAAGTATCTGTATGGTAGTGTATAATATTTAAGAATAATATTTACTGGGATGTATTTATAGTAATCAATCTATGCGAATGGGATTACAGTACAGTGGAACCTCGATTTATTGTTCCCGGATGTATCATTTTCCCGGATCCATCATTCAAATTCGTTGGTCCCTGAACATATTCTATTTAAACTACGACTATAAAGCCTGCATCTATCGTTCCTCGATTTATCGTTTTCCCGCATCTATTGGCCAGATTTTAGCCCTGAAGTGTGTAAATCCCGGATTGATCAGTTTTAAGAAATAGCAACAAGCTTACAAATGCTTGTAGCAGTTGATGTCTTCAGAATGTTGTGCTGCAAGCTCCAATTGTGAAGTTTTATGGTTATTGGCCTGCTTACGCACCGACCTTCCTCACAGCTTGCCTGGCAAGACAATGTAGAAGGGTTCATGTGTCCTATCAATCTTTTTCTATTTTAAAACATTCCAGTCCGCGCTTCCACCAAGTTGTGTACGCAGTCTATCACACGTATTCGATTCTCGACAGTTCGTATTTTTAACTTGGCAGTTTCTAATCTGATTTTCTCAGATATGGCATTTCCGTGTAAAAAAGTTCGGACTTTAGAAGAACGACTTCGTATTATAGAAGAGGTGGAGAAAAATCCAACGGAGAAGAGGATTGACATAGCTAAGCGTCTTGGCCTGCTACCTTCAACTCTAAATTGCATAATGGCAAAGAAAATAGAAATCAAACAGCAGGCTGATAAGTGTGGTACAGCAGCCAAAAAGAGGAAGACAGGCAAGAAGTCAACTTACAGCGAGCTCGAAAATGTCCTCTTTTCCTGGTATCTACAGGCACGAGCATCAGGCATTCCCATTGATGGGACCATCATGAAGGAGAAATCTCTGAAAATAGCTGAAACAATGGGGATTGAGAACTTTTCTGCATCGAACGGCTGGATCTCTCGTTTCAAACGACGCCATGGCTTGGTGTTTAAGAAACTGGCTGGGGAAAGTGCTGCTGTGGACACCAACGCCACGGATCTCTGGTTCCAAAGACTCCCGGAGCTGCTGGAAGAGTACAACATCTATAATGCAGATGAAACAGGCCTCTTCTTCAACTGTCTTCCAGACCGTACGCTGGCACTTAAAGGAGAATCCTGCCACGGAGGCAAAAGTGCGAAGGAGCGACTGACTGTACTGCCACAGTCTACTATATACAGTCACGAAGCTCAATATGTAGTAAAAATGCGAACATGGGTAGTTGCCCACCACTAGGATCGCTACTATCGCCTCATCATCGCAGATCTCTCTCCTAGCAGCCGACAAAATATGTTACACTTTCGTTGTCGTGTTCTTTTGGAAAAAATTAACACCTTCCTTCCATTATTGAAATATTAAATGCATAAAGTTAATTTATTATATTAATGAATTTATATTAAATTCCACCATAAACTCGAAGATACCTGCAAGAAATAAGTTAATATAATTTTTGTTTGTGCAAAACGAACTGAAATTTACTATAATAGCTTCACTCATTCAAGATTATAGCGATAGCGATAATTAACTATGAAACCAATAAATATTAATTTGCATTTCTCTTTACAACAATAATAATGGAAATATGAATTAATGGAGTAACTTACGTGTACCGGTACTTGTAGTGTATGCTTACGTAGTTAAAGTGGGATGAGGTTAAGCAATAAAATCACACCAGAATTGGAAATAAAACGTGATCAATAAATTTTATTGTAACAGACTTTTTCTACGTCTCTAGTAAAGCAACAAATAAAAATAACAACAAAATTAACAGCTATAATTAAAAACATATCCTTTGAAGAAAAAAGTAGGCCTAAGCAATAATAATCCCACCAGAATTGAAAATAAAACGTGATCAATAAATTTCATTAAAAGAAACTTAATTTTTCTACGTCTTTAGTAAAATAACACATAAAAATAATAACAAAATTAATAGCTACAATTAAAAATATATCCTCTGAAAAAAAAGTAGACCTAACCTTTATTTCTCTGGAAATTTAGCAGCCTCAGTGACAGAACTTTAACCGGTATCTAATGTCCTTTCTGTTAGACTGAAACATTTCATTGTGAAATTTAAGGATATAATGTATTCTAACAGTCACAAAGAACTTCAAATTAACAGTTTTGTTTCTGCACAGCATTCTTGTGGAAACCCAGGAACCTTTCTGAATCTTTCGGAAATCGGAAAAAGGATAACTCTGGCCTCTTTCTCTTACTGTTGCTACAATTTATAGCACTACAAACGTCTTCTCCTTGTCCCATATTATTATTCCAATTATTATATTTTAGCCATTAACATTTTCATTATAACCAATAACGAACATTTCACAAGCATCAATGTGAAATACGCAACGAGCTAGCACTCGATAGAAATAAGACACAGTCCAAAGTCGACCATGGACAGTCTATTGTTTCTAGTTGCTAACCGCTTGGAGCGCTTTATCACGAGATTTGCAACTGTATATAGTAGACTGTGGTACTGCTGTGCACAAACTCCGATAGCTCAGACAAACAAGTTCCCATCGTTATTGGCAAGTCTGCAAAACCACGGTGTTTCAAAAACTTGAAGAAACTACCTGTGAAATACTATGCTAATTCCAAAGCATGGATGACATCGGAGATTTTCAGAGACATTCTTCACGCTCTTGATAAATTCTTTGGTGCAAAAGGCAGGAAAATCCTCCTTTTTATTGATAATTGTGCTGCACATTCTCCAGACACATCCTCGTTGAAGAATGTGAAGGTGATATTTTATCCCCCAAACTGCACCAGTGTTGTACAGCCACTTGATTTAGGAGTTATAAAGAACTTCAAGCAGGCGTATAGGAAGCAGCTAGTACAGAGGGCTTTATGTTTGATGGATGAAAGGAAAGAGGTAAAAATGTAGATAGACATACTATAGGCCATTCACTTTATTGTTTCGGCATGGCAACAAGTGACTCAGTTCACAATTCAGAACTGTTTCGTAAAATGTGGTTATGGGGACAGAAATGAAGAGTCAGACATGTCGGAAGTCAACAGAAATGATGAAGACGAAGACTGGACTCAGCTGGAGACAGGAACTGCTGGCGTTGATTTCGACGCTTATGTGTCTGTGGACCAAGAACTCGCGACATGTGGTGTGCTGTCTGTGGAAGAAATGTGTGAGGAAGTGGTGAGTGGAAGTTCCATGGAGGAGGGACAAGTCGACAGTGACGATAATGATGAAGTTGATCCCAAACCAGTGCCGAGTTTTCAAGAAGCACTAAGTGCGTTCGAGACCATGAGAGCATTCATATATGCTCACGAGATCGCCGACAGAGACCAAGTGAACATTATTAATATTGAGAAGCTACTGTTTAGCTTAAAAAGTAAAGGTGCAAGTAAGCAAATGAAAATTAGTAACTTTTTCAACAAGAAATGAAGTGAGTTAATCAAAAAATCATTCTTGTACCACACATTCTTTAGTATACGTATGAATACATGTGTGTACTATAAGTAAATTTGACTACTTATATTCATTTTAGACAGGTTCCTGTATCAATCGTTTTCCCGTTTCTACCGGTTTTTTTTTCAGAAGTCCAGAACAAAACGATGAATCGAGGTTTCACTGTACTGGTATAGGCTACAGTGTATCCGTGTGTTGTGAACCAAAATATATTACTAAACACTCGCTTTTGTAAATAACGGCATTGTGGTATGTATTCATTTTTAACAAACGTAAACAATGAACTCTGTTCAAGTAATTTGGAACAGTAAAGAACTGGGTAAACTGGCTTACCAGGAAAAATTGGAAATGAAAAAACTGGGTTTTATTATTATTATTATTATTATTATTATTATTATTATTATTATTATTATTATTATATTATATGTTCGTTTGAATGTATATACGGTTTTTTCGATAGTGAAACATTGGAATCATGACATTTTATATTAGGCTAAACGTACGATTTCAAATTCTCTTCGATTCCGGAACACAAAATTGTGAACACATATAATATTTTATCACCAGCCGCCACTGAATAGGTATGATACTTGCTTTTTAAATGCTGATTTACAGAATCCTAATTACTTCAATTATCTTCTGATACTATTAGCTCCATGCGTTGTCCTGCTGCTTGAAAGCTGTTTGCACATATGAAACAGCCAAAGGAGTGGAGACATGTCGCCTAGCATGTGGTGGACATGGCTACATGACCTGCAGCAACTTCAATACGATTTATGGTGTTGCAACTGCAGGATGCACCTATGAGGGGGAGAACACAGTCATGCTGCTTCAGACTGCCCGATATCTCTTGAAGGCATGGCAGCAGGCTAAGGAAGGTGTTGCCTTACCACCCACTGTGGCATACCTTTCACGTGCAGTGACAGGAAGTACCGGTCTAAAGTCTTGGCAAAATACAACAGAATCCATTGTAACAGCTTTCCAGCAGGTGGCAGCAAGGTAACATACATTATTTTGACTGCATTTGATTTGGTCAGTTGGTTGTATTTAATATAACACGAGGATCAGTAAGTAAAGTAAATTTTTCAACAGGACATTATTATCACTTGTTCGAAAAAGTTAGTAACTATCCTGTAAGAATAATGGAACAGGCGCTGTTATAATAATTCAATATGTATCATACCAATAATACATTTTCTGTGTAAGTGTACGGTAGGTCCCGGGTACTCAGTCATGAAAAATGCCTACCTGTAACTACTGTATAAAGTTTTATAAAAATCTGTTAAGATAGAAGAAAAGTTACAAATTTTGTCTAAATGCATCCCCCTGTAAGGGGCACTTCTGGTTATACCAACGTAAACAGTGTTTGTACACAAAACAAATGTACTAAGTGTAACTACTGTATAAAATTTCATAAAAATCTGTTAGATAGGACAAAAGTTACTAATTTTGTCTAATTGCGCCCCCCTATAAGGGGTAGTTACACTTAGACCAACGTAATGAGAGCTTGTATACAAAACATATATGCTACCTGTAACTACTGTGTAAAATTTCATAAAAATCTGTTAAATAGGAGAAAAGTTACTAATTTTGTCTAATTGTGCCCACTATAAGGGGTAGTAGCAAATACTGTAGATACTAATACCGGAAAGCTGGCTCTCATATGTGCGACATCGACTAACAGCGCTCCAAGCGGAAAGGTTTGAATAAGTTGGCGAGAGGGTCGGCCGTGCGAGAGGAGATCGAAACATTTCTTGTGTTGCCTGCAGCGAGCTAGAAGCACAGTCTACATAGACTGTGACAACAGTAAGATACAGTACTACCTGTTCTAATATAACCTATGCATTCTACAAAGTCACAAACTTTTAAGTAAGCCCTGATTGTTGTATTTTTATTTTCCTGGCCCTAATATCGTAATTGTTATTTACTAGCAAATATGATTACAATATAAAATGTTTCGAAATATAATATTGTAAGCCTTATAAAGCACAAAATTTATCTTGTTACAGATAACTTTGAGAATGCTAGAACTCCTGAAAGAGAAAAAATTTCGTCTGAGAAAAAAATACAATTTCTTACTAACAAACTAAGGAATGCGCAGAAAATTATGTCAAAACAAAGGAAACTCATTCAAACCCTAAGAGCTGACGTACAAAAATTGAAAAAATCTCATTCATCTTTAGAATATGATCAGTCGCTGGTAGAAGATTCATTTCTTAAATCTCAGTTGAAGTTAAGAAAAAGAAAACCTATGGGAAGGCGATATACTGAGTATGAAAAACATTTCGCACTGGCATTGCATTTTGCTTCACTGAATGCATATCGATACTTGAGGAAGACTTTCTGTCTGCCAACTATTCGCTCCTTACGTAATTGGCTGCAACAATTGGGTGTTGGTCCAGGTTTCAATGAGACAATAATGCAACTGCTTAAGATAAAATCGAGGTTTGACACCAGCTCAGAGAGTTGTTTCCATTGTACTTGACGAGATATCTTTGAAACAAAGTTTCTCGTATGATGCAAAATCAGATTTATTCGATGGCTTTGTAGAATTTGGACCATGCGAAAGTCAAAATCAAACAAAAAGTGAAGAATTGAAACCCGCAAATCAGGCTTTAGTATTTATGATTAGGGGCTTGCAAACCAACTACAAGCAGATAATAGGGTATTTCCTATCTAATAATTCCAGGCCTGGTGATGTTCTAAAGGATCTTCTTTCTGAAGCCATCCGCGAGGTTAGAAATTTCCTAAAGTAGTTGTTAGTGACCAGGCAGCCAATAATATTAGAATGAGGAATTTATTGGGATGCGAGGTTGATAAACCATTTATTGAAATGGATGGAGAAATTGTATACTTCTTCCATGACACACCACATCTCCTAAAGTCAGTACGAAACAACTTTAAGCGGCACGACCTTTCGTACAAAGATGAAGTATACAAGTGGCAACATGTTGTTGAACTGTATAATAAGGATAAAGATATGAATCCTCGATTATGCCCAAATTTGAGACAAAAACGTATAGAACTTCCACCTTTCTCGCCCATGAGGGTTTGTCTGGCTGCACAGGTGCTAAGTCATTCAGTCAGCAAGGCCATGAAAACTCATGTGTCGTTTCAGTCACTACCTGAAGAAGGTCTTCAAACAGCTGAATTTATAGAGCTAGTGGATCGTGGATTTGACTGTTTTAATTCATCGACCATGAACGATGCTAAATCCTCACGCAGGGCTTTACAAACTACTTCTTGTCATTGGACGACTCTACAAAAACTGGAAAGTCTGTTTTCAAAACTGAAAATTCTGAGCGAAAAAAAGACAAACCCTCCTTGCTTTGAAGGTTGGATACAAAATATAATAGCGCTACGTCACGTGTGGAAAGATCTGGAACAAAATTTTAACTTTCGGTTCCTGCTTACAAGACGTATAACACAAGACTGTATTGAAAATATTTTCTCTGTCGTGCGTTCTAAGGGTGGTAATAACATTACCTGACAGTTGTAAATTCAAGTCTGCCGTCAGAGGAATTATGAGCTGCCAGCTCTTAACACCTTCAGAGAAAGGCAACTGTGAAATTGAAGTCAGTGATTTTTTAGTTGCGAAGAAGGAGATTGAAGAAAGTTCATTTAGAATCTGCAGTGATTATCCAGCAACAGAAAACAATTTTGTAGAAACCGCTGAACTTGAAGAGGACAATCATGATTAGTGTATGATTCCAGATAATCCACTAACATATGTGACAGAGTGGGCTTGTAGCAGAATACCACATGAGACTTGCAAACTGGAACTAGCTAGTTTCAGATCTGAAAACTTGACAGGCATTTATCAGCATATTTCAAATAAAAAGTATGACAGTGCTAATTTTCTAATTCCCACAAGTTAATCAGTTTCTTTATCTAAAATTATTCGATCAACATTTCACACGCACTTTAGAAAAATTCTTTCATCAAGGAGACAAGGTGTAAACACCAAGTTAATGGCCCTTATTTTTAAACAAATAGATCAAACTAATTCAGTATGTAAAGATTGTAAACATGTTTTCGTTAATAAGTTCCTTAACGTAATGATCAATTGTTTTGTAAAAAATGAATGTGACAGAATAAGTTGTAGAACAGTGACTGGAAAAAAGAACAGAAAGGCTAAAAAAGTAATGCATCAGTAACCTGGAGAATAGAGAGCTAATGGGACAATTAAGAAGTATGTACAGTAGCTGTACTGTAGCTTTAATGTTGTTTTTCACCAATGTGATATCTCTTTTAAAACATCTTATAATATTATTAGCATCATAATGTTCGTTCAATAGTTATGACAATTAAATTAACGAGAATGTAAATCTGATCGTTCTGTACTGATTTCTTTAGCTCTCATGTAATATTATATAGGCCTACCGTAATTCCTCCCAACCCCTCCTAGATATGTACGCAATCAAATACAGTAGAGAGCTTCGTACGGTATTTGAAGCAATACATATTGGAAGCATTGTTCAAACCAAGCCGCTAGACAGCGTTAGTGTTCTCGTGTTGCCACCCGACACCATGTTAATCGCGTTGCTTTCCGGTATTACCTCTCTACAGTATTTGGTAGTAGTTCTTATACCAATGTAATCAGAGCTTGTATACAAAACATATACGTTCCTTGTAACTGCTTTGTAAAATTTCATACAAATCTATCAGATAGGAGAAAAGTTACCAATTTTGTCTAATTGCGCCCCCCTATAAGGGGTAGTTCCCCTTATACCAACGTAACAAGAGCTTGTATACAAAACATATATGCTACCTGTAACTGCTGTGTAAAATTTCATAAAAATCTGTTAAATAGGAGAAAAGTTACTAATTTTGTCTAATTGCGCCCCCTATAAGGGGTAGTTCCCCTTATATCAATGTAATCAGAGCTTGTATACAAAACATATATGCTACTTGTAACTGTTTTGTAAAATTTTATAAACATCTGTCAGATAGGAGAAAAGTTTCTAATTTTGTCTAAATGCACCCCCCCTATAAGGGGTAGTTCCTCTTATACCAACGTGACGAGAGCTTGCATACAAAACATATATGCTGCCTGTAACTACTGTGTAAAATTTCATAAAAATCTGTTAGGTAGCTGAAAAGTTATTAATATGTCCCGCTAAATTTGCATTCTAGACCACTGTGCGTGGGTTTGAATCCTCCTTAGGTTACTTCTCTGGTTGGGTTTTTTCCGAAGTTTTCCACAACTGTAAGCCGAATGTCAGGCAATCTTAAAGCGAATACTTGGTCTCATCTCGCCAAAATACTTCCTCGCTACAAGCAATTTCACTAATGCTAGATAGCCTCTCAGTTGATAAGGCGTTATTAAATATCCAATGACTGCTGTAATTGCAACATAATACAGGGAGATATTGACATTAAAAATGAAGCTAGTAATTCGCTGAAAGCACAAATCTTTTGTAGAAATATATTTATACTCCAAAATAATACCTAATAATAACTCTCCATATTTGGCATTAACAACCATTAAAGGAATTTAGCAACTGATACTTGAACTTCTCCCACATGTTCCCTATAGCCCATAATTTGCTTCGTCCGATTTTTCAGTTGTTTGAATCACCGAAAAAAGCTTTGCATGGACGAAAATACGCCAGTGGCACTGAAGTTAAGGAAGAGTGCAGAGCTTATGGAACTTAGAGCACATTGGAATACCGGTACTCTCTTCACACACGTGTTCAAAAAAATTATTGTTGATCACTACACAATATGTGCTAAAAAGCAGAATATTGAAAAATTTGTCACTACCAGTATTCATTTTAGATTGTTGTACATGATAGAATTAATAAAATGATTATACTACAGTACATCCTGGTTCTGACTGCATGTGTAGATTTACTTATGTGTACCTGTGGTAGAGTTCAATAATTTTGTGAACTACTGTCCCTTTGAATAGATGACATAGTTTTGGCAGTTCATGCTCATTTACCTTCAAAGTAATGTCCCGAAATCATTATAAACTCCTCCCCGAGTGTTTGTTCATTTGCTGGAAGCAGTTCTGAAAACCTTTTTTTTTTTTCTTCAGAATTGATGTAAAGACTTGCATTTGAACTATGATCAGTTTATTTGCTAAAGAGAACTTAGGTCCATGAAACTAGTCTTCAAATAAGGAAAAAGAAAAAAGAATTATAGTAGCATATATACTTTCTTATCACACACTTGTAGGAGAACTTCAATAGCTTATGTTTGTGCTGACTCATGTTATTGTTGTAGTTGTTGTTATTATTACTACTACTACTACTCCTTATGGCGTTTAAGGAACATGGAGATTCATTGCCACCTTCACATAAGTCCGCCATCGGTCCCTATCCTGAGCAAGATTACAGTCATATCCCACCTCTCTCAAATCCATTTTAACATAATCCTCCCATCTACGTCTGAGTCTCCCCAAAGATCTTTTTCTCTCCTGCCTCCCAAATAACACTGTATACATTTTTTGATTCGCCCATACATGCTACATGCCCTGCCCATCTCAAACGTCTGGATTTAATGTTCCTAATTATGTCAGGTGAAGAATACAATGCGTGCAGTTCTGCGTTGTGTAACTTCATTCTCCTGTAACTTCATCCTTCTTAGCACCAAATATTTTCCTAAGCACCTTATTCTCAAACACCCTTAACATCTGTTCCTATTATTATTATTATTATTATTATTATTATTATTATTATTATTATTACTAGGTCTATCGCTGCTGCTGCTGCTATTGTATATAGGTACTGGTACTATTAATCCATACTTACAAAATACAAAGTTGACTAAGACGCAAGTAAGACAATTACTGGTATTATTTTAAAATGTAAAAGTAAAGAGGGAGGGCGCTCCCAGATTGGACGACTACACCTCCGCCAGTAATTCAAGTATATTTATGAATATTGCAAGGAAACCTGACACAACATCTTGTTTTTTTTTTCACAAAAGATTCCATTCAACCCAATGGAATTTGAATTGTGATCTGCAGCATGGAAAGCTGATGTTGTACCTATTCAACTGATGGTACACACTACGACACTAGTTTGTTACCTGATCACCACATAGTCTTGATTTCGATCCTGAGCAGTCAAGTTGTTAAATAAATAATTACCTACCTACCTGTCCAGTTAGTTTTACTGGTAATACACAACTTTAATGCTGCTTGAGCATGAACCTTCCTGGAGCCTTCGCATTTGTCCGTTTTCAATCCGATTTCCTGTGCTATGGTACCATAAAAAGGGACCGAGATTTTCACTGCGCATAATACAGTGCAATCAGTTTTGCTTTCTTTCGGAGTGTTTTGCCTATGGGCAAGCACACCACTCGTTAGCCAGTTAGCCAGACCAGCGGGAGGGTAAAACAGTAAAACAAACCAACCATACAACAATACACAAACAAATTTAAGAGGCTCATTACTTACCGAATTATCAAATGAGGTGTTGCAACTGCCCGCCTTCATTCTCCATACATTTTTCGCAACTCTTTAGGAAATTATTCATCACATTTTCCACAATCCACTCACAAAACGTACGCCTATGTACGGGGTCACCTGGCTGAAGAGCATGTGCCACAGATATTTTATACGGCTTGAAGTGCAATAATTTGGTAGCCTTTTGCACAAACCCATATGAAAGTCCCTCTTGTTTTGCAAGACGAAGAAGAGGTTTTCTAGGAGAATTTTCTAAATGATTATAAATATTTAATCTTCGGTGAGAACCCTACTCTGCTTTTTTGTTGGTTTTTTAAGCTGGACACTTCTAGTTTTCTGAAAATTATGATAAAGATTACAGACTGTTTTACGATCTGGATCGTCTGTACACAGGAAACTTTCTTGAAACTGTCTTCGAACTTCACGAGCTGACTGACTTAACACACATGAATCGTAAATAAAGACAAGCTGTGCTGTTGTAAACTCACGAGACATAATACACTTTATGTATACTGTCGAATTAAGAAACAAACAACACAACAGGCGCCTGGGAACAGCTGTGCTATGACTGCGACATTCAGCAAGGTCAACAGTAAACAAGCAGGCTTGCTATTCCCTCCAGTGTGCAGCAAACAAGTGGGGGATCGCTCATAGGAAAAACTCCGTGCTGCAGGGGAAAGCATAACTGATCGCACTGTATATTAGGTACCAGGTTAAAAATATTCCGAAAATTAGCATTGACTAAGGAACCTTGGAAGAGAGAAACAGATGGTCGGTCAGTCAATGAGGAGAGAGTGAGTCAGTCAGACATAGTTCTTTGGTCTGATTAAGTCTGATTAAGCAGGTTTTTATTTGGTTATGTGGTTTTCAGTCTTTGGTTTAGTTACTTGGTTAAACTACTAGAAATATATTTATGGAAACTATTCATTGTCAGTAAAATTACAATAGTAGAATACTAATTATTGAATGATATTGATAGAGGAAATCAAAGTACTTGCAGGAAGGAGACACAACAGCTACCATATTCGGCATAAATATCAGAAAATGAACTATGTTTTCTTTGCGATTACACATCATGTCATACATTCAAGCAGAAAAAGGATGCAAAGATATATCATATCGTCAGCATAGATACTGTAGTGGATAGTCAGAATCAACATTTCATTCATTCATTCATTCATATGCCTGTACATTTATCTATAGGCTACATTTATTCATACATTTATTTATTTATTTGTTTATTTATTTATTTATTTATTTATTTATTTATTTATTTATTTATTTATTTATTTATTCCTTCTCCACTATTAATGAAATTAAAATAGTTTTTTTTTTAATTTATGTAATTTATAATAACATTTTATTCAGTTTCTTCTTGTTTTTATTTCAGCAAAGTAAAAAACTGTGCTGACAGCATGGCTAAGCGAATGGAAATGGGAATTTCACCACCAGATGCATGGAATATGACTTCTATAGAATTGGCCCAGTGTGCAGAGGTAGGTATGATGTTGGAAGATCGCCAACACCAATACATACTTTTCCTTCTCCTCCTCTTCCACGATATTCATAATTTTCTTCTCTTCTCTTTTACACATTTTTCTGTCACACATATTTTTCTAAACTATCATATACTGGGTGTCCCAGACTAATGTGGGCTGCATATGGGGTTTCTCAGTACCAGTTGGCGTATAAAGATCAAACTGCATCACACATGTGCGGTATGTTCTTGGTCTTAGTCATTCAGTCATTATAATAAGACGTATTCGTATTCAGAGAGTACCATTTTTTTAGTGTCTAATACGGGTTAGTTCTGGTTTTCTTTAGAACACTGTGTGTTCTGATATTATTCTTACATACCATATGTACAGAGTCTGCTCAAGTTCTAATATTATTTGAGTCCACACCTGTGGACTGCTAGCTTCATTTGCTAGCACGTCTGGCCCGAAACCAGGTGGCCAGGGTTCGATTCCTGGTCGGGGCAAGTTACCTGGTTGAGGTTTTTTCCAGGGTTTTCCCTCAACCCAATATGAGCAAATGCTGGGTAACTTTCAGTGCTGGACCCCGGACTCATTTCACCAGCATTATCACTTTTATCACATTCAGACACTAAATAACCTAAGATGTTGATAAAGCATCGTAAAATAACCTACTAAAAAATATTAATTATATACAGATTTCTTGAGTCAAGGGTTCAGCTCGTGAAAAATTAATAGATAGGCCTGAATTTTAGGAGATGGAATTATTGTAGAAAAGAAGTGCATAAAGGAAACAATTATTCTGACAGAGGAAATGTTGGAAAATCCATTAGGTAATTTGCCCAACAAGATTCATTTTTCGTTATTCCTTGCATAGAGCTACAAAACTGTTGAAAATAAAACCTTACAAGATTAGTGTGTGGCATGAGCTACACAATCAGATAATCCTAGAAAAAAGGTGTACACTTTGTGAATGGACTGCGAATAACATGCATGATGGAGAAATAGACGTATATCTTATTTTCTTCTCCAACAATGCTTAGTTCCATCTCTATGGCTACGTAAATTCACAAAATTGCCAGTACAGTAGCCTACTGTTCGACTGATAAACCAAACATTAAATGCAACGTTTTCCTATATGATGAGGAAGTTGGTGTATGGTGTGCTGTGAGCGGAGAAAAAATTGTCGGACCATTTCTTTAGGAAACAATTAATTCCAATGGGCTTGTGAATCTTATTACCTATATTATAAATTACTTTTCATTATAGAAATACGAAAAGGTTTTAGTCTCGTAGAATTCACTAGGTACTATAACTGAATGTCAACTCAAATGTTTACCTAATGTCTCTTTAGGAGAGAGTGTAAGCCTACTAGACGGTTATGAAAGGAGTATAGGTTCAAATTAATAATGTTGTCACTAGCATGTTTGCCATTCTAAAGCTTCACTATTCATTTTTAGTTGATATTTTAATTTTCCATAACTGTCTTCGTCCGTGACTGAACTTCATTAACCAAGACTACTATTATTATCATCAGTCACTCTTAGTACTATACTGTGACTCACACAGCATAACCTTAATTAAATTCCTGGTAGATTGTGAGATTTTCAGTGGGTAATGAGTATTTTTGAAAAAGTTTGCCTTGCGTTAATGTGCTAACTTTGTTCATAATGTGCTCAGTTTAGTCCTAGGAATCTTGTTTTTTTTTTTTTAAATTGGTTATTTAACGATACTATATCAACTACGAGGTTTTCTGGTATTGGCGAAATTGTTGACAGCGGAATTATATTTGGCTAAAGTCGAAGGATTTGCTGTAGAATTGCCTAATATTCTCCTTATAATTGGAGAAAACGTTGAAAAAAGAAAACAAAGTTGTTCGTTGTTTTCGTCAATTTGTTCATGCAAGTGATAGGTTAGCGTACAATCCAATCTGTTTCTACTCGTAATTATTAATCTACCATCTTAAATACCCCTCAGCCTGAAATTGATGTTAAATTAATGTAATAGTAGGCCTAGTCATCATTGTGCCATATGTGAAGAATGAGGATATGTTAGCTAGTTGAACCCCCCCATTAAGTTCATATTGTGATAATATAATAATATGCAACAGTCTTACTTTCGTATGCTCATAAAACTATCATAACTATCCCAATATGTCTTGCCCAACAAAAGTTACTTTGGGATTTTAGTTCAGGTCTGTATTGTAGAAACAAGTTCAAACTCTAGTCATTTGACTGACGGTACATTAAATAAATAATGTAATATTAATTATAGATAGGTAGTTACTAATGTGGTTTTATATTTTACAGGCTCATGCTCGTGCTTTCATTGTGGAAAAATGTGTGTCGACCATTGAAGGAGTGCGCAATGTTTCTGTAGCTCTGAAATCAATCATGACCCAGTTGTGTGAATTGTATGCAGTATATACATTACTTAATAACAAAGGAGACTTCCTTATGGTAAGAGGAATATTTCAGAAAGAAACAAATCCCAATTGAGGCACTCAGAAGCAAAGTGATACAAGTGACGTTTAGTAAGTTTTGAGATAAATGACTTTTAAGTTGAAAAGGAAATTAAAAAATCTGTTACAGGACTATGTTGCTGTAAATTTACAGTTGTGTATGTTGGTACCTATATTTTTTAACTTCTAAATAGAAATTATCTATTCTGAAACAGTTTAGGTAAAATAGGGTCCTAAAGTCACTTGTATTATTTTTCCACGAAAATATTTTTATGGAGAAGTAATATAAGTGCAACGGTTTTTAGTATTTGTATATTATTTAACCCCACCTAGGGAGTGCAGGACCTTATAGTTGGTGGTGGGGTTTGAGTACCTCGATGACCCTGAGAGCTATGCTGGCAGTAGCGTAGCTGCTGGTAGGGCCTCCCATGCTGGACAGGTCAAAGGAGAGAGGTCAGACGAAGAAGCACTCCAGAAGAGGATATCCAATGGCTTCTTAGGCGGATGAAGAGTTTAGCTCTCAACGGTGAAGAAGGCAGAAGAGATTACCTCAGGATAGGGAGCTGCTGCCTTGCAGGATGGGAGTTGGTTCTCCAAAGGCTAGGGGAAGACATCCTCGATTACAAATTACCTGGTCCTCTAGGTTGGGGGTTAGGCAGAGGGCTAGCAACCCATTACTGGAAAACAATTTACGCTGCGTTTCCCATGAAATATGATGCAGCCGGACGGATTAAAATATCCAGGCTAGAAAAGAGAAGAAACGAGGATGTTACAAGGATAATGAACATGGAAGAATCGGTGATTGCAAGAATTGAGAGTAGACAACTTCAGTGGTATGGTCATGTAAGGAGGATGGATGAGGGGAGGTGGCCAAACGTGCTACTTCAGTGGTCTCCAGCTGGTAGAAAGAAACGAGGAAGGCCTAGAAATTCATGGAGGGCTGGAATATTGAGGATGATGAATGATAGGGGACTAAATGAGCAGGATTGGAATGACAGACGCAGATGGAAAATGGGAATAAAGGGTAACCACTGAAAAGTGGAGAGACCCTCAAAAGTAAAAAAGTAAAGTATATTATTTAAAAGGAGAACAAGAACATTGCTTACAACATTGAAACATTCCTGTCTTAACAACATTTGAGCTTTCTTATTATCATATTATAACACAAAAGTTTCTGTATAACCGAAAGAATCAATCAATCTTCTTAATGTATCCAGCTGTTTGCTAACAACATAAAGTCCACTATAGTCTACTCAGTTCTTCTTTTTATGAGAAATGAGGGCTAGTTTGATCAGTGTTCATTACAGATGCCTGTTGCTAGTAGTCAGAGTTGGGATGTAGTCAATATATACTGCAGGGCTGTGTTTTCTGCAACTGGTACTGATGATTTTAATTTACTTCTTTTGTGGTTTATGGATGGACAGTATAGAAGAATGTATTCCAGATCTTCATCATGATTATTAAAAAATATAGGTTTATTTAATGATGCTCGCAACTGCAAAGGTTATATCAGCGTCGCTGGTGTGTCTGAATTTTGTCCTGCAGGAGTTCTTTTACATGCCAGTAAGTCTACTGACATTAATGCGATGGACCTGGGTCGGCATCGAACTCGCAACCTCGAGCACAGAAGGCCAGCGCTATATCGACTACGCTACTCAGGTCGACTAATCATGATTATTAGGAGTATCAGAAAGGTGAAATCGGTGTATGTACAATTGTGTGACAATGTGACCTGTTCTGGCTCTTGTTAAAAATGTTTGAACATGTCTGGGCAAGTTTTTGTACATTTCCAGGTCATTTGGTTTCTTTTGTATAGGTTGTAACATTTTTCCTTTGTCAGAAGAGAGCCAATTGTTGTTCCATACGCTTATAAAATGAGAGTTTACTGAAGCAAAAGCATTGGATAGAGATATCACTTGAAGAGGTCTTGGTTGCAAATATGTTGCCTGTTTTGCAATATTATCGACTTTCTTGTTTCTGGATATGTCACAATGACTAGGTATCCATTGAAATGTTATTTCCTTTTGGAGTTTTTTTAGTTTACTAGTTGTTTCTGAATTGGAATAATTCTATGTGCGTATAGGTTTGGTACATATTTAAATATAGCCCCCTTGGAGTCGGTAAGTATGCAAATAGGTTTTTCAGAAATTTGAGTAACACACTGAAGAGCAGCATCAATAGCTAGTAATTCAGTGTCAAGACTGGAGGAGGATGAACATGGTATGAAGTAACTTTCTTGATATTTTGGAATATAATACCCTGCTCCTGATGTCCCATCATCAGGGTTTAGAGATCCATCTGTATACATTTGAAGGTGATCCTTATATGTGCTGCAGATTAGTTCCATGACATGTAACTTAAGAATGTATGGAGGATCATTTTTGGAATGATTTCCAGGAATTTGTATGCTATGTTCTGGAGTTACCCATTTCCATGTAGGAATTTCGTTCACAACTGGAGTTTTAGCATGAGTGTGCCTGTGATATAGATTGGTATTTCTACTTTCTTTATTTTGTAGAAATTACACAGGATATTATCTGTCAGTTTGAAGAACATCTGAGATCTGGATGAGGCTTGCAATTTTAAATGAATTTTAGATCCTTTATTAATACATAGTGTCTGATTGGTTGAATATTACATTCAGTTTCTAGGGCAACAGTTGATGTGGTTTTTGGTATTCCGAAAGAAGAGGGTTAAGAAAACTTTTAATTTTAAATTAAATTATTCGCTGTCCATTAAGTCTCTAGCCTCATTTGAAGAAGTCATATCTCTCTCTGCTGCAACATCCATGTTTCTATCATGAAGTACATCTGTAGGACTTCTACCGCGAGTATATCTTGAACTTTATCTTCCACACACTCTTCCACGTCCATGTCCACGTCCACGTCCTGCAGTCATTATAGGCCCATCCTAATGCTTCAGGTCATCAAAGAAAGAGTGGTGTATGGGTGGGATGAATTACTATAGCTGTTACAAATTGCTCCACTTAGCAAAAGTTATCCTTATTGGATCACTGTATAGTTGGTCCAGCTCAATGTGTGCAGGCCTTCCACGAAGATGTTTCGAAAAGTCAGCGCTGTAATATATTACCTCTCTCCATTATGGGAAATGCATTAGTCATAAACAGAAGAAACGCAACAACACTATGTAAACAACGCACTTGTATTAGTTTGCCTCTCAGCCAAAACTCTGTATGCAATGTGATACAAGAGTAAGGCCAACATGGAGCAGCACTCACTGGAACTGCACTTATATTACTTTTTCTCTGAACAGAAGTGACGTTAATGATTTAGAATATACAGTACACTTATCTCACTTTTTAAAAAATGTCACTTGTATCACTTTGCTTCTGAGTGCCTCAATTGTGTTTAATTCTTAGCAAAAAACCACAGAACTTAATCATGTATAAAATTGTAAATAGAAGAGGTCCTAAGTTTGAGCCAGAGGTTTGCATCTGCCGGATTTAGTCAGGTAAGATGATCATAAAATAATGTTATAAATTTCAATCAAAGACACAACTATCTGCAAATGTTTATTTGCTACATGAATATAAGGTATATAAACGTTTTCGCCTTGTGGGGCATCATCAGATATATTAAAATTATGTGATCTGAACTTAGATTAAATAAGATTTATAAAAGCAAATATGAGCAGTGTGTGATACATGGTGATAAAATTTCATGAGTTATATGTATACTAATTGTAACAAGAAATAAGATAAAATGATGAATTTCAATGTAGTGTAAATTCAAATATGATTAAAATTGGAATTGTGTGTACATATAACTCATGTTACATTATAATACATATTTATCAAATAATATTATGCAAATTATGATCATGTTAAAATCAAATGAATAAATGGATAAAATCTTGGGTTAAAAGTTATTCAATGTTTAGAAAATGACACGTCTTGGAGAACTGTGTATTCTACCGAAGTTTGCAGTAACCGATGTAGGTTGATTGTAATGTGCGTATAAATTATCATTCATATACTGTAAACAAAGAAGTATGATTTATTTATACAAATTATTATTTAGTGATCAAATGGGATAGAAGTCTATTTTGGAGATATGAAAAAGTGTTAAGATTACTTACGAATACTTTGCTTGGTTATAATCTAAATGTTGTCCAGTTTCGATGCAAATAATGGTTATCCTTGATCCTTTAGATCTGAATAATCTATCTTTTATAATGCATATCGTTGATGAATTACTGTGTTTAATTAAGGAAACTGTGTGTATATGGAAGAATTCTGTAAAAACAAGAAATGTTGCCATTAATATTTCGATCAATTTGAACTATTTTAAGAGAAAAGTAATATGAGAATGAATAATTAATTCTATAAAAGCAAATATGGGGATATTAATTTGTATAATATTATATTAATAACGGTTTTAAAATTACTTACGTACGTATATGTCTCGGTGTAATTGGGAGTGTTGATGGTTTGAAGCAGACTGAAGTTGAGTGATCGTATGTGTTCTGCTGTGTAATGGCGGAGTAATATTGAAGGGAACTATTTGAAAGAACTAATCTAAGTTCAGATCACATAATTTTAATATATCTGATGATGCCCCACAAGGCGAAAACGTTTATATACCTTATATTCATGTAGCAAATAAACATTTGCAGATAGTTGTGTCTTTGATTGAAATTTATAACATTATTTTATGACATTACTAGACACATTTGAAATATAAAATGAATTGCAAAAAGGTAAGATGATGGTCCAGTAGGGTCTGGACACTACTAAGCTAGTATGCATCTGCCTGAACCCGTCCGAATTCTATCTGACACTCAACTTCAAATCTGACTCAAGCAGTGATACATTCTGCGAGCAGTGATAGTGCATGCCTGCAGAAAAATTATTTGACATTGCTGCATTATGATTATATTAATTTAATAATCTTTCTCCCAAATGTTTTATTAACAGTTCTCAAAAGAAAAATTTTAAATGTGATATAATTCTAATACAGCAAAGCAAAACAACTCTATGTAATTTGAGACAAACTTCAATCCTGGCAGCCAATTTCAACCATGATTATAGTAGTATCTATATCTTTAATTTGAACTGTGTCGGAAAATTTTACGAAAACTATACATCCTGTGAGGTTGTGTGATGTCTCAATCGAAAGCTAATAATATTAATATTGCGGGAAAATCTAAATGGTTTGTAGCGAAGGTCACAAAAAGCTTTAAATAAAAAAAAAATATATATGTGCATCCATCGCAGCAGTGTGTATACTATATGATAGGACATCCTGCATTTCATTTCACAGTGTTGTTCTGATGGCCATGGTTCACGTACTGGCTTTAAATGTATTAATACAGCTGTGTTAGGTTTTTTGAAGGTCATGAATGGTGTCAATAATGTGGACTTTGTGTAATAGGAAAGGCTATGGTTCAAATAATGAAATTTCAAACAATAAAACATTGAGTTTCCCTAAAACGATCAGAAATATATTTATCGAACCATTTTGTACATGCAAGATGTTGACGTCACAATATCGTGCTTTTCGAGGCCTCGATAATAATGATTTATTCATATTTCAACTGTAACATATTTTTTTCGTGTTTCAATATACGTGTGTGTTTTTATCTGGTGTTACTAAGAAAGTAATAGTGTAGTTACGTTGTTAATTTAGTTCTTCTTTATTAGTTCATTATTATGAGTGTAGCTGGTCGACCAAGAAAACGTGGTAGAACTTTTAGAAATGGAACTGCATCAAAAACTCATAAACGACTATACGGTATAGGAATAATGTTGTTTGTAACTCAGAGAAACTAGAGACTGTTGTAACTTTGTAGTAAAGGTACATGTGTTATTTATTTATTACCACCACCACCACCACCACCATCAACAACATCATCATCATCATCATCATCATCATCATCATCATCATCATCATCATAAGTAGCAGTATTATATTGTGGCTTTCAATCTCTATCAAGCAGCAGTTGCTGCTACAAGCCACTAGTTTGAGATTATTTTCCAGTCTCTCTATATCCTACTCGAGAAGAAATTTCGAATAGGGATAATTTTAAACTACAAATTTGTATTTCCCAACTTGGAGTTGTAATGTAGTAAGTCTACATGCTTACATTTAACACACTGAGCCAATCCTGTCTTTCTCCGCTATATCATGAAACTGATCCAAAGTTCTGCTTTTATTCGTGGACTTGGGTTGGGTATGCCAATTAATTTTCTAATTTTAAATCTTTCTTGAAGTTCAAAAAGCGGGGTCTCAGTTTGGCTAGACACGGTCACAATAATGTTGAGAGGTAACTGCAACATGAACAATACGTGATGTCAAAGCATGTCTGTACCCTCATGCTGCTTGCGTCATTCCTTTGCTGGCGCATGAGTCAGGAATATCAGTTGTATGTAATATTAAGAAGAAGTGAAATGTTGCAAAACACATTAAACATATCAGAAAGAATGTGTCATCTTCATGATATGGATTCTTGTGTTTAACAGTTCTCGAGTGTGACGTCAAGTGACATCGCCAGCATTCAGCAGTGGATGGAGATGCTGCTATTAGAACTGAGACCCAATGCAGTTGGAATTGTGGACGGCTTTGATTTCCACGACACTGCTCTGTCATCTACTCTTGGTGCATGGGATGGTCAGGTTTATGAACGCCTGTTTGAGGCTGCCTCACAGAGCCCCCTGAATAAAGAGTCTGTTAACCAATCGTTTCATAAGTACCTTAAACCATTCCTCAAATCAAGTATGTAAATTAAGAGTTCAAAATGTCATTAATAATGACGAGGAGAAGGACAAAGAATAGCTGGTCTCAAACACTGCTTTTATACATCACAAAATTCACCTTAATCATAAAGATTTGAATCTGAGTATCTGACATGGAAAACCGATAGTCTAACCATTTGATTGATGGTGTGTTATGTCAGACTTGGAAAGCTTGAAAGCTTCTGTTTTTAATAGACAGTATTATTTGAGAAGATCTAGAGAATTAAACATTCTCTCAAAAAGTTACATTGCATATATAGTATTAATAAATATGTTGTTTTTGACCAATGCTAAGGTCTTGGATTTCTTCCATTTTTCTGCTGGTGTTTTAATATTATTTCGTCGTCGTTCCTGCATAACTCCTATGTGCAAAATATAAAATTTTTCAATAGGAAGAAAAAAGCACATTTATTCATTCTATGACAGTGGTACATAGGAGATAGTGAATTCTTATATTTTCGAAAGAAAGAAAGATAATTACATATTAGAGATTTTATTATAGTCAAACCTTGATAACTGTCTTCTTCTAAAGCTAATGTTCTGCAAGATGTTAATAGGTGTTACGTAAAATGATGTGAATTAAAAAAAATTCTCATGCAGTTTGGATCTTCTCCACCAGTGACTTACAGTTCGAATTTTTTTAACATATTCATTGTTACGTCAACTGTCTACCGACTGCCTTTTATTGCAATGACACAACAGTGTCAGATGTCTGCAGTTGCTTTGTAAGAATACCTTCGCATGTACAAGTACCCAACTAATGCCAATATGAAATAAATGTTCCTTTTTGATACTTTTCAAGGAGCTGAAATAAACTAAGGAATGCTGTTACGATTCAAAGTATTAATGCACTAAGCAACAATGACGTCATAAAAAATCTGACGAAATTACATGTATTACTGGCATGGTACCGGTACCTACCAAATCGAAAATGAAGATGTCCTTGATGCGCAATATGTTTTATAAAACAAAATACTAGCCAACATTTCTAAGGCTCCCAGTAAACTTTGCAGACACATTTTACAAACCAGTGATTCTGAATACCAAGACAATTGATTTTATTTTCAAAAGAGAACGTAATTTACCAAGAAAAGTGCTTATCTTGACTAACAAATATTACATGTGCCAACTGTTATATCACTAATGTCACATAGGAGTTTTATTACTGTAGTGAGGCATTGAGTGATGATCTCTGCAGTTCATGTGAATTCTGCCGTTGAATTGTTATTCGGACTGGAGCTTTCAAGCAATACACATCTGTATGCAAATGAAAGTTTACTTTCTGCATGTTGAACTCATGTGATGGTGCATTCGCAAATATGTAAGTATAGAATTATTGTGAGAGAAAAATGGAAACTATATGAACTTATATCACTTGACACAGGAACCCACAATATAATATGATAAAATTAATTGGCTGGATTACATAAATATCACTTGTACTAGAATCTTTTCAGATTGGTACTTCAGAATGTACCTGGGAACACTGGTTAGAATAATAAAGCCGGAATTTTATCATTCAAAGCATGATGTTGTAAAAAGTCAGTTGTGTTCCGGGGACACTGATTGTTACTGTTGGCTGTATTTATTGTTGCTAACCAATTTCGCTATTGTGAATGTAGGGTTACTTGTCTTAAGAGGTTTTATTGTAATATAATTAATAATGTAATTGCTTTGTAATATAATTAATTTTAATCAATATTGTAATGTAAGTCATTTAGTCGTAGAGGGACTTAGTTATGAAAAATCAAAATGTTAAATAAAGATATTGGAATTTTAAAATGGAAAATGATGTACTGTACATTGAGAAAATACATTTACCATTACCTTGCTTATTTTAATTCAGACTCCATTCCTATTCGTCAAGTGGATTCATTTACTTCCAAATAAACCATATTTAATGTGTGTGAACTCATAATAGTTCTACCTGGTTGTGTATCAGCATTGAGAATTGGTGGCAGTATCTCTTGTCTGGCAACATCTTGTTTAACTGTGTAGTTGAGGAGCTTTATCATTTCTACCATAGTATTGTATGTTGCCTAACAAAGACCTACTTAAACAGGCGTCTATATGTGACACATGGAAATGTTTTGAATATACAGAATGTTTACTCGAATGTACTTAATTTCAATTTCCTGTAAAAAGTAATAGGTTAAAGATATAATGAAACAGAAAGTAAGGTATCATCTGAAAGAAAAACTTATCAATTTTGTAATGTTTTCAATTACACCAAAAGATGGACCAGAGGTCGGGTCATGAACTTCCGTGTCCGTCATCACGTCATCACAGGAAAGTGTGCAGATAGTGCTCCAGTTCCCTGAGTTAAATCCATTGCTAGTGTACAAAGAAGATTTAAGCATGTTTAACCGATATGCACTAACTCCATGACATTATGCTCTTGAAGGGCTTCTGACACCACTTCACATTAAATTTTATCAAATGCTTCTTTTATATCTAGAAATACTCCAATGGTAATTTCCTTAAAAGCCAGCGCCTTCTCAATCTCAATAGATGGGACATCATGAAGCACTGCTTCTGTAGATTTACCTGGTAGATAGGCAAATTGGTACTTGTGTAAAGGAAAATCCTTCAGCACTTTGTCCCTAATGTGCCTATCCACTAATCTCTCCAGTGCTTTAAGAAGAAATGAGGAGAGGCTTATTGGATTATATGCCTTGGCGTAGCTAGGTCGCCCAGGTTTGGGTATAAATGTCACCTTGGTCTGTCTCCAAGCCAATGGAAAATAACCAGAGGCTAGGCAGTCCCTGCAGTGAGTCAATTCCCTGTTGGAGCAAAGCATACATGATCGAATCAGGACCTGCGGACTTATATGGTTCAAAAGAATTAATGGTCCATCTTACTTTAGTAATAGTGATCACATTCCTGACCTGGTTCCAATCCTCTCTGCTCGAACATAAACGGAGCAGATTTGGTCCCCCAGATCAGTCAATTGATCACTGTCTATCACTTTTGAGTCCGAAAAATGAACGCTTGTTAGATGAACCAGAGTTTCCATACCGGACTGTGCGTAACTACTATTTTGTAGCTTGATTGTGCTTACTATCTTGTAAGCACCTTTAGCCATTAGCATCACGAGTCTTGCACTGCTAGGAATGTTTTCCATCTCCTCGCAGTGCTCCCTCCAAGTCTGTTTTTTGGCTTTGCGTATAGCCTTATTGTAACTGGTAAGTTCTCTTCGATAGGTGGTCCAATCACCAGTTCTTTGTGCAAGCTTGTGCTTGTTTTACGTGTAAGTTCGCTTAGCTCTTTAGAGTACCAAGGAACTTGCCTTGGCGAGCCAGCAACCTTAGCTTGACAATTATTATGATAAGATAGGAGAATGGACTGTTGCAGCTGGTTAACTGCCAACTCCATATCTATTATAGAACGAATGTTCCTAGAGATACCCGATACCAAGTGCTGAAAGATGTTTTTCATATCCAGCCCAATCAGTTTTCCTCAGGTTTCTATTGATCACTGGATTAGTGCTCTAAGACTTAATTCTAAAGTACATGTACCTATGATCAGATGCAGAAGTGTCCGATGATACATGGCCAATTTGAAACTAGGTCCTCAGCTAATTTAGTCCTTAGTGTTATGTCGATAACTTCCCTCCTCTGTGAATTAGCAAAAGTTGGTTCATCACCTTTGTTAAGAATATTTAGATCAGTACTTACAAGATATTCTGCCAGCTGTTCGCCCCTTGGATTGATATCACTGCTTCCCCACAGCACATGGTGAGCGTTGGCATCAGTCCCTAAGATAATTTCCTTGCTAGTCTTGTTGCAGTGGGCAATTAATCTTTTCACTGTCTCCGATGGTGGGTTGGGTTCAACATAAGGGAGGTATGCAGATGACTTTTATTGTCCTCTTTCTGCCCCCTTCCTTTGCGGATGTTTCAATAATTGTCACATCCCTAGAACAAAACTTCACGTGGAGCAAAGCATTAATCCACTTTCCAACATAAATGCAGGTTCTTGGCTTTTCAGTATTGGGACTATAGAGTGTGTTCCCAGTACAGTTAATTCCACTGATAAAAACTCTTGTATATCCAAGGTTCTTGAATAAGAGCAATGCCCATATTTTCCTGAGCTAGCTTCTTGCTCAATATAGCAGAAGCTGCCTTACAGTATTGTAAATTAATTGGAATTATTTTCATAATTAAGAAATCAAAACACTTACCTTAGACAGCCTCTTGAGTTGAAGTCTCCCCAGAGATCCCAATGTCCATGGACTCCAGAGAATCCTCCTCCTCAGCTGCTGCCTCCTGTTCTTCCTGAACCGCTTTTTTACTGGGATCGAAAAGGATCTTAAAGAGACCCCTGTCCACCCCAGTAAAGGCAGCCAGTCCTTTGTCCGTGATTTTGGCAGCTGATTCCTCGTCAATCATGATTAATCGCTACCCAATAGAATCAGTCTGCCTGTGAACTACTTTCCAGAGCTCTGTACAGAGCCCTTGGTTAAGCAGCTGTATGCGTTTAAGGAGCACTTTCGGATCACTGGTTGTTTGATCCCAGGTCCTAAATGCACCTTAAATGGTTTCGGAAAGTCTTTAGTTTCCACCACCTTAAGGACAAAATTGTCCCTGATTTGAACTCCATTTAGATGTCTTTGGAGCCAGTTGCAGGATTCCTGATTCTCACATTGGTAGATCATCGACTACAAGCTTGTCATCAGGATAAGATACCCCAATGATGGCCATCTTGTATGAAGCCAAGACTTCCCTATAGGAGACTCCAGGTTCAGTACCCCTGTGTCTCTTAACAAGTTTGGCTTTAGTCAAAGGTGGTGTGCCTATACTGGCCCTATTCTTTTAGAAGTCTCTGGGCCAGCTTGGCTCCCACTACAGCTAGGTTGAGGAAAGGGACCCAGTTGCATAGCGCTCCCAATTCCTTTCTCCTTGGTCCTAGCTCTTTGCAATTTTCTTCTAGCTGCCCCTGATAACTTTTTAGTGGTCAGGTGAAGCCAATTAATAGAAGAAGCAGTGATGCCTATTTCCTTGTTAGGTGATAGGTTTCCCTCAACTGGAGAGTCCCTGTCACCCCTCTTTGTTTTCAAATCTTGTTTAAGTAGTTCATCCATTTGGAGTCCCATGAGTGCCGGGGAAGTAAAGGTCACCCAACACAGAGCTCCAATTGTATTGGGAAGGCTAAATACTGCAGGGTTTTTGCCTGGTGCCTTGCAGAGATCGTTAGTGACACTTATTCTACTAACTCCAGTGCCATACAGCCCTCAGCACGATGCGTTTACACCTTGGCTTGAGTAGACCAGAGCCCATATATAGTAGCGGTGCTGCAGCTGGATTCCCTTTGGGTTTCATTGGATACACACAAGCCCCCCTCACCAACTTCAAGGTCATGTGGCTTGTAGAGGGGACAATCTTGAGGAAGAAGAATGGCCAACAGAATAATAAAATGAAGCAACTGAAGTTATCGCACAAACTGGAAAGTATGGAAAATGAAGAAAATCATTGGCATATATTAATACCGACCACCCAGCTAAACAGAGGTTAAGAGAAGATCGGAATTCGAACTGGGACAAAAAAAATACGTAACAGGTGATGGACAATCTGTTCAATCAACAGTTGTGATGGAAAGTAACTATTATAACGAGATTGTTGACCAGGTATGTATAGACGACAGAGAATTGACTGAATTGCAGAGCTAGCACTTCATGCCAGAGGAAGCGAGACAGAACCAGGAAATGCTGAAATCAAGAATACATAAGAAGAAAACATATTATGTGAAGAAATCAGATAAGAGCAGCTTAAGTACCACAAGTGCAATGAAGTTTAGTGACACGTCTAAAAATTCAAGTGATTCAGGAAGTGAATTAATTAGCTTAGTGGAAAGGAAGGTCAGTGCCGAGAGGGGAAGTGGAAGTGTTTCTGTGCGTGCAAGGGCTGAAACAGGGAGAAGTGAAGAGAAGGAAAAGAAAGACGAGTTTATAACAGAAAAGGGTGAAGTGGATGTGTCTGGACCAGAGATGGTTAAGGACATAGTAAGTAAAATAAAAAATAAATTATAAGAGTATAGTAGGAAGTTAAGTGAAATGATAGAGATAATGAACATAGGCGAGGAGTATGATGGGAGAGGCTAGCTAGGATAACGAAATATAGTATGTAGAAAAGATGTGAGATGAGAAAATGGAATGTGCAATAAACAGACATAATAATGAACATATTGGATAATGACGTAGTAAAGTTTAGTTACGAGTGTTATTAGAAACAGTGTGTTCGATATACATTAAGTGAATTGGAAATCAAGAAAGGAGTTGTGAAAGTGTCAATTTTCAATTATCTAAATTAAGTCGTTAGATTTTAAAGATGGGAATCCTCTGGGGTGGCCGGTCCTTTGGGGCCACCAGGGTCATGCCCCACCAATATTTCGTGACCCATAATTTTTTTTCTCATTTCAAATATGTATTTTTTTTTCAGGACAGTACTGGATTCATAATTGTTTCACTAAATTTCGTCACATTACGCGATGTGTGTCAGTAAAGGTCAAAGATTGTATGACACTAAATATTGTGAGCTTGGGCCCGCGTCAAAGGGCCCCATAACTTGAATCACTTTAGCGCTCAACTGCCATGGTGCGCGGCGTGCACTGTCTCTTTCACTACCGACGGAAACTCACGAAGTGTTACGAATATATTATGTTTAGTTCTGGGTTTCGTCCAAGCTAGCCCGTCTGACGGACGGAAGCAAGTGTTGCAGGTATTTGTTCTGTGAGTCACAGTGAATTAATTCTAGACAATGCTTCTAAGTTTAAAATATTTGGGACGGTAAATATCGCAGCACAAATTGATTCTGCGGTCAAATTTCAATCCAGAAATGCAACGAACAGGTCACAAAAAAAAAAAAAAAAAAAATCAACAACAGGCATATACTAGGGAGAATAATTGTTGATTCTTTAGTATTTTGAGGAACTCTCAAATTATCAGTGAGGGATCATAACGAAAATTAGGGATCGGCAAATCGGGGAAATTTGTTAGACTTGTTATCTTTACTTGCCATTCTTGATAATGTATTGGATGAACACTTAAACAATAGTTTTTAAATATACTTCAAACACTATACAAAATGAATTATTCGACAGTATGTATGAGGTATACATCGAAGATCTGAAACAGAACATTAATTCTACAGACTTTGTTGCCGTGCAGGCTGATGAAACAACAGACATAACCTGCAAAAGCCAATTTATTATTTTGAGGTGGGCTACATAAAAGGTTGTAAATCAATGGAAAGATTTCTTTCTTTCTTTTAAAGAGGTAAACAATCGCACGACTAACTGTCTAAGCAAGGTTCTAAAATAAAGTCTACAACCTTTCTATTTAGAAAATAAATTCGTAGCTCAAGCATATGATGGTACTGGTGCTACAAATGAGTGGAAACTATGTTGGCCGTTGGGGTCGAGATTTTGTTGCAGAAAACTATTTCCTTGTGCGAAATTTTTCACTGCTGCGCTCACAAGCTTTTAGTTATAAAAAGTGCATGTTCAAAACGCATTAACCAATATATGCCCAATTTTTTTTTGGTAAAAATTTGACGAAAACCGAATATTTCTAAGCTCTTATACCAAAATTAATGCCAAATGCTGTTTTAGACTTTTTCAATGCATGGACATTTAGATAAAGGTTGGGTCGAAAACGGCCCAGTGGGAAAATCAGGTACAGTAATGCCATATATTACCGGTACTAAATCTATATACTGTATTTATTTTCAGAACCTCACAGCGGTCTTTATAATTCATGCAATATAATGAATAATGCAATGTACCATTTATGTTATAACAGAAGAAGAGTGTATAACTTATTTCTTAACCAAATGGAATTCAGAAAAACATTTGTCATGTAGGGGTATTTCACAGTGGCGTATGCTGAACCTGGATTATGGGTGTTCTGTTAAAAACATATAATTGGTCTATAGTCGCACGAGTTTAGTAGAAATTTGAAATTCATTAACTACTCGTGCTACGTGAGTAAATAAACCATCTGCTGTTCTATTAGTACTAACATCTACAAAGCCCAAAAATCTTTCGTAGAAATAGCGGAGAACTGTAAATAGTTTAGATTTGTTTTCAATATCAGAAGTTTCATCAAGTATTATAGCTACAAATGAAACTGAGTTAATTTAATTTTTTATTTCTTCTTTTTCTACATCAGTAATAGCTTTTATGTTATTTTGAATCAATGGAGAAGTTCCTGGAAACACTGTGGAAGAATTTAGATGGTTTTCTAAAAGTAAATCGTATTTTCTTAACACATTAAAAAATTCTAAAAAATTTCTTCTATTCAAAGAACTATCTGATTCGTCATGACCCCGTAGAGGGAGCTCCTGGTTAGCTAGAAGACAAATAGCGTCAATGATTCGTATTAATACATCTCTATTTTTCTTTACCCATTGGAATGAGTTCTTCGTTGATCATCAAGTAAAGTATCAATTCACTTCAATAATTTCAAGGGAAAAATTGTTCCGGGGCCGGGTATCAATCTCGAGACCCTTTGCTTAGCGCACGAATGCTCTACCGACTGAGCTATCCCAGGAACCATACATGACACCGTTACAGTTCTTCCCTTTATATCCACACAACTCATTCCCATTTAAGTTGTGTGGATATAAAGGGAAGAATTGTGATGGTGTCATGGGATAGCTCAGCCGGTGGAGCATTCATGCGCTAAGCAAAGAGTCCCGGGATCGATACCTGGCCCCAGAACAATTTTTCTCTTGAAATTATTCAAGCCTGCTTCACAGGAAGCTTCTCCCTGAAAGTCAGATTTGCATATCAATTTCACTGTTTGCCGAAAAGTTTTGATTTCAGGAAACATTGTACGTGAGTTTGAGATTTTGAATGTTTTTGCTGTGCACTACACATGTGATTGAAGTCAGCAAATCCATATTTACTCCAAACCTCATTTTTGTTAGAAAACAATAAGCATTGCCAGCAAAATAACCTGTTTGAAATTTCACAATCTGTTAACCATTCTACATTTTCATATTGTGAAGTAGAAAAATGTGTAATGTATTGTCCCCTTTTTGTTTCATATTGTTGCACTAAATTCGGAAGTGGCGGGGAAGGTCTACCCTTATTCACTATATGTAATTATTTCCTTCTAGTGGGCGAGAAGAGAATGATTCCTGCAAAAGATATTTTATAGTATACATTTTCAAGTGCTATTATCATTAAACAAGTAATTTAAATTGTTCACCTGCATTGGCACACAGCTATGAATCCTAATAAAACCTAAACACAGTAAATTCACTCACACAAGCAGTAAATACACACGTCAAACACAATATTTTATAAGACTACATTTGACAAGTTGAGCTGCCTGTATACAGGACGACCTGCGAGCTTGAGAGAAGTGAGTATTCCCACCACTCCACCATGCGTGTGCAGAGAATTATAGCAGTAACTCTCAACCGAGGATGTTCTTTTGTACGGGCTGGACAACCACACCAGACCTCATTCCACTTTGTCAGACAGAGCGTAGCCTACATTATAAAACAAAAGCCATTCTGGGGATGGTGAGCACATTCAACCAGCCGGCATTTAAAATATTTACATGGTAATAAATTAAAATTAGTCTTGAACTATATACGTCAACTTCCATTGCGATTACCACGCATTTAAATTGTGATAAATTAAAGTTATTGTTGCATTATATAAACAACTTAAAAAAAATGAGATTACCGAATTTACAAGGTGTCCAGCGCACACTTTGAACATCTGCAATATACGCCCCTGGTATTTCACATCAAGCGCATCCTTTGTTGTTTTATTGTGACATCCTGCACATCGGTAACGAAGTTGCCATGTCAGTCATATGTTATCCTCTACGATCAACTCTCACAGATGGAGAAATATGTTATTTCATTTGGTCTGTGTACCGTTTGTCCTACTTGAAGGAGTGCTCTGCCGTACTTCTGTTGTGATGCTGGAACATCACTTCTCTAAAATATTGGCATGTACAGTACCATTTGTTGCACTAGATTCCAATTCTATAATTCATTTGAAATGTTATTGTCCATTAGGTCTACTCCCCCAATATTTCGGTTGTAGTTGCAAATAATATTAGACTGAGGTATTTCTATCCTTTTTTTCTCTTTGAAGGAGAGTCTATTTTCCTTTGGAATAGGTACAGCTGCACTTTGATTGGATAACACTATGACCACAGCATTGTCCTTCCACCTGACTGCAGCAATATTATTCTCTTTGCATATGAGACATTTATAAACTCTGCTAACTATATTATTCATCTCTTGGATGCCATCAATGGGAAATTGTCAACTGTCCGAAGACAGGTCTGAACTTCACAAGTGATACCAACAAGGCACCACTTATGAGACAATTAGGCCAGGAGATAATGGGGTAGGGTGGCCAGTTCCTTTCCCCCTCCACTGTATACATCGCCGATTAGAAATTATCAGGCTTATTTTCTGTTATAGTACCAATAGCACTGAAGTTGCCATTCCCTAAGGCACAGATGAATTTAACAGACGTAAAAAAATTATTGAAGTACAAATACAGAGAGAAGAGTTGACTGGGGAATTTCTGTTTGTTGGCTCACAAAGTACTGGTAATAAGTGATATTCTCTGAGCCCAAGCTTATTAATATTTTCAGTACGGCCTTGATGAATATCAAAAGACATACAATACCCTACCTATTGATCCATAACCCAAGTTTTACAGCCGAACCGATTAGATTTGCCATCTTCATTCCTACCCTGGATGCCAAGCTCAGCACTTGTATTTAGTTGGTTATGGCATAAATGACCAGAGTTGTTATTACCGTCTTCAACTGGGTCATGCTTTATCATCAGCAATACCAGTTGGAAGAAATAGGTATAGACCTAATGGCAGAGGCAGCCCGTCCATAAGAGCTGCGGAGCTGCAGCGCTCCCTGCTTTGACAGGAAAATAAAAATAATATTTATTTTAATTTGTAGAAGAATTGTTACAGCTTTTATTGGTAAATTGCTTTATATTTCATCTGACCGGGAATATGTACTATTATCTTATCCATTATCTTTTTGCGCGTTGACTGTACTGGAATTGACACTGCATTCAAAGTCGTTCTGGGATCTGCAGGGTGGGACTGATCATAAAGAGTGTGTATTGCTTGGTCAGGGGGTAGAGAGGTGAAGGGAGGCAGAGAGAAACTGCCGCTGTTTAAAACCCATGCACTGGCTTGCAAAGCCAGGTGACAAGGGAAGATCTTTCCTCCCCTCCCACACCGCTATTGTAATGCTACGTCAAATGGATTCTCTATTCCCTTGAAACTTAATGACAACATTTTTATTTTCCCTTCAAATACTTATTGTTGTAGAATCTTATCGAGTTAATATAACGAAATTAATATTCTCTTTTGCCTTATTATTACGTATATATCTAGCCTCCAGCAGAACCTAATATTTGCCTTAACTCATAATGATTGCACGAGTATAATCCTTTTGATATAGCACGTAAAATACGAAAGAGACTTCTTTTCCAGTTTTAGAAAATTGTTGACCATCAGTATATCTGAGTGTTGCTTTGGTGTGACGTTTTAGTACCATAACTTAACCAGTGCAAATGTGCAAGCATGAGTGTGTGTGAATTACAGAATATTAATTTTATTTTTCTTAACTTTCCCTTGCGGAGAAAATTGATGTAATGAAGTGAAATTAAAGGGTCATTCGTTACCCGACTTAAATCTTACTCAAGCTTCATCCAGCCGAAATAGTGCATATATGTAAGGAAGTATAACAATGAAATTTACGCTGAGCATTTGTAGTTGCCTCCTCTTCGGTGGTGCCACTGCATAGACTAGGACTGGTGTGACAGATTTAGCACATTTTCCCCTAAAAATTAAAAAGCACGAATCTTCGCAATCTCACCTGAAAAATGTTGTTTCATTGGCTATGTTAGGCAAAACTAATATTGCTGTGCAATTAAGTGAAACGAACAGAACAAACATTCTCAAACATAATCAAGAAGTGAGAAAAAATCGTGAAATTAATTTAAAAAATATTGATTGTATCAAATTTTGTGGCCAATATGAACTTCCCCTTAGGGACATGATGAAAAAACAATTCGAAGAATCCTGGTATATTTCGTGGATTGCAACAGTTCGTGAGTAATCTAAACGAGCCTCTCAAAAATCATTTGGAACATGCCACTGTTTGAAGGTAATTCTAAGACAATTCAGAATGAACAGGTAGATAGCAAGTTAAGTGTCTGCCGATCAGAAATTCAGACTGAAATCGATGATATTAGTTTTTTTTTTAGCGATTAGCAAATGATGCCATAGACATCTCCCAACTAAGTCAGAAAGTTTTGGTTTTTCGATATGTAGTGCATTTATTTTTGTCCTATACTGATTAGTAATGGTATCAAGAAGTGGAATTTGTATGTACCAAAATCTACTGCAGCTCTCCCAATCCACAAGTTCACGAGCCGCCACTGCCTAATGGAAATATTTTCTCAAGTTCCTGTAACCCCCTTCTCTTCTTAGAATATCCAAAATCTTGTGCATATTTACACTGAGAGGCCAAACAGTAAAGGCAATAAATAAGATTTTAGATATATGTGAAGAAGGTTAAACACAGCAATGAATGTGCCCACTAGGTCTGTTACCAGTCTCCCTGCATTGCATAAAACACCATATAATTATTTCTAACCTATGGACATATAGTCTTATATGCCTCAGCTGAAAATGTGTGTACTAATTTGAACAAAATGTGTAATAGTTTATTACGAACCTTGGATCATTTAGGTTCGTCTGTAGTTATAAATGCAACGTGTAATTATGTCAGCCACAATAATGCTCATCTATAGAGAAAATTGTGCGGGAAGAAAGAAATGATCCGCAGTAGTGTAAGTAAATAACAATCTCATAAACAATAAAAGAGAAAAAACCTTTAATAATGGAAATGAAACTAAAATTTCTGGTGGAGGGGGGGGGGGTCGAAAATGACTCAGTGGGCATACATGGGTTAAATCAATTCAAAACGTATTAAATAAGTGAAGTTGTTTTTTTGCAAATATTACCGAGTTCACAATATTCTTCTCCACTTCAGCTAAACGCAGTGACCTACTGCAATGTGTGTGCAAGAAGCGCATACCAACCATTTCAGCAACACGATGGAATTTTCAGTCCTGAGTTGCATCCTCAGTCAAGGAAAAAAAAGCGGAGGTATTGCATTGCTTCGAAAGGATTGAAGAGGGAGATGACTCAAATGAATGGGATGATATAATAGTGAGAGAAGCTTTTGGCTTAAAAAAACTTGTTAAATAATGAATTTTCGTTTTTTCTAATTTTCTTTTATGACTTGATGAAATATGTTGATATATTATGCAATATAATACAGATGAAAACTGCAAATATATTGAGCAATTATCTGATGCATTACAGCATTTTGAATCAGCTGTAATGGAAATAAAAGAGAACACTAACAGATATGAAATAAATGTCGATCAATCAATCTTCTTAATGTATCCAGCTGTTTGCTGACAACATAAAGTACACTATAGTCCACTGTAGTCTATTCAGTTGTTGTTTTTCACGAGAAATGAGGGGTATTTTGATCGGTGTTCATTATAGATGCCTGTTGCTAGTAGCCAGAGTTGGGGTGTACCATAGTCAATATATACTGCAGGGCTGTGTCTTCTGCAACCGATACTGATGATTTTAATTTACTTCTTTTGTGGTTTATGGATGGACAGTATAGAAGAATGTGTTCCAGATCTTCATCATGATTATTATACCACAGACAAGTAGGATTATCAGAAATGTGAAATCGGTGTAGGTACAATTGAGTGACAATGTGACCTGTTTTGGCTCTTGTTAAAAATGTTTGAACATGTCTGGGCAAGTTTTTGTACATTTCCAGGTCATTTGGTTTCTTTTGTACAGACTGTAAAATTTTTCCTTTGTCAGAAGAGAGCCAATTGTTGATCCATAGGTTTGTAAAATGAGACTTTACTGAAGCAAAAGCACTGGATAGAGATATCACTTGAAGAGGTCTTGGTTGTAAATATGTTGCCTGTTTTGCATTATTATCGACTTTCTCGTTTCCAGGTATACCACAATGACTAGGTATCCATTCAAATATTATTTCCCTTTGGAGTTTCTTTTAGTTTACTTAGTTGTTTCTGAATTGGATTAGCTGCAGTAACACTCTAAAAATTTTACAATGGAACTCTAGATCTTTAAGGAACAAAATGGATTTGTTAAAGCAAGAAAATAAATGTCGATGATAAAGACGAATGTTCGTTTCCTTCAAGAAAAAGGCTGAAACTCAGTAGGCATGTAAACTTGTCAGTAGATGCCAAAGAAGTATGCAATATCATATCAATGAATTCAATAGACGTTTCCTGCAGTCACATATATTTGGCAGCTTTAATATATTTGATCCAAAGAAATTTGCTTCAGACACAGATAAGTTCCTCACCAACCTGGCTAATAATTTCGCAAAAAATTACTGTCCTTTAATTTCGTAAGAAAAAATTATTAATGAATTATCAGTGATCTATCGAATTCAAACATTCAAAGACATTTTCTCTGTGTGTGATTTGTTCAGTTTTTTTGTGGATTACTCCTTTCAAGATTCATTCTCTGAAGTGGGGAAAGCCCTTCGAATCGCACTAACAACACCTGAGTCAGAACAGAGTTTCAGCACATTAAACATGATAAAAATATTTTTCAGAAATACCATGGGTCAAGATAGGCTGAATTCGTTGGCATATCCATCAAATTCCGAACTTCAAGAACAGGGTCATCGAAAAGTTTTCCAGCCAGGATAGACGAGCACATCTTCTTTATAAATAATTCTGCAAATTGGTGAGTTTAATGTTGAATTTACATTATTATGTAGTTGGTAGTTTTAGTTGTATTGTGCTGAATTAATTTTTAAGCAGAAACAATTAACTAAAATGAAATAAAAAGTCTTGGTGCATAATTTAACATATACCGCAAAATTTGTGAAATATCTGGCCCCACCAACAAAAATGATCACGAGCCGCCACTGACTAAAGGAAGGAATCAGCATTTATGTAAAATACATGAGGTCTGAACTGGCAGTCTTGTCAGATTTGCTGGAGCACATTAGTTATTTTGAACCATTCAGAACTGTTGTTGGATTGTACGAAACTGTCATCTAAGAAGCACAGGATTTAAAAGTGAAGTCTAGAAAAATGTATGACTTTAAAGACGCTGGTCTAGTGTAGATATTAAATATCTAGTGTCTTCAAATTTTGGAGATTACAGTTTATGTGTAGCTATCTGACTTGTTTTTCTTACGTATCTGTTGCTGTTTTATCTATTACAGCAGATGCAAAGCAAATTTATAAATTATAAAACAATATATTTGCATGAAAACGATTAAATGAAGATACGAAATGAATGACAGTGTGACTGGAGACGAGTGTTCATAATAAGTTGTGTGACTGTTCCTTGTGTGTGTTGCGGAGCAATATCTGGTAACTTTGTCATTCCTCAACTGCTTTCTTTCACCCCCCCCTTCTTTTTTCGATCATGCAGCTGTCTTTTGTACAGACACCTTTAAAAATCGATCGGACAGAAATTTGATATTTATAATGATGAAGAGAGAGTGGAACAGAGAAAAATTCTGTCAGACATTGGGATTTGAACCTGGGTTTTCAGCTCTACGTGCTGACGCTCTATCCACTAAGCCACATCAGATTCCCATTCCAATGCCGGACAGAATCCTCTCAGTTTAAATTCCACCTCTTAGGCTCCCTCTGCATGGAAATATCATGTACTTCGGTACATTATAATATATTGATATTTATAGTTATGTGTAGTTTATATGCATTATTATTTGATCATTCAACATGGGTATTTAAAACACTATATACAGTATGTAAATGATTTCTGTATATGAATTTATTTACGATATATTTTTGCATGTATTTTGATCAAGAAATATGGAATTACAAGGAATATTGGCTAGAAACTAAATTAAATAAAATTCAATAAATGTTGTGTATTTCAATGTAAAAAAAATACTGTCATCCAGTGTTTAATATTTCTAAAAAAAATAATAAAAAGAAGAAGTATATTATATGTGCATGTATCTCTATGCCATGAACTGCCATCTAGAAACAAATGATTACGTGTGTATGTAGCCCTATAGTGTGAATGTGTTGTTTTCGTCCATATATTATACAAGACAAAATGGAATATAATTACGTCTGTTATCAGAAATAAGTCAATTAAATGCATGTTGTGTGCATTAAAGTACAGGGAATTGTTTTTACACATAACATTCATATTAATTTCACCGTGGGTCGTGTCATCAAATGTAAAGTTATGAGATATCTGAATCAACATTAACTCTTGTCAGTATTTAAGTTTAAATTTGTCGTTACCCTAAACTTTCGGTCAGAGCGTGGTGCCGACCACACCACCTCATTCTAGTGCCGAGGTCATGGAAAGCATGGGGCTCTACCTCCATGCCCCCCAAGTGCCTTCATGGCATGTACGGGGATACCTTTACCTTACCCTAAACTTTAGCAAGAATTTGAAAAAGAAAATAATTTTATTGATTCTGCTGTATAATAATGATTACAATTTATAAAAGTTTGATTTCATTTCTCTGACATACTATAAATTAATGAATCTGGACTCAGAAATCATCACTGATAGTGACGTCCTTTTATTAGTGTATTCTGATAAAGGACGAAAAGTTAGAGTTGTTGAACAACATTTGGCCAAATACCTAGTCCGTTAAAACTGATTTGTAATCTCTCTTGTGTAATAGTTATATTCTACTTTGCATTATAGAAACATGCTTGCTCCTGTATGATGAAGGAGCATTATTTTATTTTGAGTCAGAACAAAAATCGCACAAGAAATTAATTAATTTTTATGTTTAATCAGAAATACTTTTAAATCAGTTGAATAGCAAAGTCATTCCTGTTCTTTTGAGAAAGTTTGAATCGCCAAGATAAATATGACAGCATTATAATTATGAAAGTTGTATGTATTTTTTTTTTTTAATGTTAGTGTTACTCATCACTTTTACTGATAGTTTAATGCCACGTCATTTAATTATACAGCATGTGTATGAATGACTCGCAGTCTTCATTATGTATAATTTTTTGTATAGGCATAGTCCTGCACAATTTTATTACAATACTCAGCATTTCCTATCACTGTCACAATTCTATTTTTAAAATAACATTCCTCTATACTTCAAATTGTAAGAATTTCAGTACTGCATGGGAGTTTTGTGGAACCAAAACATAGGCTATTTTCTTGATACAAATTTTAGTTTTACAGTACATTTATACATGATCATCTAATATATAAAAGTGTGTGTGTGTGTGTGTGTGTGTGTGTGTGTGTGTGTGTGTGTGTGTGTGTGTGTGTGTATGTATGTATGTATGTATGTATGTATGTATGTATGTGTTCTCTATGCAAATCTACACACTTTGAACGATATGTGCCAAAGTTTGCACATTTAACCTTCATAACCAGGAGAAAAACATAGGCTATATTAAAATTGTGCGAATGGACGTTAAATTAATTAAAAAATAAAAAATAGAAATAAATACGAACAAACATTCATGTATAAGATTAAAATGCAATCTTCTACAGTCAATTGCTTTTTTTTTTATTATTGTCTGTTGTATTCAACATCGACTTTCAAGAGGCCATGGAAATTAAAATACGAAATTAAATGACATTGTTGATACACATCATGAAGGCTAAAACTAGATAATTCGTGCAATAAGTATCTTTATGGCGCAGTCCAGGACCGTATTATGAATTTCTCACTGCCTGCTGGATCGCATCCTATAATTGCGTAAACTGTCTGCTCAATCAAAGTTATTTTACCGCTAGGTGGCAGGCAGTGCCCACCGCTATTAACATTATCAGTATATGCAAAGTCATTACCTGCCACCTAGCAGCTGCTCGTGCATAACCGTTGGTTGGGTAGGCAGTATAAGCAGCCATAGGATGTGATCCAGCAGGCTGTGGAATTTCTCGATGCAGCTGTAGATAGTGAGCAGACTGTGTTTTATCTAACCGAATTCTAGAAATCTTTCAAACTACAAGGATTGCTACCATATAATTTACTTAATATTGAATAACCAGAAGTAATATTGCGAAATATTGACCCACCAAAATTATGCACCAACAAGAATTGGTGTGAAGCACTCATGCGAAACGTAATATAAGTGGCAATATTAACTGGAAAAACAAAAGGAGAAGATGTTTTTATCTCACGTATTGCTATGATACCCATTCGATTTTAAGCAACTGCAATTTCAGTGCGACTAACATTTGTAATGGCTATATTAAAATGAAGCTCAAGAACTGTAGGTATAAATTGCAGGCATTGACTTAAAAACTGGGTGTTTTTCAAATCCTCGACTAAATTTTATACAAAGGAGTAGAAAAAAAAAAGATTTTACACAATATCAAAATGCAATTCAATGATATTTCTGTCACGTTGCTAATATAGTATACTTACTTACTTACAAATGGCTTTTAAAGAACCCGAAGGTTCATTGCCGCCCTCACATAAGCCCGCCATCGGTCCCTATCCTATGCAAGATTAATTCAGTCTCTATCATCATATCCCACCTCCCTCAAATCCATTTTAATATTATCCTCCCATCTACGTCTCGGCCTCCCTAAAGGTCTTTTTCCCTCCGGTCTCCCAACTAACACTCTATATGCATTTCTGGATTCGCCCATACGTGCTACATGCCCTGCCCATCTCAAACGTCTGGATTTAATGTTCCTAATTATGTCAGGTGAAGAATACAATGCGTGCAGTTCTGCATTGTGTAACTTTCTCCATTCTCCTGTAACTTCATCCCGCTTAGCCCCAAATATTTTCCTAAGCACCTTATTCTCAAACACCCTTAACCTATGTTCCTCTCTCAGAGTGAGAGTCCAAGTTTCACAACCATACAGAAGAACCGGTAATATAACTGTTTTATAAATTCTAACTTTCAGATTTTTGGACAGCAGACTGGATGATAAGAGCTTCTCAACCGAATAATAACACGCATTTCCCATATTTATTCTGCGTTTAATTTCCTCCCGAGTGTCATTTATATTTGTTACCGGTACTGTTGCTCCAAGATATTTGAATTTTTCCACCTCTTCGAAGGATAAATCTCCAATTTTTATATTTCCATTTCGTACAATATTCTGGTCACGAGACATAATCATATACTTTGTCTTTTCGGGATTTACTTCCAAACCGATCGCTTTACTTGCTTCAAGTAAAATTTCCTTGTTTTCCCTAATCGTTTGTGTATTTTCTCCTAACATATTCACGTCATCCGCATAGACAAGAAGCTGATGTAACCCGTTCAATTCCAAGCCCTGCCTGTTATCCTGAACTTTCCTAATGGCATATTCTAGCACGAAGTTAAAAAGTAAAGGTGATAGTGCATCTCCCTGCTTTAGCCCGCAGTGAATTGGAAAAGCATCAGATAGAAACTGACCTATACGGACTCTGCTGTATGTTTCACTGAGACACATTTTAATTAATCGAACTAGTTTCTTGGGAATACCAAATTCAATAAGAATATCATATAATACTTCCCTCTTAACCGAGTCATATGGCTTTTTGAAGTCTATGAATAACTGATGTACTGTACCCTTATACTCCCATTTTTTCTCCATTATCCGTCGAATACAAAAAATCTGATCAATAGTCGATCTATTACGCCGAAAACCGCACTGATGATCCCCAATAATTTCATCTACGTACGGAGTTAATCTTCTCAAAAGAATATTGGACAACATTTTGTACGACGTCAACAAAAGTGATATTCCTCGAAAGTTACCACAGTTGGTTTTGTCCCCCTTTTTAAAAATAGGTACAATTATGGACTCCTTCCATTGTTCTGGTACAATTTCCTTTTCCCAAATAGCAAGTACAAGCTTATAAATTTCGTTAGATAATGCGCTTCCACCCTCTTGTATTAATTCTGCTGGAATTTGATCGATACCTGGAGACTTGTACTTTTTCAGATTTTCTATCGCAATTTCGACTTCTGAAAGCGTGGGTTCGGGTATAAATGGCTCAGCAGTTTGTATTTCAATTTCGTCCCGATCATTTCTATTTGGCCTATGTATATTTAGTAGTTGCGCAAAATAGTTTTTCCATCTGTTTAGGATTGATGGAGAGTCTGCAAGCAAGTCACCATTCTCATCCTTGATCACGTTTACCCTTGGCTGATATCCGTTCTTAAATTCCTTTATACCCTTATATAAATCTCGAATGTTTTTATTCTTACTATTTGTTTCTACCTCATTCAGTTTTTCCTTCAAGTAACCTCTCCTTTTATTCCTAAGTGTACGACTTGCTTCCCGTCTTTCATTGAAATAATTATCTCTCTTCTCCTCAACTGGATCCTGTAAGAATTTCAGTTTTGCCTGTTTCCTTCTTTCTACTACCATGCAACAATCTTCATCAAACCACGGTTTCTTTTTCTTAGTTTCATAATAACCTATGCTCTGCTCAGCTGAAATTTTGATATTATCTCTGATATTTTCCCACATGCTATTAACATCTAATTCTTTCTCAACTTCGTCGGAACTTTCTAAGGTGGCAAACCTATTAGAAATTTCGACCTGATAATTTTGCTTAGCTGCCTCGTCCTTTAATTTCAAATATTGAATTTAGTAATATTAACTTGTTGCTCTAATCGCTAGGCTACTGATAATCTTTCTCTTAATTCCCAATCACCAAATAATGGTCAGAATTACAGTCTGCACCCCTGAAAGTTCGAATATCTACTATACTAGTATGTCTCCGTTTATCTATCAAGATGTGATCTATTTGGTTGTGTGTCAATCCATCTGGAGAAGTCAAAGTAGGCCTATATTTATGTATATCCTTATGGGGGAATGTTGTACTAATGTAGTATGTGAATATTATGTAAGGCGACTGAAAATAATACCATAATAATTTTAAAATATACGTCTCTCAAAATATTGTTGTTCACGTCCGAAAATATGTTACTGCGAAATTATATCTGTATAATCACGTTGCAAATGTAGTATGTTGTGCATCGTGGAAACAATAATATCTTAATTTTTAAAATACCATTAAGCCTATACGTCTCCCAGAATATTAGTCTTTATGTTAAAAAAATGACTTATTGCAAGTTTATATTGTATCTGTATTCTGTGTATAAAATAAGAATTAATATATGTTCTGAATTTGTGAGATATAGTTTTCCAAGTCATAAAAAAAAAAAAACTGGGTATGATATAAGTGGGTGTACAGCAGTCAAGGGATAAAAAATCTTCCAATATAAATTAAATTGTCGACCTTGTTGGCGAGTTGGTATAGCGCTGGCCTTCTATGCCCAAGGTTGCAGGTTCGATCCCGGGCCAGGTTGATGGCATTTATGTGTGCTTAAATGCGACAGGCTTATGTTAGTAGATTTACTGGCATGTAAAAGAATTCCTGCAGGACAAAATTCCTGCACATCCGGCGATGCTGATGTAACCTCTGCAGTTGCGAGCGTCGTTAAATAAATCATAACATTTTAACATTTTTTTTTTTTAATTAAATTATATATGTACAAATTGTTTCGATGCTGAAACTGATCAGAGAGTGGAAAAGGAATCATATTTTCGTCGGGCTTTACTTTGTTCATAGTTTGATTTTTATATTATTTTATTAGTATTTCTGGCGGTGTGGAAGAGAAGGCCTAATGGCCTTAACTACAGAATAAATAAATAAACAAATAAATACATAAATTTAAAAAAACTGGTGAACGTCGAGCACATGATGACATGTTTTCTTTTCGGTGCCTGATTTACAACTGTTTTAAATTAAGTTAACACTGGCAGGCATTTCGCTAAGGAGTTCATCAATTCATGTAAGTGACGTTAAGTAAAGATTCATCTTTGCTTATTAAAGACAATTCGTTTTGGTTGTCTATAGTTAGGTTTCTGAGATTTGAGAAGATGTAATAACCAGTCTAATTAAAAATAAAAGCAGAAAGGAAAACCCGTGCAACGCTGGATGCTTTCAGCTAGTACTGTAATAAAATTCTTGTGGAAATTCAAGTGATCGTCCCGTATGTAATGTGTAATTGCTTGTGCCTTTTCTTGTTATGTTTCTTTCTTGCTTTGAAATGCAGAACACAGAAAGTAAATGCAACTGTAGCTATATTGAGGCATTAAACCATCAGTATTGAAGGTTAGTACGTCAATCCATCTGGAAAAGTCCAAGTATATTTATGGGGGAATGTTGTACTTTTGATAATTAAATATTTTTGATGTGGCAAAGTCGACTAACCTAACTCCATTATCTTTACTAGTTACGTGTAGGCTGTCTTTTCCAATAGTCTGTTTAAAAATATCCTCCCATCTTACTTTAGCATTGAAATCTCCCAATAAAATTGTCATGTAGATATACAAAAATAATAACTTCTCTTCCAACAAATTTTCACAAAATAATGTATTAGTTGCAAGTACCATACTGTTTTGTGTATGAAGTTTATTTACATTTGGATAAGGAAAACTAGGTACCCCTTTATAGAGATGAATCTATACAAAAACAATTTCTCTCCAGTTTAACAATGTTTCATAAAACTTTGCATATTAGCTACAGGTAGCATACCGTACTTGTTTTGTGTACAAAGGCTGATTATTACGTTTGAATAAGAGAAACTTATTATATTTCGAAAGAGATATGGTAATCAACATGCCACACAAGTAGACCGTGAAAAGAAAGATATTGTGGACAGTCTAGAAAATATTTCCACTGAAAAAAAAAAAGCAGATTATGTAGCAATTATGACTGATAAAACAATCATGGCTATTTCAATTGGTAATAATTTGTACAAGTGTCATGTATTATTTATGCGTGTAATACTTACATACATATATGCTTGCTGGCTACGTGTGGAATGTTCTAATTTCGATTTAAAAGTGCAAATGGAGTAGTTGGCGCAGCTTACAACATCAAATTTAATGAGATTTTAAGTATTCTCGCTAATCCAGCAGCCCTCTGTGCAAGGAATGGCCGGAGTCTACTGTACAATGTCCTGAAGAATTTCATTCTGAATAGCACCTGATGTACTGTACCTTTAAACATTAAAGCTTTCTGTTTATGGGGGACATTGGAAGAGACAGTGTATGTCAACAATCCACAAATGCTAATTGCATTGAAAGACAATATTCATACAGAAATTATCAACATTGTAGAACAAGATCTTCGCGACATTGCTGCTAACATTTTAAAATGATGTGAGGCATGCATATTAGCAGAGGGACAGTATTTCGAGACTCTAAAGTAAAATAAGTGAGTGCAAATTTTTGTATCTGCAAAAACGACAATTGCCTTACTGTGGAATGACGCAATACCGGGACTTTTTGCCACCAAGGTGTTGACGAAGTCAGTAGTAAATCTCCTAACTCAGACACGTATTACCAAAACTTCAGTAAGATGAAATAGTCGCATATCAATATTTTGCTGTGTTATGCTAAGCCTTATTATAATGACAGAAATATAACAGAACTTTGTGTATTGATGCAGAATTAAGAACAATAATTGCTAGGTAATTATGTGGAACGGTATGAAACTTTTCTTCCAATAGTCTCACATTATGTAATTGAAAGTACTCAGTGATTTCTTTTTCTCCTTCTCTGAAGTTAGTCACAAATGCACAAACTGTGGCATTTTTTAAAAAAATCCGTGCCTCACTGTCAGCTGCTGTCTCCAAGTGCAGGCACAGAATGAAATCTAGGTCCACTTCCATTTTATTTAATAGACTTGTGTGGACGAGAAAACGGTTGTACTCAGGTCGTAACAATATACTGTAATGATCGTTTTGTACGATAATTTCGGGTTAGCTTTTAACATTGTAATACAATATATATTTTTTAATTACAGTATTTTGTGTGATCACTGATCACGTACTGTAGGCCTGTTTCTATAACACGAGATCCATAAGCTTACTCAAATTTAACTTAAATAAACTGATAGGAGCATTGACTGTCTGTGTTTACATTAAAATGATTTGTAATTGTTATGGGACAAGGGTTGAAAGTAAACAAGCAGTTCCTCTTCGGTACATGCAGGTATGAATTCTAGACTTCTGCAAATATTAATTGTTATAATCTTTAACTCAAGTCGAACTTACTGTATTTCTTATATGCGGTGAAAAGAAGTAATAAAAGCATAATATACTGTATAATTATTATGTTTGTATTGTATTATACATATATAAGTATATCTATTTCATTTCATTTCGTGTTCTGCCCAAGAGCAGGTCTTTCACTGCAAGCCCAGCTTTCTTCAGTCTTTCCTATTTTCTGCCTTCCCATATATTTTAATGTCGTCTATCATCTGATATCTTCTTCTACCCCGAACTCTTCTCCCATTCATATTCCTTCCAGTGCATCCTTCAGTAGACAGTGTCTTCTCAGCTAGTGACCCAACCAATTCCTTTTTCTCTTCCTGATCAGTTTCAGCATCATTCTTTCTTCACCCACTCTTTTCAACACAGCTTCATTTCTTATTCTGTCTGTCCGCTTCACATGTTACATTCTTCTCCAAATCCACATTTCAAATGCTTCTAGTCGCTTCTCTTCACTTCGTCGTAATGTCCATGTTTCTGCCCCATACAATGTCACACTCCATACAAAGCACTTCATTAGTCTCCTCCTTAGTTCTTTTCCCAGAGATCCGCAGAAGATGCTCCTTTCTCTATTAAAAGCTTCTTTGGCCATTGCTATCCTTTTGACTTCCTGGCAGCAGTTCATGTTACTGCTTATAGTACCCTACACCCCAAGTATTTGAAGCTGTCCACTTGCTCTACTGCCCTATTTAGAATTCGCAAGTTTATCTTCTATATTTTTTTCCCGATGACCATGCTCTTTGTCTTATTTGCATTTATCTTCATCCCATACTACTCACAGCTGTCATTTAGCTCCAGTAACATATCGTTTGGTATCATTTCCTCTTCTGCAAATAACGCCATATCATCAGCAAATCTTATGTACTTTATTCTTCTTCCTCCTACTATCACTCCTCCAATGTTCTGAAAACAGTTCCCTACTAAATCCTCCAAGTATATGTTTAACAGGGTAGGCGATAAAGGACATCCTTGACGTACTCCTCTCTCAATTTCACTGTCTTTGTTATTGTCGTGGTCCTATAGTGGTCCTTGTTAATCTCATAGTTCTTATCGCAATCCTGTTCCTTGTGATTCTTATCGTGGTCCAATGTCGTGTCTTTTTCATGATCATTCTTGTGGTGCTCATCGTGGCCCATGATTCTCATCGTGGTCTTTGTCTTTGTTCTTATCGTTGTCCTTGTCATTATCATAGTTTTTATCACAATTCTGGTCCTTGTGATCTCTATCATAGTCCTCCTTGTGATCATTGTTACTGTTCTTATAGTGATCCCTATCAAAGTGGTTTTCGTGGCTCATATCGTCATTCTTATCGTGGTCCTAGTCTTTGCTTTGTCCTTGTTGTGGTCCTTGTTATCTTTGACGCATTCCTTATCGCGATCCTTTCGTGATTCTTTCGTGGTCCTTTCATAGTTCTTTCTTGGTTCTTATCATAGTCCTTTCGTGATCCTTATCGTGGTACCACTTATTCTCCATGTCGCTGTCGTGGTGCTTATCATGGCCCATGTCATTTTCCTTCTTGTGATCCTTTTCTTTTTCGCAACTGTTAGAGCGGCTCTTGTTTTCTCTATAGTTCTCATCATAATGCTTGTCATTGTAATGTACTTTATAGTTCCAGTTGCCCTTGTCATGGTCTTTATAGTAGTATTTCTTGTTTTTGTCACGGTCCTTGGTAAATTTCGAAGTTCTTATCGTGATCCATGTCGTTGTTCCTACCGTGATCCTTGTTCGAGAACTTTGTGCACATGGATTCGCTGTTAGAAGATTGTGTTGCTATTGTGACCGATTTGCTTTGTAAGGAACTATGTTTAGTTCTGAAAAGTCGTAAGATTTGAATAAAAGAGTGGGAAAGGGGCTGGATACAGTGTCGTAGTGTGTTTTTGTTGGCGACGATGCCTTTCTCTTGATAACATATCTAATGAAACCGTTTGCAAAAAGGAATTTAAGTGTAGAACAAAGCTGCTATGTATCAACAGCATGTAGGGTTGTAGAAAATTCCTTCAGCATCAGAATATTAGTTAGTCGTTTTCGAATGTTTCAGCCCCACTTCCCTTAAAACTGAAAAACGTGACTTCATTTTTGTCAAAGCTGCATGCGCTTTACACAGTTGGTTGCGAAAAACTTTTAACTCGTATGCTAACCAGAGTCTGATTGACTGAGATGATGAAGATACAGGCAGAGTTATATCTGGAGAACTGAGAAATGAACAAAACTATTTGGAAAATTTTACACGACATAGAGATAGACGTTCTTCAAACGAGGTCATGGCAAAACAAGTAAAATACTATGAATATTGTAAATATTTCAATGGAGAAGGTGCTGTGCCTTGGCAATTTTAATGATAATTGTGATCAGAGTAATTTAATATAATGAATTGTACAAATAATAAAGTAGTCGACCTGGGTAGCGTAGTCGATATAGCACTGACCTTCTGTACGGGCTATTCCATATGAAATCGGACAACGAAATACCATGACATGTCAGAATTGTCTGAAAATTCGTACAGACGTTTAGTATATGGGAACTAGTAAATGTACAAATTTTGGCTTTCCTTAGCCCAGTAGTTTTTCAGATAAAATTCCTTAAAATTTAGCGTATTTTGTATTTTCTTCTTACTTTAAACACATACTACTACGCCTGGGTTCGAAATAAAAAAATTAAGCTATAGCTAATTTTGTAGTGCACACTTAAGTGTATTAATGGGGTGTAACACATATATTTTATTGTTTGTGGAAATCATGGATATACTGTTTTTTGTGATTTATAACTTGTTACCACCAAAAAAGTATGGGTATAAAATACTATAATATTAGTTATTGTTGAGACAAGAATCATACAATTTTTTTAAAAAGTTATTTTAAATGAAAAGCCTTAAAATAAATATTTCAAATCTCGCTATAAAAATACGCTCTCCCTGCAGCGTCATGCGGCGATGTGAGGAGCCAGAATATTCTTATCAGCTGGCCTTGAAACAGCTGGTGTGTAGTCAAGGTCCGTGGACGGTCGGTCGCTGTCGCTCTCACAGGTCCCTTCATAACAGCGTTTAAAGGGACAGTCAACAGGATTGTAAATCTGTGACGTCACCACGGGAACACTATACTCATTGTCAAGCCTCAGCTTGCACTTTCTAGCGATATTTATATATTTCTTAGGGTCACATACACACTGGAGGAGTAAAGGCTTAGAGGTAGAACTCCCACTACAATATCTCATTTTTTTTTTAATTCAGTGATCGTTTACTTCCCAAATTCTTATAGCGATATAAAAACTATTACGAATGCTTCATTATACAAACTTGCTTTTGTATCTCTAACCTTTGTAGAATATTTGAGTCCAATTTTAAAGAAAGTTATTAACGAATACGCATCGTACAATATATTTAGTTTATTTTACACTTCAATTTCTGATTCCGAGCCTCAAAATATTAATTAGGCCTATATTAAAGTAGCATTCAATAAATAAAAAACTACACATGTGAACGACAGAATTTACATTACGCATGCAAAATGTATTAAATTTCCCTTAATAACACTGGAGTAGAATGTGCACTAAAACTAATTAATAATTAATTTTATACAGGATTTTTAAATGAATATTTTGTAAATTAACCTATTTTAGTGAAGTGGTTGAGGAAGGATTCCAATATCAGCGGGGAGTGAAAATATCCAAATTTTAACACTGATTTTTACAAATAGAACAATTTATTTTAGGAATATTTCACAAAATTTAAACTAACTCACCTAGTCTTGTGAGGGACGCGACGAGCAGCTCTGTAACCATTGTTTCTGCTTCATACGGTTTCTTCTTTTGACGTCCTGGTTCCTTCTATATAGGTAACGAATTCTAAAAAATGTTCGTGCTCCACTAAATAACTTCAATAATTCCGGGTCTTCATTTGGAAGCTTTTCCCTCAAAAAATTAAATAAACGGCCTATTACATTCTTTTTTCGGTTGACTGATTCTTTATGAAATTTTCTAAATATAATTTTACACTCTTCAATAAAATTGTTGCCATCCAGTGAGAAGAGGGATAAACCAGTCCACCACGTGAAACGACCTCTATCCATCCTGGAGTTTGTTGACTGGAATTAGCATCCGAAACAACACTTCTGTTGTTACATTTTTTAGCAATATAACCAGCAATATATCTGAGCACTTCTATTTCTTTCCTTTTGATTAGATCTGTAATGTCAATTCTATCATCAATATTTACCTCTAATGGGTTTATTTCCTCAGGGATTTCGATCACGCTTTCATGAGAAATGTCAACTAGATCCTAAAAAATTTACTTTGTTATTATTATTATTATTATTATTATTATTATTATTATTATTATTCCACTTGAATCTTCTACTGGGGCACTTGTAGGATGGGGCAGGCAACATCCTAATATTAATAGGCGGAAGCGATTTTTCACTACGACGGGCAGAGGATTATTATAAAAATGTCCCATCCCACGAATTTGGGAAAATAGGTTTTCCAGGGCGTCCTGATTGAGTTTCCTGGTCATTATAATATAATTAATTCCTTTTTCTTTTAAATCGCTATAGGCCTACAACCCTTTCAAGCTCTTACTAGAGGTAAGGAAGTCATTCTGAAGAGTATTTTTGCTTCTGAATCTCAGTGTTTTATTGTTTCCTCCATTCTATCTAATATCTCTACTTGTTCATTGTGGTTAATCTCGAAGACACATTTCAGTTTATTGTGTGTAGGATCTTTCGGAATTCCCGAGTTCATTACATCTTTGAAGTCATTTATGAGTTGAAAAAATTCATGAACTTGTTCACTTTCGGGTACCAAATATTTAATCAGAGCAGCAGTTGGTATGAAGTTCCATGGCTGCTGCAACTCCCTGGCTATCATTCTCTTGCACAGTAATGTGACCCCAATGTAATTTTGGGGGAATAGTTGCAACTTCGAAGAATTGGATTTAATAATCCGTTCAATTACATTTTTCTCTGCAACATTTCCATTTGCCATTCAATTGAAACCCACTGTTAATAAAATGGTTCCTTAATAACTTACTCAGGTGGGGCAAATCTGTAAAAATCCAAATTTTTTGTCTCAAGCAGGATTTGAAAAGCAGGTTTGATTTACATTTATTTGTAACTCATTCCACAGTCTTCCATTGCCGACACCCAGGTCAGAGACAACTGTCACTGCTCTGAAACCTGCCGCTTCAATTTCTGTTATAATTTCAAACAGTAGCTCTCTGTTCATTGTTTTATCGAAATTATAATAGATGGGCTGCTTCCACTCACTTGCCAATCCTCGGATCATTACAATTTGAGCATTTTTGTGAGGGACCAATAACGAATCATCCTTACGATCGTAACAAATCACACCATTGGCATTCATCTCATCAAATTGTAACATTGATAACTTATCCATTTCACTCAAAAACAGCCCCTGTTCATTTAAAATATTCAGTACCGGTGTAAGAATACTAGGAGAAAAGGAAAACTTGTTTGTCCAACGCTGCAGAGTAGCAAGCTTGCTAGAGGAATTTCCACCTGTGATCTCAAATGATTGTACAGTTTATCACTAATTGCTCGCAGAGCTAATGCCGGAATTCTGTCTTATTATTCCCATCTTTGCTTTCTTTTCCCGCAGATAAGCATTTTTATGTGCCTTTAGCTAATAAATGTTTCACTTTTCCATTTACTAAGTGATTTAAACACTTTCTTTGACGTTGTGAATTTTGGTTGACTCTAAAATATGCTTGCTTTTTGTATTAGCCTATGTTTCTAATTTAGGCTCTAACTTTTCAATGTCTAATTAAGTTTTTCATTTTCTTTACTTCTTCATTTTCTTTTTTTGAGATCCAGTCCCTCATTTTCTAATGAATAGACGAAATATACCACACCCAATGGATCGTCCTGCCGCACTCTTGTCTTTGCATCTAGTTGTTCACTTACATGTAACTCAGACAAAACCTTTTTCTGCAAGTTCTCTCTTCTACACGTTTACTTCTAGCACTGTTTATCTCACTGTTTTTGACATAGCACAACCGTAAATTCAGAGACGGTTGGGCGTTTAATTTCATTTTTTCTTTGCTGATATATTCAAAAGCTCGGCATTCAAATCACGTTCATAGGAATCAGATGTGAAATGTTCGGAACAACTACGGCAGTTTAAGATTAATTTTATCCTTTCGGTAACATTTAATCTCCCAAATCTTTCGCAGCTTTGGATCAGAGGGAAACGTATGATAAATAACACTCGAGCCTTTAGTTTTCCTGCTATAATTCTGACATTCGCTCACAGCACAATTTGGCATTTTGCATACTATAATAGTAACAATATAGGCCTATTATAAATAGCACACTAGCAAGGTCTATACCAAAATCTCAAACACACTCCACGTTTTCTAAATTCCAGTAATTACTAATAAAGGTAGCGCAAGCTAAGGGGATGAGAGTGGAGTGTGTTCCCGCGGTGACGTCACAGATTTACAGCGCCTTCACTTTCTCTTTAAACGCTGTTATGAAGGGATCTGTGAGAGCGACAGCGACCGACCGTCCACGGACCTTGGTGTGTAGTCACTACACAAGGAATGAGACGAATACGTGACCCACCAGCCAGTCTTCTGCGTATATTATTAGGGTGACAGTGGATATTCAGTTCCATTGTTTGAAAGTTTTCTTTTATTTTGTTGCAGAAAATTCAACAAAAACTACTCTATTAAGGTAAGATAATGATTACGTATTGCCTTAAAAGCAAGAATTATTATAGCTATCAATCATGCTATTACAGTCGCGTCACAAAAATACATGTGCACATTATCGGTACTGAAAAGTCAAATCCTTTTTTATAGGGTGCCCAAAATGGAAAATCGTTTTAGGACAGATCGCTGCTTCAACCCCTTCCAACGATTACATAGAAAAAGGACCACAGAAAAGTTGAAGGTAGTGCCAAATTGGATATTGGAAAAGTTTAACATTCCCATTAACTTAAAAAACTCTGTAAGAATGTGTAAAACTTGTTCCGCGCAATTATACAAGACTAGACCAACCCCTACGGATATTACCGGTACTTCTAAATATTGTGCGGAACAAATTACAAATCCCAATTCTGATACCTATCACAGTGATAAAATTAATGTAGGAGGAAGCGCAGGTAACCCAAGTGTTACAGAGGAAAGAACTGGAGAGGAAATTATTGAAGTGGATAGTGCTGATAATACAAGTGACGATACTACTACTACTACTACTACTACTACTACTGCTACTGCTACTGCTGCTGCTGCTGCTGCTGCTAACTTTCAGAAAGAAATTGCGATTCCAAAATTAAATCAATCGCTCGTTTCTATTGAGGAAAGTCCACTAAGAAAAAGAAGAATGACACAAAAGAAGTACGCGAAAACTAAAGCCAAGAAAATTGCAACAGCTTTAAATAGAAAAATTTTTCAGCAATCAGAAAGCAGTGCCACTCAGCAAGAACCTGAAGACGAAATATTAGAAAATCTTAAAAGAGCATTCACATCCGCTGACAGTAGGAATAAAAAAATTGACATTTTAACTTTGCTCCCTTTGTCATGGCCCATTTCAAAGATTAAACAACATTTTGCAGCAACAAAACATATGATTCGAGTAACTAAAAATTTAGCAAAGAGGGGATTTTAATGTGTAGCCCAGACAAGAAGAAGGGACATTCTCTGACAGAAGAAACAATAACTTTGGTTCATGAATTTTACCACTCAGAAGAAGTAAGTCGGACAATGCTAGGGATAAAGGATTTTGTGACAGTGAGGACAGAAGACGGCAAAAAAGAACATATTCAGAAGTTGGTTCTGTGCAATCTGATGAAATTGTATCAGCAATTTAAAGATAAATATCCTTCTGTTAAGGTAGGCTACTCCAAATTTGCACAGTTGAGGCCTCAGAATTGTGTGTTAGCGGGTTCCTCTGGCGCACACACACAGTTTGTGTCTGCCTAATCCACCAAAATGTTAAACTGATGATCCACGGAGCAAATTTGGCAGCACTGACAAAGGAAGACAGAGTAAATTTTATGTTTTTAACAAAGTGTTAACGAGAACTTTAATCAATGAAGAGGATTTGTCCATAAAATCCAATAAAGATTGTGTTGCTAGAATCATATGCAATCCTGCACGTCCCTCATGTTATTTTAACAAATGCACAGTGTCCCGGAACAGAAAATTTAAAACAACAGTTGGGAATTATTTTTGAGAAGTTTCTGATTGACAAAGTAGCCTACAAGCAGTGGATTTATGTTGACTATTACACTCTTACTACGTCATACTACTTTTGACCAATAAAACTGTACGAAAGGACGTATTTCAACCAATCATGGCTGCTTATCGCACAATTTTATCGCGTCCCTAGCATTTGTTTAATTTTATCGCGTCCCTAGCATTTGTTTAATTTTATCGCGTCCATAGCATTTGTTTCTTTGTTTGCCAACATTTGAAACTGCGCTGGTCTGGACGTCAAAAATATATATAAAATTACAAATCACTCCAGTCGATGCACAGCAGTTTCAAATATGACTCGCATTGGCATTCAAGAACAAGAATTAATAAAAATCACTGCTCATACCTATGCATCTTCTGAAATCCGATTTACAAATAAATGAAGAGCACCATTCGGAAATCCTGAATAAGTTGAATACACCATGTAGGCCTAAATCAACGAGTTCCACTTTTATTATGCACACGTCCCATATAACATCAATTGAACCACCAACCACATTCAAATTTGAAAATTGTACATTCAATAATTATTCCTTTTAAAATTATTCATTCGGAAATTCTGAATAAGTTGAATACACCATGTAGGCCTAAATCAACGAGTTCCACTTCTATTACGCACACGTCCAATATAACATCAATTGAACCACCAACCACATTCAAATTTGAAAATTGTACATTCAATAATTATTCCTTTTAAAATTATTCATGTTTATTTTTTATGTCATCGTCGTTAATTAAAACTTTTCTAACACTTATGCATATTATTTAGGTTATGTTATAGCTTCTGCTCTGAGAGGATAAAAAGAACTTCTGCTATATGATATTATGGATAGTCACGTATCAGAGATTGTTTAATATTAATATTTATTGAATAGTAATCATTACAGTGTCTGTATAAAGACACTACTGCCATCTAGCATGCATCTAGCGTAATATTTGTAATGTTGAGATGGTACAATAATACATTTGAAGACAGTTGTATTTTCGTAAGTCAATTAATATTTTATTGTATTGGAGTACTTCGTTACTTCTAATCTTTATATACTTTCTTCTAATCGTGTAATAGTCAATTAAATCCCACTCGAGTTTTGATTTTCTCTAGATAAATCAAAACGTCTAGTGAGATTACTGTTGATAAAACTAGTCTCGAACAAATGGAAAAAGACACCGATGAATTTATACACGTGCTTCGCGAAAAACTGAACATGCTTAAAACGCATTCGTTCATAGCTGCACAACAGAAGGATTATTACTCTGATGTGAAAACCAAATTAAATCCAGGGGAATACGCAGTAGTTTTAGATTTTTCAGAAAACTATGCCTTCATTGTACAGGACGAGGTGCACGGATTTCACTGGAACAACCTTCAGGCCACATTACACCCTTTCGTCATTTACCATAGAAACTACGATGCTCTCCAGTGTGTGTCTTTTGTTGTAATATCTGAATGCCTAAAACACGACTCTGTCGCAGTTCACCTCTTTCAGAAACGTTTGGTAAATTTTTTAAAACACAAATTTGCAAATGTGGAAAAACTTTATTATTTTAGTGACGGTGCGGCCTCCCAGTACAAAAACAGAAAACAGTTCATTAATTTATGCCATCATGAGAAATAATTCGGTGTAGAGGCGCAGTGGCACTTTTTCGCAACTTCACATGGCAAAGGACCGTGTGACGGTGTCGGAGGTACCGTTAAGAGATTAACTGCAAGAGCTAGCCTGCAAAGGCTCGTCGATAAACAAATAACAACTCCACTTGAATTATTCAAATGGTTTGAAACGAATTTGCAAGCATTTACAATTTCTTACTGCACAAATGAAGACTATGCCAGTGAACTAAAAGAGTTAGAACAGAGATTCGAACTCGCCCGAATAGTGCCTGGAAGAAGAACATCGCATGCCTTCATACTTGTCTCCACATCGAAGCTGGAAATGAAACTTTTCTCCCATGCTGCCGATAGTGTTGAAGTAACCATCAGTAAACAGTAACAGGTTAGTGTAGGATTATGTAATTATTTTAGTATTCAGAGAAATACATCTTTCATTTCGAGTTGTTTTCAAATGCGTGTACTACTCGCATGACGGAACTTGCGAGCTGCTAGCATTGACCAACTACGCGCACGCTCAACTTGCTGTGGGATGCAGCCGCGCGGCGAAGAAATCCACGATGAGAATTCTTTTCTTTATTTTTTTTTTCCACCCTTACCCAAAAAAAAAATTTGGATCTGTGAACTGTGTTTTATTCTATATTAAGTCGCCCATATTGGCGTATTTTTATGTTTGAGATATTTTTTAAAGAAAAAAAGTAAAATAAATAAATCTGCCTAGTCAAGTGAATAAGAATTTTAAAAAAATCCCTCCAAAGTCATTATATTACACTCTGAGTCTGCTTTAAAAAGAGATGTCGTTGAAAATTCTACCACTAAATGTCTCTGAGCAATGCTCTTCCAAAGCTAAGAATTTTATGAATGTAGCCTACGATAAATTTGACGCTTTATAAAATGAAAAGTAATTCTAGTTGGGGATATTTTAATTCACCATTAGGCTTGTCCAGTGAAGGCCTTTCAATGACAGAAGCACTTTTTTTTTTTTTAAATGCGAGGTCAGATTTTGTGAAATTTTGTCCGATTTCACATGGAACAGCCCGTACTCGAGGTTGCGGCCCAGGTCGATGGCATTTAAGTGTGCTCATGTCAGTAGATTTACTGGCATATAAAAGAATTCCTGCGGGACAAAATTCTGGCACATTGGCAATGCTGATATAACCTCGGCAGTTGCGAACGTCGTTAAATAAACCATAATTTATTTTTTTAATAATAAATGATAACTAGAAACAGTACTTTGCCCCACGAGGCTACAACGCAGTCCATCCAACAAGCGAAGTACCGGTACTTGACTGACGGCTCACGCGACTCTTAATTCGTCAACAAAACATGGATCACTTTAACAATTACACTAATATTTACAAAACGCTATTTTTACTATTTACACTATAGTAAAGAATGTAGCTCTACATTGATCAAACATTATTTGTACTATTAAGCTTATGTACAGTGTTGCGTATTGTAAGGTATTTTATTTCATAATATGTACTATAGCCTACTTAGTTTGTAAATTGTATACAGTAATGTGAATAATTTTTTATCAATGTAAGTCTTCATCTTTACGATAGTGCAGTAGTGGAAATAGCGTATTCTAGTGTACATAGTGTAAAGGGCTGTCAGATATTGACTACTTTCAAAAGTCGATTTTCAGAAAGACTATTTTTCTTCTCTAGAATATGTCCTTTATTCAAATATTACTTTCGTAGAATATTTATTTTTAATATATCAATTTTCCTTCATTATGTTTATCATCCCTTCAATCCAAATTGTCTTATTTAACACTAAATTGTAATTGTTTAACTCTTAGAATTACATGTAACTAAACACATCTACATTTTCCCTTATTATTATTATTATTATTATTATTATTATTATTATTATTATTATTATTATTATTGCTATTGTTATTATTATTATTGTTGTTTTGTTGTTATTATTGTTATTATTATTCTTATTATTATTATTATTATTATTATTATTATTACAAGCTTGGTTATGAGTAGGACTAGAATTTTTATGCCATAAAACTGGACAAAATATGCACTAATGACCTAAAAATTCCAGAAATATGCTCTATAATATAAAAATATGCCATAACAAATTTAAATATTTTTTATAGTTTACTTTGGAGGATAAACTATACCTAGAATGACAACTAAAAGAGAAAAAAGTGAAATTTAAGGAATTTTAAAGCATTCAAAATAGAAAATACTAACTTATTTTTATAAACTTTCATTATATTTATATTCTGAAACCTTAGTTGCAATGTAACAATGAATACCTTGCGCAAATTTTCAAATATAAATTGTTGTCTGTTGTCAGCTACCAAAGCCTTGTACATACAAAAACGCTTTTTCTACTTTTGATAAAATGAGACCAAATTTAAAATGAATATCACTTGACACTCTCTCTCTCTCTCTCTCTCTCTCTCTCCCCTCTCCCTCCTCTCCTCCTCCCCCCTCTCTCTCTCAAATTGGAAACAGTGGTTTTCCCTACTTCCATATTCACTTGCTTAAAGTGAAATACCTAGCCACCCCTTTCTCTATTTGCGTGAAAACAATAGACATATATTTGTCGTGACTCAACTAGGCTTCGAGACTTCGGACCCAATAGAGGAGTTCAGTGGGAAATCCGCATATCGGCGTACTGAGTATAGTGGTAAAGCATACAGTGGGTTGGGGTACTGTAGAATGGATGCCAACAAATACGCAAAGGAAAACGCTCGGATTTGAAGGTTCTGACGAATAATTTGTTTTTCATACAAACTGTGTGTCTGAAACTATTACACAATTAGAAAAGTCAGAGCAAGAGGTACCGGAAGCCCTCAAATTAATTTAGAAAATTATGCAGAGAATTAATGAGACATAAAGTACAACGGTTACTGAACGTGTAAAACAGAAGTGGAAATCAATTTTATGTAAAAATAACGGATATGAAACATTGTGTAACATAAACAACAAATTAGTGGACATAGAGTCACCCGAGAATAAAGGACTATCTCTTAGAGACTGCAATCATGTTAGGTTTTTTCGTTTCGCTCCTATCACGTCATACGACGTAGAGCACAGCTTTCTACAGTACAAACTTTGGCAGATAACCGAAAAAGATTTACGTTTGAGACACTGAGAATGTATCTTGTAGTACATTGCATTTCGGTACTGTAACTGCACTTCCTAAAGACGACCAATAGGATAAAAGAAAAAAAAAATTGCTACATGCTTAGTTCCACCATTAACACTGTGTATAATTAAACACAAATGCTTATAAAAGACAGCAGAATAAATGCTTTTCACATTCTTTTGACATTATCATTGTGTAATGTATATTTACTTTCAGAATGCACATATGTGTGTTTCCCCATACTACCGAAGGCCTACTCTACTCTAAATAGCAACGTTGTTACCTCAACACATCTCTATCTACCTGCAGCGAGTCAACAACCTATAGTGCATGCACAGTAAACTTATTGTATCGGGTCCAAAGTCTCGAAGCCTGCTCATAACCATTCAGGGTCAAGTCCATTTTGCATAGTCCACAGAATAGAGGAGGAAGAAATATAAAAATTTTACCAGAGGAAAATGAAGGAACATAGTTCTACGAAATTCAAAGAATAACGGAAAAAAATTGGATATAGACAAGTGTATAAAAAGCTTCAAAATGTAAAAATATGCTAAATATGACCAATAGATCAATAAAATATGCTTTATTAGGATCAAATTGCCAAATATGCACAAATATGCTCTAACAAAGTAAAAGGTAAAAGTAGGCCTATCATTTAATTAGTTTTTTTTTCGTAACATCGATTTCTGTATACTTTAGCAGCTCATTGACCTTATAAAATATGCTACATCTTGAAAATCCTAGCACTAGTGATGAGGCTGCAGCATACTGCATGGGACATTTGTCCTGGTCAACCATGAAACCTTCCCGGATGGTCTCAAACAAAATGGTGATGTCACCTGAAGTTTCGTCTTCTGGCGATCGAACATATTCTGCACATGGTGAAGTATATGGTCTCTTCATTCTCCTGATTTGCTCTATGCCCATTGTGGATTATTTTCAGTTGTATAATTTTATTCTTACATTATATTTACGAGTATATTCCAATTAAATTAAAAATGGATGTAGAGACAGATAAACTTGTTTGTGTGTATTCAAGGCCCCACTTTTTTTTATTATACACTGAAGAAAAAAACAGCGTAAGAAGGACCTACTAGATAAACTGTGCGAAGAAGTTGCGAAAGAAATTAGTGCATTTAGAAAATAAAGTATACCTACATTTAATTTTTTGGTTTGGAGTATGAATCGACTAGTAACGTCTACTTATGTGATTTTATTCTTCTAAGCACACAATATAATAGATTATTGTTACGATTTCGACGTCGATTGCAATCACTTCACAGTAAAATTGAGAGTAGCACTGCGTAGCAAAACCAACTACCTATAGTTGTCAAAAGAAAAAGTGGCCGCTCTCTAGAAGCAAAGTTCCCTTCGGGTATCTTCACTACAATTCGGAGACAGGCGATGTTACATGTTGTTGGACCATGTTGCCTGATATCTACAGTTATAATTAAAGTATTCTGTGTGTTGCTTTATAGCGTAAAGGTAGCGTTCTGGCCTGGTATTTGTGAGGTCCTGCGTTTGAACACAAACTAGAGCTTTTTATTTTTTATTTATTTATTTATTATTATTTCTTTTTGTTTTTAAGAGAGAGAGAAAATATACATAATTGCTCCTGTCTCCTTTATGATTATTTTAGTAATTAACATCAGGTGAATGTATTATGCCATGACTTTATCAATATTTATTATGCCATTATGGCTGCAAATGGAAAAAAAAAAAAAAAGAAGATTTTATTCTCAACAAAAATATCTTTCGTTGCATAAACAAAACAAACTTACTGGCGTCTGCCTTAGAACATTCAAACAATTAAGCGTTCAGAAACAAAACAAAAAGCTACGATTCAATATTTAGCCTATCTCTCCCATATCTCGATTACATGTTGCAGTCGAGTGGGCATGGAATTGACTAATCTTTGCAAATAGCGACTGTTCTCAGATACGACATTCCAGGCATCCTGGACATACATACATAAGTGTTCTGCCCATGGGCAGGTCTTTCGCTGCAAACCCAGCATTCTCCAATCTTTCCTATTTTCTGCCTTCCTCTTAGTCTCCGCATATGATCCACATATCTTAATGTCGTCTATTATTCTTCTCAACCAGTGACCCAACCAATTCCTTTTTCTCTTTCTAATCAGTTTTAGCATCATTCTTTCTTCACCCACTTTTTCCAACACAACTTCATTTCTTATTCTGCCTGTGCACTTCACACGCTCCGTTCTTCTCCACATCCACATTTCAAATGCTTCCATTCGTTTCTCTTCATTTCGTCCTAATGTCCATGTTTCTTGCCCATACAATGCCACACTCCACAAAAAGCACTTCACTAGTCTCTTCATTAGTTCTTTTTCCAGAGGTCCGCAGAAGATGATCCTTTTTCTATTAAAAGCTTCCTTTGCTCATGTTTGCTGCAGTTTTTCTTGGGAAAGATAAATGCTGTAACTTCCCATTGCTTTCCGCACACCACTGTCTCTTTCACATCTTATTACATCCCAGGGGGCCCAAGCGTGGAAATGAGGAGAGTGGATTTGACTAACTGGGCCCTCCGGACTTCACCGAAATTCGCCGCAAGAGTTAAATATTAGTTCTATCAGGATTTTTGACCCGATCAGTTACTGGGATGCCCCCCGCATCCTGGACTACCTTCTACAAATCATCAGAAAACCTTGGAGCCAATTTTTCCACGTATGTTTCTATACTTGTGCTCTCGTAACTCAGTCGGAAGAACGTCGAAATTTAGATGTCAACGTCTCAGTTTCAATTCCTCGTCACTCCTTTTCATTTTATTGTGTTTCAAGATAGTATAATGTAATAATACGAGTATAAAAAGAAAAACTAACACCACTATTGTGCAACTGTATTGTTGCAAACCTAATATTAAATTTATGTTATTTATATTGCTAAAGAACGAAAACTGAACATAAATGATAACTTGAACATTATTTACATCGCTAAAGAACGATAACAATATAAATGACTTGAATATTATTTATACAGTGTCACTAAACAACGATAACAGAATATAAATGATAAATATCGGTTTGCTTAATTAATATAAGATATTATATACTGTAATATGTAATTAATTATTTAAATAAAATAACCTATTTTACAAAGAAAAATGGTTATTTGTATTATAATAATTACTTACATAAAATACAGATTAGTTATATCGCGAAAGAACAATAACATTATAAATAACTTTAATATTATTTATAACGCTAAAGAACAAGAACAGAATATAAATGATAACTTGAATATTATTTATATCGCTAAAGAACGATAACAGAATATAAGTAATGTGAATATTATTTATACCGTTGAAGAACGATAACAGAATACAAATGATGACTTGAATATTATTTATATCGCTAAATAACGATAACGAAATATAAATATCTTCAATATTATTTATATAGATATAGAACGATAACAGAATATAAATGATGATTTTAATATTGTTTATATCGCTAAAGAACGATTAAAAAATGAAATGAAAATTTGAACAAGGCCTGAATTCACAACCGTCGGATCATTCAGCGAGCACTCTACCGCTGGTCTACGAGATGTACAAATGGAACAATTCCATAGTTCCGGAACTGCTTCTACAAGCACATGCATCGTGTAACATCGCCGTGACCCGAAGTGGACTAAGAAAATATTCGCTGTTCACGAGTGCGTCCACTTTTCTTTTGATAACTGTATATCGTGGCCGTTGTTCGAGGCCGTCTGAGACATACCAAAACAGTCTTGTCCAGTATCGGATGATTCGAGACTAAATTGTCCCGTTCGAGACAGGATGCCCGATGCAGTGTGCTGCCCGCCTAAGCGGCTCCATAAAAGTTCCAGTTACTAATAATGTTATAAAATTCTATCCTCTCACCCTCCTTGCAGTAGTTATGATCTATGTTTGGAGATGTTAAATGTTATGTTTTATTTAACGACGCTTGCAACTGCAGAGGTTATATCAGCATCGCCGGATGTGCCGGAATTTTGTCCCGCAGGAGTTCTTTTAATGCCAGTAAATCTACTGACATGAGCCTATCGCATTTAAGCATGCTTAAATGCCATCCACCTGGCCCGGGATCGAACCCGCAACCTTGGGCATAGAAGGCCAGCGCTATACCAACTCGGCAACCAGGTCGACTCTATGTTTTGAGATGTGCCACTTTTGCAGCAGTGTATTTCTCTACATTATGTTGAAGAATTCTGGAAATTTGTGGCTCGTAATGATGAAACAAATTTAAAGACAAGAAACCAAGCTTTATTAACATGCTATATGATAAGAACAAAGAATGCTAAGTAAATAAATTTTATAAACAGGCCTAGAGTATTCTTAATGTTTCAATGCTGGATCATTAATCACTAGACAACACAAAGAGAAAAATAAGTCGCAGGGTATTAAAGCTGAGCACCACTGGCAAATCCTCATTTCCAGTAAAAGCCAGTCCAACATCCCAACAGGTTAGCATTCAAGTATTGAACATTCCGGTGGGAGTGTGGAGGAGGGCCATCCTGTTGAAAAATTAAGTTGGGAAGCTGAGGCATAAGCTATTCTGGTTATGTTCAGATAGGAATGACCAGTGACGATAGTCTTGGCAAGAAAGAAGGGGCCGTAAACTTTTTGTCTGCTTATTGAGGAAAACACGTTCGCTTTTGGTGAGTCTTTACATTGTCAACAATGAGCCCCAGATCCTGACTTTAAGACGATCGACTTTCCGTCTAAGACAGGTGGAAGGTGGCCTCCTCTGAACACTAATCAGCAGGGACGACACTTTGCCCCAGTTCGCCACGAGGTTCACTGGTACTGGTGTGTAGAGTACCTGTGTTTACTAGTTGATACGATCAGTCCAGCGATAGCACGCGACTGTTTGCTGGTATAGATCGGCGAAACGAAAATGCAACGTTTCTACAGGTTACCACTGCCATATAATATGTAACAAATAGTATCACATTGTCCCGTTTAATGCCCTCAGGGACCTAGATGTCTCAAAAAAGATTAACAATAGTTCCACTGTTTAATTTTTTTTAGCATTTCCGATGTCAACAAAAATTTTTTCCTGGTTCATTGGAGGACATCACTCCTACAACAACGTGAGCTACTTATCGCCTCACAGCATCTGATGTCTCATCTATAGATACAAGTATTTTGTTACTACCTATAGCTGTTCGAAAGCAGTTCAGATTTTTTTTCGTAAATATACTGATGTTATACTAGGCAGTTTTTCTAGACGTGTATTTTTCCATAAACCGTTGAAAATGTGGATTACTGAGCTTGTGTACTGGAATATTCGCAGATACCAACATCTCGCATAAATCATTATAAAACTTAGAGTTTGTAAACCCTGCAGATGAGAGAAATAACGGCAAACGTTCACTATGCCTTTTCGTTTCACAATGCTGTTGCAAATTTTTACGAACATTTACCTTTAGTTGCGCACTTTACAGCGTAGGTCTATGTTGTCGCCCTTCACTCACTTCCAAACGCAGTTGCAATTGCATTCAGTTTAGACTCTTGTCTGACTGCATTGTATTATGTTTACACTAATGCACACAGAGTCACGATCACCACCACCTTGCCATTAAATGACAACAGGTAAGGAACTGTAGGTAAGCCACTACAATGCAAAACAAGCAGGCAGCGGCAGAGAGCAAAGGTCCGAATCCTAAACAAATCAAACGTACGTTCGTTCTTCGGCAGCACACACAGGTTGCCCTTCCCTGTCACAGTGCAGTACTTTCGAACCCATGGCCTCCGTGACATCAATATAGGCAAGCAACAACCAACCTAAAATCCGTCCACGCTGGGACAAAGTGTCGTCCCTACTAATCAGTAGGGCTAAGAATTGTGTGCTGTTACATTGGGCTTCATGCGCCTCTGACTTTAGGTACCAGTACGTAATTGCGTTGGGGCGGGGGATTTCAGTGTGTTTCGTTCAGCAGTGAACTTTAGTTGATCGGTTACATTACGACCGAGTACTGCTATTCGTAACAGGCAACATTCAACATCTTGTAAAGAAGAATAATAGCAAGATGCCGAGGACGAAATTTGTGACGTAATTTCAAATGAGGAAATTTGTAATAATCCTGCTGTAAAATATTTCAAATATTCCCCCATTGTTTCTGCAGAAGTGAAACGAAGTTTCTCTAGATATAAGGCTGTGTTTTCTAGAAATAGACAATCATTCTCCTTTGAAATTTTGAAAATGCGGTTTGTTATTCACTGCAACAATATATGAAATGAAAAATTATGTAAAACAAAAAGTAATACACTATTATATTAACATAGTGAAATAATAAGGCTGATATTTGTCAATGTTATATTAGGTGTATTTTCTACAGACAGAAAATAACATGTAGTCAATGATATTGTGACGAAACTGAATAGTTTGAACACGAAATAGGAAAAAATGTAGCAAACAAGATGAAAAAAAAATACTGAATAAACATTATGGATATTTAGCTCTATGTAAAATTTGTGACTTAATTTCAAATGAGGAGAGATAGGCCTAATGCTTATGTAAAATATTGCAAATATGTCCTTATTGTTCCTGGATAAGTGAAACGAAGTTTTTCTAGATGTAATGCTGTATTTTCTGCCAACAGGTAATCATTCTCCTTTGAGAATTTGAAAATGTGGCTTGTTATTCACTGCAACAATATATGGAATGAAAAATTATGTAAAACAAAAAGGTAATACACCATCATTTAACATAGTGAAATAAAGAGGCAGATAATAATTATCATTATAATTATTATCAATGTTATATTAGGTGTATTTTCTACATACAGTAAATAAAATGTCTTTAAAATAGTGTAAATTTTCTTTAACAAAAAAAAATTATGTCCTCAAATTTTTCTTTAGCAGATAGTTGTGTTTTGAAGTCAAAGAAGTGGCTTTCAACCACCCAAATGCTGAGGACTAACTTACCGTGATGATAAGCATGAGTTCAAACGAACGGAAAACACAGCGTTAACTCACCCCAACTCTGAGACGTACTCGAAGTCAGAGGCGCATGAAGCGCACTGGTAGTATACGACATACAGCAGGGGCGTATTTTGCGGACTACCGGGGCTACCGGCGGTACAAAAGAAAAAGTTTATAATATAACATAATGTAATAATTTTGTATTACCGTATTAGTTTTACCACAGTAATTAAAATTAAAGTAATTGTTAGATTTATATGCGCTCTCTGCTCTCGAAAGAAACAAGTTGTCAAGGCGGCATCACTGGAGAAACCGCTGCTACGAAGGGTAGCCTGTGACCGTTCCGCTCACGTCGCACAACTCCCCGTCCCCCGCTCTCTCCTGTTTCCATCGTGCACTGTAGGTGGGTGAGTTGCCGCTCTCGTGATCGGTTTCTTGGAAGGCGCGAAGCAACAATATGCTTAGTACGCTAGCTCATTAATGTGATTGTGTTCTTGCAGTGCAGTATTTTAAATTTGTGATTTGTTCGAGTGTCTAAGAGTTATATTAATTGTGAATTATTAAGTTTTTAATTTCCCAATTAAGTGATATTGTGAAAAATATGGCAGAACAAGTTTCTGGAGAGGTTTGTGTTGAAAATGACTGTGTAATAGAAGGTTTATTAAAAGTGCCTTTTAACCGTCGTACATACAACGAGAAAGTTGAAATTGTGAAAATGGAAAGACCAACTTCTGAGTTAAATTTGTCCATGGACGTAAAAGAAAAATAGCGTGAGTACACACGCCATTTCACTTCAACATCATATGGTAAGTGGAATTGGTTGTGTGGTAGTTCTAAACTGTCTAAACTATTTTGCTGGCCATGTTTGTTATTTAGCCGCGAAACTAATGTGTGGTCAAAAGAGGGGTTTTCTAATATGAACTCCCTTCGAACGGCAGTCCTAAAACACGACAAATCAAAAGCTCATATTTATAGTAGCATGAACTTTGCAAACTTTGGGAAGACAAGAATTGATTTACAGCTAGATAAGCAAAAAGTTCTACACATCAACCAACACTATGCTCTTGTGAAAAAAAAAATCGGGAGATTTTACTGCGTCTTATTAACGCAGTCTGCTTTCTAGGAAAACAAGAATTGGCTTTTCGGGGTCATAATGAGAGTATGGAATCAGACAATAGAGGAAATTATATTGAATATTTAAGTTCCTTAAATGAATTTGACCATTTACTGGCCAATCATCTTGAGAGTTCAACAGTATTCCGTGGTACTTCTCCCGCAATTCAGAATGACTTAATATTTGCTATAAGTGGGGTTGTGATAAAGAACATAAAATCTGAAATAGAAGAAGCATCTTTTGTGGCCATTGTTGTTGATGAAACAAGTGACTGCTCTAATCAGAGTCAATTGTCCACTGTTTTAAGATACGTCGACAGTACTGCCAATGTTCAAGAACGGTTTATAGGATTCACAAATGTCAGTTCGGGCAAAACTGCTGCTGCTTTGTTTCAGCATGTGGAAGGTGTTATAGCAGAATACAATGTTGGCAATAAGTTAATTGCACAGACATACGATAGTGCTTCAGTTATGGCGGGAAATATTAATGGCTTAAAAACAAAAGTTCAAGAAAAGTATCCTCAAGCACTATTTGTCCATTGTTACAGCCATGTTCTCAATTTAGTTTTGCAACAAACTACTTTATCCATTCCAGAATGCCGCATTTTTTTCAAAACACTGTCGGATTTAACTGCATTTTTCTCATCATCTCCTAAAAGATCAGAAAAACTCAAGAATTTATGAAAAAGAAACTCCCAAAAGTAGCACCAACTAGATGGAATTTCACATCTCGGCTTGTAAATACAGTAAAGTAATACAGAGAACAACTGACTGTTTTCTTTGAAAATATCATTTGTAATGACCAGGGAAAGGATTTATATGTAAATACATATTTACTTATAAAGCTAATATAATTTATATTTTGCATTATCTTTATGTTTCACAATGTGTAGGGTTGAAAAATCCTACTTTTATTTTCCATATTTTTCCATATTTTAGAGTTTAGTACATATTTTCGTTAATTTCCATATATTTTCCATATTTCATATAAAACAGTCCATATTATATTAGGTTTAACAATAAAACAAAACAAAATTCCATTAACTTTTAAAAATACATTTCAACAATAGAGATTTAAACACATGTTCAGTAATCCCTTTAACATCAGAGTTATTTGAAAATTAGCAGTCCTATCAACAATGGGAAAGTAAGTTACAAAACTGTATTAATTTAATTTAAAATTTTTAACAGACTTCAGTTGTGCAGCTCAACAGTTAAATGCCAGTCAGAGTACACATAGGTTCAGTTTTGTAAATCATACTATAAAGACGGTAAATATGCCAAAAGTACGTCATTCAGTCAATTTAAAATCAAAACTAACAAGTTACATTTCAGAATTTAAAGAAGATGGTTTATCAACTGACAATAAAATATTATTTTGTAATTTGTGTCAGTGTGCAGTATCATCTACACAAAAGTTCCTGGTGCAACAACACATTACAACTAGTAAACATCAGGCCAACAAACAACTAAATTCCAAGCAGAGACAATTGTTTTTAACACAACCAACAACATCGAATGTAAGATCTGAGTTTAACATCGACCTGTGCCGTTCTCTCATCTCTGCTGATATTCCTCTCTACAAACTAAAGAATAAGGTCTTCAGGGAATTCCTTGAAAAATATACTCAACATACAATTCCGGATGAGTCAACACTTAGGAAGACGTATGCTCCATCCATCTACGATGAGACAATACAGAAGATAAGAGATGAAATTAAAGATAGTTCAATTTGGGTTTCCATTGATGAGACTCCCGACAAAGAAGGTAGACTTGTTGGTAATGTAGTTATCGGTTTGTTAAGTGAACAATATTCTGAACGAATTCTTTTACATTGTGATGTTCTAGAAAAGTGCAATAACAAAACTATAGTTAAACTGTTCAACGAAGCTATGGGTATCCTGTGGCCAAAGGGTATTATGTACGATAATGTGTTATTCTTTATTAGCGATGCTGCCCCTTATATGGTCAAAGCTGGACAAGCATTATCTGTTGTATATCCTAAATTGACTCATTTTACTTGTGTGGCGCATGCATTTCATCGTGTGGCAGAAGTGGTCAGAGACAATTTCCCTAAAGTAGATTTGTTGATTTCATCAGTGAAAAAAGTATTTCTCAAAGCTCCCAGTAGAGTTAACGTGTTGAAAGAAATGTACCCTGAAATTCCATTGCCACCAAAGCCAATTTTAACTAGATGGGGTACATGGCTAGAAGCAGTTGAATATTATGCCGAACATATAGACTCTATTAACAATGTTCTCCTTGCATTGGACTCTGAAGATGCAGTCTCAATTGATACTGCGAAAACAGTTACCTGTGACATAAGTGTGAAGAATGACTTAGCTCACATTCAGCATACATTTTCATGCATCATAAAAACGCTCAAAAGTCTCCAAAATAGGCACCTTTCACTATCTGAAAGTTTTGAAATTATAAATAGTACTGTGGAACAACTGAATCGTGGTAGAGGTAAAGTTGCAGATGCAGTAAGAGCTAAGGTGGACACTGTACTTTCAAAAAACCCTGGATATGAAGAACTACAAAAGGTTGTTGCTGTGATGAGTGGTGAATCAACAGTGAAGATTAACTTGGACTTATCCCCAGCAGACATTGTGAAATTGAATTATGTACCAGTTACTTCTTGTGACGTCGAACGCTCTTTTAGTCAGTATAAATCTATCCTCAGAGACAATAGAAGAAGATTCACTTTTCAGCACTTGAAAGAAATGTTTGTAACCTATTGTTATGGTAACAGACAATAAAAATTGTGTTTTGTTGAAACTACATTGGAAGATAAGGTACGTCCATTATATTTTTTGTTTAGTTTGATTAAAATGTACCAATATTTAACGTACATAGTCATTTTTTTATAATTTTAAGTCCATATTTAATTCCATATTTTGGTAAAAATCCATATTTAATTCCATATTTTGGTAAAAATAACTACATATATATTTACATATTTCATATATTTTTAGTCCATATAAATCCGTTCCCTGGTAATGACTCTGAAGAAAACTGGGATGATGATGTAATTGTGCACGCTCAAGGATATTTGTATTTTTTCACACAGTTTCAGAATATATTTCTTCTTGAAGTCTATGCTAGAGTGTTCGCACATACAGATGTGCTCTACAATATTCTTCAGACAAAAAGTCTAGACATAGCATACTGCTTGCAAGAGGTATCAAAGTTAAAACATACTATATCCGAGTTCAGACGTAGTGGGTTTCCGTCCATATGGAGTAATATGGAAAATGAAAATTCTTCAGACAATACAATGGAACCACCATTAAAGCGAAGAAAAGGAGATGATGAATTGAAATACAGGCAGCTGTACTACAGCATACTAGATCGTATGCACATGGAAATTACTGACAGATTTTCTGATTATGGAAAGCTTCAGTTCACACATCTAGATCCTCAAAAATTTTCTGCTTATAGAGAAAACTTCCCGAATGAGGCACTAAACAAATTATTTCAGTCCTATAACAGTTACTTTGATCAAGTACGTTTGAAAAATGAATTAAGTGTAATATATTCAGCAGAAGTCTTTGATTTTTCGAACAAACCTATCCATGAAATATTATCTGCCATATATGAAAACCAGCTGAACCAAGTTATTCCTGAAGTCCTTAAATTGACAACATTAATTGTGACAATACTAGCTACGTCAGCATCGGTAGAAAGAACATTTTCTGCGTTGAAGAGAATAAAATCCTACTGTAGATCAACTCATACACAAGAACGTTCATCCGGCTTGGCACTGATGTCCATTGAAAAGTCATTTCTACAGAAACTTCGCAAGCGGCCCAACTGTAATTTCAATGACTAAGTCATCAAAGTATTTTCGTCCCAATCAAGACGTCTGGAATTCACATATAAATAAGTAAGGAATTTTATTATAGGGTTTTTAAAATATATTTTGTGTAATAATAGGGTCAGTGGTAGCCCAGACCCTTAAACTAGTATACGCCACTGACATACAGTATATTTCTCAGGCCTAGTAATCAGCGAAACCATCCTCTTCCAATTATTATTGGCTAGGCCCGTGTATTCAACGCAAAAATTACGGAAATTCTACTTGTCATCTTCTTTTAGCGTGAATTGCAATTTATAAAGTTTAAAATAAGAGACGGTTTCGTACGATACGTCATAGTGTGGATTGTGGCACCTGCAGTTCCGCACTATAGCCCGTCTTGTCGATTTTCGTGGACTCCTTTCGTACACGAACAGGATACCGTCGACTGCCTCGTCCAAAGTCACGGGCGGCCCGGACTTTTTCCAACACATTAGTAGGCAGTTACCCTCCTACAAGGAGAACGCTTGCCAAATTTGGTTTTGAAGTGTCGCTGCTCTGTCACCACAGCCTCTGTAATCGCGAATTTCTCCTGTTTCGACATCATCATCGTGTACAATAAAATATTTTAATTATGTATACAAGAACATATCAACAAATCGTCACTAGCGACACTAAAAAGAGATAAATACCTTCATCTACTGAAGTTGGAAAAGTAGACCACTATTTGATACTTTTGTACTGCAAAAGTTTGCCTTTATCTATACTAATAATAAATCTGTAGCCGAAATTTTTCTGGTAATTTTCGATTTTCCAAAAATAATTGGTCCTAACATATATAATTAACCACCCTGAAACCGAAAATATATATATATTTTTTAATTTTTGTTTGTATGTCTGTCTGTCTGTCTGTCTGTCTGTCTGTATGTTTGTTACCTTTTCACGCGATATTGGCTGAACGGATTTCGATGGAAATTGGAATATAAATTAAGTTCGTTGTAACTTAGATTTTAGGCTATATGGCATTCAAAATACATTATTTAAAAGGGGGGTTATAAGGGGGCCTGAATTAAATAAATCGAAATATCTCGCTTATTATTGATTTTTGTGAAAAACGTTACATAACAAAAGTTTCTTTAAAATAATTTGCGATAAGTTTTATTCCTTGAAAAATTTTGATAGGACTGATATTTAATGAGATAAATGAGTTTTAAGATTAAAATAACTGCCATCTAAGGCCGTATAATGAAATAAAAAACAAATGACTTCGTGTATAAGGGGCTTTGGACAGCAACAATCGAAAGCTATGAAAGATAGCCTACAGATAATGTTTCTGTGTTTGTATGAAGTAATATCGGAAGCAAAATTAACCGATTTGTATAATTAATTATTATTTCACCATTGGAAAGTGTAGTTTCTCTAGATGGACATAATGCTATAATGTTATTACAGTAACTTCTGATATAATATAAGGTAATGTAATATAATATAATATAATATAATATAATATAATATAATATAATATAATATAATATAATATAATATAATATAATATTATATAATATAATTTAAGTTATTCGAAGGGTTCAGAACCATAGTGGGCCAAGCGCCATTTACTGAATACGTAGAAAACAAGGGTTAAAATTAAGTTATTACCATAATTCAATGGAAACCTATGACAAGTAATAAAATATACACATTATATCTAAATGATGTCAATCTTCATTAAACTATGGTTGCATGTAATAAAAATTAAGAAACATGTTGAAGGAATTGTCATTGCACCAAATGAGTGGTCTCTGGACCAAAATGGTCGCATTTTAATTATTTGGATGCAATTTAAATTAAGTAACATATTAAACGATTTATCCTTCTATCAAACACGAATGTTCCCTGGATCATATGTCCTATTTTAATTATGTAATTACTTTATATTTATTTCTAACGGGTGCAGCGGAGCGCACGGGTACGGCTAGTACTAATAATAAATCTGTAGCCGAAATTTTTCTGGTAATTTTCGATTTTCCAAAAGTAATTGGTCCTAACATATATAATTAACCACTCTGAAACCGAAAATCGCTTTTTTGAAATTTTTGTTTCTATATCTGTCTGTCTGTCTGTCTGTCTGTATGTTTGTTACCGTTTCACGCGATAATGGCTGAACGGATTTCGATGAAAATTGGAATATAAATTAAGTTCGTTGTAACTTAGATTTTAGGCTATATGGCATTTAAAATACATTATTTAAAAGGGGGGTTATAAGGGGGCCTGAATTAAATAAATCGAAATATCTCGCTTATTATTGATTTTTGTGAAGAACGTTACATAACAAACGTTTCTTTAAAAATAATTTGCGATAAGTTTTGTTCCTTGAAAAATTTTGATAGGACTGATATTTAATGAGATAAATGAGTTTTAAAATTAAAATAACTGCCATCTAAGGCCATATAATGAAATAAAAAACAAATGACTTCGTATATAAGGGGCCTTGGACGGCAACAATCGAAAGCTATGAAAGACAGCCTACAGATAATGTTTCTGTGTTTGTATGAAGTAATATCGGAAGCAAAATTAACCGATTTGTATAATTAATTATTATTTCACCATTGGAAAGTGTAGTTTCTCTAGATGGACATAATGCTATAATGTTATTACAGTAACTTCTGATATAATATAATGTAATATAATATAATATAATATAATATAATATAATATAATATAATATATGTAATATTATATAATATAATTTAAGTTATTTGAAGGGTTCAGAACCATAGTGGGCCAAACGCCATTTACTGAATACGTAGAGAACAAGGGTTAAAATTAAGTTATTACCATAATTCAATGGAAACATATAGCAAGTAAAATAAAATATACACATTAAATCTAAATTATGTAAATGTTCATTAAACTATGGTTGCATGTAATAACAATTAAGAAACATGTTAAAGGAATTGTCATTGCACCAAATGAGTGCTCTCTGGTCCGATATGATCACATTTTAATTATTTGGATGCAATTTAAATTAAGTAACATATTAAACGATTTATCCTTCTATCAAACACGAATGTTCCCTGGATCAAATGTCCTATTTTAATTATGTAATTACTTTATATTTATTTCTAACGGGTGCAGCGGAGCGCACGGGTACGGCTAGTAGTGAAATAAAATGGAAAACACGTTGCTATGTTATTTTACTTAGCAACGTGTTATGAAGCATTTTATAACGAATTATTACCGTAGCAACAATACAGCAGACGTCATGAATCATAAAGAATAAAATTCTTCACTGATATAACAGATGTAATAGGCCTAATTGAATTTATAGATTTATTTTCTTATAATTTTCGGCAAATAACAAACAACATAGATAAAGTATTGTATGCAACCCTCCGGTCGTGATCTAACTTGACCCACTCGGTAATAATGCTCCATTTTTGTACGTCGTTATATACTATATTATTATTTTTACTACCCTAGCGACAAGTATCGTTTTTAAATTACGGTTTATTGTAGTAACGGATCATGTAAAAAGCTAAGTAGTCCTTTAAATAACAACAATCAAAAGATATTGGGAAAATTCCTCTTCAGAGTCAAAATAAGGTGGGAATAGAAGATAAAAAATGAATATGAAGTATGATTATAAATAGCGAGGATCCTTCTCTCTGTATAAAACTATTGTAGAGTAGATCAGAGGAGGGTAGGGAGTAGCATAATTAGAAGAATGTAAGATGATTATGAAATCAGTGAATGTTTAAATGGAGTACTAAGTAGTGGTACGGGAATTTTAAAATAGAGAGAGAATACAATTTTAGAGGAATAATTTGCATGAAAATTAGAGATAGAGGAAAATTTATTATTGTACTGTATGTACATAATTATACTTTCATTACGATATTTGAAGACTGGATGTGCAATCATACTAGTATGTAAATTGTTTTGTATTCATATTTCTTGGGAATGGCGGATTGAGAATGTAGGATGCATCTAATCTGCTATGGCCAGGTAAATGATGGTGATTTAAATTAAATAATTAGAGCACTGTGAGGGACATAAATCTAGGAATTCACCACATCCTTTCACGATAATAATGGTCATTCATTCATTTATTCATAGTGTTTTGCCCAAGGGCAGGTCTTTCACTGGAAACTCAGCTTTCTCCAATCTTTCCTGTTTTTTGCCTTCCTCTTTGTCTCCGCATAGCTTATGATCCATATATTAATGTCTATCGTCAGAGATCTTCTTCTGCCCCGAACTCACGTTCACCATTCCTTCCAGTGCATCCTTCAGTAGGCAGACTCTTCTCAGCCAGTGACCCAACCAATTCCTTTTCCTCTTTCTGATCAGTTTCAGTATCATTCTTTCTTCACCCACTCTTCGGAACACAGCTTCATTTCTTATTCTGTCTGCCCATTTCACATGCCCCATCCTTCTCCATATCCACATTTCAAATGCTTCTAGTCGCTTCTCTTCACTTCGTCGTAATGTCCATGTTTCTGCCCCATTCAATGCCACACCCCAGCACAAAACATTTTACTAGTCTCTTCCTTAGTTCTTTTTTTCAGAGGTCCGCAGAAGATCCTCCTTTTTCCATTAAAAGCTTCCTTTGCATTGTACACACAATAAAAAAAAATGCATCACCTATGAACTAAAACGTACAATGCACTTGTCACAAAATTGGAAGTGATATGTGAAAATGAAACACATCTCCAATACATATTGCTCATTAAATGGAAAACGGATCATAATGTAAACAAAAACAAAACTTTATTCTCTTACTGTAAACTTGAACAAGTCAGTCCAATGAGTTTAATACTCAGTAGTTCGTTCCCTTGCATTAAGACATGCTTGGATTCTTCTTGGCATACCATCCATTAGTCATCAAGCCACTGTTGGTTCAAATTGTCCCATTCTTCAATGGCAGTTCTGCATAGATCTCGCCGATTGCGTGATAGGTCAGAACGTCCAAAGCAAGTTGTTTTAAATTTAAACGATCGCAACTGTTATTTAGCTCCAGTAGCATATATCCTTTAGTATTATCTCCTCTTCTGCTAAGAATTCCATATCAGCAGCAAATCTTATGCATTTTATCCTCATTCCTCCTACTATCACCCTTACCATGTTCTGAAAACAGTTCTTCACTATATCCCCAAATAGATGTTGAACAGGGTATGTGATAAGGGACATTCTTGTAGTACTCCTCTCCCTATTTCACTTCTTTCTGACATTTCTTGTCCTATCTTGACTTTGTCTCGTTTCATACATCAGTTTTCTTTAGGATCTCCATCAGTTTATTCCAGTCCACTCTGTCAAACGCCTTATTATATATATATATATATATATATATATATATATATATATATAGGGTAATTCCGGGGGAGATAGCCATGCGGGTGAGACGACCAACCGCTCTTATTTTTATTCTAATCATCTGTTTCGAATGAAAATCGGTTTGCCGCCAGATGTTAATTAAACGAAGTGATTGTTGCACCTGCGAAAACGTAAGGTTATTATTTCCGCGTTTTGTAGCCGTTCGTGAGTCTGTGAGCAAGCAATAATTTTTCATTCTCTGAAATAACAATAGAGAAATACTGCATTTTGTGAGGAAATTTGCTGGAAACATTATTAAAGAGGTAAGGCATATTTAAACATTCTATCTTAACTGTATTTGTTCTCTTCACTGCTGCCAGTTTTTATTACGCGGTATGGCCATCTCTCCCGTAAAAAAGGAGAGATGGCCAGCTTTTTTCCGGGATAGATGGCCTACAATTGAGGAATATTATTATGTTAAAAGTATCGTTATTTCTAGATTCCGATAAAATATAAAGCAAAGCCCGGCAGCAAACGTGTCTTTGGAATGAAGATGACTTAGCCTATACCGTGCTTTTGAAGCCATTAAATATGACACTTCTGTACGTCAAGCCTTCATTACATTTCATTTTTCCAATAAAAGCCCTGGAAAGTAGAGTTAAAACAGACAATTCTACAAAGGGTGCAATGGGACCAAGTGACACATAGGCAATGACAATGGATGTAGGTTTGTTCGCCATATTAAATATGCAGGAACATGGATTTTCCCTTACAGGGACCGATGTCTATAGTCTCGCTTACATTTTTGCTGAAGAACTTGTCAATATTCTCTGATTGGCTGACAAGCAAGCATTCTGATGGGAGCAGATAAAAAAGTTTTTTTTTTCACCATGTTAATAACGTCAAAAGAAGTGCTTATAAAAATTTTGGCTACTTGACCGCAATTACGAGGGCCGTAAAAAAGTTCGCCAGGGGTCGTTAACAGAAAGAAAACACAATTTAATTAAAAAAATATTGAACAGACACAGCAATTGTTGAGCTATTTTTTCAACACATTCCACACCGGAATGAGACATTTGTCATATCATGGGATCGGTAGAGAGGTGCAGGCGGCTGTCCAACGCTGGTTTCGATCCCAGGAAGCTGACTTCTACGACACAATGGTACAATAATTTATCCCATGGTATGACAAATGTCTCAGTTCCAGTGGGAGATACGTTGACAATTAGCGCAACAATTGCTGTATCTGTTTCAATAAATCTTTCCATGTAATTGTGTTTTTTTCTGTAAAAATCACTTTCTGGATGGACTCGTAATTACGGTCGAGTGGCCAAAATTTGTACAAGCACTTCTTTTGACATTATTAATATGGCGGAAGAAAAAAAATAACTTTTTTATTTGCTCCCATCAGAATGTTTGCTTGTGAGACAACGCTTCCTATCCCGGAAACCAACTGGAAAAGATACTGTTACTTTGACCTTTCAGGATTTTGTTTCATTAACATGTTCATAAGGTCCCGCGTCGTGGCCTAAGGCATCCTGCCTAGGACTCGCGTTACGGAATTCGCGCTGGTTCGAGTCCTCATGGGGGAAGAAATTATCTCATGAAATTTGAGCCAGTGTATGGGACCGGTGCCCACCCAGCATCGTGATGCACTTGGGTAACTACGATAGGTAGCGAAATCCGGTTAAGAAAGCCTGCTGTAAGGGCTGGGGGGATCATCGGGCTAATCACACGATACCGCCATTTGGTTGGATGATCGTCCACCTCTGCTTCGACATGTGGACGTGAGGCCAGCAGCCGGCTGGTCGATCATGGTCCTTCATGGGCTGTCGTGCCTCGGATTATTATTATTATAATGTGTTCATAAGCGTTTCAGTTTATTTCTGTGTTGTTTTAAGGAAAATTCACTAAAAGAGGAAAAAACAAAAAATAAAGTTGTTGAAAAGTTTCAAACAATCATAATTATGCACTTAGACACTATATTTATGTGTCCAGTGCATAAAACCTCATTCTTTTACAAAAAATTGTTATGAATTTACTTAAAAATTATGGTGGCCATCAATCCCTATATCCTATGGCCATCTCACCCATATATGTTGGGTGAGATGGCCAGTGGCCTATTATATTTCAAACGTATTTTTTTATTACATCAGTGAATTCTATGCGCCCTGAGGCACTGTAGTGGAGAAATATAACCTAGAAGGAACGTATTTGATTTGTTTCGTATTTCTTTACCAATCGGTTACCCTGTTCTAAGTGATTTAAAAAACTATGGCCATCTAACCCGGAATTACCCTATATATATATATATATATATATATATATATATATATACTTGAATAATTTAAAGGGAAAAATTGTTCCAGGACCGCGCATCGAACTCGGGACCTTTGGCTGAGCGCGCCAACGCTCTACCGACTGAGCTACCCAGGAACTATACCAAACACCGATTCAATTTTCCCCTTATATCCACGTACCTCAAGTGGATTGACAGAACGCTAGATTCTGCATTTAGTGCAAACTTACTGTGTGACTTAAATTTGTGGTTTCCTGTTATCGAAACAATAACGCGTATTATACAAATCTGACACAGTAAGTATGCACTCAGTGCTGGGCTCTGGCGTTCTATCAACCTACTTGAAGTATGTGGATATACGCGGAAAATTGAGCCGGGGTCAGGTAGGCCTATAGTTCCTAGGTAGCTCAGTCGGTAGAGCGTTGGCACGCTCAGCCAAAGGTCCCGGGTTCGATGCCCGGCCCTGGAACAATCTTTCCCTTGAAATTGTCAAATCATTTTTACAGGGAGCTATACCTGTCATAGTCAGATTTGTACTATGTACACTTCTTTATTTTTTTCTAGGTATCTTTCATCGATTGTTCGTAGCAGTCCATTTACATCTCTCGTACATTTTCCCTTTCTGAAGTCAAACTGCTCTTCTTCCAACTGTTCTTTCATCTTAGAATATACACGTCGATTCAGTATTCGTAGGAGAATCTTCATCGAGTATATATAAAAGAATTGTTTTATTTAACGACGCTCGCAACTGCCTACGTTATATCAGCGTCGCCGGTGTGCCGGAATTTTGTTCCGCAGGAGTTCTTTTACATGCAACTAAATCTAATAATGACATGAGCCTGTCGCAATTTAAGACACTTAAATGCCATCGACCTAGGCCGGGATCGAACCCGCAACCTCGGGCATAGAAGATCAGCGCTATACCACCTGCGCCTCTCAGATCGATCCAAGTATATATCAGGCTGATAGTCCTGAACTCGTTAAATTTCTTACATAATTTTTCTTCGATATTGGAAGCGACACTTTCTCCGTACAGACTTCAGGCCATTCGCCTATATTTATAATGAAGCACAATAATTTTAGATTTACTCGTAAATACAGCACCCTATAAATTGCTCGTGAAAGCAGAAAAATTTCTTCTATCGATTTACTTTGCTATTTTAACCAATAACTAGCTGCGTCTGTGGTCTCCCATCCAGACGGCAAGGGTTCGATTCCCGGCCAGGTCATGATGTTGCAGAGAGTTTTTCTCAGGATATTCCCATTCCCCTCTTTCGTTCAATCAACATTCTTTACCTCACCCTCGTTTCATTAATCACATGCAATAGTTAGAAACAGGCTGAGGTAGAAGCTGATATGACTTTAAGGACTTGGAGCGGAGGGCCTTGGGTCTTAGGCACTCGTCTGGGGAAGGAACCTATCAGATGATGGGACCTGACTCAGGTGCCTAGGGAGGATGGCCCGCCTGTCATCATCGGATTCACGAATGCCGTCCGGGCTATTTGTCGAACTGGAATACTTATCACTAGAGTCCTGCGTTTGGTTACCTAAAGCCTCCGAGGAACTCGCAACAGTGTATGCAAGTATGGAGTATAGACCAGCGAACACACTTCAGGTCTGATATTCAGCGAACCATGTCAAAACAAAACAAAGATAGACGGTTGGAAATGAGCGCTCCAATAGAAGAATTTGATAGCGAGCACGTCATTAAGAAAGACGAAAACGTATTTTTATCAGAAAGAAGAATACATTTTTCTTTTGAAACACTTAAAATGTTTACATTCACTCGTTATAATGTAAGTAGTCAGTGTAAAATAATATTGTTTTTATTGTGATTTATTGTACTATTGTACTATTGTAATTTCCACCATTTATTTATACATGTGTACATACATAGTCTGTGTCCAGTTACAACGTTCACGAGTAAAACAAGTAGAACTATTCATAATTAATTTCTGTAATCTGTCATTAGAGGCGGTAATACAAAGTGACCCAAAAGATAGGGAAATTTTGAAATAGAGATTGAAGGAAGAGAATAAATACTTTAAATGCATTTATCCATGTCTGTTAATAGTACAGTGTATGCCATTCATGGAGTTTATCCCGACAATTATGTCTTGAAGATGACATCCAATAGGTGACTACCATCTCTGCGCAGATATTCCTGCAGTCTCTTACGAACATTTTGCATTACTCGACGTAACATTTCAAAAGGAATTTCGGCTATTTCTTCTCTGACCTTCGCTTTCAGTTCTTCTCTCATAGCAGGTCGACTACGGTACACCTTGCTCTTAAGATGAGCCCACAAGAAGAAATCGCACGCTGTTAGATCCGGGGATCTTGGTGGCCATGAAATGTCACCGTTTTTGGAAATCACACGGTTGGCAAATAACTGTCGTACAGCTGCCATCGATATTCATGCTGTGTGTGATCTTGCACCGTCTTGATGAAACCAGGTGATTTGTGGAAAATTCTGCAGCTCGTGCGCAACAAAGGTTTCCATCATGGCAACGTGTCGAACAGAATTGACAGTGATCGCGCGCCTATCATCATGCTACAAAAAGTAAGGACCCATGACATCATATGATGACACAGCGCACCACACGGTATTTTTGTTGCTGTGTAGAGGACGTTGGTGTAGTTGACGAGGATTATGCGGAGCCCAATAGCGAAAATTCTGTTTATTGACAAATCCATTAAGATGAGATTGGGCTTCGTCCGACATCCATAGTTCATCAATGAAATTGTCTTTCTCGTTCAGCTTTACAATCATTTGTTCACAGATCTCTTTTGCAGAGTTGAACGAGTTTCCTCTAAAATCGTACCTATGTGCTAATTGCATGTGCTGATGGAACACGATCATGCCGTCCTAAATCAAAGTGGCGTCGAAATTGTCTGCGCACGGCCTCACACTGTCGTTCTTGTAATTTGCTTTGATTGCAAACGCACATTGATCACCACTCCAATTATTGTCCATGATAACAATAACAAAATGGCAAGGTGTAAACAATATTTCACTTGTTATTTGTTGCTATCTAGGGTTACCATTAAATATTTCAAAATTTCCCAATCTTTTGGGCCACCTTGTACATGAAGTCAAAAACAACCTACAAACATTTTACAATTAATTTTTGGTTTTCCGATAAGTCAATTACAGAGTTATGAAATATATTTATTTAAATCATATGATTTATCATTATTATTGCAAATTAACATTTACTACATGTTACTAAAAGAAAAGTAGAAACGTTTTCGCCTGTACGGCATCATCAGATACATAATTTTATTGTTTAACGATATCTAACATAAGTATTCACTTTGTAATGCAATATTAATTTGTATATTCTGTAACAGTAAGAAGTGAAATCATGAGTTATATATAATAATAGTTTAATATAGTTATTGGGAATATATTGATATCAATTAACTTCATTTGAATTGCTAATTTGCCGAAATTGTACGTGATATGGTGTATGTAGGGGAGAATTGGATAAAACAGGATCGTATGATAAAACGGGGTATCCGACTTATTTCGTTGGAAAGTGCTGCAACTTACCGAATGATGCGAGGACTTTGTTCTTAGACTAGAAGGGGACATTATGCAGTGCTCATATGCAGAACGAACACGTTAATTTTTGTTCTGTAGAGAAAAGTTTAAAATCAGCTGCTTAACTAAATTGTTTCGACTGATTTTAATTGGCACATTCTGGGATTAAATTTGCAGAGTTGAAGAGGTAAGTTTCTTATATAAATAAAACATTATTAGTCTTTAATTCTTTGTAAAGAAAGCCGCTGTAGCTTTTACCGTTTTGTTGTGACGCCACGTTTTTCTTTACAACTCATAGTCGGACAAAACAGGATACCCTATGGTTTGGCAAAACGGGATAGTATCCCGTTTTATCCAACATGCATTGCATATGTGGGATTTCACTTTAAATTCTGAATTGAATATGTTCTCGCCATGACAACCAACAATGACAGTAGTTAGGAAGAAGAGGATGAAGACAACGACGAATTCTCTAATTCAAAATCTGAAGAGGGATGATGAAATAAGTGTACTCAATGCCAAGAATGGGCTCATCAGGCGTGCAGTAGTATAGAATCGGAAGACCGAATAATTCTACTGTAACTTTTGTAAATGAAAATTTCTGCAATAGGACTATGAATCAATGTCAACAAACAGGATAGACCTTACGTATAATAATGTGATATTCTTCATTTAAGCATTTAAGTTTTGCATCACCTGTAGAAGTGGTATTTACGCTCCACTTCAAGAAATATCCATAAAAACATTTGAAAGCTATCCTTTTAACTGTCTGAAAAACGTAAACAATGTTGAGAAACAGTAGAAGTCTACCCTAGAAACCGACTGAAAAAGTAAACAGAAGTGCAAGAAATCTCATCTCTCAGCGAATAACTCAGGGTAAAACAGTTTTATTTCATTCTAAAGAGGTTGAACAATAGCAAGGTGGTCAATTACGAACTTGAACCGTGCGAGGATTGTTTCTCTATGTCAGGAAGGACTGTCTTCAGGGCAAGTAGCGAGCCGCTTAGGATTGAACCAGAGTGATGTGGTACGAACCAGGAATCGCTTCCGAAACCCAGGTATTGTCGACGACATGTCTCGTAGTGGTCGTCCACGGGCAACAACAGAATGTGATGATCGATATCTGCGAATTATTGCCACGAGAAACGCTGAGAACACTACTAGTATGATTAACAATGACTTTCAAACTGCGACAGGGAGACGCGTATCCAATCAAACTGTACGAAACTGATTACATGATAGCACACTGCACTCCAGACGTCCATGGCGAGGCCCAACTCTTAACCCTAGGCACCATGGACAACGTTACACCTGGGCAAGAAATCATCACCAATGGACTGTACAAAACTGGCACAAAGTTCTATTCACGGACGAATGCCTAATATGCTTTGTGCCATATAATCATCGACAACATGTGTGGAGAGAATCTGGTAATGCTGCACGACTCAGACACCCCTACAATCAAATGTAGTAAGGTGGCGGGTCAGTGATGTTTTGGGGTGGCATTATGTGGGGTCGCGGACAAAATTGGTGTCGATCCAAGGAATGCTGAGGGCTCCACAGTATAGGGACAACATTCTTCAAGCTATAGTAGCACCGTTTAATCAGCACTTCGCAAAAGGATTCATGTTTATGGACGATAATTCCAGAATCCATCGTGTGGCTGTTATCAATGACTTTCATAATCGTGAAGGAATTGCCAGGTTTGAATGGCCCGTATGTTCTCCAGAATCCAATTGAGCATGTCTGGGTTCAACTAAAGAGAGCCATTCTTGCGCGCCCTGACCCCTCACGCAATCTCGAAGACCTATGCATTGTTGCTGTTGAAGAATGGGACAGAATGGATCAACAGTTGATAAATGTGGTGGTAGACAGTATGCCACGAAGAGTCCAAGCATTGTCAATGCTAGAGGAAGCACTACTCTCTATTGAAGTTGCTAGGATAGAGATTTGGTACTCCAGCCAATACTCAATTTCCATTTGGCCATCCACACAATTGCTATAATTTTGTCAACAACTGTTAAAAATAAATACATTTTCATTCCTTAGCTTTCCTTCTTTTTATCTTTTATTGAAGGTCTGGTTGACAGGTGATGCAAAACTTTTTTGGTGTGTTTATTATGCATTATAATAAAAGCACACACATTTTTTCAGTTCCTTAACAATATTTTCTTTATTTTAAATAAGTATCCTGTTTTACCCAACTACGCGGCCAAAACGGGATACTTGCGCACTTTCCAAGAAAATTGTTTTCCCACACTTTAGCTATATCATTAGAAGTGAAAAACAAAATGTATTATGAAAGTGGATAGAATAGTGGATTCATAAGTAAAAATTGAATTGTTTCCTATCACTTCAACAGGAAATATACAAGATTCCGTGTTAAGTATCCCGTTTTGGCCAACTCTCCCCTATACATAGAATTCATGTTACAATATTTTTGTTACATGTGTTAGTTAACGCTGTTAGAAATTGAAATTGATAAAATATAAAATATCGTCATACTAACAAAACTAACTGCCACTCTCGCTCGCTGTGTTCGTTGAATTTGTCTTTCGAGTCTCGTCTCGTCATTCTCGTGCGCTTCGAGTCTCGCTCATCATTTTCGAAATAGCATTTGGTCGGCGTGGAAATTTTTAAATGAGTCAAAAAGACAAAACAGAGCAGTATCTTACAAGGAGAGAACACGCTCTGTATATCACCGAATTAAATCAGATGTTGTGACATGAAAGTAAAAGACACACTGTTTAAAGTCATACCTGTTATGGGTGGCCAATGACCCCTCGTTTTGGAAATATTGGCTATTGTGTGTGACATACTTCCGTTAGGTGCTTAATAGGGAAGCATTAGACTGTGTAACGGCGTAGCTCATGTGGTTGGATGGTGAACTGTCATCCAGACAACCCGAGTTCGAATCCTAATGCCTTCTCATTTTTTAAAGCTTGATATTATTATTATTATTATTATTATTATTATTATTATTATTATTAGTATTATTATTTTTATTCACATTCAGTTGTCAGTTCCTATATTCAAAGCCATGTTTAAATATGCGTGGTATGCATCAAAATTAATAAACGAATGAGAAGTGTTTGTGAATGTGAAGGATATGTGTATGATTGTGGATAACCTTCTTTCATTTGCTGTGCATGGTGCAGGAAATATGTATGTTTCGTGTCTTTTTATGACATGATAATGGATCGGGTACAAAATGAAATGGAATAACTGCTACAGAAATAGAACAGACACCAGTGACACATCTTACCTTCCTACGTGAGCAGTATTTCATTGTTTATCCTTTACAATACAATGTTAGTTAATTAGTAATTTGTTTAAAACATAATGAAGCATTCAATACATTGAGAAATATGATATAGGTATGAAAATAGATAACTGTGATCACAATATTAATCACTATTAAAAGAAAACAAATTATGACCAGTTAAGATTCGAACTCAGGTTGCTTGGATAACAACTCAGCATCCAACCATATGGGCTGCGCTGTTACACAGTCTAATGCTTCCCTATTGAGCACCTAACGGAAGTATGTCACAAACAATAGCCAATATTTTCAAAATGAGGGATCATGGGCCACCCATATCAGATATGACTTTAAACAGTGCGTCTTGTACTTTCATCTCACACAATCTTATTCCATTCGGTGATATACAGAACATGTCCTCTCCTTGTTAGTTATCAAAATGTTCTGGTCCTATTATATGATTATTACCTATGGTTATATAAGTAGAAAAAAAAAAGAACAAATTCTCAAATACCATTTGCATTTCTAAGAAACATAAAATATAACGTTAATATTTTTTTCCTTGAGATTGCGCACATGATCTCAGACATATGAAAAGAAAATTCCTAGCCTTTTAATAAGGGCCTAGTAATTAAATAAAGTCTGGGGAACGGATTATTATACACTGAAAGGTAGAGATGGTGTTCCAAATAGGCTACTTGATTGTTTATATAACCGTTGCCAAAGTAGATAAAAGTCCAGTCAGGTATAAACAACTGTGGCGATTTAAGGCTGCTTGACGTTCGGGACTTCGGGCGTGATCTATCTCGACGTCTCGAAACACTCACAAGCAGTCTTTACGTCGACGACGCGACGTATAAAACATTGTTGTGCGGGTTTCCGTCTTTGCGGGCGCTGTTAGTCTTGCTTTCTCGATCGTTGTTCATCTCTACTCTGTATAGTCTGTAGCGAGCGGAAACAGGGCGAGGCGCGGGTGATTGCTATACTCCACGCTGTACTCAACTGAAATCTACTGCTTTGGTACGAACTTCCTAGCTCTGATTATGAAAATATTTGTTGTCCTCCTCTCCCATTCCTTCATAAATTAATCACAATATTGAGAAATCCCAGATGTCCATTTTTTTTTTTACGAAATTGAGTTATATTATGATTTCGTATTCTAAACATGTATACTCATGATATTATGAAGAGAAACTCACATATTCCCGTCAACATTCATTTTGGCTAAAGTGTTAAGAAAAAAATACTGTAACATGAGCACAAATCTAGGACCTGAGATGTTTTTTGTATCTCCTGAAAAGTTTAGTTTTCTAGACACATCGAGTTTCTCAATATCCCGGTTCAACTAGCGTCGTGCATTACAGGCGTTATATACTGTTCAAGTTTGTTGAGTATGGCGAAGTTCGATATTCGTCGATGTTCGCTCTGCAAGAGAAGGCCTGTCGTGTTTGTTCCACCTTGTTATAAAAAAATCGCTGTCCTTCACTCCCACTCCTTCATGTCTTAATCACTTAAGGATTTGAGCACACATCTTGCGATTAGTTTTTCATATGAAATAAGACGAAGTTTGTAAATCTTGGTTACCGCTCTCATGTTCCAACTTTGCAGGACACTGTTGTAAACCGCTTTTTGTGAATGTTTTGTCATATTAATAACAAAAAAAAAAAATACCTATACTCATTACCATGCGTAACTTCGCAAGATATGTACCTGGCATCCTTATGCAACTAAAGAAAGCATAAAGGCGCAGGGAGAGGAGGAACTAAGGAGAAAGGCACTAAACGTATGTAAGGAAGGGGAAAGATTTAACAAACGCAAAGGGAGCTTCGGTTCTGCAGAGACTCGGCAAACTTGAGGCCTCTGACTAGTTTTCAACAGACTCGTTATTTTAGTTTACATGCTTCATTTCCAAGTACTGCTGGATGCCTAAGGAGTAGGGCGAAGTTCATAGTATCTTGATATCCCCTCTCACGTTCGAACATTGCACGACACTAATATATATGGTTTATTTTACGACGCTTTATCAACTGCGATGGTTATCTAGCATCAATGAGATGAAGGTGATAATGCCAGCGAAATGAGTCCAGCGCGCCCTAAGTTTCACAGCATCTGCTCTTAATGAGTTGGGGGAAAAACCCCGAAAACTACTTCAACCAGGTAACTTGTTTCAACCAGGATTTGAACCCTTGCCCTCTCGTTTCACGGTCAGACATGCTCACCATTATTACACAGCGATGAGGTTAAGATTTGCTGCAGAAATTAAAAAAAAAAATTGTTTTATTTCATGACGCTAGCAATTGCCAAGGTTGTATAAGCGTCGCCGGTGCGCCGGAATTTTACATGCTAGTAAATCTGCTGACATGAGCCTGTCGCATTTAAACACACTTAAATGCCATCGACCTGGACCGGGATCGAACCCGCAACCCCAAGCAAAGAAGGCCAACACTATATCAACTGCTCCACCAGGGCGATTTTGCTGATGATATGGCGTTGTTAGCAGAAGAGGAGATGATACTAATAAGGGAGCTAAATGACAGCTATGAACAGTATAAGTTGAAGATAATGCAAACAAGACGAAGACCATGGTTATCGGAAGAAAAATAAAGAAGGTAAATTTGCGAATTCGAACTGAGGCAATGGAGCAAGTGAACAGCTTCAAATATTTGGGGTGTACTGTAAGTATACACAAAAAAGTTTGGAACCAGCAGTTTTTTTATATAATTTTCTTCCTTTAAAAGAAATCTGTGTTATCCCACTGATTATATAAATATCTTTCCACTCTATTGAAGTTAATCATGTTGCTATCGTTACGAATTTTAATAAATAAACTATTGTTTTGCATGATTATTGTATAACATTTTATAATTTAATTCTGTCAATATACGATATTAAAATTAAACAGTTTTTCCCTTAAAATAAAGGATATTGATGGCATTCTGACAACAAGTTTAGTATGGCTGAACACATAGCAGTAAATAATCGTGTGTGTGCATTATCACCTTATGTGAATACATAGGCAGATTCCCCTGTGTGTTGGCGTTAGCCATAGTGCTGTTGGAAAAACCTGAAAGCGATATCTGGACACAAATAGAGTAGCAGATAAGCTCCGAGAAGGTCGTCCGAAGGTAACCACTCAAGGTGAAGACAGATATTTGGGATGTCTTGTTCCTAGGCAGCCAAAAACCAATGCTTCAGAGCTACGAAGTGCTTTCCTTTGGACCACTGGGAAGTACCTAAGCATCCAGACCATCAGAAATCGTCTTCACGGGATAAACTTTTATGCAAGGCGACCATGGCGTATAGGTCCATTCAACCCCATCGTCGCGCAATTTGCTTTTGATAGGCAAGAGAGCATCAGAGATGGGAGCAAGAGAGGTGGGGGTTCTGTTCTATTCACAGATGAAACAAGGATTTGTCTAAGACCTGGTCTAAGAAGAGTTCGAATCTGGAGATGACCTAGTTATGCAGTACCCGCCTGTCATCCCAGAGAATAATATAGGCAGGAAGATGGAATTATCATGTTTTGGGCAGGTATAATGCATGGCTTACGAACACACTTAGTTCCCATGATAGGCAATGTGACTGCAGTGAAATATTGGAGATTGTCAAGATGACAATGCCAGACCACGTAAATAAACGAATTTAGGCCGCTGGAATAACCCATATGCAATGGCCTGCTTACTCACGAGATATGAATTCCATAGAACATGCTTGGGACCAGCTAAAGAATGTCATTCGCCATTGTCAATCACCTGTTCAAACACTCCACGAGCTCAGAGATGCTGTGGTCCAGGAATGGGATCGTCTAGATCAGCAGCGCCTCGACAACCTGATGAACAGCATGCCAAAACACATCCAGGCACTTGTCAGAACCAGTGGAAGCATGACACGTTACTAAAAGAGTTTATTCTAAGGCCCGGTTGCAGAAACGCAAATCAAATCAGTCTCTGATCGCCAATCAGTTGATGTCTGATTTATTTGATTGTTCATTGTGTTGCACAAACGTGAATCTCCAATCAAGTTGCCTCAATTTACTAATTGCTGATTTGAGAAAGAAATACATTTGACAACAGTGCTATTTAGCAACCACAGCCAATTAGATGTTATTAAAAGGCGCGAAACTAATGCATCAAGTGGGCGGTGACTAGGAAAACAAGTGAATGTTTTGCTGTTTTGTTGCTTTTTGTAGAAAGGAAACAAGTGGATTCTATTTGTATATAGACTACAATATAGTGAAAAAAAAAAAATGAAGCCAAAAAAAAAAAAAAAACGTGAGGGGGCTTCTGTTGTGGGATTTGCTAGGGGAGTCGACAAGAAATTGGAATATGCATAGCCTCCATAACCCAAAATAATTCCATTTCCCATCTCTCTGTTTACAAATGGAGCTCGTAACCCACTCATTAAAAATATTGTGTTGTCATGTGTAGAACCCTGCCAACGGGCTACAAGATTCCAGAATTTCAATGATGGTGTAGACTACATATTGCCTGTATATTCACAGAAAATAAATCTTTTCTATTTCGATAAAGTTCGGCATCATTTCAACCAGGTGATTGGATGGGGATGTGAACAGTCTATACAACCAATATTAGGCTACTCTTGGAAATCCTGACATGACTGAAAATTCTCTCTGGATTTCAAATCGTTCCCTGTTTGAAGTTTGGGGATTTATGAGACCCTGCCATAACAAAGCAATTTCATACGTAACATTCCTAACTACTCGGCAAATAGTTGATTTGTGGACCCTAACAAGATAACCCAAGACCGCCTGAAAGATTCCAACAACATAAAATCTCAGCATTATTAGAACTTGGTTCATAGGAGGCAGTGGAAGATTTCTATTTGTCTGTCTGCATATATTTGTTTCAATTTTTGAAAGTAACAAAACACACGAATCCTTCCTAAATCTTTGCTCAAATTTTCTGTCATTATACATAAAAACAATTCATGTCTATCACGGAAACGCCTTCTTCTTAATAATATTTTTTTTTTCATTCCAAAATTTCTTCATCAGAAGAATCCATTATGTCGAAAACAATATTGTTACGCTATAACTATTTACTATATACATTACAGTAACTGCATTATAAACAGAACAATATAAATAGCCTACTTAATCGATTATCAGTGATTTAACCAGCAAAAATCTGTTGTTCATATCTGATGGAAGACTGATCTCCGATCAAAACTGATTGTTCTTTCTGCAACAGAAATAGAACTGATGGCCAATCAAACCCTCCTTGATTGCCAATCATATTTTGATCGGTGTTTCTGCAACCGGGCCTAAATGTTCATATTGCCAATTGCATGTAATTGAACTGGCAGTTTATTCTCCTTACAATACTGTGTACTTTTTTTTTGTTTATTTAGGCATCAATTAAAAAAGTTAAAAGTAATTTTTGTTTAATATTTTGTTATATACTAGCCATACCCGTGATTTTATAATAATAATAATAATAATAATAATAATAATAATAATAATAATAATAATAATAATGGTTTATTTTAACTGGCAGAGTTAAGACCATTCGGCCTTCTCTTCCACTCAACCAGTATGATAGAAAATTACTACAATGCTGTGAATATAACATAATTAATACAATACAATACAATTCAAAGCAATACAATACTACAATACAAGACAATAGAATACATAATTAATATAATACAATGACAATTCTTTTCATCTTGACAACACCAATAAAATAATTATGTAATAATAATAATAATAATAATAATAATAATAATAATAATAATAATAATAATAGTAATGATAGTCATACCTAAATTAAATTAAATTATTAAACTCGATCACAATTATAACTTCAATTTGACTGCGCCCGTAAGAAATCGTTTAGCCTTTTCTTGAAAGTGGTTATTGTCTGGCAGCCCCTAATCTTCTGAGGTAGAGAATTCCATTCACGGGGGACTGACACAGTAAAAGAGGATGAATAGTGGGATATTCTATGGGCAGGAATTGCTAGGATTTGGCTCTTCTGTGACCTTATGTTTAGATTGTGATTGGAGGATAAGTAGTTAAACCGGGAACGAAGATAATTTGGAGTAGAAGTGTGGAGAACTCGAAACAGAAGCGAGAGCGAATGAAGTGTTCTACGGTTACTAAGTTACAGCGAGGATAAAGATTTGAACGAGGGTGTAATGTGGTCAAATTTGTGAGCATTACTGATGAATCTGACACACATATTGTGCACACGCAGCAGCTTGTTCAAAAGGTCAGTTGTCAAGTCTGTAAGTATAACGTCGCAATAGTCAAACAGTGGTAGTACGAGGGTTTGCACTAAAGTCTGTTTTAATTCTGGCGGAAGGAAATTTCTGAATGGGTTAAGAGACTGCATGGTATAGTACACTCTCTTGGATATTTCCTTTATTTGGCATTCCCAATTTAAATTTTCGTCCAAGAAAATGCCGAGGTTTCTGACGGCGGAATGGTACGGAATAGTGGCATTATTTACTGTAATAATTGGGATATGTCTGTTGTTCATTGTGTTCAGTAGTCTCTTATGTCCAATTATTATAGCTTGTGACTTACTAGCATTTAACCTAAGTCCGAACTTTATCGCCCATGAAGAAACTTGATTCAAGTCATGATTAATTTTGCCAATAGTTGCATCTGGTCGTGAGTGTATGTAGAGTTGTAAATCGTCTGCGTATATGTGATACTTGCAGTAATGTAAGTTTGTAGTCACGTCATTAATATAAATGGAGAGCAGTGGTCCAAGCACGGTGCCTTGAGGTACTCCTACTTTCGTGTATCGCCAAGGGGAAAACCGATTTTATACTGAGACACATTATTGACGATCACGAAGATAAGAGTCCATCCAATTAATGCAGTTGTCAGACAAGTATAACTTTCTTAGTCTTGCAAGTAGTAGGTCAAGGTCAACTGAGTCGAATGCTTTACTGAAGTCTAGTAGAGTTAATATGGTCACCTCGCTTCTGTCCATTGCTTCTCGCATGTCTTCAGTCACTTTGAGTAGGGCAGTTGTTGTACTGTGTCCTGTTCTGAAACCAGATTGGTGTTCGTTGATAAGTTTGTACATGTTTAAGTGGTCTGTCAGTTGTCGGTGTACGATGTGTTCCAGTGCTTTGGAGAGAGCGGGGAGAATATTTATAGGCCTGTAGTCGTTTGGAGAGGTCGGAGTTTTCGACTTGGGTATAGGTGTTACTAGTGCCATTTTCCAAATTTTAGGGAAGGTATTAGTTATGAGAGCTGTATTAAATATATGGGTCACTGTCGGCACGATCACGTCACTTATTTTATTTAACAGTGATATGCTAGTACCGTCTATGTCTTGTGCGTTAGATTTGAGTCGTCTTAAGTGATTTTCTAACGTCAATTTCAGTAATGTATGTAAAGTGAAATAACGTGTCTATTGTAGTCGAAGCATTATATAGAATGTCTTCCTTTGTTTGGTCCTTTTGTAGAGGTTCGGGAGGTGGGGTGGTGAAATGTTCATTCAGATCAGTAAGTGATATGTCAATGGTCTGTACCTGCTGTTTCTGTTCTCTTAATCCCATGGAGTTGCTATTTTTCCAAAGCTCTTTCGTACTAACAGAAGGTTGGATGAGTGAGTGAGCGTAACGAAGTCTTGCGTTTCTGATTGACTGGTTTGTCCGGTTGCGTAGGCGTCTATAGTTGTCGTAATCAGAAATAAATTTTGTTCTTCGGTACCTGCGATATGCAGCATCTCTTTCCACCATGAGTGTACGCAAAGATTCGCACATCCAAGGAGCAGGTCTTCGAATAGTGGTTCGTCTAGTTTTCAGTGGTGCGTGTTTGTCATATAGCTGGGTGACTAAATTATTAAATGTCTCAACTTTTTCGTCTACACTCCTCAGCGTCCAGATAGTCTGCCACGGTAGTTTAGTTGCGTCACTAATTAGTTCGTCTTGGTTAATGTGAGTGAGGTCGCGATATGTTACAATATGAGGTTTACGTCTATGGCATCGTGAAGAAAATTCAACTTAGATGATATCATGTTTTGAGCTTCCAGGAGCAGGCACTTGTCCATTTGTTATTACGTCATGAGGTTTGTTTGTCGCGATTATGTCCAGTAACGTCTCTGAATAAGGAGTGTGATGTGTACTGTAGGTTCGGAAGGGAGAATTGTCATATTGCAGGACTGGAACATGTTCTGTAGTTGTATTGTTTCGTTGCTGTTAGCTGAAAGTAAATTTGTGTTCAAATCGCCAAGTACTACAGAATGCGGATAATTGGGAATCAGATTCAGCAGTACCGCTTCAATATCACACAAGTGATTTACCTTCGGCGGTTTGTAAACCACCCCAAGGAGGCATTTTTTGATATTTTATTTTCACCTCTAGAAATAGAAATTCTGGCCGTTCACTTTCTTCGTTTGAAGACTTATGAATAATTTTGTATGGGATGTCTGATCTTACATAAATAGTTACACCGCCACCCCTCTTGTTGATGCGGTCATTTCTAACGAGTGAGTAGTTTGGAATATTAATGATAGAGGAAGAGTGAGAAGATTTTTTTAACCAGGATTCTGAAATTAGTATAGCATGCAGACCTAACGGTGCGAAAATAGTAAGGAATTCTTTGAAATGTGACAAAAGGCTCTGTGTGTTGACATGGGCTATTTTAAATGTCTCTGGATGTGCGCTGAAACAAGATTTTAACAAGTAGCAGGTAGAAAGGACAGTTACTTTGTCAGTGAATAGACTGGGAGAGAAAGTGGTTGCTGAGCGCGTCGCAGAAAGTAGGTCATTGCTATGAGGGGCTGCAGACGACAATAGTTCAGACTCTAAAGGGTCAATGTTGCCAACTTACTAATGTTACTGTATTATTGTATACTAAAATAATTTGAAAATGCTTTGTTAAGTATTGCAGTTAATACAAAAATAACACTAAATTAATTATATACTAATAAACGGATGTTAAGGGTGCAGAAAAATTGTAGTTGATATAAGAATAACACTAAATCAATTAGAATAACACTAAATTAATTATAACATTAAATCGCATAAAAAAAAACAAAAGGCTTTTAAGGAACCCGCAGGTTCATTGCCGCCCTCACATAAACCCGCTATCGGTCCCTATCGTGTGCAAGATTAATCCAGTCTCTATCATCATATCCCACCTCCCTCAAATCCATTTTAATATTATCCTCCCATCTACGTCTCGGCCTCCTCAAAGGTATCTTTCCCTCCGGTCTCCCAATTAACACTCTATATGCATTTCTGGATTCGCCCATACGTGCTATATGACCTGCCCATCTCAAACGCCTGGATTTAATGTTCCTTATTATTTCAGGTGAAGAATACAATGCGTGCAGTTCTGCATTGTGCAACTTTCTCCATTCTCCTGTAACTTCATCCCTCTTAGCCCCAAATATTTTCCTAAGAACCTTATTCTCAAACACTCTTAATCTCCGTTCCTCTCTCAAAGTGACAGTCCAAGTCTCACAACCATACAGAAGAACCGGTAATATAACTGTTTTATAAATTCTAACTTTCAGATTTTTTGACAGCAGACTAGATGACAAAAGCTTCTCAGCCGAATAATAACATGCATTTCCCATATTTATTCTGTGTTTAATTTCCTCCCGAATGTCATTTATATCTGTTACTGTTGCTCCAAGATATTTGAATTTTTCAACCTCTTCGAAAGATAAATCTCCAATTTTTGTTTTCATTTCATACAATATTCTGGTAACGAGACATATTTATATACTTTGTATTTTCGGGATTCACTTCCAAACCTATCGCTTTACTTGCTTCAAGTAAAATTCCCGTGTTTTCCCAAATCATTTGTGAATATTCTCCTAATATATTCACGAATCCGCATAGACAAGAAGCTAATGTAACCCGTTCAATTCCAAACCCTGTCTGTTGTTATCCTGAACTTTCCTAATGGCATACTTTAGAGCAAAGTTAAAAAGTAAAGGTGGTAGTGCATCTCCTTGCTTTAGCCCGCAGTGAATTAGAGAAGCATCACACAGAAACTGACCTATACAGGCTCTGCATTGCTTTTCACTGAGACACATTTTAATTAACCGAACTAGTTTCTTGGGAATACCAAATTCAATAAGAATATTATACAAAACGTCTCTCTTAACCGAGTCATATGCGTTTTTTAAATCTATGAATAACTGATGTACTGTACCCTTATACTCCCATTTATCTCCAATATCTCTTGAATACAAAAAATCTGATCAGTAGTCGATCTATTACGCCTAAAACCGCACTGATGATCCCTAATAATTTCATCTACGTACGGAGTTAATCTTCTCAAAAGGATATTGGACAGAATTTTGCAAAAATGATATTCCTCTAAAGTTACCACAGTTAGTCTTGTCTTCCTTGTTAAAAATAGGTACAATTAAGGACTCCTTCCATTGTTCTGGTACAATTTCCTTTTCCCAAGTTTATAAATTTCGCTAGATAATGCGCTTCCACACTCTTGTATTAATTCTGCCCAACCACTCTTTATCGGCTGTCCACGACTGCTTATTCAATATATTCCCAGCTACCCTCCATATCTGGAGGCAGTCTCCTCTATCCGCAACCTGAGGACGCGCCATGCCGTTTCGCATGAATATCATTGACTTAAATCTGTTGTATTTCCAAAGACAACTTTGTTATTATTAGTGAATAGGCCTAATTAGTTTATTGTAACTCGTTTACTCCTGAATTATTTTCAAAGTTTTGTTTAGAAGTATGAATGTAATTGTTATTACTAGGATTGGGATTTTTAAAGGACCATTTTGGCCTTTTTTGTATACAGGAAATAATCTTTTTTAAAGCGTTTTAACCATAAATATACTATCTTATATTAATTTATAAACTTTACACAAAAAAAACGTCCATTTTTTTTTTTTACCTGAACTGATTAATATGACATGACGACATGAGTATGACACTTTCCTTTAACTAATTTACAGCTTGCATATGAATGTAGGATTCTTAGTTACAAATATCTATCGTCGATTTGCAAAAGGGGACATGTCCAAAATAACAAAGTGTTGGAAAATCGCAAAAACTGTAACTAAGTTAACAAATTAAAATGTTCATATATATTTTTTTCTAATTAGATCACTATGTATACATACATTCAGGATCCATGAATATTTTAATTTTTAAGTCTGTTATTTTATTATTATTTTTTTTTGCGATTTTCCAACACTGTTATTTTGGACGTGTCCTCTTTTGCAAATCGACGACAGATATGACAAACCATATTTCTAAATTGTCTGGTGCAGATCTTTTTCTATTGTCTGCCAACAATATTTCGTATAATGAAAATGACCTTTCAAAAGTACAGGTTGTCATGGGAGTAAATTTCATTACTGCCACGGATGCTAGACCCCAAGGTAGTTTCCCATAATTTTTTCCCGTTCAGTATCTGCACACACGTCTTTCATTTTGTCAGATCCTGAGTTTTGTTCAAGAATCCGTTTTAGTTTTGAGGAGCAAGCTGTACTTACAGGTCCTGGAATTTCCATCGAGTTAGATACTGACGCAACAATGTCTATAGACTGTTTCAACGATATAGATGCACTTTCCAAATGATGTATAGCTTCAAGTACTTTTAACCATCGGACAAATCACAAACTGTTTCATATAAATGTTGTGGAAAATTAAAAAACAAGTAACTTTTGTCTCATGTTAATTTTCAATTTGGCTAATATTTTAGACGATAATCATATAGAAATGAACATAAAAATACACTTAACTCGAAATTTATTAAAACTAAGTAAAATAGGATTATGCCTTGCCTACTTACTTTCTTTTGACAAGCTTGGCAGAAGATTTTTTTCGCCATCTGTTGTGAAATTGGAATAGTCGCCTATCCGTTTTCGAAGTAGATAAGCATGCGATACTGCAAATTTAGGCACGTGTACACTATCTATAACTGTGTCAAGAAGTAAAAATTGATTAAACCACGTCTATGAAACGCTAGCAAAGTACTAATTAAATAATGCAAGATTCCAGAATATGTCTGATTCAACAATTGAATGTAGCCAACAATGTGTTAATTTCGAAATTTAAATGCATTTTTGATATAGTTATTCGTTTCTTTTGTATATTGTTTACCGTTTCAAGACAGTATTATTGTAAATATACTTAAATGTATATACTCTTTTTAGTTTCTTTCATTATTTAGTCTTTCTTGGTTTTTGTGCTTCTTTTGGCCCTTTGTTAGGTTTATATGTGTTATTGAGCCTTTTTTAAAATTCTATAAGATTCATGTATTTTACGGCAGAATGCATGAAACGTACAATTGTGTTAAAATATTCTAGATACTTTACAAGGAACAGAAAAGTCTAAATCCTTAGAATCCGAACCCTGGTCATTACCATGCAATACACTATGGAGTTGTTCGATTAATTTTTCTTTTAAGCTTGATATTACGTTAGACCTAGAGCGTCTGAGACTGTTCTCTCAGCTGGAAGAAAGCTTTGTCACCAAACGGCACCACTTGGAATAAGATGTTGTACTGTCTTATATCACAGTCAAGTATATGCAGTCGCGAAGCTCAATACGTAGTAAATATGCAAACATTACTGTCTTCGCGCTACGAGTTGGCGTGGGGAGTAGATAGGCGGGACGGGGGAACTTTATGCTACACTCTGACCTGAAAACTTCGTCCACTTACTTGGCTACACGGGAACGGAGTCAGACATAAAAGATTCCGCATCTTCGGTGCTGTCGCTATGACTATCATTATCACATTTTTCAAAATTTCTGGAGTATGATCTGTCCATGATAATCGTCTGTTTATGTTCCAGCCGTGTATATTAATTCGAATCTCTCAACAAACCATTAGCCCCACCGCCCCCATCCTGATGGACAACAATGAGTGTTCTGGACACATTTATGGTAGTCAAAACTCCCGTAACATTTTTATCGTGCCAGAACTTGGGAAACGTTAAATTGGTAGGCCTATCTATCCGCATTTCGTCCAGATACAAAATCGGTTTTTCCACTTTCCTAAGCTTTCTTATTTGCTGTAGATATCTTCACGTAGTTTAATTTACAGTGTTTTCCTCAATTTTTTTTGCTGCTCACTTCTTCCACCTGAAATCCTTTTTCTTCAGTATTCGTCTTAATGTTGTCTTTCATTTCAAATCAGTTTTGTCTTGTAAAAGGGTAGACGTTTGTTGCAGCTTGGTACTATTTTTTTACTTGTTATTTAACGAAACTGTAATAACTACTAGCTTCTTCAGTGTCGATTGAATTGATGATGGCGAGATGGTATTTGGCAAAATGAAACCAAGGATTCGCCATAGATTACCTGACATTCGCCTTCCGCTTGGGAAAACCTCGGAAAAAACCCAACCACGTAGTCAGCGCAAACGGGAATCGAACTCACTCCCGAGCACAACTGCAGATCAGCAGGCAAATGCGCTACCTCCTGAGCTACGCCGGTGGCCCTCTTTCTTTTTCAAATAAAAATTCTCAATTATATCTTTTTTGTCAATCTCCCGTCGAAGTCATCTACATTTGCGTTTCGGTAGTCTGGACGTTTACATTTTTTTTCTCCCTCAGGTGTCGACAACGCACTTTCTTCTGTGTAGTCTTTCATTTCATTCCTTATACGCTGTATTGTTCTTGTGGATAGATTAGAGTACTTTTCTACCTTTGCTGTAGGTTTCGTAAGAGGAATGCAAAGGCACTGTTGTTGTTTTTCTTCATCACAGAATTATTTTGCACTTCTAATAATATTCCTTTCTTCGCTATAGATTGTCAATCCTTGTTTCATCTTTCTCGACATATTTACAATAAACAAAAAACTGCTATAAACCTAAATAACAGTATACAATAACATAAATTCTATTAACTGTATTATTATCAACACTATTAACACGAAAAGCAAAGGATAACTAAAGCAATACAAGATCTGTGGTATACTGAAAACAATTGTCTTGTTGAAACTAATAAAACACTACAGTAAAAACCCCACTATTATTTTCACAAAGTCGCAAAGATTCATAGACACGTGCAGTAGATGTTTGTGAAACAGGAATATTGCAGTGAACAGCGCGGTGCGCATGCGCGACTGTTTCCCCTCCGCCCCGTCTAAGTACTTCAGCCGCCTTCTCCTGGCGTGACAACAGTAGATAGTTGCTCACCACTAGGATCGCTAATATCGCCTCATTACAGGCAATGCAAAATAGTACCGTCACAACCTATTCTTTCTAACACCCTCAAAACTCAAGCTTCGTGACTATATAGTAGACTGTGCTTATATTATTTAAAACGTGTTGATAACGGATATACTACTATAAGTAACTTTTTAAATGGTTGTGGGGGCTCTTGAGTCTTAGGAAGAACAACGTTCCCAGCAGCACAACATAATACGTTTGGTGCATTACCCCATTTTTGCGTTTCATTTTATCCGTTTTACCTATTTGAATATGTTGTGTATATGTCATTTCTTTCGTGCCCGAGCGAATTCTTTAGGTCTCGTATTTTCAAGTTATAGTTGAAACACAACGGTCATCAGCAGAGGGACGTCAACGAGGCTGGTGCAAGACAAATATCATTAATGAGAATAATCGATATTTATATCGTAATGGAATGCCAACATACGTATTAACATTCGACTACGCCGTCTAGTTCTAGCACAGTCTACTACATACAGTCACGAAGCTTGAGTTTTGAAGGTGCTAGAAACAATAGACTGTGACGGTACTATTTTGCATTGCCTGTAATGAGGCGATATTAGCGATCCTAGTGGTGAGCAACTATCTAATGTTTGCATATTTACTACGTATTGAGCTTCGCGACTGTATATACTAGACTGTGGTTCTAGCAATACGCTCTCGTTGTTTGTTAATTCTCTGAGAACTTTGCCTTCACGCAGAAGTGTTTCGGTATAACTGAGATTTTTGTTTTGGCATTTTCAAGTATAGCACAGGCCTGCTTGCCTAACATTAACGTATAAAATCTTTTCTCAGAGAACACTACCCGAAATTATTAATGTCCAACTTACACTTATCCATTAAATGAACGAAAAACAAATCGAATTCAAAACACCACATGCACTACTGCTCCTCTAGCAGGCAGCGGAGCCTAAGTGCTGTCTGCCATGATTCTCGGTAGAGCAAGGCACATTCGCGTGGTGTCATCTACAGAGCGTTCGTTTACATAATATAGGTCGACCGACACGAAGGCCTAGCAATCCAGGGCAAATCATCTCCCGAACGCTCGACAGTCCATTTCAGTAATTCTGTTAGAGTGGCTTTGTTGACATTAGGTTGCGTGTTATTCTTCTGATTGTGTTAGTGAAGTGTTTAGATTTAGGAGTGATAGTGTTGACTTTAGATTGCGTGTTATTCTTCTGATTGTGTACGTGAAGTGTTTAGATTTAGGAGTGATTGTGTTGACGTTAGATTGCTTGTTATTCTTCTGATTGTGTACGTGAAGTGTTTAGGTTTAGGAGTGATTGTGTTGACTTTAGATTGCGTATTATTCTTCTGATTGTGTTAATAATAATAATAATAATAATAATAATAATAATAATAATAATAATAATAATAATAATAATAATAATAATAATAATAATAATAATTCTTTCTTTCTGGCGAAGTTAAGTGAGTGTTTAGATTTAGAAGTGGTTGTTTTACGTTAGATGCATGTTTTTCTTCTGATTGTGTTAGTGAAGTGTTTAGATTAGTTCGTTCACATAGCACCACAGAAATTTTAAATTTACATTAGAGCAAAGGATTTTCATGGTAGAGACTTATCGGAAAAGAGCGATTGTGAAAAAGTAAAAAGATGATTTGCAAGAAGATTTTCTAATGTTACTGTTCCACATGTCAACACTATATGCAACCTCGTTAAACATTTAGAGAAACTGGGTCAGTATTGAATAAAAGCAGCAAAACACCACGTGATGTACTTACTGAGGAAAAACGGATGAAATATGAGAAAGATTGGAGTACGACTCATAGAAATATCTCCGCTATCTTGCGCAAAAAATTGGTGTCTCTAAAACCACAGCATATGAAGCCATTGGAACTCGTAGGGCCGTATTCATAGACATTTTTAGCGCGGGCTTCCGGTGGATGATCAGCGAAACTAACGTTTTTCATATTCATAAACCAATGTTAGCGATATGAATAATTTGTCCCTCCTCTGGCAAAGTCGGGGCTAGTTTAGCACGCTCGTAGCGGGGCTAGCGAAATGTCTATCAATAGCACACTTAAATCCTTAAAAGATGTCAGAGATGTGTTTGCAGCAGAAGGTCATCATTTCCAACACCTCTTATATTCTAGGTCAGTTCAGTAATAATATAACTGCCGAGAGTACGCGAGATGGTTTGCCGCGTGTTGCATGGTCTTCGTGCCTGTCGCACGTCGCCCAGTCGATCTACATTATGTAATCGATAGTATATAGAACCTACAAAATGGGACACATTATTTATTAATGTCCAACCTACATTACAAAATAAGACGAAACTTCGTTATCCTTTCACACTGTAACGTATTTAAATCAATGAATACAACCTCAGAATTATAACACATTACTCTACATACACGATGTGCTCACTGAGAATATATACTTAATAGGTAACAGTTCTGTATAGTGTACAACACTTCATATTGAATAATTAGCAAAGCAACATCTTTACACGACTTGCGGTTTGTAGGCCACCCCAAACCTCGAACTCCACCCCTCTGAGCGCGAGACCTTATATACTGGATGTTCAGTTCAAAATGTGTCATGGCTCGCTGTATGCCGTCATGTGGCTAGCCGATGACCCTAGAGAATTCAATCTTCCTACACTTCCGCAGAGGTGTATAACCTAAGAGGCAGAGAAGTTGCCTAGCAAGTACGGCGTTCATTCTGAAGAGTACGTACCGATACGTACGGTAACGCCGGTAGTGGCAGGAATGTGAACTGTTTGGAAATACGTACTGTCGGGATATTGGGAGAGGGTTAAGACGATTACTTACGTATTTGTTGACATCAACTTCGACGGTCAACATGGACACGGAGCATTTGATTTGTGTTGTGGAATGTTACCGTACGCAACCGATGATAACAAATACCCTGCGTACGACTTGCCGGCGCAAAACACAGTTCGAAAGAGGTTATGGTAGCACCACAGTCTACTATATACAGTCGCGAAGCTTGAGGTGTTTTTTTGCAAATCTCGTGATAAAGCGCTCCAAGCGGTTAGCAACTAGAAACAATAGACTGTCCATGGTCGACTTTGGACTGTGTCGTATTTCTATCGAGTGCTAGCTCGTTGCGTATTTCACATTGATGCTTGTGAAATGTTCGTTATTGGTTGTAATGAAAATGTTAATGGCTAAAATATAATAATTGGAATAATAATATGGGACAAGGAGGAGACGTTTGTAGTGCAATAAATTGTAGCAACAGTAAGAGAAAGAGGCCAGAGTTATCCTTTTTCCGATTTCCGAAAGATTCAGAAAGGTTCCTGGGTTTCCACAAGAATGCTGTGCAGAAACAAAACTCTTAATTTTGAAGTTCTTTGTGACTGTTTGAATAAATTATATTCTTAAATTTCACAATGAAATGTTTCAATCTAACCGAAAGGACATTAGATACCGGTTAAAGTTCTGTCACTTAGGCTGCTAAATTTCCAGAGAAATAAAGGTTAGGTCTACTTTTTTTTTTTCAAAGGATATATTGTCAATTGTAGCTATTAATTTTGTTATTATTTTTATGCGTTATTTTACTAAAGACGTAGAAAAATTAAGTTCGATTTAATGAAATTTATTGATCACGTTTTATTTTCAATTCTGGTGGGATTATTATTGCTTAGGCCTACTTTTTTCTTTCAAAGGATATGTTTTTAATTATAGCTGTTAATTTTGTTGTTATTTTTATTTGTTGCTTTACTAGAGAAGTAGAAAAAGTCTGTTACAATAAAATTTATTGATCACGTTTTATTTCCAATTCTGGTGTGATTATTATTGCTTAACCTCATCCCACTTTGTTAACTACGTAAGTCTACACTACAACTACCGGTACACGTAAGTTACTCCATTAATTCATATTTCCATTATTATTGTTGTAAAGGGAAATGAAAATTAATATTTATTGGTTTCACAGTTGATTATCGCTATAATGTTGAATGAGTGAAGCTATTATAGTAAATTTCAGTTCGTTTTGCACAAACAAAAATTATATTAACTTATTTCTTGCAGGCATCTTCGAGTTTATGGTGGAATTTAATATACTTCATTAAAATAATAAATTAACTTTATGCATTTAATATTTCAATAATGGAAGAAAGGTGTTAATTTTTCCAAAAGAACACGACAACGAAAGTATAACATATTTTGTCGTCTGCTAGGAGAGAGATCTGCGATGATAAGGCGATAGTAGCGATCCTAGTGGTGGGCAACTACCCATGTTTGCATTTTTACTACATATTGAGCTTCGCGACTGTATATAGTAGACTGTTGTAGCACACAGACCGTACAGACCGCCATCTGTTGCTAGGAAGTTCAAGTTATACCGTACACGTTCTGAAGTTCAGATTGTATAACGCCTTAAATAATAGGCAACTTCTCTAACATATAAGCTGAAACTCGCTTCAAATCGGTGACCCAACAACAGTGACGTCATGACACACTTTGAAATGAACACCCAGTACTCGGTCAGTTATGACCTAATTTTATTAATAAAACAATTAGCAATATGTATCTCAGCCATAACGTCATGCAATACGAGGTGGAACTATAAAGTAATTGCATAATTAAATATACGACTATTTGGTCCAGGGAGCATCCGTTTTCGTGCAAGAATAATTCGTTTAACGTGTTTCCAAATTAGTCTTGAATACATTCCTTAACAAATCATTCCAAACGAATATGAATATAGCGTGGATTGTGTACAAACATCATTTTTTGTGTTAGCCTCATTGCGCATCTTTGTTTACATAAATAAAAACACTTTACAGTTAATTATAAATATTATTTATATAGCCTATATAATAATATATTAATTATAAATATTATTTTTAGAACCACAGGAAACAAATGTGGGTACATGATGAGCAAAAGAACGCCATTTCATGGCAGTTTGTAAAATGACTCGGATAATCTAGAAAATTAACAGCTCCAGTGAGCTCAAAGGTAAAATACTAATTTTTACTAATTTCTTTTTATCTTTGGTCCAGGTGAAATAGATCTACTTGACTTCTACGACAACATTCGTAAAAATACGATTATGTTCGATGGACAAAAAAATAAAATCCAGTAAAAATTAATGTTTTACGTGGACCAAATAAAGTTTAAATATAAATTACCGTACTGTAGCTCACCCAAATATGGTATTTAAACAAAAATATGTACCGTTATCTTACTCAATTATTATTACTTAATATGTATGTGTCGCATGTATAATATATTTATACAATTATTCCGTCTCTGTCATTGGTTCATAAATAAACGCAACGCAAATCAGACATAAAATTTTATCACCTTCTAATAGCATTAAATTTAACTACATATGACTCATTCATCTTCAGTTTCGACAGTATAATTATAAATTTTTCTGTGCGTAAGGATCTGTTTTATTCATACCTTATTATGCATTTGTGCCCAGTCCTCGATTCATTCAGGAGCTTCTGTAGTGACATAAAGCCTATGTCGATCTAAAAAGGAACTATATTTCCCAATGATGAAAGAACTATCCAAATCGATTAAATAGTTTCCTGAGATTGCCTCATACAAACACACAAACACTTTCTCTTTATAATTATAATATTTAGTATGTTATAAATAAATACATACGAATATCATCCGTATGAAATGGTTTGTTAAATGAATATTTTCCGATTGTTGAGCAAGGCCTTTTTTAAATAAATAGTGAGTCATTTGTTAGGGCCCTCCCTGACGGGTCGGTGGAGCAGCAGTGCAACATTTGATTGAACGATGTTGTACCGCACTGGACTCCCTCATGGTACGGCATGTATGTGTTTTTCTCTGCATAACTCCACTGCAAATTTTCTAAATTCTCAGTAGTTACTGAATATTCTAAAGGGCATGTCGTCTAGTGATGAAAGGACATTGTGTTCTATGTGTATTTAAGGTTACGAAGGAAAAGGAAACGATACTGGGTCGGGGTTGCGAGATTGGGCGATATTTCACCGTTTGGGCTACATAAATAGAGGTTTTGCGACCTATTTTTAAAGAATTGCGATTATCGCCATTTGGGCGACTGTTGCCTGGAATTTGGCTAAATTTGGACGGCACAGAAAAACTTCACGTAATCGTTTATTTATTTTATTTTATTTACTTTATTCTGTTGGGTAGTTCATTGCTGATACATCGCTAATCCAATCCAATGACCGATATTAAATATGGTACTAGATATTACCATTGTAATACATGCCGAAACTTGTCACCAACTTTGACACTTGTTTAAACAAACGTATCGTATCTTCCTCGTCCCAGAAATAGGCCTACTGCGCTTTTTTAATCAGAGGACCAACAACGGATCTTGTAGACCAAGCATTGTAGAGAATTTTCTAGCAATATAAAAATTAGCAATCTAACCGTAGTTCCAAGCCAACTTTACTCCCCATATGTTTAATTTATTCAAAGGTGTTGTTGAGTGAGATTGGTTTAATTTGCAATGGGTTGTAGCAGTGACTTTTATTATGCAAAATTGGAGAAGTGGGGAAAATTTGAGAAGATCGGTACAAAAGGAATGCAAAGCGTATGCCATAAATGTTAAATTTACAGAATTTATTACATAAATATGACATAAAGCAACACTTTATTATATTATCATAAAAACGCATACATTGAGATTACCTATTTTTACAGTAGAAAACTGGCGACATTTGGCTACAATAGCACCAAGACTTGGCGACTTTAGGTAAAATCGATCTGGCAACCCTGAACTGGGTACATCCGTACATTGAAAGAAATATCAACTGTAGGTTGTTTGTAACAGCACGAGAATTGACACTAGATGATGAAAAATTCTTGTCAATGTACAGAATGACAAAGAGGACTTTTCAAGAGTTTGGCCAACTTCTCCCCACGTCTTTTCTGTTATATGTTTTCGTGAATATTGAAATTGTAAAGACATGGATATTTATCTTCCTCAAGAACTAACTGTATTTCCACTGACATAATGGTAAAGTGTTCTTTATTACAAATAGAAATACTCACAACTTCACTCGGTAAATGCTGCTTTCCGTGTGAGAAATGTGCAGCAAGGCTGCATGCCGAAAACATGTTGTATCGTTACTGCGCTGCGCTGATCCGTGTGATGCTGGATTTACAATGACGCGACATCGCAGTATCGCATCGCGGACTGGTGTTCGCAATTCCGCGAACGTCCAATGCGGGGCATCCAGCAGAGCGGCTAAGCGTAACTTTGAGGTTAGGTTTCCCTAATAGTTGGTATCTCTCTTTAAGACTTTGGTTGTAGGGGATTCCCTACGTTCTTTCTCTTACGATTTTTCTATTGCAACTTCCACAATGTCCATTATAGTTTTAGAAACAAGTCCTGTAATCTGAGATAAATTGAAAAGCACCTCATTCAGTGGAAATTCTGTGAGGGCAATTTCACGAAAGTTGAAGGTTATTGGAAAAAAAAAAAATAAAATTTCCGAACTGAATAGGAGCCCTGGGTGAAAAGCATTGTGTATTTCAGGTAAACAAACCGTAATGTAAAGGATGAACCGTAAATAAATGCCATTAATTTGAGGGTTATTCTTTGAGATATTTTAAACAAAAAAAAATTAATACAATTATTGTTTTCCTTTTTACTTCCTTTTCGAGATAAAAACTGTTTTGTATGAAACATTTCTTACCGTGTTTTGGAAAAAACATTGATTTAATTCACAATATGTTCAGTCAATTTAAGAGAGCAGTGTATTATGATAATAAATATGCAGAAATTTGATCCGAACAAATGTAACTTTTTAAAAATCCTTTTCAGAACGAAAATGTACATTTGTTCATATGAAATTTCTGCATATTTAAACGACAAAACTATTTTTTATCATAATACACTGGTCTCTTAAATTGACTAAGCATATTGGGAATTAAGTTAATTCAATGGCTTTCCCAAAATATGCTATGAAATGTTACACATAAAATATTTTTTTTCTCGAAAATGAAGCAAAAACGAGCAAATTTGTATTAAACTGTTTTGTTTGAAATATCCTAAAGAATAACCTCTTGAAATTAACGACATTACTCACGGTTCATTCTGTATAATTCAGGATATCCTTTGACCAATTCTATCAACATCTCATCTGAAAAGTATTCAATTTTGTTGCAGACGACGCCATCATAAACAAAACACATATGCATTCCGGTAACGTCGCGCGGTAAAAGTTAACTCAATTTCAACTTTCGTCGCGTCGCGATCTGCGTCGGGAAGTCATGGAATTCTGATTTCCTATTGCAGCGGTGGCGAAAATGCGACTCACGAGCACATTGTGGCTCGCAGTGATAGCTGTGCTTCCTATCTCCCCCAACCCCCACCCTCTCACTCACTGGAGTCAAACTCCGTTCCATTTGTATTTGTCTCTGATCTGCGAGTGGCATATCGTCGCAATGTCTCTCTCGAATACATGTACATCTACAAAAACGGAAGTTTCAAGTAGGATGGGAGGATGCCAATATGAATGAGAATATTAAATGTATGATTTGTTCACAAGTCTTACGAGAAAACGGTGGTATAACATAAAACAGCATTATACTACATGTTACTGATGAAACATTAAAAGGTTGTGTTGTTGTTATTGTTATTATTATTATTATTATTATTATTATTATTATTATTATAATTATTATCTCTGTACATCGATCATTTATCAGCAGATGTAGGAATAATGCGGTTAGATCTTCAATTTAAACTCACAGATTTGCAATGTGATGTTAAATGAAAGCTAGCTGTAAGGACTTGACAAATGTTGAACTTTTCAAATCTTTGCCAAAAATAAATATCCGAAGCTTCGTTCTTTCGCTTTCTCTTTTGAAGCCATGTTCGCTACAACTTACGTTTTTGGAAAATTATCTTTAACAATGAAAATAGTAAAAACCAAATTTAGATCACGACCGACAGACAAATACCTTCGTGATCAACTACGACTGGCAGTACGTGACATCATTCCTGATTTTAAAACTCTGTCGCAGAGACATTCTGAAGACAGTTAATTTTAGGTTGTGGTAATGTGTCCTATGTTTCATTCTTCATTTCTTTCTTCGTTACACGTACTAAACATTAGTTTGTAGCCTTGTACTGTATAAAATTGTATTTAAGTGCTTGACGTAAGGAAAATGAAAATCCGTTAATAAGTAAGACAGTTGCTTCACTTCCCCTTCGCGTGTCCGCCTCCCTCCATAGGTGCTATGCACGTTGCAGGTTACACAGTGGCTCGGCGCACGATGACGTTTTCGCCACGGCTATTGGGCCATAATTTATGTAATGTCGTGTCGCGTGTGTCGCGTCATTGTAAACGATGCATGAGGCTACCAAATGAAATATATGGCTGCGACATTGACTCGGCATGAAGAGCGCTTACCGAGTTGATATACCGATGCTCTACCGACCAGTGGCGGCTCGCAACCTCAAAGTATGGTGAAGCTCTTTTATTAAGGAACATGATGTACGATTTACCTATTGTTTGTAGCTTAATTTGATTCGTCTGTCTCTACGGAAGGAGAATTGTCACTGATGTCATCATGAAATTGCTGCTTCTCAATCAGATCATGTAGCAAGTCCTTGTGAATGGAGATGCACGCCAATGATGTTAATCTTCCTTGTGCCATTGAATTGCGAAGATTTGTCTTTATGCAGTTGAATGCAGAAAAACTTCGCTCCACTGAAACGCTTGTTGAATGTAATGTCACAATAAGGGAAAAGAGCCTATAGGTTTCTTCAATACGTCATTGTTTTGTCTTACAAGTTTTAGTGCTTGTATCGGGGAAAATGTTCTGGTACTCAAGATCTGCATAGAGAAGCTCTAGTTCTGTTTTCAAACGACTTACTTTGAACAAATTTGGGAAAGTCTTTTGTAGAGAGGCAAGAGCATTAGAAGGAAAAATATTTCAATGCTGAAGAAATTTTGAAGTATTGGCAAAAGAGCAAAACTGAAGCTGTTCAATGTCTTGATGTCTAGTGTTAACTTGCATGAAAATGTCGTCACGTATTTAAAAAATAATTGTTTGTACTTTTGAAAAAGTTCACCTTCTGACAGGTTAACATATTTCCGCCCTGAAAATTCAACCCTTTCTTTAGCCTTAAAAAAAACTGACAAAAACTTAATCTGTTTTCACAAAATCCATCCGAGTTCCATGCCGATTTTTTTATTCCAACTAAAAAACAGGGCCAACAAAACAATTTTTCCAAATAAGAACTACCGCACAGCCACTGATATTCACTGTACCACGCACTTTTAAAATGTTTGTTGTAAGATCTTGCACCTTTCCTTTTCAACTTTTTTGCCGATATATTAATAACAAGTGTTGGTTTCCCCGCTACAATTTTTTTAAATTTTAGTCGGTTATTTAACGATGCTGTATCAACTACGAGGTTATTTAGTGTCGATGAGATTGGTGATAGCGAGATGGTATTTGGCGAGATGAGGCCGAGGATACGCCACAGATTACCTGACATTCACTTTACACTTGGGGAAAACCTCGAAAAAATCCAACCAGGTAATCAGCCGAAGCGATGATCGAACCCGCGCCCGAGCGCAACTTCAGACCGGCAGGCAAGCGCCTTAACCGACTGAGCCACGCCGGTGGTTTCCCCGCTAACACTACATCTCTTTCATCACCTTCAGTCCATCGCGAAAATGGTGTCTGTAACACGCTACACAGTTACACACTATATCGTTTATGTTTATAGGATACATTCCTCGTTGTTAATAAAAATATTTGAGTCACCACTTTTAAAAATAATTATAAAACTATCACTAAAAATAAATAACTGCTAAGTTAACTTGATCTTCTAATATATATTTTTAGCAACAAGATATAACACAGTCACTCTATTCCCACGACTTACAAACTGAAATTAACGGGTACAAAGAAGTGTGAACACTGTGAAAGACAAGGGATTTTATCTCATTGTATTCGCGTGCCGTTATTTTCCTTTCAAAAGAGCCAAGCCAGGAGGCTATAAGGTGTTTGCAGTTACAAGAGAAATGTTTTGTCAGCGATTCAAGTACCCTCGCAGGCAGGTTCTATAGAAATCTTATAAGGGTTCGTTGCCATGGTTACCCGTAAACAAATCCGCAAATTGAGAAGCTCTACGTCTCAAAGAGGGATATAGCTACAATTATCACCCTTATCCACTCTGCGCCAACCATAATGAATGGGACTAGTGTTCCATAATGCAGAATACTTAAGTGCAGAACATATCACAACGCAGAACGTAAAAGACAAAAATGAAGTGAAATAAAATAAAATATTAAAATATTTGTAAATAAGTGAAGTTGCGCTTAGTAAACAGGTGAAGTGCCGTTTCACGAGCTTCACCCGAAAAACCTCCCCATCAGGGAGCGACCATATATTAATGTGACCGAGGCGGCAATGACATAAAAAGCATTGTTATTTTAAAACTCATATATTTCGTTAAATGTCAGACCTATCAATATTTTGCATAGAACAAAACCTGTCAGAAACATTTTAAAGCAACTTCTATTATGCAACATTCTACTAAAATCATTAATAAAAAGAGATATTTCGATTTATTTAATTCAGCCACCCTTATAACTCCTCTTTCAAGGAAAGTATTTTGAACACCATATTGCCTAAATTCTAATTGGATCCAGCTTAATTTAGATACGGTACTAATTTTCATACAAAATCGGTTCAGCTATTAACGCTTGAAAAGGTAACAAATATCCAGACAGACAGACAGACAGACAGACAGATATACAAACAAAAATTTCAAAAACTCGATTTTTGGTCTCAGGATAGTTAATTATACATGTTTACACCAATTATTCTTGAAAAAGCGAAAGTATCAGAACAATTTTGGTTATACATTTATTATTAGTATAGATTGTTAAAGTAGTCACTGGCTTCCTTATTCAAACTCAATTGATACTGGAATATGAAAAGGCTCTTAAAGTCTGTTTGGTTCCAAACTTTTTTTGATGTGTATAGTAACTTGAGTTGCTGCCACGAAGTCAAAAAATGAGGATAGCAATGGCAAAGGAAGCTTTTAATGGATAAAGGAGCATCTTGTGTGGACCTTTGGAAAAAGAATTAAGAAAGAGGACTAGTGAAGTACTTTGTGTGGAATGTAGCATTGTATGGATCAGAAACATGGACATTACGACGAAGTGAAGAGAAGCGACTAGAAGCTTTTGAAATGTGGATATGGAGAAGAATGCAGCGTGTGAAATGGACAGATAGAATAAGAAATGAAGCTATGTTGGGAAGAGTGGGTGAAGAAAGATTGATGCTGAAACTGGTCAGGAATAGAAAAAGGAATTGGGTGGGCCACTGGCCGAGAAGAAACTACTTACTGAAGAATGCAGTGGAAGGAATGGTAAGAGGAGAAGAGTTCGAGGCAGAAGAAGATATTATAGATGATAGACTACGTTAAGATACTGTATATGGATCATATGAGGAGACTAAGAAGAAAGGAAAAAATAGGAAAGATTAGATAATGCTGGGGTTGCAGTAAAAGACCTACCCTTGGGCAGAACACTACGTATATTAGGAACGTGAGAAATGTACGACAATTTTTTTTGCTACTCGTTCTTCTAACACAAATCTACAATGCAGTTTTACGTTTAACATATTTCCCTCGACAATGGAAGCATGCCATAGTGGTTATGATCCCCAAGCCTGATAAAGACAAAAGCAACCCTTCAAATTACCGCCCAATAAGTCTGCTGCCATTACTATAAACAATATTTGAAAAACTACTTATACCTCATCTCTTAAAACAACTCCAAGGGACTATTCCTTCAACGCAGTTTGGATTTAAAGCAAAACACTCTTGTCCACAACAACTTCATCGGATCACAGATACTATTTTAGATACATATGAGGAAAAGGCGGTGTGCTTGGGTCTCTTCCTAGACACAGAAAAGGCATTTGATGAAGTATGGCATGAAGGCTTGCTCTCAAAGCTTAACAATCATGTTTCAGATACCTATTATTTAATAATCAAGTCATACCTTTCACAACCTACATTCTCCGTTAAATACGAATCTGCTCAGTCAAAATCAAATATTGTTCAGTCTGGAGTACCTCAGGGTAGTATTTTGGGACCACTGCTTTATATTCTATATACGTATTATTTAATAATCAAGTCATACCTTTCACAACGTACATTCTCCGTTAAATACGAATCTGCTCAGTCAAAATCAAATATTGTTCAATCTGGAGTACCTCAGGGTAGTATTTTGAGACCACTGCCTTATATTCTATATAAATCGGATTTTCCAACTCAAGATCACTTAACAATAGCCCATTTTGCTGATGATGTTGCCATTCTCAGTAAAGGTACTTGTGAATTTGCAGCAGAACAACTGAACATTTTTTGTGAAAAAATTTCCACATGGTGTAAGCAATGGCGAGTAATTATGAATCCTCAAAAATCAAATTTAGTCAGATTTACTTATAAGAGAAACACTGTAAATTATCCAGTAACGTTATGTGGTTCAGTAGTACCAGTGGCTCAATCTGTCAGATATCTTGGATTAATCTTGGATAACAAACTTACTTGGCATAACCACATATCAGCTATTGTTAAAAGAATTAGACACAGAATCTATCTGCTAAAACACATTATTCAAGACAAATCTCCATTGCCTCTACACTACAAGAGACTTATCTATATTTCAATCGTGCGCCCTGTGTGGCAATATGGATGTTCAATTTGGGGATCTGCTTCTGCATCGCAAATAAGAAGAATACAGGTCATGCAAAATCGCTATTTGAGGCTGATGTCTGGTGCATCTTGGTATATTAGCAACAAGAACCTGCACGATGATCTCTGTATTCCTGATGTGACGGAGGTCATAAGACAGAGCTACATCAGACTGTACAACTCCTTCCTAAACCACATGAATCCGCTACTTCAAGTAATTGTCACTAATCCACCACAAGATCCAGCCCACAGATGGTTAAAAAGAAAACGGCATAGTGATATGAGGCTATGGGTACTTTTGGGATTGCCAGTGGGCAATACCCATAAACAAGTGTCGTTATTTTTTTTCTTTTGTTTTCTTTTCTCTGTTTGTTATTCCCAACTATAATGTATTTATTTATGTACAATAAAGTTTACTTTAATTAAAAAAAAATTTTGCTGAAGTTCGACAATTTTCATAAGTTGATACAAAAGTTGGGTTTCCTTTATCTGGCAACCCTGGCCACCGATAAATAATCATTCGTCAGATAAGTAATACTGCCGTCATACTGCAATTTGCATAACATACTTATATCACAGTCTAGTATATACAGTCACGAAGCTCAATACTTACTAAATATACAAACATAGATAGTTGCTCACCACCAGGATCGCTACTATCGCCTCATCACAGAGACTTTCCCTAGCAGACCATAAAATGTATTGTACTTTCGATATCGTGTTCTTTTGAAAAAATTAACACCTTCCTTCCACTTTTGAAATATTAAATACATAAGGTTTATATATTATTTTCATAACATATATAGCTATATTATATTCTATAAACTCACCTTCCTGGATCTTTCGGAAGAAGGATAACTCTAACCTCTTTTTCTTACAATATTTATAGTACCACAAACGTCTCCTTGTCCCATATTATTATTCAAATTATTATATTTGAGCCATTTACAGTTATTACAACCGATAACGAACATTTCACAGTTTACATAGCTTTTCACAAAAATGCGAAATACGGCACAGTCAATGCCTTTTCAATCTAGACCAGGCCGTAATGTTTGTTCGGGTTTTCTATTTCAGTGTATGGAGTTCAGTGAAATATTATATTATAACTTTATTGCGTATCATTGCTAAGCTTTATTTAGTGTATTGTGTCCATAAGTTCCGTTTACTTCTTGTTGCATAATATGTTGCAGAAATAATTACAAAACTGTGTTATTTTAATGTGAAGAGAATTTTACATGTTAACATAATCTGTTCGCGTTAACATTTTAAGTTTAGAATGGAAGCTATTTTGAGGTTTAATAAAAAAGAATTTATATTGTGATTTCAATTTAGCACATCTACCTTCCTTAATTTTAGACACAACATTTACCATACCATTCCAATGAAATTAGTGTACGTACAATTGTGTTACTTCGTCTCTTAAGTAGTAGATAAATACAATAATTCAGCACTCAATGTAATATTAAAATACATACAAATTGAATTCCCGGGGTATCATATATGACATTATGCTTAATTATAATGTATGATTGCGAATTTAGGAATATAAGTTAAATATAGTAAACATAACCTATAATTGTCATATGAATGGCAAGGCATTGGAGATCACTAAATTTAGACAGAAAGGGGCAACTGTACAGTAAATATAACCTAAATTTCAATATATCTAAATATCCGTGCGGTGCAATTGAAAATTATTGATTCGTGCATAAATGAATGTACAAGAATTTCGCAATATTTAATCGAAATAAAGGCAGGTATTACACATACGAAGAACGTAATTTTCACACCACAAATAATATTACACCTTAACTCGCAAGTGAATTATGTCTGAATTGTCTCATAATCATTGTTTTAAATTTTATTAATGGAATTACACTACGTTTTAGAGAAACATATGTTACTGTTTATGCATTCCAACTAATTTATATGGTTGAAACGCCGCTCTTCGTGATCGGGTTAAGCGAGTTACATGGTCTGCCTTACGGCCTGTATTAGATTACGATGGCTGTGGCACAGTCTATTGTTCCGAGTACTCACAGCGCTCCAAGCGGCTAGCAACTATCGCGAGAATTGCAAAAAATCATCCCAAACTTCGTGACTGTATATACTAGACTGTGCTTATATCATGTATGTATAGGCCATTCGGTATCTCGTGAAACCTGCCTGTACGTCTGGGGAAGAAGAAAGTGGACTGAGAAGGATCTCTCCCTTGCTACGCTCCTACTCGTAGCAAGCGAGCTCGCTTACCCCACCATAAGGTTATTAGCTACTAAATGCTTTGGCGCACTCAAGCATTTAGTTCGGCTTGAAGGTTTCGTTAACTATACCGCCTCTTTTGATAGCTAGAGGAACTTAAGTATGTGTTTGACTTGTTTACGGTACTCGACCAATCTCATTTGTAGTCTTTGAGATACAGTACGTAGGCTTACTGCATTGTGTACAGTATATGCATCCCTCGGTAGCTATTCGCCAACTTACATTAATATCATCAGGGGCAGGTATTTATGGAGATTAATTTTGTCATTTGTGTGTGTGTGTTTTTTTTTTAATATTGGTGACGGCAGAGATTGTTGGAGATTGATTTGTACTCTTGGTGGAGATTAATGGAAATTGTGAAAAATACAATTATTTTGAAATTGGAGTATTAACACAATATGAATATTACTTTCCAAATAATTAACATTGAAGGTTCGTTGGATTCTGGTAAAGGTGCGGTGTGGCAAAAAAAATAATTGCACTACTGTAAATATTATACTACTGAAACATGATGTCATTGAATACTTTTGCCAATATCATATTTGTTTTATGATATTGATAACACTACAACTTAGGTTGATTTACAAAAAAAATGTGTATTTTAGATCATTAGTGTGATCAATGATCATTGTTTTCCTTCTCTAAATCAGATAACTAGGCCTGCAGAGAAAATTAATTTTTTAAACTTCATTCTATTATTATCAGGCTTAGAGACTTTAGACCCAATAGACGAAAACAGTGAGCCCTCAAGTTAGAAAGCAGGACGGTAGTGGGTGGGGGCAATAAGGGTAGCGACCTACCTGTTATCCCATGTGCTTTATTTATTCAGTCATACTCATAAGGCAGGAAGAGGAATTACTATTCTGATAATAAAAACAGTCTCGTAAACCTAGTTCACTTTGTCAGAAAAGAGGGCAGGAGATAGTACTCTAGTTTTGATGGTGCATGTGGTTATCTATCTGATTAGTCGAAGAATATAATTAACAGTAAGTATGCCAAAAGCGAAAGGCTCTAAGACGCATTTATTTGTGCATAGTTCGGAAGTGATTATTTTGAACTTAATGGAGACCATGATACATATAACCCTAGATCATATATAGCTGGATAGGTCGGCCTTATAGTTTTTGAAGTTAACAACTTTTGTTAGGTTCACTACGCTGCCATCTAGTTGTTATATAAGGAGTCACGTCATAATTCTCATTTGAATTGCATTAGCGACTGTACTGCCATCTCGTGTTCGTTTACGGCAGACGGGTGGCGATCCTGGCGGTTGTTCTGTTCAAAGTGCAAACGATTTTAGCATAGCGATGATCTATCTGTTACATATATGATCTAGGATATAACTAAGGGAAGACAAAACACGATACATTGAGACCCATTGCAACTCCCGACAGCATATTTCACATGTAAATATTTTGTCTCTTAAGAGGGAAGAAATTCTACCTGTGTCAGATTCGCTTACAAATAAAAAATCTGACTTCTTCATAGATCTATGTAAAATGATAGAAGCTATAAACAACCATTTAATAAAGTAAACAACCCTAATTTCAAAGCTTTCATGGAAAAATATACCAAGAGACTTAGTGTTTTTTTTTCCCCCACCCATTACATCATGTACCGTAATGTAAAGCGGAACTTCTCTCAATATAAACTTTGCCTTGCCAACAACCGAAGAAAATTTAGTTTTGAGACCTTGAGAATATGTATTGTAGTACATTGTAACAGTTCAAATAGTATTCTAGAAGAGAAAACTGGAAAATAAACAAGTTGAACAGAACATAAATAATTCTCATTACATTATATTGTAAATATATTGTGAAAATATTGGATAATTTACGTATATTGCATACAGTGTGTGGATATAATGTATTGTGCATCATAAGTTGTGTCTATTGTGTATGATTATTATGTATATTGTGTAAGTATTGCATATGTGCTTATGAAAGAAGCCGAAAGGAAATGTATATTATTTATTTTGAAATTTTCGCATTATAGGATTTATTTTAATGTTTGATAAATTAGTTGTCTTTCTTTGGAACGTCACTGTACAGCACCAGCAGACTGGACTGCACTTGGTTTCATGTACACATATCTCTCCCTCTACCGACTCCCATCCACCTCAAACACAGTGACAAAGTTGCCTACAGTATGGACTTAGTAAACTTATTCTATCGGGTCCAAAATCTCGATGTCTGATTATTCTATCATACTTGAAATTATGAAATTCCATTTATTTTTAAAAGCATCCACATCCCCAAACTGCAGCATTGCACATGTTTCAATATTTTTTCCAACATTCCGAGGCGCCTATCTGTTATAATTAAATTATACCTTGGGGGAAAAAAAAAATTCAGAATCGCCATTGGACAACTGGCAACTAAACTGTTTGCAGACAGGAACTAAAAAATTTGGTAAACACTGTGTTTTTTAGTTTGAGGAGCATTAAATCTTCTACTGTATAATGTCTACTTTTCCAGATTTCAATTGACTTCTCAAAATATCAATAAAAGTTACATATTGGTAACAAAATACAACATGTTCACAATCATTGAGAAAGGGAATCTGCGCCAGTATCTCCTTTACTTTCTCATGATTGGCGTTTGGTGCAAGAGTAAAGCTTGGGTCAAACAAAGTTGAAATTAATGAAAGCAATTTAGCTTCCTCAGTTAACAAAAATTTATTTTACAAATGACTTTTTGCCCACATAATTTAAACTCTTTAACTGTTTCTTCGCCAATTTCTGGAGCGAGAGAATTTAGTGAAGAAATGTTGTCAAAGTGACCTTCCACAGTAATGTGAATTTAGTTTTTATCATTTTCAACCACACAATAACTTTATGTGCCACTGGTTTTCTTTTGATTAAAGCTTCATAATAGGATCAGTTAGAAGACCACAGTAATTTGCAACAAATTCTGCTCGTATTTTAATCTTCAAAGACACCTTCTGGGGAGACAATTTTGCCAAAGATGCAGTGACTAAGTTGGTTGGCTTTTCATAACTTTTCAAAAACTGTACTACAGCTTCCAGATATGGCCAGTAGACAATATTTGTTAGATTAAGGCTGTATTTAACACATATTCATTAAAAACGTCGAAAAAAACCAATAGCACTTGCGAAAATAATGTATGTTTTCTCCCTGTGAGAGTGAACAGGTTTTATTTTTAATTTCATTATTTTTTAATCAGTATGATGTGATGTCTAATTTAACTTCCTTTAAGCATAATTTTAGTAGTGTCCATCACAAACTGTTCTTTATCTCCTCTGGCTCTTTTTGCGTTGGAAAATGTTTCTCCGATGGCAAATTGCCTCTTCCTTGTTTCTGTGTCGTTTATCGACTTTTCTTTCTTTCTTTTGTGGACTTCAGAATTTACGTGTTTCTCACAAGTGTCACTTCGCCTATAATCAGTCCTAACATTACAGAATTTACAGAAAAGAATTCCATCTCTCGCATAAAGACCTTCCTTGGAATATTCTTCTGAGCGTGTTTTAGCAGAAACTGGATTGATTGTAGGTCCTATCTTCACAAGCTCGTGTCACATAATAAAAGAAACAAGAAGGGTCCTCGATCTTGCCAATAGCAAGTTGGTGATAATGACAAACACCCCCACCCCGCCCCACCCTTGTTAGGTGACTGGTGGCTGTAAAATCTCGGATTATGGAAAATATCCAAGGACGTTGGAAATACTACCTGGCTGTTCTATTCTGTAGTGTATCCAGTATAACTATAAAAGTTAACCTGTTGTATTCACAATAGGTACATGAAGGTGCTTGATCCTTAGGAATGTAGCCTACTTGGATATATAAGAAACTGAAGTGAAAAAAAAAATCCAGAAAAATACTCTGAATATGAAATTTGCTATAAAACGACGCAATAATAATAATAATTCGCGAATGTGTTCATATTCCATCAGACTATTTCTCTGGCTTGACAAATATCAGCATGAACTCAAGAAAACCAGAACATGAAGATCTGAAAAAGGAGCGAATGAAATCCACTTTCAACCCATTGGAACTGACTATTCTGCTGGATGGCGGACGTGAGAAAACTAAGATAAGAAGAGAGTTGGGTACGTAAAAATTAAAATTTTCTTTTAAGTGAGCAATAGGACCGGCATTCACTTATGTCGTTCTTGTACTTCGAATTTCGCTTCACTCGGGTTTTATTTGTGCGTTTTGTTTCCTTTGTGACTTTTTAGAGGATAGTGTATACTTCTCTATATTTTAACATTACTGGGAGTTCTTCATACAATTTTACTTTCTTCTTTTCTAGTCACTACTTTGTATTTCAATTGGGTCGATCTTCAGAAAAACACGATACGTAATGAGATTAAGTTTGGTTTCTTTCTGCGCATACTTACTGTGCTACTCTGTGCGGGTAACTATTATTAAAAAGGAAAACACGTTTATCTACATATTTTTTTCGCGACTAGCATTGTTTTCTGCAAATGCTTGCATGACACGAGGGAAACCCAAGATTTTAACAAGTGTCCCTAGGTCATTCTAGAGCGAAAATACATACAGTGGCTCCCATTAATATTCGGTTTGACTGGCATGTAAGATTAAAATAAATACACTAGTTATTTTCAAAAAAATTAGTGAAAGTAAAAATGTGCACTATAATAAACTTAAAATTATACTCTCCGTAAAATTACATAGAATTACAACAAAATGAAAAACATCTTCTCTGTTGCATAATAAAAAATTATAAAAATTATTACATTATTTCTGATAGAACATAGTGCCTCCTTAATATTCGGTTTGTTCAATTCAGTATTTTGTTGAACACCCCTTTTGCCTCAAAACAGCCCTCAAACGCCTTGGCATGCTCCTGGATAACTTCATAGTAAATTGGGGACTAATTTTCCTCCATTCTTCCGTTAATCTCCGTTTCAGTTCTGTCTTGGAAGTGATAGAAATTTGTCTGATATTGCGATTAAGGTTCTTCCACAGAATCTCAATCGGATTTAAATCCGGTGATTGTGCTGGGGTTCGGACAGTTGTATAGAAGCCATAAATGCACTTTTACAGCTGTGTGTTTAGGATCATTGTCCTGATAGTACTTGAAACTGTCTTTAATCCCTAGCTCTCTCCATTTCATTTTAAATTATTTCTAATAATGTCCAAATACACATGCTGATCCATTCTTTTTCTACGAAAACAAGTTCACCAACTCCACCTGCAGCCATACAATTCCATACCATGACGTTGCCCACACCGTGTTTCATTGTTCGCAACAGATTCTTTTTTTCCGAGATCTTCATTTTTCTTATACCACACGTACTGTTGTCCATCCGACCCGAAGACGTTAAATTTGCTTTCATCAGCAAACATCACAACGTCCCACCAGTTTTCCTCTTTGTGGACATGTTCCCTTGCGAACTGAAGCCGCATCCTTTTATTTATTTCATTTATGTAAGGTTTTGTCCTACATACTCTCCCATTAAACCACTCTTTCCTCAAATCTCTTCGAATTATTTCGGCACCTACCTGCTTGCTAAACTCCTCAAGAACACATGCTGCAAGTTTCGTTGCATTTAGTCGAAGATTTTCTTTTATTTTCTTCAGGATGGAATGGTCTTCTCGTTCAGTTAATTTTTTTGGCTGCCCTTTCTGTGGTATGGACTCGATTCTGCCTTCGTTTCTGTCTCTTCCCACTATATCCCCAACTGTATTCTTATTCACACTAATATTTTGGCTATTTTTGTGTATTTTAGCCCCTCTTCGTCATGATAGATCACAAAAGTTGTGTTGTTTCCTTTGCGACCGATTTGACGACCTGTAGACTAATCCACCCTCGCCAGGGTTGTGCACAACGTGTAGACAGAATGATTGCACGTTCGCTACTGAACCCTACAATGATGTCAACGGAAAACGTGCATTAGATTGAAAGCAAAAAAATCAAAACCGAATATTAAAGAGAGTGAACTTTGATGGTACTTGCCGATTATTTGTTATTACATCGTGAATATTAAACTTTCGATGTAAATTATTTAACGTTATGTACAAAGTGTTTAAATAATGTATTTGCAAGGAAATGCAGGTTCGCTTGAACACAGAACAAAACAACAATAGCAAAATACTGTAAAATCAATCACGAACCGAATATTTATGGGAGCCACTGTAGTATGTTTTCATTACTTGAATTTACTGAAACTTCGCTCTCCATTTGCCACTGAGATATATATGGTAGTAGTGGTGATGGTGGTAGTGGTAGTACATAGTAGTATTTTACATAACAACGCTTTCAACTGTAGATGTTATCCAGTGTCGAATTTCAATTTAATGGGTGAGAAATGGTCGACGAAATTGCCTGGACTCGTCTATCTGGGACAAAATTTTTTATAACCTTACGTGCTGTAAATTTACTACACAGTTATTATTCTAAAGCTACATCTACACGATTAAATTTTCCATGTGCGTATGCATGCAATCTGGGAAAAATATTGAAAGAACGAAGTTTAAAACGCGCGTTCAATTAAGATGCATGAAGATTTTGTGTCTACATGGTGCGCCGGTTTGAACGTCATCTTCACTGTGTATGTAATATATTAATTAATATTAAATATCAATCTTACATGAATTACTTGAATGTGTAAAGTTGAAAGAAAAGTTGAATCGTGTAGAAAGCACCTTTATGCGAATAGAAAATGAACGTACATTTGAAGAACAAATAACTGAAATTACTTCTTATAAGGAAGTTTACAGTTACTAACAATTTATTATTATTAGTTTATTACTATGATATGGACATAGAATACACAGTATGCCTACTTACAGAAAGTTTACTCAGTGTTGCTGTCTTGTATATTATCCTTTCTGTTGACAGTTACAAATGTTGAATGGACTAGGTTTTGATGTAGGCCTACTGTGTTTAATAGCAACAACTGGGTAAATCGTAGGCTAATATGTATAAATATTTGTGAGAATACTGAGAATTTATTTCAGGTAGGATTGTAAATCAGTGCAACTCAAGTTATTGTTTCTATTATTTGATACAGTTGATCTACTTAAAAGAAACAATTTGATAAATATAAAATATTATGAACAGACATTTGTCATTCCTAATTGTTCACGTCTCTGCTGATGCAAAGTTCGCAATCCTAAAAAAAGTGTGTCAGTCACAGAAGCGTGTGTGTGTGTAAAACTTGCACCCTCGTTATCTAAAGAAGTAGGCGACCATATCAAAATGTTAAGCAGTGAAAACTCTTGTTCTAGGAAGCTAAACGACAGGTTTAGTTGTCCTTGCAAAGCGTCTTATCTCACCAGATATTTCAAGTTCCTTTATACTTCGGAATACTGTCCAAGTACTTAGTATATGAAACTACTTTAAAATAATAATAAAAACATTTTTATTGGTATAAGAGTAAATAAATAAGCACATAGAAAAGATCCTTGCACCAAAAATAAATAATTCAGTAATGCAATAACGACATAAGTACTTACGCGGTGAAGTTGTTGCTAGAAAATATTGAGGAATTTGAAGGTGTTGTAGAAGATTAATGTTACGATGAAATTAATGAATATGCTCAAATTGCCTAAATTTTTTATTGCTGATTATGTTGTAAGTATTGCTGTCAAGAAGTTACCCTAGTGTACAAAATCCAAATATGTTCTACTTAAAGATTGTGATGTGGAATTGGAGGTACCTAAAGATCTCGTAAGTTACATTTAGTTGACAAATAGAGGTGGTTTAAAATAACCGATATGTTTTTGTAACAGATTTACTTGTTGATATTGTCCGTTGAGTTAGCTCTGTGGTAGCGTGTCTGCCTCTAGACTAACTGGCCCGAGTTCGATTCCCAGAAGGGTAAAAAATTTTCTTGTAAAATTTATACCTCGGGACTAGGAGAGTTGGCGGTGCACAACTTCTAATCACTAAATTGCACACCAATATGCCTTAAAGCCCAAGTATCTCCGCAGTGCATATAAAGAGAAGGCATATGTCACTGTTGATAGTGATTTGTCCGTCAGATGGGGACGTTAAGTCTGGCGGCCCCCTTCCTGCTATTCGACAGGAGTCGGCTACATGCCGACACAGGGTTTCTCCATCATCATCATCATCATCATCATCATCACCCATTCCCTACACTACACTTACACGAACATTTAACATACACTCACCCTAGTACATGACATAACGTGGCTTGCCGAAGTGGTGTGCAATAATTTGAAAATGGGTCACAGTCCTGCCATCTATCCGCAGTATGCGAAACCCGAATCATGCAAAATGAAGTGGGTAGGCATTAGACAGACACACCATGGATGAATATATATTTATCCATGCGCGCACGCACACACACACACACACACACTTGTTGATGTAGGCCTATAGAAGATCTTGGCTTACGAAGATCTTCACAATGTTAAATCAGTGAAGAGTATGTACAATTTCAATGCAGAAAATGTTAATATTATTTTGTGATGTTGATGTCTCATGTTCTTTTAAAACTAATCATAAAACAATTGAATAAACTTGTGTGAGCAATAGCCCTAAGCATATATTTCTGAACACTTATTATAATTTTAAAAAATGATAACTTGAAATGAGGGAAAAACGTGAAGTACAATCATTCAAATAACAAAATAAAATAGAGTAAATATAATTACTAATTTATAATAGTACTATACTGTTAAAATACTGTATGTCTACAATCTACTTCAGTTTGAGTCGGCTAGGTAGCAGCAAAAATCAGAATTAAAAAAAAAATGATCCAAAGTACAACAGTCTCTCCTATAATGAATAGTTTTGAATACATTTGGGTAAAATCCAAGTGTCAAGTTCGACTCACTCGTAAAAGAAATATTATACTTAGGTATTTTTATATACACGCACACCAAGAACTAGAGACACAAATAGTGTAAGATTAGTATTATGTAGTATTATAAATAATATTAGATTACACGAGAAATAGCTCAGGAAGTAACTAGGCCTTGAGACATATAGGAAAACCACCCAAACTCACACGGACTGGCTCCCCATGAGTAAAAAACCGAGCCACCCCTAAGTAAGTAGGAGGCCCTTGCCCTGAAGGGATTTTATGGGATGATGATGATGATTATTATTATTATTATTATTATTATTATTATTATTAGTATTATATTTGCACAGAAATCATCATGTTGGCATAATTGTAAAACTGGTTAAAACTTGTGAATTTGAGAAGTCTTATGCCAGACAGCTGTTGCGTATAATTCATTTGATGAAAGCCTACGTAAAATAGCAGTTTTGTTAAGTACCGGTACTGTACTTTATAAAATGTAACTTATAATGATAAGGTATAGGCTGTAGGCCTATCACTCATATGGAACCTGTTAATTTAATGTTATTTTTAAGGTGTTTCGTTAGTCTCAATTCCTGAATAAACATTAGAAAAATTTCGTTTATAACGAATCCATCTTGAAATGTCTTGTCACCCTAGTTACTAAATAAATAGCGAATATATTGTAGAAATATTTTGTAAGTCTCTCTCTCTCTCTCTCTCTCTCTCTCTCATTTGTGAAGAAGGTCCCAGAAGGCTTACATCGTAGCCTGAGGGTTATTGTGCTTACCACTCCTATTCTGTGAATGATATTCGTCACCGAACATTTGCACTCTTGTACATATATACAGCACACTGCATCTTGAACTATGGTAATGATGATAATGTCATGTAAAGAAATGATGGCGAAATAATTCCGAGATCCAACGCCGAAAGTTACCCAAAAATTCTGCTTCAATTGTTTGAGGGAAATCTTGGGGAAACTCTCAGCCAGGATTTGAACCTGGATCTGCTCGTTTTACAGTCAGACATACTAAACATTGCCTAATAATAAAACAAATAAATCAAATATACTCTTCACGTCTCTAATATAAAGGCAAGATTAAGCAACTGGATAATAATAATAATAATAATAATAATAATAATAATAATAATAATAATAATAATAATAATAATATAAAATCAATCTAACAGAGCCACTAGCATAGCTCAGTCAGCTAAGGCGCTTGCTGTCAATCCTGAGTTGCACTCGGGCGTGGGTTCTATTTCCGCTTGTGTTGATTACCTGGTTGGGTTTTTACGAGTTCTTTCCCAACCGTAAGCCGAATGTCAGGTAATCTACGACGAATCCTCGGGCTTATCTTGCCATATACCATTTCGACTCTAAATAACTCAGTAATTGATACAGCGCTGTTAAATAACAAAGTAAAGAAATCCACTGATTCGGGAATCCAGTATTGTACACACAGCTTCAGTGAGGCAGTTTTCTAGAAGATTATTCAGGACTGTTTGTGTGCAGTCTGTGGAAATACGTATTCTTCTAGCATGTCTAGGTATGGAAGTGTTCTGTCAGTTGGCTGAATGAAAAAGAAAGGTCCAGTTATCAGATCCTGCATAAGAACAGCTTAGTGCTGTCTCGAATATGCTCCATCACTATACCAGGGTTTTTAGAACCACATATTTGGAGATCGTGCCGGTTAGGATTAATGTGACTTGGTTTTCGTTAATGCACTCTAGGATCTCAATTTTATTGCAGATTCTTGTCACTGAGGTTTGTCAGTTGGTTTAATTTCTTTTAAATTTGTACCTTAAAAGGGTAATTCTTATGTACCATAATTTCCGCATCGATAGACAACAATCACCAGTGCCATCCACATCAGTGACGAAAATATTTGAGTTGACTTACCAATAAAAAAAAAAAACATAAAAACTTCCCAGTGCCTTTGGTATTTAATAAGAGTTTATAGTCAATCAGAATCAGAGAAGTTCGTGATGGTCACATTATATGTTTTTTTTTTTTTTTTAAGAAAATGTGTTTTATGCAATCCTAGCATTGTTATGACGCACAATTGACCTAATTCTGGCAAGAAAAGATTATCTAGCAACTACAATTCCATGACGTCATCACCACCTTCACAATACAATTTTATACAATGTAGCCTACTTAACTGTAAGAAAAAGCTTCAAAACAACAACAAAATAACTACTAAGATTTAAAATCATCCGTTCGTAAGTGAGGTTGACCACTGGGATCCGGAATTAACAAACATAAAAGATAAAGGGAAATGAAACGGGCAAAATACTGATTCGATTTGTACATTAAAACAAAAATTTACGTGTTAACATATAGATGATAGTGTAAAATTTGAAGAGAGGCCTTCAGAATTTCCATTACAATCTTCTGAACCTCATAAAAGGGAATTTTAAAGGATTTAAGAACATTACATGTAAATTTTGATAAACAACCCCTCGCTCCAAATAGTAAGCCTGCAACATCCCAGTTGTAAAGCGAAATGCCATATTTTTCACTGAGGTATGGAAGACAAGGTACATATTTAGCTTGCTTGTCATCATTAATCTGCACTGCTTGATTTGTGTCTCGTTCAAAGCAAATCATAGGGCCAAAGACCATCACTTTCTGGGTTCTTCTATTGATGACAGTTATATCGACTCTTCTATGAGAATCATCTTTAGACACACAATGAATCTCCTCATGTACTTCTCATCCTCTGTTTCTTAACAGGTTGGCAATTGCTGTACGGACACGATGGTGTCTGTTGTTACGCAGTAGCTCTCCCTTCTTACAGAATCCCAGTATGTAGCCAAGTGTTTCAGTCTCGCTGCAGCCGGGATGGCGACAACGGGTAGTACTGAAGGTTCTGCCAGGGACAGATCTCACTGCAGTGACGTTGCAAGACATCTTGATGGCATTGATGTATTCCGAGGACGAAAGACACTTTTTAGAGGAGATCCAGGAGTTGGCTTTGGAGTAACCATGGAATATATTACGTCATATTCAGTGCTCATGTCTCTACTAAGTCATAACATTACATTTTGTAAATTTATAATAGTTCCATTTTACATATTTTAATGCTGATAAATCTAGGCAAGCATTCTTGTGAGCGATAGATTCCTCATGCTTCTTAATTTTCTGTGTCAAATGGCTTAAATCTGACACGCCAGTGCATGTCCAGCTCGTATTTTTACCCTTCGAAAATAGCAGACACGGGAAACAAAATAATTTATTTGTGGATTCACAACCGCAAATCCAGCTGTTCCTTTCTTACTTTTTACATTGAAAGCTCTGCAAAATGTCTTACCTCGGCTTGTTTGTGCTTCCTTTAAATCGAGTTGAGGTAACGACAGTGGCAGCTGAAGCCACTTTGTCTGAGTAGTGACAGAACATTCAACTCAGAAACGAAAAGTAACGATAATGTATCGTTTTATATCGTGAATATTGCATACAAATAATAATAATAATAATAATAATAATAATAATAATAATAATAATAATACTTACTTTCAAATGGCTTTTAAGGAACCCGAAGGTTCATTGCCACCCTCACATAAGCCAGCCATCGGTTCCTATCCTGTGCAAGATTAATCCAGTCTCTATCATCATACCCCACCTCCCTCAAATCCATTTTAATATTATCCTTCCATCTACGTCTCGGCCTCACTAAAGGTCTTTTTCCCTCTGGTCTCCCAACTAACACTCTATATGCATTTCTGGATTCGCCCATATGTGCTACATGCCCTGCCCATCTCAAACGTCTGGATTTTAAGTTCCTAATTATGTCAGGTGAAGAATACAATGCATGCAGTTCTGTGTTGTGTAACTTTCTCCATTCTCCTGTAACTTCATCCCGCTTAACCCCTAATATTTTCCTAAGCACCTTATTCTCAAACACCCTTAACCTATGTTCCTCTCTCAGAGTGAGAGTCCAAGTTTCAATAACAATAATAATAATAATAATAATAATAATAATAATAATAGACCTAGCAATAAATTAATATAATAAATTCATGGAACTTTGAGGTTTTCTAAACTGATTTCTGCAAAGAATAACTGTAAATTACCATTCATATGTGTGCCAAAGTACTTGTACTAGATAAATATTAGATTATGGTAAAGGAGAAATTATTTCCAACTGAGAGCATATAATTTAAAAGAATGACGTCTAAGTTTAGACTTCAATAACTTTTTCGGTGTAATTGTGGTTTAGGCAACTCTGGCACTGAGCCATTCAAATAAATTTATTTAAACAATTAAATTGTTTTTCCTGGAGGTTCTTTGAACCATTGAACGCATAGGATGCACCGCCATTGCCTATCCATTATCATTCAATTATCTCAGCAGTTATCGGAAGGCAATGAAAACAGTGATAATGATAAAGGTGATTTAGATATTGTGCAATTGGAGACAGCAAGTAAGAGGAGGCGTGACAACACGCAGCATATAATGTCAATCACAACCTTATTTCTCATGCACTGTAGGACACTGCGTGAGTTTTCCTTATCAGTTTTTGTGCCATTCATGCGACACATTATTCTGCTCGCACTTTCTTTGTCAATTTCAGTTAGTCAGCTGTCTCAAGTGCATTGAAAAATACATACTTTTAACATGATTAGATACACAGTACAGCAACCTATTTTCCTCATTGAAATATATCTGTCTATTGAAGAAGAAGTCGTGTTTACGCAAGTTTCGGCACCGCTTTCTAGCAACTACATAATATAATCATCGAAACATTATGTTGTCATTATTTAATAAGTGCCGATAAATAGGTTCCTTTCTCGATATAAAAAACTGCTATACACCATGTTAGTCAGGACGAGGTCCAGCAACTCCAGCAAGTATCCCAGAACTTTGTACATTATTGCACCATCTGTATAGAAAGTAATTGGAGACATTTGGAGGAAAAGCTGTAAAATTCAGGTAAGATTTTCTCCATTCTTTTAAATAAAATATTTCACTAGTTACGTGGAAGATCATTTTATAAGACTGTAGTGTCGTGAGATGGAAATAACTTTGTCCACTAGAGCTGGTAATCTGCTTGCCAGACTAGTGCTCAAAGACAGCAGGAGAGTTTGACTTGCTCAAGTAACCTGCAAAATAATGTAGCTCTTTTCATGTGTGTGAGAAAATTATTAAATGTCCTCCATTTTGTAACCTGTACTTTTTTTTTTTTCTTTTTTTTTCAGAAAGCAATTTCTTTTTGGATCCAGATCTTAAGGACCCCGTTCCAATTGACTTTTTGAGTCACAAGGAAATGTACGAAGAAACCATTCGTAAGACCTGTATTTTGTACAAGAAATTTCTGGAGCTGAAAAAGAGCGAAGATGAATTTTCGGCTTTTAGGTTGAGTATATACAGAAATAAATTAATATTTTAAGAAATATTTATGGTCTTGCTATGATACTGTATTAACTACTGGGTGGACAGATTATGTGTATGGTTTCTAATTTTTTGTCCAGATATTCTCTCATTTTCTTTCTCGGCAATTTATGTGCTTCTTTTCTATCCTCCTTATATTGTTGTTCATTCCTTCTTGTATTTGTATTGGTCATCTTTCTATAGGAACTATTTTTCTGTTCTATCACACTTCCACACTCTCCATTAAACCAACTATTCCTCTTTCCCAATTATCTTCCCTGCAGCTTCTTCAGTCTATTTTCCTATTAAGTTCCATACCTTATCAATAGTCTCCTCCTTCTCTATTTCCAATTTCTTCATGTTTTCTGTTATTGCTTCTATATATTTAACTTTGATTTCTTCTTCATTCAGTGCATTTATGTTCCATCTTTCTACTTCTCTTGTCTTTATTTTTCCATTCATATTAATCTTAATTTTAATTTTTGGCTCCTTGCCTACTTCTAATATCGCATACATTTGACACCTATCAACTAAAATATGATCAATCTGATTTATTGTGTTCCCGTCTGGGGACTTCCATGTTCCTTTGTGGATATTTTTATGCTGACGCCATGCCCCTGTGACAACCAAGTCTTTTTTTGAGGCAAACTTCACCATTCTCATCTGCTCCTGCTAAAGTCTTCACATTTTTTAAGCAATTTCTGAATCTTTCCTGTACCAGGATGTAATCTATCTGGTATCTGCTTTCGTCCTTTGAGTATGTCCATTTGTATCTTCTTCGTTTATGTTGTTGGAATAATGTATTTCCAACAATCATTGCATTTCTTTTACAGAAATTCACCAAAAATTCTCCTCTGTCATTTCTTCTTCCCAATCCATATTTTCCAACTGTTATTCCCTCTTGACCTTCTCCTACTACTGCATTCCAGTCGCCCATAAGGATTACATATGCGCCTTTCTTCTTCTTCTCAACTATCTCTTCTATCTTGTCATAGCTTTCTTCCACTTCCTCGTCTACTAATCAACTATGTGGCATATAAACTTGCACTAGCACAAAGTCCATTTTCTTCCCTTGTAGCCTCACCATTATCACCCGGTCATCTACATAATGCACTGATATCACTTTCTCTTTCATACGTGGTCCCAGTAATACACCAACACCATGACTTCCTTTCCACTCACCATTTAAATAAAACAACCTAAATTCATCACTAACCAACTCACCACTACAGTATTTTTCCAATTCACTTCTGATATTCCCATTGCATCCACTCTGTTTCTTCTCATTTCTTCCTTCAAGTTTTCCAACTTACCTGCTTGCAGAAGAGTCCTTACATTTCACGTTCTAATCCTCAGTCTTCTTTTCTTCTCTCTGTTGGGTTGCTTCATAATGTGTCATTCTCCAGCATCCCCCTTCCGGAGATCCGAATGGGGGATAGTTTACATCTGGAATCTTTTACCATGGAAAGACCGGCCATCTTATTTCTTGTATTGCACATACGTCAATATTATAAGTCTCCATCACCTTAGCCAATTCATTCATTGCTCCTGTCCTATACAAGGTGCGTGCATTCCAGGTTCCTATATTAACATTCTTGTGTCATTCCTATTGCTTGGGTCGATTCCACTTGAATCCATCCTTCTGAGGCCATGTATTTGGATTCATAACTAGATATTTTTTCCGGGATAAGATCGTCAATCTCACGTCCAAACCCCAACCTGGAGAGCTGCGGGCCTTTGTTTCGGAGACCCAACTCCTAGGAAGTTGCCTTCTCTACGGCTATAGAGTTCTTCCTACCCTCCACAGTAGGTCATCTAACCAGTCCCATGGTGCTGCCGTTGGCCTACTAGAGTTTCTTCCGCCACCAACCAAAATGTGAATCCTGCTGCCAATTCACAATCTAAGAGGATCTACTTTCGCCATTTGCACTGTACCGGTACCGAAGGACTCCTTGAGATTCTCTTCTAGAGTACTTCTCAGTCTGACCCCTCTATTTTGATGTATCTGACAAGGGAAACCCTGCAAGTAGCTACACTACCGTCGGTATAGCTCTCAGGGTCACGTGGTACGCAAGCTTCATCACCTATGTTAAGGTCAAGTACTCTCCAGGTGGAGAGTTAAACCTATATCTGAGATTATATGTATATATATATATATATAATCAAGAAATGGATTCAGAACATCTCAAAATCTGTGCGTCAGTGACTAACCATGACAATATTTTTGAAAAATATTGGAATGGAAGAGGTCAAATGACTTTATTGTCAAATGCCTGGAATTAGAAAACAACACCATATCTGAGATTATAAATAATGCCTTTTGTGAGCAATCTAGGAAACGAAATTTTATCATAATGATTTCGCTTATATATGTCTTTCGAATAATACTTCAAGAAATGGCTTACCATGACAAAATAACTAAATTGTCATGAAATGTGTAAAATGTATAATAACAAAGTGTCAGTAGCTGCCGGTGACTAAAATCCTTCGTGAGGCCTGATGTAACTTGTTTAAGTAGGCTACCTCACATATAAAATGTTTTATTATTGATGATTCTCTATTATGATTGACATTATTATTATTATTATTATTATTATTATTATTATTATTATTATTACTGAAAAATAATTACATGCCACTCACCAAATACATAAGTTGCTATGCTGTGAGTTTGTTTCAGTAATTGTTTAATTTTTATAAATCAATGCATATTATGCTCAGCTGAAGAACTATGGTTGAAATTCCCCTGGAAATATTTTTCAGATCGCTGAAGCGGTCAGTAGGCCACACTACTCTCTCTCTCTCTCTCTCTCTCTCTCTTTTTTTTGACAGCACGAAGCACACGAACAGAAAAGATTATGTCGTGCCACATTACCAAAGACCCTTTTGTTTTGCTCACACCAGGATGCATTGAAAGCTTGCTTTTTAAGATCATCTTTTTAAAAAAAATTGTTAGTGATGTCGTGGGTCTGCCTTAATTTAAAACTTTCCTCCTTCCAATGTTATTTTCTCTCGAAAAGAATACTCTAACAATGAATTTATTACAATTATCGTCATTATTTCTCGAATCTCTTTCGATTTATAATTTCCCAAAACATATAACCACACTAAAATTCACCACTGTTATTCTCACCCCCTCCCACCCTTGAGACCGGCATTGACAAAAGGCCGGATTCTGAATGGGAGAAGTAAAGGCTGATAGGTGGGCGAATACCTCCTAGGCCAAGAGGCCACAAGAAATGTGCCTCAGTTTCAGCTTTCCGAGTGCAACCTCAAAATCTGTGGAAACATACAAAATGCAGAAGACAGACCCAGCCAAAACATTTTGGGCCTCAGAAACAAATTTTACTGCAAGACATCACAAAGTTTTCTACTTCTACATCTCTATACACTTCATTCAAATAACTAGTATAATGTTACATACAAAAAGAAAAATGAGTTTAAGGAAGCCAAGTGACTCAGGCCCGGCCTCAATTGCCTCTGCCAATCAGCTCCCACTGCAAAGTATGTGTCAATTTCGTGACATTAATTCTTTATATCAGCCATATCAGAAGAGGAAAAAGGATTTTATATTTTAAGAGAAGTTGAACTAGCACTTAGGGAAATGAAGAATGGGAAAGCAACAGGAGTTGATGGAATACCCATTGAACTAGTGAAATACTTGGGTGAAGACAAGAAGAAAATTATATCATTATGCAACGAAATATATGAGAAAGGCGACAGTGTTGTTGCTTCCAAAAAAAACTTCAGAAAGGGAAAAGGTACGAGAGATGCAATTGGACTGCTACGAACAATCAGCAAAAGATACCTCGAGGAGAATAAAGAAGTGTATATAGTATTTGTGGACCTAGAAAAGACGTGTGACAGAGTAGATTGGAATAAACTGATGGGGATCCTAAAGAAAATTGAAGTGGATTGGAAAGAGAGGACGCTGTTCAGTAATCGTTATATGAAATGAGTCAAAATCAGAATAAGAGAAGAAAGTCTGAAGGAAGTGAAATAGGGAGAGGAGTACGGCAAGGATGCCCTTTATTACCTACCCTGTTCAACATATACTTGGAGAATTTAGTGAAGAACTGTTTTCAGAACATGGGAGGAATGATAATAGGAAGAATAAGAATAAAGTGTATAAGATTTGCTGATGATATGACATTGTTGGCAGAAGAGGAGATGATACTAAGGGATATGCTACTGGAGCTAAATTACAGCTGTGAGCAATATGGAATGAAGATAAATGTCAACAAGATGAAGACCATGGTCACAGAAAGAAAAGTAAAAAAGGTAAACGTGCGAATTCTAAATGAGGCAGTAGAGCAAGTGGACAGTTTCAAATACTTGGGATATACTATAAGCAGTACCGGTAACATGAGCTGCTGCCAATATGTCTAAAAGAGAATAGCAATGGCAAAGGAAGCTTTTAATAGAAAAAGGAGCATCTTCTGCGGACATCTGGAGAACTAAGGAAGAGACTAGTGAAGTGCTTTGTGTGGAGTGTAGCATTGTATGGGGCAGAAACATGGACATTACGACGAAGTGAAGAGAAGCGAATAGAAGCATTTGAAATGTGGCTATGGAGAAGGATGGAGCATGTGAAATGGACAGACAGAATAAGAAACGAAGGTTTGTTGGAAAGAGTGGATAAAGAAAGAATAATGCTGAAACTGATGAGAAAGAGGAAAAGGAATTGGCTGGGACACTGGTTGAGAAGAAACTGCCTTCTGAAGGATGCACTGGAAGGAATGGCGAACGGGAGAAGAATTCGAGGCAGAAGAAGATATCAGATGATAGACGACATTAAGATATATGAGTCATATGAAGAGACAAAGAAGAAGGCAGAAAATAGGAAAGACTGGAGAATGCGGGTTTGCAGTGAAAGACCTGCCCTTGGGCAGAACACTATAAATGAATGAATTCTTTATAAAGTTAGCAGTATGTATGAAAACATTGTCTCTTCTCTCGTGTACACAAGTCGCCAAAACGCAGGAATAGGGCGTGAGATTGTGCACACATAGTTAATTGAGTAACTTGTACCACTTTCATGTGACTAATGTTCTATGGAAACTTTCTGATTTTTGTACAGAAATATTATGAGTAGATGGAACAACCAGTCACTTGAGAAAAAGATTAGGAAGTAGCAGGCCTACATAAAGTGGTAACAGTTTACATTAACGTGTATATATACAGTCGTATTTATGAACAATAAAACTGATGATTTTCAGTACAAGAAAACCAATGAGAAAATGACAGCAGCCATTTGAATTGCTTTGTCCTTCGTTAAGATATTTAGGTGATGGTAATGTCTTAGTAAAAACATTATTCCTTTGGTATGACATATTGGGTCTGTAATGCAGGCGTGTGATTCATGACAGTCAACAATTTTACAAGAAAAATATACTCTCGACGATTTTCTTTACAAATTGAAATCCAGATTCAGTCTGGTTCTTTGTTATCATGTTTCTAAGTGAGAATGTATTGTGACTAATCTGGTATAAAGCAACTGAAATCCTTCACTTGTCTCCCACTCTTTACTCTGGTTCAACTAAGAAAATGATCTATCCTAATCAACAGAGAATATACGTATTCACTGTTAAAATGGCTACGTCTTTAGATTTCAAGTTTTGAGGATCTAATTTATTCAACTTATTACAACGAAGTGGTTCCAAAGTATCATCATTTCTCAATTTATTTATTTCACATTATTGTTGCATATACTCTCGACGATTTTCTTTACAAATTGAAATCCAGATTCAGTCTGGTTCTTTGTTATCATGTTTCTAAGTGAGAATGTATTGTGACTAATCTGGTATAAAGCAACTGAAATCCTTCACTTGTCTCCCACTCTTTACTCTGGTTCAACTAAGAAAATGATCTATCCTAATCAACAGAGAATATACGTATTCACTGTTAAAATGGCTACGTCTTTAGATTTCAAGTTTTGAGGATCTAATTTATTCAACTTATTACAACGAAGTGGTTCCAAAGTATCATCATTTCTCAATTTATTTATTTCACATTATTGTTGCACCTTTACTACTGAGTTTTTGTCTAATGTTTATAGCCATACCTTCAGTATTTTCAAAGTTTGGAAGCAAGGACCCATGTGAAATACCAGTACTGGTACCGTAATAATCTTCACACATTTTGCCTTAGGTGAAGTTCCCTTAAACTAAAATAAGATTAAAAACATATTTGACTAGTTCTAAAAAACATTCCAGAATTTAAACAGTATCACCATTCTTGTGATCAGACTGTAAAATGGCCCACTGCTAGAGACAACATAAATGTATCCTCTCACCAGTGGCGACTGGTGGTTTGAAAATATGGTGGTGCACAATGGATATCGAAGAGGAGTTAAACATACTTTAATTTAAAGTTTAAAACCGTGTATACCTGAGGGCGCATACATATAAAGCTTATTTATATGCAATTAATAAGTAAAATGACTAAATACAAGCATACAGAAAGTCCAAAAGTGGACGGGGTCGTGGATGGAGCTCTCTATATTGCAATTTACCCTCATGAAAAACATTTGAGCACAGAATCGTCATCAGAATGCTACCAAGTACCAAGTCCAACGTTTTCGTTCATAAAATTCAAATGCAGCTTTCGTAGGCTGTCGGGAGATAACAGCACTTATTGCCAGAACGACAACTCTTACAACTTTAAAGCAAAATACAAGCTCCTTTATGTATTGTGCCGTTCGTGTGCATGTACTCTGAGAAAGTAATATGCGAAATATGCGACTGTTCATTGCACAAGCCGAATGCATACATTTTTCATGCTTATTACTTCGGACAAATGTCTAGTTGAAACAGATACATTCCCAGTGAATTTAGTTTCTTCTGCACTGACGTTGGTGTCCATGCCAGGGAGTGCGACAAACCATTCTCAATGAGGAAAGCAGTAGACCACGCCTCTAACCCCCTGTCCCCGCAATAGCCGAACATCTCTATAAACTACCTTCCATAGGTTTTCAACATCTTTGCAAACCAAGAGGTTCGAAGGCTCCTGCAGATGTACAAAACAAGACGCCAGCTGCAGATAGTCATGAATGAAAATTGTAAAAAGAAATTATATTTTTAATAGTAACAAAGCCGGGAGATTAGGAACATTACTGGGGGTTGTACAAACCTGCAACCCCCTTGAGAAGCCGCCACTGCCTCTCACCATGTTCAGTATTTAACCAATTACAGTAGCAGTAGCAGTAGCAGTAAGCCTAATAGTGATGTTAAAAATGTCGCATTAAATTAAGTAACTTTGTTTAACCTTTTATATACAGTAATTATGTACCAGTAATGATAATGTTAAACTTGTTAAATAACTGTATGTTTTATCTAATAGAAACTTAATAAGATACTTTACCTTTGTGACTAGTTTCGGCGTGGTTTTTCGTCATTATTATACTATTTTTTTTATATAAAATTGTAAAATGGCTCATTACTATACTGTAGATGATACAAACTGCAGGAAACCACAATATCTTGTCAAAGCTGTATATTGCTGTTGTTTAGTCAACTGTCCAGAGACAGTCTGAACCTCACAAGTGATACCAAGAAGACACCACTTATGAAGCAACTAGACCAGGAGATATGGGGTAGGATGGACAGTTCCTTTTCCCCTCCATTGCATACATCGCCGACTAGCTACATATTACACTAGTCAAACTTCAGAGCTGTATATTATAATGTGATTTATAAACAAATCAAAATATGCACTGGTATTTAATAAAAGTTCGTTTTTTAATAAGACATGTTATTGCCAGAAAGGGATACATAATTTTCATACAAAAGTAAGCTTCGATTTAGCGTATATAAAAATGTTCGGGTAAAATAATTCAAACCCCCTTATTTGCTTCCTGGCTTTATGTAATCATTAAAATTATTATTATTATTATTATTATTATTATTATTATTATTATTATTATTATTATTATTATTATTATTATTATTATTATTACTGTTATTGATGTTGGTATTAGTATTTTTATTATTGTTATTGTATTGACTCTGCATTAAAATTAAAAAATTTGGTGATTATATATGTAAATGGTTATTGTATAGAGTATCTGTAAGATTCCTTGCAAAATACCGGTACATTGTTATTGACCTGATAACGTGCAATGACTTAAACTTATGGTATATGATATGCTTCTAATTTTGAAACGTGTTATATTTTGCAAATCTAGTCTTTCAGGTAAAGCTACCTGTAAAGCAGATTTGAATAATTTCAAGAGAAAAATTGTTCCAGGGCCGGGTATCGATCCCGGAACCTCTGGTTGAACGTACCAGCGCTCAACCAACTGAGCTACCCGGGAACTCCACCTGACACCATCTCAACTTTTCCCTTCATATCCACACAACTTGTGTGGGCTGACGTAACGCCAGAGCTCAGTTGGTAGAGCGCTGATACGTTCAACCAGAGGTCCCGGGATCGATACCCGGCCCTGGAACAATTTTTCCCTTGAAATTATTCAAATCTGCTTTACAGGTAGCTTTACCTGAAAGACTAGATTTGCATAATATATACCTCACTGTGTACGTTAACAGAAAACCACAGTTCCAAGTCACACAGAGATTGTGTGCACTCGATGTGGGTCTCTGGCGTTACGTCAGCCCACGCGAGTTGTGTGGATATGAAGGGAAAAGTTGAGACGGTGTCGGGTGGAGTTCCCGGGTAGTACAGTTGGTAGAGCGCTGGTACGTTCAACCAGATGTCCCGGGATCGATACCTGGCCCCAGAACAATTTTTCCCTTGAAATTATTCAAATCTGCTTTACAGGTAGCTTTACCTGAAAGACTAGATTTGCATAACATATACGTCACTGTGTACGTTAACAGAAAACCACAATTCCAAGTCACACAGAGATTGTGTGCACTCGATGTGGGTCTCTGGCATTATGTCAGCCCACGCGAGTTGTGTGGATATGAAGGGAAAAGTTGAGACGGTGTCGGGTGGAGTTCCCGGGTAGCTCAGTTGGTAGAGCGGTGTACGTTCAACCAGAGGTCCCGGGATCGATACTCGGCCCCAGAACAATTTTTCCCTTGAAATTATTCGTGTTATATTTTGTGCATTATGATTGTGTATTCTGAACTATATAGGGCTATATCAATATGTTTGCTTTTCATTTTTTAGGGAAAGAGCAGCAATGACGATTGTGAGTGCAATTTTAAAAGATGGCAATCCATTTGTTATGAATACAGCTATGTTCATAACAACACTTCGCAGACAAGCAACACCTGAACAGCAGAAAAAGTGGCTAAAAAGAGCACTCGATTTTAAAATATTAGGAACATATGCACAAGTAAGTAGGCGCAGTAAAACGTTTATTTTAGAATTAACTTAACACTCATGTTTTTATACTTCATTTTAATACCAAATTCTTAGTTTAAAAATAAGATATTGTAAAGCTGCAAAAACCCAAAATTTCGAAATTTATCATAGAAATACGTCTTCAGCATTCTTATACCGAGAAAGTGTTTTCAGCATGCCTGTCAATCTATGTACAGCAATTTCTCCTAAACTATTGGTCCGATTTTGTTTACATTCGGTGTTTGTGAGACAATAAAACTTAGCAAGAAATAATGCATATGACTATAGTAGTTTTTATTCACAAAGTGACATTTATTTGAAAAATTAACAAATTAGTTTGTAATCGTCTCTGATAAAATCTCTCTCTTTTTTCCTCTCCCCTCCCCTCCACCTCTCTCTCCCCTCCCCCTCTCTCTCCCCTCTCCCCTCTCTGTCTCTGTATCTCTCTCCCCTCCCTCTCTCTCTCTCTCTGTTTTGCGATTGGCTATGTAACTAAATTATTATATTAGTACGCCTATAACTAAAATTTCCGATTTCATTTTTTCAAATTCTATTGCAGGTGGTGACATCAAGTAGCAAAATTGTAATTTTGTAAAGTTATAAATTAAAGCAGAAACACTATCTGTAAAATCCAATCCTAAGTGTAATTCAGCACGTTTCATTGCACTTGTGCGTGTGATTTTAGGGTTTACAGTAATAGATTAGACATAGGCCTGCTCTCTCCAGAAACTTTAAACAGCTCGTCAGTTATTAAGAAAATCTGATGACACTTTCTAACGAAGCCATATTTCAACACATAGTACCGCAATATCTGTAAGCAGTAAGATAATAATATCACAAATTCCGAAAGGCATGGGTTTGGTTACACATTCAGTCTACTCCAATTACTGATAATGGTAAAAGAAATCATTGTCTAGAATTATGACTATAGTCTTCATAAATGAAACATATTTTATGGGCTGAAAATATTAACATTTAAACGCAGTGGATTAAAACACCAGATTTTCTGGTAGATTCTTAACGGGACAAGACATTGCTGGATGATATGTCCATGTTGAATCTGAAGATGGTGTCAAGTAACACCGAAACAGCTGTAAGCCGCACATGCTTACATAATTAACACGAGTAAGATCGCCATTTAATCAATTATTTGGATGATATGCTATTGCCACGAACAATTTTCTGAATTAGTGCTAACAAATCCAGTCTTTTATTTTTTAAGCGTTTATAAAAGTGGAATATTTTAATATTAAAGGTATAGTAATACAGTAATTACATTTTTCTTACATAGTAGGCCTACCACTCAATTATTAACTTTTTAAATCTCAAACTATGGGAGGGGAAATGGTCCTACCATGGCGCCCTTCCTCCCAAATGATGCCTCTGTCTTTTGAGCTCATCATCCAGTTCTGTAATTTTATTTTTGGTAATGTTTGTTTTTATATTTTCATAAAATTTGGAAAACTGCCTTTTGTATTACAGATTTTAAATTTTCCCATCTTTTTCTACATCATTGCTTTAAGAGAAATTTTATATTTCGGTAATTATTCTTCTCTGGGTAGGCCTATAACCATTTTTTATTGCTATCGAAGAGTACAGGGGAAAAAGGGGGGATGTCCACTTTCAGGCAAAATTCAGATTTCCATTCCCTTATATACTTCATATGAAGTGAATTCATTCTACACTTAGAACAGGGGAAGAAAGTTCTTAGTCACAGAATAACTGCTGGTTAAATTCTCAGTATTATATTCGGAATGATAGAGTTTCACATTTTAAAATTGGTTTCCTGAGAATTGTTTAAAAGTGGACATCCCCCTTTTTTCCCCTGTACTCTTCAATTCGAACTTTGTAACAATTTGTCTTGGTTAGGCTCTTTTATTTTTCTACTTGAACACATCTGGGTGGAAATCTGAGTCTCTCTTTGATCAGAAAACAGTAAGAATAAATATCATAACTCGTACAAGTAAGAAGATATTTTCTCTTTTTTCATTTGATACAAAATAATTTATTATAGATTATGATTGTGTTGCCGACCATATATAATTTGTGTACCTATTTATGTTTATAATAGTGTTCATAATTCTCACACTATTATAGGAGCTGTTATAAATGGCTGTTCCTATAAAAAAAAAACTTCTAAATTGTATTAAAAAACACTTCTAAATTGTATTACAATCAAGAAGTACCTAATTCATATACAAATGTGACACAAATAAAAATAGGCATGAAGTTTTCATACACTTTCAGACCGAACTTGGACATGGAACATACATTCGCGGTTTGGAGACAACAGCACATTATCATCCTGAAACACAGGAATTTGTTATTAACAGCCCAACTCTGTCATCGTATAAGTGGTGGCCTGGCGGAAGTGAGTATATCAAATCAAATTCCTATGAATAAAACAAAGTTATAATAGGAAAATCTTTAGACGAGCTGCAATATTGAATATAGTCACTTTAATAGGTACGGTAAAATACTAAAGTGAATGCAAGTTCACTAAAAAATAAAAATTTTGTCAGATTGCGTAATGCCAATGCAAGCATATTAATTTAGTCTTGAAAATATGACTGTGATTGCGTTTCACTGATTTTGTTTTCAGTCAGACGAAGCAAGTGAAATAGTGGGTAAACCAAAATACTTACTCTCTCACCTATAATTGAAATATTCCATTTCTGATACTCGACTGTGGAATTAATACAGATCTTGCTGCAAAATAATATCTAGGTTTACTGGTATTAGGAATGAAAATGTAAAGAGGTTCTCATTTAAAAGACTGCAAACATAAGTTGGGAATAACTTCTACAATTAATAATACAAAATTCAAAATCAGATGTTATAAAACACTGTCTCCCTTAGATTCAATTTTAGGGCCATTGGTGTCCTTTATATAATCCTAGATCTAATTAAGACATTTGTCTCAAACAGTTCTTTTGCAGATAAGCTTAACACTAGCATTATTATATCATCAACTTCATGCCATGGATTAGGCCATTGACCTGTTCTGTCTTTATTTGTTGTCCTGTCAGCGTTATTATAACGGCAAAAATATTAATGGCTTTTAAATATAATTAGTTCTTAGTGTATAGCAAATAATGTCACTCAATATAAATAAGTACAGTAAATTGTAATCAATTCCTGACAAAGGTATAGGGCTGTAAATCAGGTGTTACGTGTAGCAAATGATGGCAAACTTTTAAAACAAACTGTAGGCTAAATACTAAGTAAACTTATTAATCTTAAAGACTGAATAACTTAAATTTGAAGGAATCTATGTATTACTCATAAACTTGATTCAGCCTATTATGCTATTGGGTCAAAGAAATATCTTGTCGATAATTTTATACACTAAAGTTAACGTTCTTTTCTTTCTGTTACTAAATATAGTTTAATTTTGTTGGCTAACTTCTTGGACAGCAAAAATATTTTTATTTTACAAAAGGAAAATATATTGTGGTGGCAGGCCGAAACATTCTGGCTGCATCGGGGAGTTTCGCGCGCGTCTGGGGAGAAAGGAGGCACGGGGAGAAGAGACGTGAGCTTCGATGGGCGCTTGGGCGCAGCACAGAGAGAGGGGAAGGAAACTGACTGCAGCAGAAGTAAGGAAAAGTCTGGAGACCGATTGTTGTAGAAGCTTTGCGACGCAGTACATTCGAGAACCTGTGATTTAATAAATAAAAAGGGGCGAGAGAGCCGCGAGTTAGTCAGTGAATCAGCAGCAAGTGAGTGAAGTGGACCTGAGTTCGAGTTAGTCTTGAAGCAAAGTGAACCTGAGTTCGACGTGCAGTGAGTCTGTAACTGTGGCAGTATCCAGGCGAGTGCAACATACCCGGAGATCTTGGGTTCGACATGCAAGAAAGCAAGTCGTACACTTAGGAACAAAAATAGAGATTATTTGAAGGAAAAACTGAATGCGGTGGTGGTGGGGGTGGTTCGGTTACGTGTCATTATGGTGGTCATGCATTCTGTTGTAGCTTAAATACGATTTTGTTGTGAAACGTAATTATGTTTTTTGTTGCAAATCACAGTAAAAATGAGTGAATTTAGTGCACATGCTTCTCTTGTTCCACCGGATAGATCCATAAAGCGACAGAGACAAAGAAAAATTGGAAAAGAAAGAGAAGACGCTATGATAGGTAATTAACACAACCTCCAAGTTTGTTTACGTTCGTTTTCTTATGTACCTACTATTATTGCAGTCAACATCAACATTGCTACAGGTTTTCTCCCATTCCAAGCACAAGACGAAAATATTCCGATGTACAACATTACGAATGATTGATATAATGAAGTTCCATAAGATATTTTATCATTCTAAAGAAAAATACAACAGGATAATTGTATTCTACAACATTGCAAGTGTTCTACGGTAAAAACTACTCGTGTACAAAATTCAAAGAGAGGATTAACATTTAAATACAACATTCATTGTTTGTCTACAGGTTCCCTAATTCCTTTAATGCCACCCTTTATGAATGAAGGTCAACCTTGAACCATTGCTGTATGTGCGGATCCACGAGAAACTGCAGACTGTGCTGCTAGACGATCGATAGATTTCTTTTGACTCCTTTCTAACAGTGATCTAATTTTGTCCAATTTCACTTGTTAAAATGATGTGTTGTAGCCCCCTCCCTACTTGTTACAAATATTGGAGTGTTTTTTAAATGGCAAGTTGTAGCCGATTTAAGTGAACACCATATTTTAATGTTTTGGTGGCTACTTCATTCACACACAACCCCCCAGAATGTCTGGAGGACCACACCTGCTGTTGGTCGACGGGTCCACTGGACCTAGTTGGGAGATCTTGTTGATCACCAACTTTCCCTCCTTAAGCCACTGGAGGACGATTTTAGTGCCATAGCAGGTCAACACTAGGAACAGAAAAGTAGGAAGGGTAGGAAGGAAAGTGAAATGAACCCCTAGGCCTCGAATGCTCTAATACTGTCGGGGTCGAAGAAAGTAAGAGTTCAGTCAGAGGACTGGATAGGAAAGGGTAAAGAGAGAATTAGGTATTGAATAGAGGAAAATTATACCAAATTCAGTCATTAACTCATCAAGCTGACCAGTGCTAATTGATGAGTAGCCCCTCCCTTTAGTTCAGCTTGTAAAATTATGCTTACTAACAGCTGCACCACGGGAAGGTAGGGATGGGACATTGGGTATTTGTCCAGGTTGGTTCCTTAAAGCCTTCAGTGGGAAGGATTAATGGCTCTCCCCCCTGTATTCGACAAATACCGTTTTGCAACCAAATTTCTGAAGAATATTTCCAATACACAGGAAAATATTAGCCAACCTATTATTCATAATAACAAAACACTAACAGATAGTAGAGATATAGCAAATGCATTTAATAAACACTACTCAAACTCTCACAGATTACATCCCAATATCAAAAAAACTGACAAATTTATCAAAAGAGAATTACATAAATATAATAAAAACAATATCACAAAACCTGAAATATTCCATCAAAATTTTACTTCCAAAGAATTAAGCATAGCTATACAAAATTTAAAAACCAAGAAATCTCCTGGTCCCGACAACATTCATTCAGAATTTTTGAAACATTTGGGGGGAAAAAGCCAAGTCTGTACTTTTATTCATTTTCAATTTATCATGGAACATCTCAATTCCTGCAGCTTGGAAGAAAGCAATCATTATACCAATTCACAAAAAAGGGAAACCTGCTCATGATGTTAACAGTTATCGACCAATAGCACTATTAAGCATGATAGCAAAAACTATGGAGTCAATGATCTCCAACAGATTAACTTGGTATTTAGAATCTAAAACTCTTTTATCACCAAGACAAGCTGGCTTTCGACAATTACACTCTCCTAATGAACAAGTCATACGCCTTGGCCAAGAAATAAAAGACACTTTTAACAAAAAGGAAGATACCTTGGCAATATTTATTGACTTTCAATTAGCATATGACTCTGTTTGGAGATATAAATTATTATTAAAACTCCAGAAATTAGGTATCTCCAGCAATATGTTCAGATGGATATCAGAATTCCTTAGTCAAAGATTCATTGCTACTAAATTCAATAGCTCACTTTCTAATTACAGACAAACATATCGAGATCTACCCCAGGGCGCTGTCCTCAGCACAACTTTATTCAATATTTATATAAATGACTTACCCTCTCTATTAGAGGAATCAAACATGAAAATAGCACTATTTGCAGATGATATAGTTTTGTGGACTTCCGGATCTCACAGACATAGAGACAAAATTAAAAATTCTGCTTTTAAAGCTCTAAATCAACTACATGACTGGAATACATCAAATTTGATGACACTCAATTTAGGCAAAAGTAACTACCAAATATTTTCACTTGGTAAAAAAGAAAGATAATTTAATATCCAATACAATGGCCAACACCTCCCTAGGACTTATGAATCCAAATATCTTGGAGTTATTTTCGACAGTAAGTTAACATGGAACAACCATTTGAAATATATTTCTGAAAAAGCTCGTAAAAGATTCTCCCTTCTGAAAAGACTAGCAGGAAAGAAATGGGGTTGCTCTAGAAATACTTTGAACACTACATACAAAATGTTTATACAGCCAGTGCTGACGTACTGCGGAGAAATTTAATTACTTCACCTTTCATAAACGAAATAGAACGTGTTCAAAACCAAGCTCTCAGACTCATCACTGGTGGAATCAAAACAACTCCAATAGATTCTATGAGATTCCTCACTAATATTAACAGCATCAAAATGATAATAGAAGAAAAAGCACTGATTCAATATGAAAAACTTATCAGATTACCAGGAAACAATTGGCATTATACAGTCCTCTCCATAGATTAAAAACTCAAAAAAGTTTCATATCCATGGTTCAAGAATTAAAACAGAAAATCAACGTCCCGAATTTAAAAGAAAACTTACAAATTAAACCAAACCCTTTAACACTATTAAATATAGAGAATAATCTAAATTTAACACGAGAAATACTGAAATCAGAAGTAAACACTGAAATAATGAAACAATTGTCTTTAGAGACAATTAATATTAGGTACCCTCCACAAAACTGGCTTCATTTATACATCGATGGATCTTTGATCTCCAGGGAACAAGGTGCAGGTGCAGGTGTTACGTGCTGTCTCTTCTGACTTTATAGATCTCTTGGATATGGAACAACAAGTTTTGATGGAGAAATCACTGCAATAAGTGAAAGTCTCAGGAATCTTCTCTGTCGCATCAATAAATTTAAAAATGCAGTTATATTGTCAGACTCCAAAGCAGCTATTCTATCAATAGTCTCTAGACACACACCTTCATCTCAAATAGCAGAAATAAATAAAATGCTCTCTCCACTAATAACACTCAATAAAAGAATTGTATTCCAATGGATACCATCCCATTGTGGAATCCTGGGAAACGAGAATGCGGATGCTTTAGCAAAGAAGGGCAGCACTGCTACTTACAGACCTGTTACTAATTCTACGTATTCCTCTGTGAAAAGATTGATTAAATCTACATACTTAGACTTCAACAAACAAAATTTATTTTGAATCTTGCGTACACCACTTTTAACACTTGAATATAATTAATTGATGAACTATCAATTTCAGTACACACACACTATTCGACTCCACACTTCAACACCTTCCAACAATAAAACACACCCTCCTAACAGGCAGAGAAGTTCGAGATGACGCCGCGATCTAGTAGGCTCTGATGATGGTGCGTGAAGCACTGAAACAGCTGTAAGCCGGACAAATATTACATATTTAACACGAGTAAGTCCACTAGTTCATCAATTAAACAAAATTTGATAACACAATCTCAAGGGAAAAAATGGAACTCTCTGCATCATAATCCACAGTTGATTCCCGATTTACCACGCAAATCTTCTGTAGCTGCATTTAGATTGGCTACAGGCCATGACTGTTTGGCCAAGCATCTGCATAGAATTGGAATATATCAGTCTCCTAACTGTCCATTGTGGAACTCAAATCAAGAAATGGATTCAGAACATCTCAAAATCTGTGCGTCAGTGGCTAACCATGACAATATCTTTGAAAAATATTGGAGTGCAAGAGGTCAAATGACTTTATTGTCAAATGCCTGGCATTAGAAAACAACAACAATTTGTTACAAATATACATAACACTTGAGAGGTCCAGAGCCTTGTTTCATAAAAGCTACCAGTAATAGTATTTTAATATAAATGCCTGACTTGTTATCTTGTCTAGTTTTACTGGATATTATTGAATTAATATTGCCGAATTTGGTGAAATTGGCCAAAAATTAGACATATTAAAACAGATATTAATGAAATAATTTTATATTCAAACACATATTATTGAAATTATTTTATTTACTTTTTCATTGTTTGAAGTTTGAAAAAAATATATATACGTTTTTTTATATTTGCAATAATTCATATTTTTATTTCACACTCCGTTTAGGTACCACTGGTAGGGCTCATGTACCACCAGTGGTACACGTACCATAGGCTGAGAACAGCTGCATTACACTATTAACTTGTTCCTTGTAGCTTTGTATCTTTTATGAAATAGGCTTTTGAACTCAGTACTAGGGAAACTGACCATTTCCCTAGTAATTCGTCCTGGCCTTCTCGATTGTTATGTTGGTAATTTTAACTAGTGGGGAGGAGGCTATAAAAATATGTTATACACGTTCACTCCTTGAATGTAGTGTTCAACGTTTTATCCGCACACTAGCAATATTATAAGTGTCGTCAACTTAATCATGTGTTAATGACCTTTATTCATAAAAGGTGGCATTACCAAAATTGCATTGCTCTCCTACAATACAGTTTTATTCCGGGGAAACCTTTGTCTTCTATAATTTGATCTCCTAGTTCTATCAGTTTCAAAATTCCACAGTCATTTGTGATAAAACTATCACTGGCTCTACCTCCATAAAATTTGGAAATTAATGTTACCATACCACAGAGTGCAATTCCATTAAGAACTTTTGCAGTATATGCGGACTTATAATAAAGAGTATCTGTATATACTCTGACTGATTTCAGGAGGTTATTATGTTTTAACTTCAGTGCAGTCGATAATAGCTCTACAGTTCGGATAATTATCCTTAAAACAGTAGGCAATGTTGCATTAATAGTATCTTTGAACAAACTTTTTAGTTGCGTGTGCAAGTATAGGTAAAACAGATTGGAACATTATGGAAATAGTACTCGCTGAACATTGAAAATTACAGAAAGGGCAGAAAATGGCAAGGCTAACATAAAAGTCTATTTTATTTACTAATTTTGCGTTGAGTAGTGTCTAACAGTAAGTTAAAAAATAAATTAAAAATGTCTGTGTTAACACCAGCCAGGACATTTAATTGTGATTCATTAGAAATTGAACTATAACCACTAAATTCTCTTTCTTCATATGGGGAGTCAGGCCCAGACAGTTTACTAGCATACTTAGGTTTAGCATATAATGTGTGGAAAGTTGATATACATGGTTGTGTGCTGGCACTTTTTTTCTTGTAAATTCAATACATGACCACTTTATGCAAGTAAACGACCTTTTTTAGAAGAATTTGGCCGATTACTGTCATATAAAATACTTTGAAATACCACTGTTATTATTAAATCTGCCATGACAATACGTGGTGAGATGATGGCTGATGCTAGCGCTGTAACATGCAAGAACGTACAATTTTCGCCACTCAGAGTGCGGTGGTGCATTTCTCCCTGCAATGCACGGAGCCTATACGGATGACGTGAATATGTTAGGAGAAAATTCAGAAACTATTAGGGAAAACACGGGAATTTTACTTGAAGCAAGTAAAGAGATAGGTTTGGAAGTAAATCCTGAAAATACAAAATATATGATTATGTCTCGTGACCAGAATATTGGAAATATAAAAATTGGAAATTTATCCTTTGAAAAGATGAAAAAATTCAAATATCTTGCAGCAACAGTAACAAATATAAATGACGCTCGGGAGGAAATTAAACACGGAATAAATATGGGAAATGCGTGTTATTATTCGGTTGAGAAGCTTTTATAATCCACTCTGCTCTCGAAAAATCTGAAAGTTAGAATTTATAAAACAGTTATATTTCCTGTCGTTCTCTATGGTCGTGAAACTTGGACTCTCATTTTGAGAGGAAAACAGAAGTTAAGAGTGTTCAAGAATAAGTTGCTTAGGAAAATATTTGGAGCTAAGAAGGATGAAGCTACAGGAGAATGGAGAAAGTTATACACCTCAGATCTTCATGCATTGTATTTTTCACCTAACATAATGAGGAACATAAAATCCAGACATTTGAGATGGCAGGGCATGTAGTACGTATAGGTGAGTATAGAAATGCATATAGAATGTTAGTTGGAAGACCTGAGGGAAAAAGACCTTTAGGGAGGCCAAGGCATAGATGGGAGGATAATATTAAAATAGATTTGAGGAAGGTGGGATATGATGATAGAGACTGGATTATGTGAGAGCGGCAATGAACCTGCGGGTTCCTTAAAATCCACTTGTAAATAAACAAGTGCTATAAGCAGCAACATGAGCTGCTGTCATGAAGTCAAAAGAAGAATCGCAATGGCAAAGGAAGCTTTTAATAGAAAAAAAAACATCTTCTGCAGACCTCTGGAAAAAAGAACTAAGGAAGAGACCAGTGAAGTGCTTTGTGTGGTGTATAGCATTGTATGGGCAGAAACGTGGACATTACGACGAAATGAAGAGAAGCGAATTGAAGCATTTGAAATGTGGATATCGAGAAGGATGGAGCATGTGAAGTGAACAGACAGAACAAGAAACGAAGCTGTTTTGGAAAGAGTGGGCAAAGAAAGAATAATGCTGGAACTGATCAGGAAGAGGAAAAGGAATTGGCTGGGTCACTGGCTGAGAAGAAACTGCCTGCTGAAAGATGCACTGGAAGGAATGCTGAATGGGAGAAGAGTTCGGGACAGAAGAAGATATAAAATAATAGATGGTATTAGGACATATGCAGGGACTAAGAGGATGGCAGAAAATAAGAAAGATTGGAGAATTCTGAGTTTACAGTGAAAGATCTGCCCTTGAGCAGAAAACTCTGAATGAATGAATGAATGAATGAATGAATGAATGAATGAATGAATGAATGAATGAATGAATGAATGAATGAATGAATGAATGAATGAATGAATGAATGAATGAATGAAATGGATCATATATTGGTACATTGTTATGGCGCACTGTTATCGATATGAAGATGTTTAAGCAGCAGATGCAGTCTCAAATGTTTTTAAACATGAACTAGCTTACACCCCCTCACCAACATCAAGGTGAAAACCCACAATGGAGCCTCTGTGCCCCTATTAATTCCCATAGTTAACCCTAAGACTCTTCTATTAATTCCCATAGTTGACCCTAAGACTCCATGAGATATAGTCAAACTAATGATTATGCTACCTTTGCATGGTCAAAATACCGGGCTGTGTAAATTCTGAGCTCTCTGGTGGGAGTAAGAAAAAAGTTTTCTGCGAGATATTTAGATAGAAAGCAATGGATATGATTGAATCAAGGTACAGGGATTGCTTTAAAATACATATATACCGATGTATCAGTTGACATTTCAAACAACAGAATGGGAGCTAGTTCTTTGCAGGGGACAGCTAAGAAAGTAGCCTATTTTGTAGTCTCTCTTCCAATATCTAGTATAGATGCTGAGTTAATGCCACTGATGCACCTCTTATGTCTTCATCAAGTTTACACTGCAGGTAAATACCGTATTTGTTCGCGTAATTTGCGCCCCCGCGTATTTTGCGCACCCTAATTTTTAAGGGATTATTTTGAACTTTATTTTTGCTCCGTGTATTTTGCGCACACATTTTACATACCGGTACATATTTTTTTCAGTGTAGTAGGGATTACGTACATATTTCTTTCAGTGTAGTAGGGATTTTCCTTCCTACAGTCCATCGTAGGTCATTCACCAGCAACTGAAGTACCTGCTTCAGAAAGAAACCGCAAAGTCCCGCTACTTTAACAATGCTTGTCCTTGGTAGAGACAAGTTACCGGTATAGAAAATTAGCCCTACCGTAAATACTTGTATTTCAGTTGACTTTCAACACTTCTAATGTGCACTTGTATTTATACAGTATTTCAAGACGGGAAAGAAACATAACAATTACACCGCGTCATATAAATTGAAAGTGATAAGTTTCGCGGAACAGTTCGGCAATCGTGCAGCTCGGAACTCAGAACAGGACCTCTTATTTGAAAAATCCGCATATTTTACGCACCTAAATTTTTCAGTGGCCAAAGTTAATTAAAAAGTGCGCAAATTACGCGAGCAAATACGGTATGCATTCTATCTGATTCAACGGCTGCTTTGCAAGCTATCTCACAGTGTCATCCTGCCGATTATTTTTACAGAATAATTGAAATTCAGGATATTTTAGCATCCTTAAAACACACAGATGTAACACTATAGTGGATACCTGCATATTGTGAGTTGGCTGGGAATCTGGGATTGCGGCACAAGAAAGAATTCCTCTATTCACGTGTATTACTTAGGCAGATATGACTTTTAGGTGGTATTGGACAGATCGCTGGACCACCATTGGAGCAAGAATGTTTCTGTATGTTCTCTTGAAATGGCCAAATAACTTAATATGCCATTACTTTCTTGGCAAGTGGTAACCATTGCAGCCAGAGCAAGAACTGGACATACTGGTATTTCTGTTAGCCCTACATGTTCAGATTTCACCTCTCTGACACACTATTATACAATGACTGCAATTTAGAAGAGGTAACTCGTAACTCTTGACCATATTGTATTGGGCTTTAAGCATTCAGATAGAATAATGGAAAATTTTAGAATTAAGTTAGGATCTCATGTTTCATTTTCTTCCATATTAAAGAACACAGAACTTAGGTCAGTAGCAGAGGAAATATATCGGAAATATCATGTAATTGGCACTTCATGAGACAGGAAGCACGTATCAGAGGAGGAGGAGGAGGAGGAGGAGAAGAAGAAGAGTCTTATATTCTCTGAACGTATGACTTTAGATTATACTTTTACCTCGGCATTTCTGTGAACTTATAAAAACATTAATTTTCTGCTTTCAGTGGGACATACAGCAAATTATGCCGTTGTAGCAGCACAGCTGTACACACAAGAAGTTCATCGTGGTGTGCATATCTTTATAGTTCAACTCAGAGATGAGGAAACTCACGAACCAATGCCAGGTATAAAATTCCAGCGATCCAAAGCATGAACAATGTCTTGTGTGTGTCAGGTTAATTTGCTTTTATAAAATGTCTAAAAATCAATTTAGAGTTTTTATGAAAAAAAAAAAAAAGTTTTCAGCATATATGATTCTGCCTCTCCTTTTATCCTTCTCAATGTCAACTGCACAAAGACTTTTCTCCTAACCAATTTCAAATTTCTATGAGTCAGTTCACATAGGAATTGTGCATGTGAAAAGTAACAGGTACCAGTAGTTTATTTAGAGCGTTTATACAAAACTTGCATAAGCATAACATGACGATTTATTAGAAATTATTAAAAAATATCCTTCATGCTTGAGCACACTAACCCATCATTTATGTACAGAGACAAGTTTATATAGACGAAGAGTATGTGAATACTATGATGGTAAACTTAGGTAGGTACTAGTTTTACTAACAAGTACTACTGGTAGTAGATTTGTACTATCTTTTTCTTTGATTACAGGTATGAAAATTGGTGAGATTGGAACGAAATTTGGTATGCACACTATTAACAATGGCTTCCTTGCATTTCAAAATGTTCACATTCCTCGTGATCAAATGCTGATGAAAAATGCCAAGGTTTTGGAGGTAAGTTGTATATTGTTGAAGTTTTGTGTGTGTGTGTGTGTGTGTGTGTGTGTGTGTGTGTGTGCGTGCGTGCGTGCGTGCGTGCGTGTGCATATGCGCGCCGCGTGCTTTTTTTTTTCTGTTCCAGTATGGTGACAAAGGAAGCTGGAAAAGTTTTCTCGTGGTACCAGTAGGCCTACACTTATTTTCCTGTAGTAGCATACTGCCATTTCCTTATATGTAATTGCTGTAATTACATCTATTACTACCACTACTACTACTACTACTACAACTAATAATAATAATAATAATAATAATAATAATAATAATAATAATACGGTAATGATAATACAGTAATTCGTACTGTGTTACGAGCTCCTGTGAGGGATCTGTTCCACTTTAGCCTCAAAATAGAGCATTTTTAGGATTATTGGTACTGTACTTCCTGTTCTGTAGGCCTACTTAATTAAGGACAGGGCCACAACGAAGGTATCTATGTGTTAACCGTGGTAAACATGGATTCTGCGCCTCTCTCCCTTTGGCTTGGCGAGAGAGGTGTTAGTAAGTTTTAATATTCTATTACAACATACATTAAATTAATAAAGCTGATTTTAAATCAATCAGTTTGTCATTTTCTTAAATTTAACAACTTAAGCTATATAAATATATTACAGTCCTGAACTCTTGATTGGCTTAAAAATTTTCAGTCTACAGTCTTAGTTAAAATCAATGGTGGCTTGTGCCAGATAAATTAGGTGAAGGTCAATAGAATTCTAGGTAATTTCCTGGAATCGATGGATGGCTGTGACATCATTAGTGACGTTGTGAACGATTTTGTAAGCTATATGGTGGCCATATTGGATTAATGTAATATTGACCACTCTCTTAAATTTCATGAAAATCACAGCATATAATACATACAAATTTGCAACTTTTTGGAAGCTTACGCCCCTTTAACACCAAAGAATTCACTGTTCCAACAAAATATATCACAAGTCCACATGATATGAAAAAGACAAAAATCTAACACAACATATTATACAACACATCAAATTAAAAGAGTATACACAAAAAATAAAGAAATACCGTATTAGTTGCACATAACAAAATTCAAAATCACAATCATATTCATAAACTGTATTGATATTTTAAATCAACTTCAGAACATGTGACTTCCAATATACAGTAAAATCATGCAGCTACACGTAAATCAAAGCAATATTCTATTGAATAGAAAACTTAAAAAAATAATAAAAAAAAATCAAACACCGCAATAAATCCACAGGGAAAAAAATTATGTTTCTCAGATCGTTTTCAAATCTTTTACCTTACACTTCACTCCACAGTTATATTAATGTGAGGTGTTGATCTGCCATATTTTAAAACATCTTGTTTGTCTACTGCAGAACAATGAGAGAACAGTGTCTCCAAAAGATTACACACTAAATCGTTTAAAGCAGCAGTTCCCAACCTTTTTCGACTCGTGAACCCCTTCCACAACGATCTGACTTTTAAATATACATACAGTAGACATAAAATTTAATTCCGAGCAAAAGGTTTAATAACCTTAAATTAACTTAACCCTTAACGGTTAAAATCTATAGTTATTCTAGTTACGGCTTAAAAGTTACACAACGTGTAGGCCTAGTTGCAATAATAAATACAAGTTTTCATTGTAATTACTCACCTCTTCCTTGGAATTCAGTGAGAAGGTTGCGCCTGCTTTCCATGGCACAGAGCTTTGAGGTCAGGAACCACAATAGTTAAATAAAGTCTCAAATCACTTTCAGCACAAAGTCTGTTTCTGTAGTTATTTTTTAAATAGGCATAAGAAGAAAACGACTTTTCGCACAAATATGTGGATGAAAAAGGGTAATAAAGCCGTTATGGCTTTATTCGATAACACTGGGAACTCCTTTAAACTGAACCAAAAACCAATTAATGACAAAGATTTATAACTTTTCTGTAACTGAAAATCAGTGGAAATTTCAAGAAGCTGCTCTTTTTGATCTACACTTAATGTGGATTCTAAAATTGTTGACTCTTCGAAAGGATTGCAAATCCAATTGTTATTATTGGACATAGCAGGGAAATATTCTCTGAAGGTTTTTCCAAGTCCCTTCAAATGTTCTTTAACCATGTTCTTGACATTTTCGTAACCATGTTCTTGACATTTTCGTCCAAAGAAAGATGATTTTCCACCAGAAAGTCGTGAAGGGTATCAAAGCACCCTGTTTGATTGCTATTGAAACACGTTTCCCAAAAAGTAAGTTTTTTTAATGAATGATTCAATACAGTCTTGCACAATATAAACGTTTATATTTGACCCCTGGAGAGATAAGTTTAAACTGTTAATTTTTTAGAAAATGTCTGCCATATAAGCTGTCTGAAGCCAGATTTCATCTTCCATGCACTTTGCTTGGTGAAAGGCATGGCTGGTGAGAAAAACATAAACTTCGTCTTTAAGCTCATACAGTCTGGAAATAATTCTACCTCGAGATAGCCACCTAACTTCAGTGTAAGACAATAAACACTTATAAATGCTTCCCATTTCCTCACATAGCACTCCAAAGATGTGGGAATTTGTATGGCGAGCCTTAATAAAATTAATTATTTTCACTGCATCGTCCAGCACACATTTCAATCCATCGGGCATGCATTTAGAAACAAGAGCCTGTCTATGAATGCAACAATGTGTCCAAGAAGCGTTCAGCGCTACCGATTTTACTTTGGCAACAAACCCAGCATAACACCCTGTCATAGATTTCGCACCATCTAAACAAATGCCTACACAGCGAATCCAGTCTATTGAATTTTCGCGAAAGTATTCGATGGTTAATTTAAATATATCTCCTCCTATAGTTCTCTCTTTTAAGGGTTTGCAGAATAGTAGCTCCTCTTCTACAGACTCCACATTAATATAACGGACGAAAAATAACAAAATGACTAAATTGGCAACATCAGTCGATTCGTCAAATTGAATCACAAAAGAAGGACTGGCACGAACTCTTTCCAAAATTTCATTTTCGACATAATTTGCCATGTCTTTAATCCGACGGTTGATCGTATTGTCGGACAATGGTACCATATTGACTTTTTTTATGAAAGATTCTCCAAGCATGCACTGTACTACATCATTTATACATGGCTGCACTAAATCTTCAGCTATTGAATGAGGTTTTGGAGTTTTAGCAAAATTCTGTAGCAAACGTGATAAGACGCTTCAAGAGCATTCTCATTGTCACTGTTTGCAGCGGATACAAAAGTAGTTGAATCATTTTTCCACTCGTTAGCTTTTCGTGTAAAAAAATCAGCAGATTTGTTTACGTGGGTGGGGTGTTTAGTTTCTAAATGACGTTTAAGTAGAGAAGGTTTCAGACTACTGTTAGCAAGAATGTCACCACAAACAACACACTGTGGTCTTGGACAGTCCTTGTCACCTATATATGAAAATCCAAACCTAATGTAATTATCATCGTACTTTCTTTTCTTTACACACGGTTCACTTTTGTTGGATTGACACATATCACTAGAAATTTCAAATGAGAACATGGGTCATTGAAGGTGTCATTGGAAACTACATTTAAAAAGAAACAACTTTTACTGAAACTATTTTTTCTAAATTTTATTTTGTACTCACAAAGCAACAAAAATAGTACTTTCTGAGAAATGTTGTATGTTGTTTATGTACGCACACTATTCGTAGCAAGTGTTCAAAATGTCTGCCACCCTGTGCTAAAGAATGTTCTGATCTCCTAACATCCGTGATTGCATGGAGACCTTCAGCACAGCTGAGAGACATACAGGCTTCTCTAATTCTTTGTTTCATATCTTCTCTAGTTGTTGGATGCACCTGGTGGAACATGTCTTTAATTCTACCCACAAGAAGAAGTCATTTGGAGCGAAGTCAGGAGATCGGGCAGGCCAGGCTACTGGTACTCCTCGTTCAACCCACCGTAGGGGAATAACCGGTTAATAATTTGCTGAGCCCTACATGAAAAATAAGCCGGTACAGCCGCCCTGCTGAAACCACATCGTTAACCGAAGTGCAAGGGGAACATCATGAACCAGCTGGTGCAAAATGTTTCGGAGGAAGCGTGCATACGTTCTACTATTCAAGTTCTCAAAAAAGTATGGTCCTATGACTCGGTACCCAAGGAGACCATATGATAAGTTGAGACTTCACACGTGCTGGTAATCCACTTCACGTAGCCAGTGTGGATTAACCGGAGACCAGTAATGGGCATTGTAGAGATTCATCTGACCATTACTTTTGAAAGTTACTTCATCAGTGCATAGAATTTTAAGCTCGAAATCACGGTCTGTGTTTAGAAATCAGTTGCAGAAATCAACACGAGTCTGGAAGTCATGTCCCACAAGTTCCTGATGGAGATGAATATAGTATGAATGAAATTTGTTGTCTTTGAGAATTCTAAACACTGTATTATGGTGCAATCCTGAGTGACGGGGAATCTTTCTTGTGGGGGAGAATTAAAGACATGATCTACCAAGTGCGTCCAACAACTAGAGAAGACATGAAACAAAGAATTAGAGAAACCACGCCATGTGTCTCTCTCAGCTGTATTGAAGTTTTCCGTGCAATCACAAATGTCAGGAGGAGATCAGAACATTGTTTAGCACAGAGTGGCGGACATTTTGAACACTTACTATGAAGAGTATACGTACATTAACAACGTATAACATTTCTTAAAAAATACCATTTTTCTTGCTTTGTGAGTAAACAATAAAAGTTAGAAAAACAAGTCTCAGTAAAAGTTGTTTCTTTTTAAAGGTAGTTTCTAATGGCACCTTCAATTACCCAGGTTCTCATTTGAAATTTCGAAGTTGACCACAGGTACCCCCACTTCCGGTTTGTTATGAGATATTCTACTGCCACCAATCGATTCTTTACATAGGTTTTGGTTATAAAAACTTTTTATGAACAACCAATATCATATAGTTTTCGAGAAAAAAAGGCTGATACAGGTGGTCTGAAACACCCGGCATGTTTTGTTCAGTCAACTGTCCGAAGACAGATCTGAACCTCACAAGTGATATCAACAAGACACCACTTATGAGGCAACTAGTTCAGGAGATAATGAGGTAGGGTGGCCAGTTCCTTTCCCCTTCCATTGCACACATCGCTGACTAGCTACATATTACACTAGTCAAACTTCAGCTGCATAGAAACAAAATTGTTCTTCCTCTGACACATACCGTCAAGTGAGATGTACTGCCTGATAATAGATGTACATATCAGCCAGAACCTCAATCAGAGGCATATATCCCCCCCCCCCCAATTTCACATCTGTAGAACCATCGTATTTGTGAAAAACAGGGTTACCTCGTGTCGGATGTGGTTCTTCACCATGTAAAACATCTTGAGGAATAAGTTTATAAAATGATGAGGATGTGTACATAACATACAGTGTAAATGTTACATCGAATTAATGACCATACTGTTGCTCTAATACTAATGTTAACATGATGAACTCATCTTCATTATATTCCGCGTGTGAAGTAGAAAATAAATGCATTTTATTATAGGAATGAAAAGAGTTATTTTTTTTTTTAATTTCCATATCAGTACATCTCAATTAGACTGTTTCAACCCATAATAAAAACATGCTTATGAATGCTTAACTAAACTCATAATACTGGTATGTTTAATATATGCTAATTTTTATGTTATATTTTTAGCGAATTGTGATTATGTTTCATTCTGTTGTACAGGATGGGTCCTATGTCAAATCTCCTAGTGACAAATTGGTGTATGGAACCATGATATATGTACGAGTAGTAATGCTACAGACGTGTGCCTATCAATTGGGGCTAGCTGCCACAATAGCTATACGCTACAGTGCTGTTCGAAGACAGTCCGAAATGAAGCCTGGGTGATTATTATTATATAAATATAATTTCACTTAGTCGTGTAGAGTAATATGAGATTGTGAGACATATAAATTAGTATATTTAAATTTCTAATGGCAATTCACATTTTCTGCTTTGTCTGTTTTGGTTGTCTGTCTGTGTGTCTTTATATTATATGTCTGTCTCTGCGTGCGTCTATACTTAGATCAGAGCAGTATGATCTAGAACACTGTCGTATCAACAAAGTAAACTTCTGATCCGCAGTGGCTCCTTGCAATCAGAGAGTCTACAACAAAAAAATTTTCTTCAGACATATTTTAAAGGATTTGTAGCTCCTACAGAGTGGCGGACCCTGGGAGCACAAACTCGGCTTTTGATGAAACTCCACGCAAAAAAGTCAATGGGAGTGAGGTCGGGGGGAACGGGGAGCCTACATGTGATCTGCCGCTCTTCCAATTCATCGGTTAGGAAAGGTCTCATTCAAGTAGTCCCGCACAATGTTTGCATAATGGGGTGGTGCCCATCTTGTTGAAAAATGGCAGAGGCAACGATACCATCCTGCCATATCTGTGGCTCCAGGAATAACTGTAACATGTCAGGTAGTTTGTCCCGGCAATTGTCTTTTTGGCAAAGATGAAAGGGCCATAAATTTTGCCCTTCATAAGAACAAGTCACACATTGACTTTGGGAGAGTCCTGTTGCCACTTGAATTCATTTGGTTGCTCGGTTGACCAGATTCTGCAATTGTGTCTGTTCACGATGCCATTGACATGAACAGAACATGATTCATCAGGTTCTCCTCACCTACAGCGTGCAACAGATCATGACACATGGCTGCTCGTGCAGCATAGTCTTCATCCTCTAGTCTGTGAGGCACCTGGATATGTAGGCCTTCTTTTTAAGTGTTTAGTGAAGCACTTTCCACACTGTGGATTTCGGAGTGTTTAGCTCATGACTCAGTCGGCAGGTGGATGCCTTTGGACTTCTGTCGATGTTCTCGCTCACCCTCTCTACACGTTGTGGGCTGATTGGTGGCCGTCCAGCACGCCTCTCGTCAGCTACAAATCCTGTATACCTGAATTTGTTTATAAGCTGCTGAATAGCAAGTCTTTTAGGGGCGTCTTTCTGGTACTTCCTCTCAAAGAGCCTCTGGACCTCATCATAGATTTTACCACCTAAATGATATTCCACAATTGTGATTCTTTCTTCAATAGTCAACATACTATACTATACCTTTAACAGAAATAATCCAAATGTACGTTTTCCGGAAAATGTATGGTGACTTTATGTGCACCCTATATAATAGATATCTCACAGGATTAACACAGGCTGCACTATCTTCTATTAGTATAGTATGTATTAGCTATCATTATAGAAAAAGTTACAAGTGTAAAATTATCGTACTAAATATAAAATATTATAGGCCTATTACATACATCACTAAAGATATAACAAACTGATCACAAATACTCCTTAGAATGTACAATCGAGAGTCCAAATATTCAAAATAGTCTTATATCTAGATGAAAATTATAACACACTGAGCCCAAATAATAATTACCTCATATGTATTACAATGGAGATATCTTCTTTCTAATATTCAGCGTAGTGAAGTACTACTTCAGTCGATGTGTTCAAGGGTTATTATTGATTATAGTAGAAGCGTGAAGGAAGTCTTTTGTGAAATAGTGCTGTCCTGAATGTAACTCTGCAGAAGGATTTCGTATTCGAAATAGGAGTTAAGAGTCCTGCACTGTGGCATCGTGGTCTAAGTAAGACATCCTGCCTAGGACTCGCGTTACGGAATGCGTGCTGGTAGTCATGGAGGAAGAAATTTTCTCATAAGATTTCGGCCAGTGTATGGGACTGGTGTCCACCCAGCATCATGATGCACTTGGGGAGCTACGATAGGTAGCAAAATCCGGTTACGAAAGCCAGCTATAACGGCTAGGGGGATCATCATGCTAACCACACGATACCTCCAATTTGGTTGGATGATCGTCTACCTCTGCTTCTGCATGTGGACGTAAGGCCAGCAGCCAGCTGGTCGGTTTGTCGGTCATGGTCCTTCATGGACTGTCGTGCCTTGGATTAAAAGGGGTTAAGAAACTCATTTCTGACGATTTAAGCTATTCTATGTAAAGAATGGCCTGGGCTTGTGATGTGAATAAGATTGTGTTACATGTTTTAGGAAAGGACAGTCGCGATCATGTACACATACACAAACAAAATCTGAGTCCCTACAAAGCTGTAAATTATCAGTATAACAAAGCTGGATTTCGGAATCATCTCCACACCAGCATGATACAATAACTGCACATATTTGTAAGTTTTTGCCATTGACTTTATCGAATTGTTTACAGCACAAAAAGTATGGAGAAGAAGGTTCAGCCATGGGGTAGCTCAGCCGGCCAAGGCGCTTGCCTGTCGATTAAGAGTTGCGCTTGAGTGCGGGTTCGATTCCTGCTTGGGCTGATTATCTAGTTGGGTTTTTCCGAGGTTTTCCCAACCGTAAGGTAAATGTCAGGTAATCTATGGCGAATCCTCTGCCTCATTTCGTCAGATATCATATCACTATCACCAATACCATCGACGTTAAATAACCATGTAGTTGATGTTAAATAAACAAGTTAAAAAAAAAGTTCATAACAGTTCATTTTACAAATAATATAGTTTATTATCTAGGTACCTGCTCACGTTGTCCATGGTTTTCATCAACACATATCTTTATTTTGAAATCACCAATGTTTTCTCGAATTAAGGTAATCATCTGATTATTATAGGAAGAATCGAGGTAGTTCATCCTTATTGTCGATTTCAATGGCATTGACTGATGACAGTATTTCTGCAGTAATAATATGAAAATTGGTTTCTGCACAGCATTTCACGGAATGTTGGCAGCTATGTAGGCAGCTATGTAGGCTCTGCATATGTGTACATTAAAACTGCTCTTTTGATGGGAAGAGTAAGTTTACTGTATTAACAAATCATTCTCTGTCTTGCGACCAGCATCTTCTATAAGCTAATGTAGCACCAATATGTGAAATTCTTTACGATACAAAACCTGAAAATTTAAGTCCAATGAAGATATTCACCAAACCACAATATACAGTTTTTGTCAGTAATGAACAAGTTTTGTCAATTCGTTACAATGTAAGTCCTTAAAAGAAAACCTACAAATTAAACCAAACCCTTTAACTCTATTAAATATGGAATATAATCTAAATTTAACAGAAGAAATACTGAAATCAGAAGTAAACACTGAAATACTAAAACAATTGTCTTTAGAGACAATTAATATTAGATACCCTCCACAAAACTGGCTTCATTTATACACTGACGGATCCTTGATCTCCAGAGAACAAGGTGCCGGTGCAGGTGTTACGTGCTGTCTCTTCTCACTTTATAGATCTCTTGGATATGGAACAACAAGTTTTGATGGAGAAATCATTGCAATAAGTGAAAGTCTCAGGAATCTTCTATGCCACATCAGTAAATTTAAAAATGCAGTTATATTGTCAGACTCCAAAGCAGCTATTCTATCAATAGTCTCTAAACACGCACCTTCATCTCAAACAGCAGAAATAACTAAAATGCTCTCTCAATTAATATCACTCAATAAAAGAATTGTATTCCAATGGACACCATCCCATTGTGGAATCCTGGGAAACGAGAATGCGGATGCTTTAGCAAAGAAGGGCAGCACTGCTACTTGCAGACCTGTTACTAAATCTCCGTATTATTCTGTGAAAAGATTGATTAAATCTACATACTTAGACTTCAACAAACAAAATTTGATAACACAATCCCAAGGGAAAAAATGGAACTCTCTGCATCAAAATCCACAGTTAATTCCCGATTTACCACGAAAATCGTCTGTAGCTGCATTTAGATTGGCAACAGGCCATGATTGTTTGGCCAAACACCTGCATAGAATTGGAATATATCAGTCCCCTAACTGTCCATTGTGCAACTCAAACCAAGAAATGGATTCGGAACACCTCAAAATCTGTGCTTCACTGGCTGGTCATGATAATATCTTTGAAAAATATTGGAATGCAAGAGGTCAAATGACTTTATTGTCAAACGCCTGGCATTAGAAAACAGCAACAACAATGTAAGTCCACCATTTGATTTTACAACTAGATTTGGACTGTCTTTTCCAGTTTTTCAGTTGAAATATATTATAGCCTACTGATGTTCATAAAAGAGATGAAAATATAATAGAGTCAAGTTTGAGCTATAATGAGGAGATTCAGTATCTCAAGTTCACACTGACACATGAGGCATATGACATACGGTACCTAGTTTTATCTTGTTATGTTATCCTTGGGAATTTTTTTTGGATCTTATTACTTAGGATTAGGAATATGGTTATAATGACAGTTTTCATAAGTTAAAATGAAAAACTAAGTTGCAAATTACCTAGTTGACTAGTTTCAGCTTCGTATCAGCCATCTTCAGAACTAGTGAGGTTCTTGCTATTGATAACTTTTGTGGCGACATAATGATTTCCAAACTTATTTAGGACAACAGATCTTTTGAATTGGGTTGTATTTTAAGATGTTCAGACTAATGTGCCATATGAAGCAAGAACCTCACTAGTTCTGAAGATGGCTGATGCAAGGCCAAAACTTGTCAACTAGGTATAATTTACAACTTAGTTTTTCATTTTAATACATTAAAGTTGTCATTATAACCATATTCTTAAATGATACAAAGTCGGAATATGTATGATAATACTTTCTTGTGTTAAATTATAACGTACCTTGTTTACACTTTCGACCTTTTATGGGTCATCTTCAGAACTGGTCGTTGCTGGTCTTGGTGCCACTTGTTTTGTTTCCTGTGAGGGTGTGTTCGTGTGGTGTAAAGGGGAGTCAAAGAGTGTGTGTGTTCTGAAATTGAGTTGTGTGTTGAGAATTTCATTGGGGTGTGTTTTTGTGTGTCTGTATATTTCATATTGTTCTAGTGTGTTTAGTTTCTGGCTTTTTGGTTGGATATGTGTATTTCCGGTCTGTGTTGATGTCTCTTAGGTGTGGTTAGCATTTGTGATGTGTTCTGCATATGTGGAGGTGTTTTGTAATTTTGTTATGGCTGTGATGTGTTCTTTGTGACGTGTTTGAAATGATCTGCCTGTCTGTCCTATGTAGAAGTTGTTGCAAGTGTTACATTTGAGTTTGTAGACACCTGTGTGGTTGTATTTATTTGTTTGTTTGTGTGTTGAGATGTTTTTGTAGAGTGTTATTTGTTCTGTATGCGATGTTGTAATTTAATTTCTTGAATGAGGTTGCAATGTTGTGTGTTATCTTGTTTTCGTATGTTAGTGTGATATATTTCTTGTGTTTTTGTGCTTGTGTTGTATTCTTATGTTTTTTGTGTTTATGTTTTGTCTTACGTATTATGTTGTCTATTATGTTAGGGTTGTATCCGTTTTCTTGTGCTATGTATTTGATTGTGTTTAACTCTTCTTTGTAATCTTGTTGGTTCATTGGTATGTTGAGTAGTCTGTGTACCATTGTTCGGAATGCAGCTTGTTTGTGTAGTGCTGGGTGGTTGGATGTGTCGTGTATGTGTGTTGTTGTTGTTGTGGGTTTTCTGTATACTTTGAATACCGGTATGTGTTTGTTGTTTACTTTTGTTATTGTGATGTCTAGAAAATTTATGGATTTGTTGTTTTCAATTTCTAATGTGTAGTGTAGCTTTGGGTGTATTTTGTTTGTGTTGATGTAGGTTTTGGATCTGTCTTTTGTTTCCTTTGTATAGTATTAGTATGTCATCTTCGTATTTGTGCCAGTATATGATGTTGTCTGCGTGTGTGTTGTTGTCTTTGTTTAGTATGTATGTCTGTTCTAATATGTGGTGTAAGAATATTTCTGCTAGTATGTTGGAGATGGGTGATCCCATGGGTAGGCCTTCGATTTGAGTGTAATATTTGTTATTGTATGTGAAGTATTTCTGTCTTGTGATGATGTCTGTGGTGTGTATGATTTCTTTAATGTGTTCTTGTGGTGTGTTGTTGTTGTGTAATCAAGATGTATGATACAAAGTGTTAAAAGTGTATAATCAAGATGTATATATTATATTTTCAAATGCTTTGAGTCTAACAATGTACCGGTATTGTTCTGAATGATCATATTTCTAGGCTCAAAGAAATCAGTGAGCGTGGCAAGATCTGCATTTCAAAAAACTGTACTTTATTTTATTTTTAGATGGCAGATGAGTGCTTTATTTCAGATTCGAAATAGTGTATCTATGTATCATTTGTCGCCACGGTATTGTGAAAAACTCCTTCATTTCATTCTCGTAATGTGCCAAATGTTTCTGAAAAATGTAAAGGTTTATAGTTTCTGCCGTAAACATGTAAGGAAGCCAACTTCTTCTGATAAACAAATAACCTAATAAAGTTGGACAATAATTTCTTTCTGATTGATCAGCCGACTATCACTGATGAATCTACGTAAAGATTATTATTTTTTGTTCCTACACAATACATATGTTATGGTAACAATTAATATTAGAGGAGAAAAATTCGCTCCAGCGCCGGGGATCGAACCCACGTCCTTGGTTCTACATATCAAGCGCTCTCACCATTGAGCTACGCCGAAGTCCAATCCACAGTACCGGATCGAAATCCTCTCCTCCAGTGTTTCTTTTTTTTTTTTTCTTTTTCCTTTTGTGGCCTGACTCTCAGTTGGGCATGTATGTTTCTCCTCTAATATTAATTGTTACCATAACAGATGTATTCTGTAGAAACAAAAAATAATCTTTACGTAGATTCTTCGAGCAACAGTGCATATTACTGTACGGATTACTGTGCATATTACTGTGGAATCCCAGCCACCAACTCAGTCAACTTAGTGTGCTCCTTGTATAATGGCAATTGACTTAATATAAAATGTCAACATACATGCCCACTGAGAGTCAGGCCACAAAGGGGAAAAAAACACTGGAGGAGAGGGGTTCGATCCGGTGCTGTGGCTTGGACTTCGGCGTAGCTCAATGGTGAGAGCACTTGGTACATAGAACCAAGGACCCAGGTTCAATCTCCGGCACTGGAGCGAATTTTTATCCTCTAATATTAATTATCATTGATGAGTTCATCATTCTACACTATTACCATTAAAATTCATAAAGTGGTACCATTCATACTGCATACTTATGTGTTAGTCTGCAGATCTTCAAATACAACCTAATTCAAATGATTTGCTATCCTAAATAAGTTTGGAAATCATTATGTCACCACAAAAGTGATCAATAATGCAGTGACTGATTGTTGAAGTGTTTCACGAAATGCCTCATTATTAAAACATGGTGACGCTTATTCTTTGGTATATCTACATAAAACAGAATAGTTTTTTGTCACATTTCAGAGAACCAGAACCACAGATCCTCGACTACAGAACACAACAGTACAAGCTCTTTCCCAGCTTAGCAACCTCATTTGCTTTTAGATTTACTGCAAATTGGTTGTGGAATTTGTATAATGAAATTATTGTAGAACTCGAGAAAGGAACTCTACGAAGACTTCCAGAGGTAAGGCAGTTAGTAATTTAACTTAATTTAATATAGTTTAATGTTAACTAATTTTCTTGCAAATTGTTTATTAAAAGTCTGTTGGTTCTTGTGAGTATTTTGTATTATGGGTTTTAAAAATGAATAAAATATTCATTACATTGAATGCCTAAGAAGGCCGAAAGACATTAAAAACAGGGTAAATATGATTATAATCAGTGATGATATATGTATTACAAGTGAATAAGTCCATTGGCTACGTGTTGTGGGTTAATAAAGAATATGCATTGAAATACAGCGTGAATTTTCGTAAATTTAAAATAAACTAATTCTGTTAAGTGTTTTACTTAGGCATAATATTTGCAACACCAGATGCTGTTCATTATGTGATGTGAGATGATAGTTAGCTTTTCAAATGAAAATAGCTTTGGGATACCATAGAACCTATCCCCCTGTATAGCAGATGAGTCTTTATGTAACATGCATAGTAAACTATTTTGGTTATACATCTATAGTTACCAGCTTTACCTTCGATGGTTCATTTCTGTTTGTTACAAGATAATGATTAATAATACACACATTTGTTGAAATCCAGATTTCATCATAAGTTAGACATATTGTGGTACAATATGCCAGTCTCAAGATTTTATAGTTATGCTATATATAAAACTGGCTCAATTGTTTTGTTATTTTCACTGTACACATGTTTAAAAAATAAATACCGGTACCGGTACATAGTAAGTTCTAAATTTTAATTTGGCCATAAGAACCACTACCTACATAATTACGATATATAAAGGACAGTACGCAATTTTTTTTAAGTTGTAGTTTAAAAGTGGGAAAAGAGAAATTTATTAGAACCCAGTTACCTAATAAGGCCTATAGCAGTTTACATGTTGGCAAAACCAACTGTAATAAGTATGATACTTGCTTTTTAAATGCTGATTTACAGAATTCTAATTACTTCAATTATATTCTAATACTATTAGCTCCATGCATTGTGCTGCTGCTTGAAAGCTGTTTGCACATATGAAGCAGCCAAAGGAGTGGAGACATGTCGCCTAGCATGTGGTGGACATGGCTACATGACCTGCAGCAACTTCAGTACACTGTATGGTGCTGCAACTGCAAGATGCACCTACGAGGGGGAGAACACAGTCATGCTGCTTCAGACTGCCCGATATCTCTTGAAGGCGTGGCAGCAGGCTAAGGAAGGTGTTGCCTTACCACCCACTGTGGCATACCTTTCACGTGCAGTGACAGGAAGTACCGGTCTAAAGTCTTGGCAAAATACAACAGAATCCATTGTAACAGCTTTCCAGCAAGTGGCAGCAAGGTAACATATAATATTTTTACTGCAGTTGATTTAGTCAGTTGGTTAGATTTAATATAACACGAGGATCAGTAAGTAAAGTAAAAAGTTTGTAACTCTTCTATAAGAATAACGGAACAGGCCCTGTTACAATAACTCAGTATGTACCATACCAATAATACATTTTCTGTGTAATGTGTGGGTACCAGATACTCAGTCATGAAAAATACAAACCCTGTGAACAGAGTACATACTTCATTGTTGAACGGCTAGTTGTAATCTAATTTCTATGGTAAGACATATGGATATGATGGCGAACAGCAGAGCAGTATGGTAAGCATAGTATGTAGGTGCGAAGTGTCAGATGACAAATCTTCACTATGAAGAACACTCAGGTCGACAATCAAAATTACGAAGAAACAATTACCATGCTGAAGTGGAAGCATTATCTCAGGGATCTACAAATAAAGACATACCGTAATAATTATATACTGTTTTCGTTTTGGATATATAACAGACTATCATTGGAACACTCTACTAAGAAAGGAACTACTGTAACAGCCACTGGCGTAGCTTAGCAGTAGGAAGCTGGACTCATGATCCCAGGTTTCTTTCAGGCGTGGGTTTGAAGTCTGTTTGGGCTACTTCTCTAGTTGAGTTTTTCCGAGGTTTTCCACAACTGTAAGGCGAATGTCAGGTAATCTTAAAGCGAATCCTCGGTCTCATCTCGCCAAAATACTTTCTCGCTTCGAGCAATTTCACAAATGGTAGATAGCCTCTCAGTTGATAAGGCATTATTAAATTCCAATGACTACTGTAACTGCAACATAATACAGGGAAATATTGGCGTTAAAGATGAAGCTAGTAATTCGCTGAAAGCACAAATCTCTTGTAGAAATATGTTTTTACTCCACAATAATACCTGTCCACATTCGGCGTTAACAACTGTTGAAAGAATTGAACAACTGATATTTGAACTTCTCCCACATGCTCCCTATAGCCCATAACTTGCTTCGTCTGATTTTTCAGTTGTTTGAATCTTTGCATGGATGACAATACGCTAGTGGCACTGAAGTTAAGGAAGAGTGTAGAGCTTATGGAAATTTGAGCACATTGGAATACCAGTACTCTCTTCACAGACGTGTTCAAAAAATTATTGTTGATCGCTACACAATATGTGCTGAAAAGCAGAATATTGAACAAGTATTCACTACCGGCATTAATTTTATTATAGATTGTTGTACATGACAGAATTAATAAAATAATTATACTACAGTATTTCCTGGTTTTGTCTGCATGTGTATGTGCCAGAGCGCATGTGTAGATCTATTTATGTGTCCCTGTGGTAGAGTTCAATAATTTTGTGAACTACTGTCCCTTTGGATACGATAACAGTTTTAGCAATTTATGTGCATTTACCTTCAAAGTAATGTCCCTCAATCAATATAAGCTCCTGTCCGAGTGTTTGTACATTTTGCTAGAAATAGTTCTGAAATTTTTTTTTTTTTTAGGAATTGATGTAAAGATTTGCATTTGAACTATGATCAGTTTATTTGTTAAAGAGAACTGAGGTCCATGAAATTAGTCTTCAAATAAGAAAACAGAAAAAATAATTACAGTACCATACGTACTTTCTTATCACACACCTATTGGAGAACTTCAATATCTTCTGTTTGTGCTGACTTATGGTGTTGTTATTATTATTATTATTATTGTTGTTGTTGTTATTATCATTATTATTATTATTATTATTATTATTATTATTATTATTATTATTATTATTATTATTATTATTATTATTATTATTATTATTATTAGGACTACCACTACTGTTGCTATTGTATACCGTATATCTGTACTACTAAGCCATACTTACAAAATACAAAGTTGACTATGATGCAAGTAAGACAGTTACTGGTATTATTTTAAAAAGTAAAAATAAAGAGAGAGGGCGCTCTCAAGTTGCACGACTACACCTCTGCCAGTTATCCAACTATGTTTATGAATATTGCAAGGAAACCTGACACAAACCAGGTTTTTTTTTACCAAAAATTCCATTCAACCCAATGAAATTTGAACTGTGATTGCAGCATGGAAAGCTGATGTTGCACCTATTCAACTGATGGTTCACACTACAACACAAGAGTATTACCTGGTCACCATAGAGTCTTGATTTCGATCCTGAGCACTCAAGTTGTTAAATAAATAATTACCTACCTACTTGTCCAGTTACTTTTACTGGTAATACACAACTTTAATGCTGCTTGAGCATGAACCTTCCTGGAGCCTTCGCATTTGTCCATTTTCAATCCGATTTCTTGTGTTGTGGTACCATAAAAAAGGCCCGAGATTTTCACTGTGCAGGTTAAAATATTCCGAAAATTAGCATTGGCTAAGGAACCATGGAAGAGAGAAATAGTCAGTCAATCAGTCAGTCAGTTGGTGAGATAGCCAGTAGTTAGTTGGTTAGTCAGTGGATCAGTCACGTCAGACAATGAGATAGTTCATTGGTCTAGTTATGTAGTTTTTGATTAGATTATATGGTTTTCAGTCTTTGGTTTAGTTACTTGGTTGTTAAACTACTAGAGATATATTTATGAATGTTATTCATTACCGGTAAAATTACAATAGTAAGAGTACTAATTGAATAGGCCATCCCAACAACATTGTACTGTCAGAAGTTAGAATGTTCAGCAAGTTGAAAAAAGGATTTTTAATGAAACATTCATACTCTGAAAGGTTTAGTTGGTACTATAATTAAATCAACGTAGGTCTAATATATACTTTTTTTAGTGGGTTATTTTACGACGCTTTATGAACAGCTTAGGTTATTTAGCGTCTGAATGATAGATGATAATGGTGGTGAAATGAGTCCGGGGTCAACACCGAAAGTTACCCAGCATTTGCTCATATTGGGTTCAGGGAAAACCCTAGGTCTAATCTGTAGATATAATTGTAATAGGATACACAACTACACTTTCTAGGATAAGGGTGTCTCGTTAAAAATAGTTTCCTCAATATTCCGAACATTTTAACTTATGGTGGTTACAACGTTGTAGAGGTGACCCATTCAATTATTGAACGACTGATAGGGAAAATCGAAGTACTTGCAGGAAGCAGACACCACAGCTGCCATATTCGGCATAAATATCAGAACATGAACTATGTTTTCTTTACGATTACACATCAGTCATACATTCAAGCAGAGAAAGGATGTGGATAGTCAGAATCAACATTTTAATTTTTCTCCATTCATTCATTTGTTCGTTCGTTCGTTCGTTCGTTCGTTCGTTCGTTCGTTCGTTCGTTCGTTCGTTCGTTCGTTCATTCATTCATCTGTCTGCCTGTCTGAGTATACATTTATCTATAGGTTACATTTATTTATTTATTCTCCACCATTAATGAAATTAAAATACAGTTCTGTTTTTAATTTATGTAATTTATAACAACATTTTATTCAGTTTCTTCTTGTTTTTATTTCAGCAAAATAAAAAGCTGTGCTGACAGCATGGCTAAGCGAATGCAAATGGGAATTTCACCAACAGATACATGGAATATGACTTCTATAGAATTGGCCCAGTGTGCAGAGGTAGGTATGATGTTGGAAGATCGCCACCACCAATACATACTTTTCCTTCTCCTCCTCTTCCACGATATTTTTTATTTTCTTCTTTTCTCCTTTACATCCTTTTATTGTCACGCATATTTTTCTAACCTATCATATACTAGGTGTCTCAGTCTAATGTGGGCTGCATACGGGGTTTCTCAGTACCGGTACCAGTTGGTTACTAGCATGTGAAGATCAAACTGCATCACACAAGTGTGGCATGTTCTCAGTCTTAGTCATTCAGTCATTATAATAAGATGTATTGGTATTCAGAGAACACTATTTTTTTAAAAGTGTCTAATATGGGTGAGTTTAGATTTTCTTTAGAACACTCTGTGTTCAAATATGATTCTTACATACCGTATGTACGGAGATTGCTCAAGTTGAAATATTTTTTGTATATACATTTGCTGTGTCAAGGGTTCAGCTTGTGAAAAATTAGTATGTAGGCTGAATTTTCAGAGATGGAATTATTGTAGAAAAGAAGTGCATAAAGGAAACAAGGGTTCTGACAGAGGAAATGTTGGATGACAATGGCTACAGCTTGGAAAATCCATTAGGCAGCTTTCCCAACAAGCGGGAATTTCTTATTCCTCTGCGCATACGACTACAAAATTGTTGAAAAATGAAACCATACAAGATTAGTAGTGTAGCATGAGCTACACAGCCAGGTAATCCTAGAAAAAGGCGTACACTTTGTGAATGGATTGCGAATAAAGTATATGATGGAGAAATAGACCTATATCTTATTTTCTTCTCCGACACTGCTTGGTTCCATCTCTATGGCTACGTAAATTCACAAAATTGCCATTACTAGTCCACTGATAAACGAAACATTAAATACAATGTTTCCCTATATGATGAGGAAGTTGGTGTATTGTGTGCTGTGAGCGGAGAAAAAATTGTCGGATCATTTCTTTAAGAAACAATTAATTCCAGTGGGCTTGTGAATCTGATTACCTATATTATAAACTACTTTTCATTATAGAAATACGAGAAGGTTTTAGTCTCGTAGAATTCACTAGGTACTATAACTGAATGTCAACTAAAATGTTTAACTAATGTCTCGTTAGGAGAGAGTGTAAGCCCACTAGACGGTTATGAAAGGAGTATAGATTCAAATGAATAAAGTTGTCACTAGCATGTTTGCCATTCTAAAGCTTCACTATTTTATTTTTATACATCTTGATTACGGTACACAACTTTTAACACTGTATCACTTCGGAATATGTATGATAAGAACTTTCTTGTGTTAAATTTTAACATACCTTGTTAACATGTTTTGACTTATTTTGGGTCATCTTCAGAACTGGCATTGTTGGTCCTGGCGCCTCTTGTTTCCTGTGAGGGTGCGTTCGTAGTGTAGAGTCAAAGAGTGTATGTGTTTTGAAATTGAGTTGTGTGTTGAGAATATCGTTGGGGTGTGTTTTCGTGTGTCTGTATATTTCATATTGTTCTAGTGTGTTGAGTTTCTGGCTTTTTGGTTGGATGTGCAGTATTTCCATGTCTGTGTTAATGTCTCTGTAGGTGTGGTTGGAATTTGTGATGTGTTCTGCATATGTGGAGGTGTTTTGTAATTTTGTTATGGCTGTGATGTGTTCTTTGTAACGTGTTTGAAATGATCTGCCTGTCTGTCCTATGTAGAAGTTGTTGCAGGTGTTACATTTGAGTTTGTATACGCCTGTGTGGTTGTATTTGTTTGTTTGTGTTGTTTGTGTGTTGAGATGTTTTTGTAGAGTGTTATTTGTTCTGTATGCGATGTTGTAATTTAATTTCTTGAATGAGATTGCAATTTTATGTGTATTTTTGTTTTCGTATGTTAGTGTGATGTATTTTTTGTGTTCGTGTGTTTGTGTTGTATTCTTCTGTTTTTTGTGGTTTTGTTTTGTCTTACGTATTATGTTGTCTATTATGTTGCATTCCAAACAATGGTACACAGACTACTCAACATACCAATGAACCAACAGGATTACAACGAAGAACTAAACACAACCAAATACATAGCACAAGAAAACAGATACAACCCCAACATAATGATCCCCATTGTTTTATTATATTTACATATATTTTCAGCAATATCTACTTCATCATAAGGTGATAGTGTATAGCCAAGGTAAGTGAAAGTATTTAATAATGTCAACGTAAACTGTAGATATGTTCGTTAGTTGAACCCTCATTAAGTTCACATTGTGATAATATAATAATATGCAAAAGGCTCACTTTCGTATGCTCATAAAACTATTATAACCATCTCAATATGTCTTGCCCAACAAAAGTTCCTTTTGGGATTTTAGTTCAGGTCTGTATTCTAGAAACAAGTTGAAACTTAAGTCATTTGACTGACGGTATGTTAAAATAAATAATGTAATATTAATCTGGTACTAATAATAAATCTGTAGCCGAAATTTTTCTGGTAATTTTCGATTTTCCAAAAATAATTGGTCCTAACATATATAATTAACCACCCTGAAACCGAAAATCGCATTTTTGAAATTTTTGTTTGTATGTCTGTCTGTATGTTTGTTACCTTTTCACGCGATAATGGCTGAACCGATTTATATGAAAATTGGAATATAAATTAAGTTCGTTGTAACTTAGATTTTAGGCTATATGGCATTCAAAATACTTTATTTAAAAGGTGGGTTATAAGGGGGCCTGAATTAAATAAATCGAAATATCTCGCTTATTATTGATTTTTGTGAAAACTGTTACATAACAAAAGTTTCTTTAAAAATGATTTCCGATAAATTTTATTCTTTACAAAATTTTGATAGGACTGATATTTAATGAGATAAATGAGTTTTAAAATTAAAATAACGCCATCTAAGATGGTGCAATGAAATAACAAATTACTTCGTCTATAAGGGGCCTTGGACAACAACAATCGAAAAAGGGGCCTTGGACAGCAACAATCGAAAGCTATTAAACTTAGCCTACAGGCAATGTTTCTGTGTTTCTATGAAGCACTGCCTGCTTGATCGCATCTTATCGCTGCGATTTGTATAATTATTATTTCACCATTGGAAAGTGTAGTTTCTCTAGATGGACATACTGCTATAATGTTATTACAGTAACTTCTTAGTAAATCGAGGACAGGTAAGATTAAAATAGCTTCCTATGCACAGAAAATTTGATAGGCTTTTTTGTACATTCGTTTTCTGTATTTCTTAAAATAATATTTATGTACACACTCATTTTAATCTCAGAGAATTAACGAACAACGAGAGTGTATTGATTTAGTATGCAGTAATAGTACGTTAGCTTAGCAATTCATTATTTTATAATTCAAATTTTAACTATGCTCAATCGAATCGTGTTAAAATACATAAAATAAACTATATATGCAATAAATGCAATGCAAAAAAAAATTGGGTAATGAGCCAAGCAGATTATGTTGCGCTGTTGTAAAAGTTGTTGCTTCTGAGATTCAACAACAACAAATTAAAAACTTTCTTATCGGAGTACATCCGTTATCAACGCACTTTTTATATAATGTAATATAATATAATATAATATAATATATACTAATAATAAATATGTAGCCGAAAATTTTCTGGTAATTTTCGCTTTTCCAAAAATAATTGGTGTTAACATGTATAATTATTCATCCTGAGACCGAAAATCGCTTTTTTGACATTTTTGTTTGTATGTCTGTCTGTCTGGATGTTTGTTACCTTTTCACGCGATAATGGCTGAACGAATTTCGATGAAAATTGAAATATGAATTAAGTTCGTTGTAATTTAGATTTGAGGCTATATGGCATTCAAAATACTTCATTTAACGGGGCCTGAATTAAATCGAAATATCTCGCTTATTATTGCTTTTTTGTGAAAAATGTTACATAACAAAAGTTTCTTTAAAAATGATTTCCGATAAGTTTTATTCTATGCAAAATTTGGTAGGTCTAATAGACTTTTAAAATAACAATACAATACGTTTTCACCGCCGCCTCAGATTGTAGTGTCGTTATTCCTGCAGTAATTCCCATGTGCAAAATATAAAATTTTTGAGTAGGAAGCAAAAACACATTTATTCATTCCATGGCAATGGTACATAGGAGATTGTGAATTCTTACATTTTCAAAAGAAAGAAATATAATTACATATCACTGTTTATGCTGTATCACTATTTAAGTTATTTGAAGGTTTCAGAATCATAGTGGGCCAAGCGCCATTTACTGAAGACGTAGAAAACAAGGGTTAAAATTAAGTTATTACCATAATTCAATGGAACCATATAGCAAGTAATATAAAGTTTACACATTAAAACTAAATGATATGTCAATCTTCATTAAACTATTGCGTGTAATAACAAATAAGAAATATGTTAAAGGAATTGTCATTGCACCAAATGAGTGCTCTCTGGACCAAAATGATCGCAATTTAATTATTTAAATACAATTTCAATTAAGTAACATATTAAACGATTTATCCTTCTAACAAACACGAATGTTCCCTGGATCAAACGTCCTATTTTAATTATGTAATTACTTTATATTTATTTCTAACAGGTGCAGCGGAGTGCACGGGTACGGCTAGTTACATAATAATATGCAAAATTCTCACTTTCGTATGCTCATAAAACTATTATAACCGTCTCAATATGTCTTGCCCAACAAAAGGTCCTTTTGGGATTTTAGTTCAGGTCTGTATTCTAGAAACAAGTTGAAACTTAAGTCATTTGACTGACGGTATGTTAAAATAAATAATGTAATATTAATTATATATAGGTAGTTACTAATGTTGTTGTTGCTTTCTAATGCCAGGCGTTTGACAATAAAGTCATTTGACCTCTTGCACTTCAATATTTTTCAAAGATATTATCATGACCAGCCACTGAAGCACAGGTTTTGAGGTGTTCCGAATCCATTTCTTGGTTTGAGTTGCACAATGGGCAGTTAGGGGACTGATATATTCCAATTCTATGCAGGTGTTTGGCCAAACAATCATGGCCTGTTGCCAATCTAAATGCAGCTACAGACGATTTTCGTGGTAAATCGGGAATTAACTGTGGATTTTGATGCAGAGAGTTCCATTTTTTCCCTTGGGATTGTGTTATCAAATTTTGTTTGTTGTAGTCTAAGTATGTAGATTTAATAAATCTTTTCACAGAGTAATACGGAGATTTAGTAACAGGTCTGTAAGTAGCAGTGCTGCCCTTCTTTGCTAATGCATCTGCATTCTCGTTTCCCAGGATTCCACAATGGGATGGTATCCATTGGAATACAACTCTTTTATTGAGTGATATTAATTGAGAGAGCATTTTAGTTATTTCTGCTGTTTGAGATGAAGGTGTGTGGTTTTATATTTTACAGGCTCATGCTCGTGCTTTCATTGTGGAGAAATCTGTGTCGACTATTGAAGGAATGCACAATGTTTCTGCGGCTATGAAATCCATCTTGACCCAGCTGTGTGAATTGTATGCAGTATATACATTACTTAATAACAAAGGAGACTTCCTTATGGTAAGAGGAATATTTCAGAAAGCAACAAAATCCAACTGTGTTTAATTCTTAGCAAAAACATATATAAAACTAATAAAGATATTTCTATACCATTACTTTGTAATAATACTGGTACTATATGAATAGAATATCTTTGAATAATTCAGGACATGGAGGTGACATATTGGCTACGTTCAGCCGAAACAGCACTGAGGTAGTGCCGAAATAGCGACAGCATTGAATTCCTTGCTGACCGACAGCACTGAATTAGCGGCCGCCATTTTTCGTAGCATGTTTTTTTTTTTTTTTTTTTTTTTTTTTTTTTTTTTTTTTTTTTTTTTTTTTTTGCTGTAAGCCAGCGAATGTGGAGGGGGTAGGCAACAACCGACGGTGACTTATATTGCAGAGCAGATGGAACAGTGGTGTATTTATTTGCAAGCACAATGGACATTTTGCAATCTAGTCATTCAGCAACTCACAGCTGCTGTAACTTTGCAAAAATGAAGAGTTAAATTAGTGCTGTCTTGGCTGAATGTAGCCATTGTCTACCACTACATGTCAAAATCAAGCATAGTCATAAATGTGCTACACTGTGAAGAAGAAACATGGCCGAATAAATGTGATGTGATGATGATGATGAAGATGATGATGATGATGATAATGATGATATTATTATTATGTGTGTGTGTGTGTGTATCTAATGCTCTGGATTTAACAATGAAGTCATCATCCTTCTTGCTTCCCAATATTTTGATGGAAGGTCCACAAATGTCCTAAGAGTTTCACAATTAGCCAGGTGCTCCATCTCCATGTCCTCTTCTCTGGTGCACAGTAAGCATTTAGATGAATTCAGTACTCCAATACGATGGAGGTGTTTACTGAGGCAATCATGACCAGTAATCAATCTAAACATGGCCACGGCAGATTTTCGAGGTAGATCAGGAATTAGTTTTGGATCTTTGAATGATTCTTTCCATTTTGAATTTTGATGTTTTGCCTGTTCGCTGTAACTTATTCTTTTTATGACTCGCTTTATTGATTCATATGGGAACTTGAAATTTGTTTTTAAGTTGATATAAGTTCCTTTCTTTGCTAACATATCTGCTTTCTCGTTACCGTTCAGTCCGCAGTGGGCCGGGATCCATTGGAAGACGACTTTTTTATTTAGCATTTGAATTTGTTTTACCATGCAATGAATTTCTTTTACTTTTTCCATTTTAGGGGTTGTAGTTGAGCTGATGGACTGGATTGCAGCTTTGGAGTCAGACAGGATGACTATGTTTTTGCACTGGTTTAGCCAAACAAATACATTTTGAAGTGATGTATAAATGGCTTCAACTTCGCCATCAAAATTTGTTGTGTACTTGCCAACATTTTTATAAAGAGAAAAGTATTGGCAAGTAGCTCCTGCTCCAGCTCCTTCATTTTGATCCATGAGAGATCCATCAGTGTAAATGTACAACCAGTCCTTTTGTGGATATTTCTAGTAATTGTTTGTAGGGCAATGGCTTTTGCTATTTCTGGATTTATATCTTTTTTGTTGAAGACTTCATCAAGATCAAGGCAGCAATCTACTTTGAAGTTATTAAGTGGATTATATCGAGACATCAAGTTTTCCTTTTCACTTGGTATTTCTAGAATTTGCTTAAGCTTTTCTACCTCTTGTATGTATCCATTTTGAGTCCTCAATGTAAATTTAGAATCTTTGTATTTACTCCATTTATCCAAATTTGGAAACCTTCTTAATATTTCATAGGTTAAAGGGGCTTTTGTTTCAAGATGTTACAACTGGTTTATTAGATGTGATTATTTGCATGGCTTCAATTGGAGTAGTTTTGATTGCACCAGTGATGAGACGTAAAGCTTGGTTTTGAGTGCGTTCTAATATCTGTTTATTTGTGGTTGATGAGGTTATTAGTGCTTCACCACAGTACGTTAAGACAGGCTTTATGTATGTGTTGTAGGTTGTGTTGAGTGTACTCCTTGAGCTACCCCATTTCGTTCCTGCCAGTCTTTTTAGTAATTTAAAATGATCTGTTGCCTTTGTGCTGATCTGTTCAATGTGATTTCTCCATGTGAGCTTATTGTCGAAATGTATACCCAGGTATTTTGCATTTTCAGTTCTTTGTAACTTATCATCTCTATAGTTTAGATTTATTTTCACTGGTTTCTTTCTTAATGGGAAGAGTTGAAAGTTTGTTTTTTCTGTGTTCACTGACATCATATTATTTGAACACCCAAATTTCAAGTGCCAGTAACGATGACTGGATGGAATTTTGAAGTTTCTCTACTGCGTTGGTTTTATGTGACGTCCAAATAACCAAATCATTAGCAAAGAGTGTTGTTTTAGTGTCATGTTTTTCTAGCTCTTGTGGTAGGTCGTTAATATATATGTTGAATAGTGTTGTGCTTAATACTGCACCTTGAGGTAAGCCCAAGTGAGTTTATTTATATTTAGAACTTGCTGATCCATAAGTTGTAGAACAAAATCTTTGGGTGATGAACTCAGATATCCATCTTAACAATTTGGATTTTATGCCTAATTTCTGGAGCTTTGTAATCAGATTGTATCTCCACACATTATCATATGCTGATTTCAAATCGACGAATACAGCTAATGTATCTTTCTTTTTATTAAATCCATCCTTAATAGCTTGACTTAGTAAGATTATTTGTTCTCTTGTTGAGTGGTCTCTCCTAAATCCGGCTTGCTGTGTTGATAGAAGATTGTTTGTTTCTAAAAACCAGTTTAATCGCTCTGATATCATCCTTTCCATGATTTTAGCTAAGTGGCTTGTTAGTGATATAGGTCTATAGCTTTCAATTTTGTCTGCTGTCTTTCCTGGTTTCAATATTGGAATAATATTGCTTTTTTTCCAATTTGCAGGTACGGAGGTGTTCCAAACATAGTTATAGAAGTCAAGTAATGCATTTCTTGCTTTAGTGCCTAAGTGTTTGATGAATTCTGGGTGGATATTGTCTGGGCCTGGGGCTCTTTTGTTACTATGTTTGTTAATGGCAGTTTCTAGCTCTAATAGGTTAAAGATGTGGTAGAAAATTTCATCAGTAGTGGTAACATTTTGATTCTGAACCTGCATTTTCTTCTTAATTTCTAATTTCATCGACTTCTGTAGCTTTCTATGTCGTCTTGAGAGTTTAGGAACAGAATAATATGTATTAAAAGCTGATGCAATTTTATAATCATCTGTTATATTTTTGTGTCCATATCTTATTGGTTGTTTATGTGTAGATTCTTTCTGTACAGTAGATATATATTTATAAACTTTGTTACTATCCTGTTTATAAGCTAAGTTTTCTACAAACTTATCAAATGCATTTCTTTTGGAGTTTAATATACCTTTTCTAAATCTTGCAGCTTTATTTTTCCAATCAAGAAAGCTTTCCTTATCCTTGTTGGTTTCTGCTGCCTGCCTGGCCTGTTCTCGTCCAACTTTTAGTTTTTGTAACTCTTTTGACCAAGATGGTTTGTACATTCTAACTTTCCCTCGTGGGACATATTTCTTTGCTGTTGTAATCAAAATTTTGCATATATCGTTATTAATGGTGTCTGGTGAGCTAGATTTGATTTTGATCTCGTTTGATAATCTGTTTTCCAATTCACTTTTGTATCCTTTCCAGTCAGCTTTTTTAAAATTCCAGGATTTCTTGCAGTGGACTTTGGGTGGTTTTGCCTTGACTTTAATACTGGCAATTACGACTCTATGGTCAGATCCGAGACTTTCATATATTTCACGGTGTGTTCTTTCAGTTATATTTGATGCCACTAGTAGTAAATCAGGGTTGGATGTGGAGCCTGTATGATGCATGTAAGTAGCCTCTTGATCCCTATTGAATACAAGTTCCAATTCATTTGTATTTAACCAATCTTCCATTGCTTTGCCAGCTGTATTTTGGTCTCTATATCCCCATAATTTGTAATGGGCATTAAAATCTCCCATTATTATAGTTTTATGTGATATATAAAAAAATATTCAAATCAGGACTGTTATTTGGAGGATTGTAAACAAAATATATTGAAAAGTGTTCTTTGGATCTCCATAAATCCAGATATGCTATTTCTATCTTATCTGTTTCATTCATTTCTTTCACAATTTTGAAATTTGATGTGAGGTTATTTCTAACACCAATGAGCATACCACTAGCTATTTGTCTTCCTTTTGGTAAGAGGTACGTTGTATATCCTTTTATGCTGAAATATCTTCTGATTGTTACATATATTGGCCTCCATTATACCAAAAACATCTACTTGTTTGGTGAACAATACTTTGGCAAGTTCTGTTTTCTTATCCTGACTAAAACCTCTAGAATTCCATTGTAGTAACTTCACGTTTTCATGGTTCTTCCCTCCCAAGGCAGTCCCCACCCGGAGATCCGACCGGGGGACTATTACTCCGGAATATTTTACTTTGGGATGCAACATTTTAATGAGCTGATTTGAACCATTTTCTTGAAGGACACCATGTTTTTAAGAGTTGGCGGTTGTACTGTCCTTTCTCAACCCCCTATATGAAAGGAGGACCACACCTGTCTTTGGTCAGCGGGTCCTTCGGACCTAGCCGGGAGGGCTTACTTGAGTCCACCGACCGTTCCCACCTCTGCCTCCTGTGGGATGCATCTCTATGCCATGACAGGCTAGCATAGATTATTATTATTATTATTATTATTATTATTATTATTATTATTATTAAGTAACAAGAAGCAAATTCTATCATTATGCAATGAAATATAGGCTATGAGAAAGGCGAATGGCCTGAAGATTTTACAGAGACAGTGTTGAGTCCAATACTGAAGAAAAATAATGCCAAGAAATATAAGGACTTCAGGACTATCAGTCTAATATCGCACTCGGCGAAGATTCTCTTGTGAATACTGAATAGATGTTTATATCCTAAGATGGAAGAACAGCTGAAAGAAGAGCAGTTTGGCTTCAGGAAGGAAAAAGGTACGAGTGATGCAATTGGACTGCTATGGACAATCGGGGAAATATACCTAGAGAAGTATAAAAAAGTATGTGTAGTATTAAATACTGTTCAGTAATCTTTATATGAAACAACGAGTGAAAGTCAGGATAGGAGAAGAAATGTCAGAAGGAAGTGAAATTGGGGGAGGAGTACGTCAAGGATATCCTTTATCACCTTCCCTGTTCAACATCTACTTGGAAGATTTAGTAAAGAACTGTTTTCAGAACATGGGAAGAGTGATAGTAGGAGGAAGAAGAATAACGTGCATAGGATTACTGATAATATGACGTTGTTAGCAGAAGAGGAAATGATACTAAAGGATATGCTACTGGAGCTAAGTGACAGCTGTGAGCAGTATGAGATGAAGGTAAATGCAAATAAGACGAAGAACATGTCATAGGAAGAAAAATATAGAAAATAAACATGCGAATTCAAATGAGGCAGTAGAGCAAGTAGACAGCTTCAAATACTTGGGGTGTACAATAAGCAGTAACGTGAGCTGCTGCCAAGAAGTCAAAAGGAGGATAGCAATGGCCAAGGAAGCTTTTAATAGAAAAAGGAGCATCTTCTGCAGATCTTTGCAAAAAGAACTAAGGAAGAGATTAGTGAAGTGCTTTGTATGGAGTGGAGCAGAAACATGGACATTACGACGAAGTGAAGAGAAGTGAATAGAAGCATTTGAAATGTGGATATGGAGAAAAATGAAACGTGTGAAGTGGACAGACAGAATAAGAAATGGAGATGCGTTGGAAAGAGATGTAGAAGAAAGAATGATGCTGAAAGTGATCAGGAAGAGGAAGAGGAAGAGGAAAAGGAATTGGTTGGGTCACTGGCTGAGAAGAAACTGCTTATTGAAGGATGCACTGGAAGAAATGGTGAATGGAAGAAGAGTTCGGGGTAGAAGAAGATATCAGATAATAGACGACATTAAGATATATGGATCATATGAAGAAGGAAAGACTGGAGAAAGCTGGGTTTTCAGTGAAAGACCTGCTCTTGGGCAAAACACTAAATGAAAGTACTTTTCTTCTGGAGAAAAAGGTAACGGAACTCTGTGTAGAATATATTAAAACATACAGGGAGATGATTACTGTCCATTGCGTGGGAAATTTGTCGTTTTTAACATCCTTTTCATCCAACTTTAAGATTTTCAACGCCTAAGTGGAGTTCAAAGATAAATTATGCCAAAAATAATTATTAACACATTTCTCGGTTCTGTGATGAAAAATAAAGCAAAAAGGAGCTGAAGTCTGGCTCAGTCAACCAGAAAAAAAACACTCATAATAATAATAATAATAATAATAATAATAATAATAATAATAATAATAATAATAATAATAATAATAATAACTAACAATAATAAATGTGCTAAATATTTGCCATTATTTGGGATTATAATGTAGTGAGATCATATTTATTACTACATAAATACAGGTTGGCAGTTTATACACCTGGAAGTGGGAAAGAAATTTAGAATTTCTGTTGTAAAAAGGATTGTGACTTTTCATACCTTTGATATGAATATACGTAACTAACATTGTTTATGAAAAATTCACGGATCATATTATCTTTAAAGGCCTTCAACGTATTCCGAATTTCACCGGACCGATGGACATCGTCATATTGCAGCAAAATAAGAACAAAACTGCTGGAAGGTTCAATGACTATCATGGCGGCTGTATAAGTTGTTGTATGTGCTACATTAGCAGGATTTTGCGAAATTTCCATATTGTCATCTCCTTCAAAGAAAAGAGAGCATAAACAATTTATTTATTGAACTGGTAGTAATAACTGGTCTGTTGACATGTTCGCTCATAAGCCATTAACGTATTTTTTTACGTTGTGCTCATTACAAACAATACAGCAGAACACACCGCCATGACACAACAGTGCACGATGTCATTCGTCTGCTAATTCCCGCCCTATACAAGAACCAGTCAGATTCACTGATGGCGACTGATGGATACTGCCACCACCTCTGCAAGCTGATGAAACCGGTGCGACAATGCTGGAGCATCACCCTGATATCATCGCTGAAATTCAGAACACCACGATGCCATCAGATTGCTCAGCGCTGAGATTCGGAATACACTCCTTGAATACAAATAATGTCTAGATCATGATGTCGAGAATATAAACTATGGCATTTGAAGAAATCACAATTTTTCTCGTAATTATTCTTGGAGTCATTGGACAGAAATCTATACGAATATAATGACATGACTGCGTTGAACACCTTCTAATTTAGTCAAGTCAGTTGTAGTAAGGAAAATATTAGAGTACAGAGATGCATATTCAGCTTAAGATTTCATTAATGCGAAGTATTAAAAGTGAATTAGACGTATGGTACTACTAAGATTTATTCAAAATCATCTAATCTCAAGTGAGGTTGAGCAATGGGATCTGGAATTACAAACTTGAAAACATAATGATAATTGATGGGAGTAAAATAATATCTCGTTTTGTATAATTAAAACATGTATGTGTTTACGTAAGTGATAGTGTAGGATTTGAAGAGAAGCCTTCAGAATTTCCATCAAAATCTTCTGTAACTTAGGCACCTATCTCATAAAAGGGAATATTAAGAGATTTAAAAACACTACATGTGAATTTCGATAGACACTTTCTTTTTCCAAATAGTAAGCCTGTAAGTAATGAATGCATTAGAACCGATATTCTAGTTGCATGCCTATATTATATGAAATATGAATACTATCTGTTTCGTAGATTTTATTTTGATTTAAATTATTGCTGAATTTTTCATATCATTTTCTTCAGAACATTTTGCAATAGAATCGATGTTTGCTAATATCAGCAATAGGGACTATTATTGATTTACGAAAGATGTTTAAATCATCAGCTAATACCTAATAAGCGGTCAGAACTTAATCTTGTATAGATATCATCTATGAAAATTGTAAATAGAAGAGGTCCTAAGTTTGAGCCAGAGGTCTGTATTGCCCGGATTTAGTCAGGTAAGATGATGGCCCAGCAAAGTCAGGACCCTACTGGTATGCACCTGCCTGAACCCATCCGAATCCTGTCTGACTCAAGCAGCGATGCTTTCATTGAGCAATGATAGTGTGTGACTACTGAAAAATTATTTCACATTGTTGCATTATGATTGTATTAATTTAATAATCTTTTTCCCCAAATGTTTTAAATGTTTTATTAACAATTCTCAAAAGAGAAATTTTAAATATGATATAATTCTAATACAGCAATGCAAAATAACTCTGTAGTTTGTGACAAACTTCAATCCTGGCAGACAACTTCAACCATGGTTATGGTAATATTTGAGACCATTTTCCAGTCTCTCTATATACTATCTGAGAAGAAATTTCGAATAGGGATCACTTTAAACTACAAATTTGTATTTCCCAACATGGAGTAGTAATGTAGTAGACCTGCATACTTACATTTAACATGCTAAGCCAATCCTGTTTTTGTTTGCTAAATCATAAAACTAATCCAAAATTCTGCATTTTACTCATGGACTTAATTCTCTAGTTTTAAGTCTTTCTTGAAGTTCAAAAGGCGGAATCTCAGTCTGGCTAGACACAGTCACAATGTTGAAAAGTTTTTAGCAAGTTGACCCATGGTGGATTACTGTTCCTAGACTTGGTAGACCCAACAGATCACTACTGATCCGAAACCCACTGCATCGTGAACAATACATATCAAAGCGTGTCTGTGTTCTCGTGCTGCTTGCGTCATTCCTTTGCTAGCACATGAAATCAAACCATAGACAGGAATATCAATTGTATGTAATATTAAGAAGAAGTGAATTGTAGCAAAACACTAAACGTATTAGAAAGAATGTGTCATCTTCATGATACGGATTCTTGTGTTAACAGTTCTCGAGTGTGACGTCAAGTAACATCGCCAGCATTCAACAGTGGATGGAGATGTTGCTATTAGAACTGAGACCCAATGCAGTTGGAATTGTGGACGGCTTTGATTTCCACGACGCTGCTCTGTCATCTACTCTTGGTGCATGGGATGGTCAGGTTTATGAACGCCTGTTTGAAGCTGCTTCACAGAGCCCCCTGAATAAAGAGTCTGTTAACCAATCGTTTCATAAGTACCTTAAACCATTCCTCAAATCAAGTATGTAAATTAAGAGTTCAAAATGTCATTAATAATGACGAGGAGAAGGACGAAGAACAGCTGGTGTCCAATACTGCTTTGTTTATCTCAAAATTCATTTTAATTATTAAGATTTCAATCTGTATCTATGGCAAAATAAATTGAAGTTACCTCTCATTTACAGTTTAAAAAAACTGTATATTTGACATGGAAAACTGATAGTTTAACCATTTGACTGATGTATTGTATTATATTGTATGTATTTACATTTCATGATATTTATATATTGCTTCACAGCTAGAATATGGAACATGTCAAAAAAATCTTAATAGTACTGTAAAGTCTTAAATTATAGTCACAGTCTAGTTCAAATATATACAGAAGAGTTTTACAACATAGTATACTAGTACAACACAAAGGTTTAGTACCAATACTTAATACAAGACAAATATTCATGAAGTGTTGTTGAATGTCATGAATTCACCTACAGAATAGTAGGCGTGAGAAATTAGGTACTTCTTTAATTTGGCCCTAAATAATCTTATGTTTTGAGTTTGATTTTTTATATCCATAGGGAGACTATTAAAAATATTTACTGCCATATAACACACTTATTTCTTTATAGCACAGTAGACTTGCCGATGGAGTATGAAAGTCATTTTTTGACGCCTATTTATGCTATGAACTGTTGAATTAGTTACAAAGTTTTCACGACCAGTCCAAAAAATAAAGTTATCTACTTGAAATAAATTTTATTTAATTATTTGCGCCTTTATTCTACAATTTTTTTACCTTACTTGTGAACGGATTGATGAAATCCACTTTTTTTTTTAGAGTGGGACTTATACGACCTTTAAAATGAAATAGCGCAACATATGGGGTAACATTCGGAATTTCAAAGTGGAGGTGGCTGAAGGTTAAAGAATGAAACTAGCCATGTAACGAATATTGGTTTTAAACTTCACCTTTCATATCTAAATTTATGTGTATTTTGTTTAAATGAAATTTACTTTAAACTCCAATACATAATTGTTGGGGCTAGCTATTTGGAAATGAAAGTCCTGTATAAAAAAGTATGCAGTTGGAAATAAAACAATATTATGCTAGTGTTTAAAAAAATAAATTAAATATACCCCAAGATGATATACAGATTGTGACAAAAACATATACCAGATATTATGAAAGAACATCCCGTATTTATTTTTACGTATTTGGATTTTGAATTAAATTTTGTGTATAAAATCATTTCATTCAAGTAAGTGAATACTTTTTTAATTATTAATGAAATTGTTTTCAACAACTGTAAAATGATATACAAAATAAGTATGTGTATTCCATCCATCCATCCAATGGCTAATTCGCTCAAGTTCGAGCTTTGGCCTCCCTGATTTTCTGCCTCCAGTCATTTCTATTTTGCATGGCAAGCCTCCAGTAGCGATACCTAAGCAGGTTTTCAGCATCTTCCTTAATACCATCCTCCCATCTTTTCTTCGGCCTTCCATTTCGCCTGCTCCCCATAAAACTTGCTGTAAGCACATTTTGGTACTCAGTTTATTGAGAACCTTTGTATATGACCAGCCCATTCTAGTTTCTTGAATTTAATAAAAGTAACAAGGTCAGATTCATTATATTTGTTGTACAATTCCTTATTATTATGTCGTATCCTCCACTGGCCATTAACCTTTATTGGTCCGTATATTTTCCTAAGTACTTTCTTTTCAAAGTTACTTAAGGCTGTTTCTGATCTTTTAGTGAGGCTCCATGTCTAACTACCATAGGTTAAAACGGTTCTTATTAAAACCTTATACAACCTTATTTTAGTTGCTGAATGTATATTATTGTTCGTCATTATTTTGTGTAGTGAGTAGTAGGCTTTATTGGCTAGTTTCAATCTCCTTTGTACTTCTATATGTTGATCATTGTTGTCTGTGATACATGATCCAAGATACTTAAAACTTTTCACAATGTTAAAACCTAAATCTTTAATACTGTCAAGTTGCTGTTCTGATATTGGTTTAACACCTGTCTATATCATAACTTGTGTTTGCTGATTATTAATTTTAAGGTCTATATCTTCTGTTGCTACTTTAAGTTCTGTGTACACTTCTTGGATAGCTTATGTGTATTCATGTACATAAAACTAACAATACGAAAAGAAAAATTGCTAAAATAAATCGACAATGAAAGTCTTTTTATTCCTCAGCTAAAAATGGTTTTGCAGTAAAGGATCTGCCCTTGGGCAGAAAACTATGAATAAATGGGACATCTCGTCACTTCAATGTAAAATGTCCATTATGACATTAGGTTCCTTTTAGCAGCAGTGATTGTGAATTATAAGATTTTTCTGCTATCTAACACTGAGATAATTATGCAATTAACTGAACATTTAACGGGTAGAAAATATACTAATGAAAAGAGGTCAACAAAAAGAAAAAAGGGATATTTATGACCTGAACTTCACTTTTCAGCTCTCCTGATAATTTACTTCTAAGAGGTCCCTTTTCCTTTCCGCATTGTAAACAAGCTAAAAATCGAAAAAGAAGAATGCAAGAAAATAAAGCCCAACAAATACAAAACCAAATAAAGGGTACACGGGAAAAACGAACAAAGTCACAATTTCTTTAAGGCTGATGTCGTTATCTAATTCACTGTATTACTACAAACTTTAGTGTTATTTTGACCAAAAGTGGTAAAGGAGAATTAAAATCATGGATACACTCATCATTTTCTTCATTTCTAGTAGAAACACCAATAAATGTTGCAGTAATATACTGAAATAGATCATTATCTCACCCTTAATGGAAATGTGACATTGTTCGTTTTTCCCGTGTACCCTTCAAATGTATTTAACTTGACGTAGAACAGGAGCAAAAATGAAATAGAACATAACAAAAACCAAAGGAAAATCATGCAACATATTCCTCAGCATGTAAAATTACTTAAAAAAAAAAACAGCAAAGCTTATAAATTTATTTACATAATTACTTCAAAACAAACATACACGCCCACAAATTAATCACAGTCAACAACAATGAGGCCACAGACTTCCAGAAAATAGCCAAAACTTTCAACAAGCATTGCTCCTTCAATACTCCGACAAAGGAAAACAGAACAGTAAAAGGAACCTAAAGAAGCCATTCAATAACCCTCCCAGTAAAAATTGAGAAACATTTATTTTACTAAGAATTCTTTGAAGAAACTAAGACAGTAAATAACCAACACAGAAATCGGAAAAGAACAAGAACCAGATAACATCTCCTCCAGAGTTCATAAAAAACCTTGCACCATACACCCTCAAAACCTACTAATCTAGAACAAAGTTTAGACTACCAAGTCGAGCCTCCCAGTTGACTGGTACAAGCAATACTAAAACCTAGTAAACCCAAAGACCATGTTTCCTCATATTGACAAATAACCCTTACATTGATTGTACCAGGGGCGTATTTTGCGGACTACCGAGGTAGCCCAAGGAAATTACAAAAGAAAAAGTTTATAATATAACATAATGTAATAATTTTGTATTACCGTATTAGTTTTACCACAGTAATTAAAATTAAAGTAATTGTTAGATTTATATGCACTCTCTGCTCTCGAAAAGAAACAAGTTCTCGAGGCGGCATCGCTGGAGAAACTGCTGCTGCGAAGGGTAGCCTGTGACCGTTCCGCTCACATCACACAACTGCCCGTCCCCCACTCCCTTCAGTTTCTATCGTGCAGTGTAGGCGGGTGAGTTGCCGCTCTCGTGATCGGTTTCTTGGAAGGCGCGAAGCAACAATACGCTTAGTATGCTAGCTCATTAATGTGATTGTGTTCTTGCAGTGCAGTATTTTAAATTTGTGATTTGTTCGAGTGTCTAAGAGTTATATTAATTGTAAATTATTAAGTTTTTAATTTCCCAATTAAGTGATATTGTGAAAAATATGGCAGAACAAGTTTCTGGAGAGGTTTGTGTTGAAAATGACTGTGTAATAGAAGGTTTATTAAAAGTGCCTTTTAACCGTCGTACATACAACGAGAAAGTTGAAATTGTGAAAATGGAAAGACCAACTCCTGAGTTAAATTTGTCCATGGACGTAAAAGAAAAACAGCATGAGTACACACGCCATTTCACTTCAACATCATATGGTAAGTGGAATTGGTTGTGTGGTAGTTCTAAACTGTCTAAACTATTTTGCTGGCCATGTTTGTTATTTAGCTGCGAAACTAATGTATGGTCAAAAGAGGGGTTTTCTAATATGAACTCCCTTCGAAAGGCAGTCCTAAAACACGACAAATCAAAAGCTCATATTTATAGTAGCATGAACTTTGCAAACTTTGGGAAGACAAGAATTGATTTACAGCTAGATAAGCAAAAAGCTCTACACATCAACCAACACAATGCTCTTGTGAAAAAAAATCGGGAGATTTTACTGCGTCTTATTAACGCAGTCTGCTTTCTAGGAAAACAAGAATTGGCTTTTCGGGGTCATAATGAGAGTGTGGAATCAGACAATAGAGGAAATTATATTGAATATTTAAGTTCCTTAAGTGAATTTGACCATTTACTGGCCAATCATCTTGAGAGTTCAACAGTATTCCGTGGTACTTCTCTCGCAATTCAGAATGACTTAATATTTGCTATAAGTGGGGTTATGATAAAGAACATAAAATCTGAAATAGAAGAAGCACCTTTTGTGGCCACTGTTGTTGATGAAACAAGTGACTGCTCTAATCAGAGTCAATTGTCCACTGTTTTAAGATACGTCGACAGTACTGCCAATGTTCAAGAACGGTTTATAGGATTCACAAATGTCAGTTCGGGCAAAACTGCTGCTGCTTTGTTTCAGCATGTGGAAGGTGTTATAGCAGAATACATTGTCGGCAATAAGTTAATTGCACAGACATACGATGGTGCTTCAGTTATGGCGGGAAATATTAATGGCTTAAAAACAAAAGTTCAAGAAAAGTATCCTCAAGCACTATTTGTCCATTGTTACAGCCATGTTCTCAATTTAGTTTTGCAACAAACTACTTTATCCATTCCAGAATGCCGCATTTTTTTCAAAACACTGTCGGGTTTAGCTCCATTTTTCTCATCATCTCCTAAAAGATCATAAAAACTCAAGGAATTTATGAAAAAGAAACTCCCGAAAGTAGCACAAACCAGATGGAATTTTACATCTCGGCTTGTAAATACAGTAAAGTAATACAGAGAACAACTGACTGCTTTCTTTGAAAATATCATTTGTAATGACTCTGAAGAAAACTGGGATGATGATGTAATTGTGCAGGCTCAAGGATATTTGTATTTTTTCACACAGTTTCAGAATATATTTCTTCTTGAAGTCTATGCTAGAGTGTCCGCACATACAGATGTGCTCTACAATATTCTTCAGACAAAAAGTCTAGACATAGCATACTGCTTGCAAGAGGTATCAAAGTTAAAAAATACTATATCCGAGTTCAGACGTAGTGGGTTTCCGTCCATATGGAGTAATATGGAAAATGAAAATTCTTCAGACAATACAATGGAACCACCATTAAAGCGAAAAAAGGAGATGATGAATGAAATACAGGCAGCTGTACTACAGCATACTAGATCGTATGCACATGGAAATTACTGACAGATTTTCTGATTATGAAAAGCTTCAGTTCACACATCTTCTAGATTCTCAAAAATTTTCTGCTTATAGAGAAAACTTCCCGAATGAGGCACTAAACAAATTATTTCAGTCCTATAACAGTCACTTTGATCAAGTACGTTTGAAAAATGAATTAAGTATAATATATTCAGCAGAAGTCTTTGATTTTTCGAACAAACCTATCCATGAAATATTATCTGCCATATATGAAAACCAGCTGAACCATGTTATTCCTGAAGTCCTTAAATTGGCAACATTAATTGTGACAATACCAGCTACGTCAGCATCGGTAGAAAGAACATTTTCTGCGTTGAAGAGAATAAAATCCTACTGTAGATCAACTCATACACAAGAACGTTTATCCGGCTTGGCACTGATGTCCATTGAAAAGTCATTTCTACAGAAACTTCGCAAGTGGCCCAACTGCAAATTCAAAGACGAAGTCATCAAAGTATTTTCGTTCCAATCAAGTCATCTGGAATTCACATATAAATAGGTAAGGAATTTTATTATAGGGACTTTAAAATATATTTTGTGTAATAATAGGGTCAGTGGTAGCCCAGACTCTTAAACCAGTATACGCCACTGGATTGTACTGGGTAAAATAAACGAAAGAATGATTATAAATAGACTTAATGGGTACCTGAGGGGGGGGGTTCAAATTCCATCCTTTCAGCAAAAAAAACAGTGTTCAAGACAAAACAGATAGGTATTTACTTCGCAACAAATGACGAGATTTACACAGTATGCATTCTATCGAAGAACCATTCAACAAAAGATGTGTACTAAGGGTCTTCTGTGACTTCAAAGGAGTCTGGTGAAATAAACTCCTACATAAACTGCCAAAAACAGAAGTAAGAGGACAATACACTATGATCTGCACTTGTAAGACTGAACAATACATTTCATTTCTTTTAATTTTTTTTTATAAATGACAATAATTAAGTCGTCTATTTATTTTACTAACAAATTATTTATTACAACTTAAAAGAAAGTAAGAAAAAAAAAATTTGTCAAAAG